>NC_090341.1:25630162-26242662 GCF_035084215.1 Heptranchias perlo | reverse complement strand
TACTAACCTCATGAAATGAAATGAGACAGATCTTTGATCCATCGTAACCGTATCATTTGGCACATAACTCGAATGTTGCAATCTGAGGGTTTTTAAAGGTTTGAGGCCTTTACCACAAATCACCTATTCTTTTGCTTACTCCCATCTGATATGCCTCTGAGTTCCAATTACCCAAATACTATGCTTTTCCCCATAATGTACTGCTGCTTACTCCCGGTCTCATTCTCACAGGGAGAGGTTCAGTTAACACTACTAACAGGCTATCTCAATCTAGTAACATTCACAAAATCACTTGATGGTGTGAAAGCAATGATAACTCGTAGATGGAAGAACATTGGGCAGGAAGGGGATGTTAGAAGCATGGAATAATGGCTCATATGAAGTACTACTAAAGTTATCTTGCAAGAACTATCTTCCACTTAAAGAGGTACTCTCATCCTCAGAATTTTATTTAAAAATTAGCTACATGAATTCTGATGAACAATAACATTCTTTTGTTATGTTTCTGTGAATTTTTGAATGTTTTAATTTAAACAGTGAGTGGTGATGACATCATCAGGGATAGTGATTTGAAAGAGACAACAGTTCAGAAGCTGAATTAACATTAGAGATACAGTCATAAGGTCAGGGATGATTCAGTTGTGTATATTAATTCAGCTTTATTCACATTGTCGGGCTCAGGCACCCTTCTGACCAATACTCCGTTGAAGTTATCAGCACTCACTGTGAAAAATACTGTACTAAAAAAACAAATATTGACTGTAATAGACAGAATAAAACAAAATGATGTTAATGTTACTCT
Source organism: Heptranchias perlo (assembly GCF_035084215.1). Lineage (NCBI taxonomy): Eukaryota > Metazoa > Chordata > Chondrichthyes > Hexanchiformes > Hexanchidae > Heptranchias > Heptranchias perlo. Next base: position 26,241,860 of record NC_090341.1, on the reverse strand, counting down.
TGGTTTTTGCAACTGATTTTTGAAACATGCCCTGATGCAATTTTTTTTTAAATATGAGATTGTGGAAACTTTCTCTCCAGTGCCGTGAGCCATGCACCACCTTCGGCCTATAACCTGTTCCCTGACCTTCCTAATAGTGTGTCATGAACCAGTAGCTTGGAGGCATGTGACAGTGCAAAAGATCAACTCTTCGCTTGGATTTTTTCCCTCCCACTTACAGGGAGGTGCTTGGCCCCCACTCAATACCACCGCACACCAACACAGTTGAGATCAGTAGCTTAACATGGTCAAGCATCAAACCTCTATGTGGTAGCACAGTTTGTTCATCCCCATTGTATTTACCACGCCATCAAACTTCGTCTTTAAGTGCAAGTTTGACATGTACTATTTTTGAATTCATTTTTGCTGTGTTACATTTGTTTTACTGAAGTGGTTTTGTTTTTAAATTCTATTTCTCAGCTGCAGTGTGGCCCAGTAACAAGAAGTGACCTAGTACCCTTGTTCCTATTGCTGATCAACCATCATTGTGTTAAAGATCTGGACCCAGAAAATCAGCAGGCCATCAATGCTAGAAATTATGCCGGGATTGTGCCTACCAGGAACTTCTGCCACTGACCCTAGTGTACTTCCCAGCGTTAGGGGGAGGTTCCCTACTTTGAATGCCTTTGGTGGGTGCCTGTACAAGTAGGGGCGCACATATGCTATTCGCCATATTGGAAAGTCCAGAGAAGACTACCCGTCTGGATGTGGTGCCAGGTTCCCCCCAGAAAAAATCTTAATGGTACCCTCAGAAGCTTGGTTTAAAAATATTTTTTTAAATTTTGCATTCTCTTCAGAGGTCTAGGCTTTGATCCCGGCCATATGCCAAATCCCTCTGAAGGTCTGGGGTACAGGAATGCCAACATTCGGAGTCCCAGCCCTCTTCCCACCTCCTTACAACAATGACCATGTTTGGAATGGGTGGAAACTCTGCTCCTAACAAGCCAGAGAGGAAACTCCGGAGGAAGGCCGGAACTCAGATATTTTGGGTCCCAGACAAATTTCCGGCTGTTCCAGCAAACTCCCACCAAAGTTATCGCAGGAGTACACTGAAAAACCCATGGATTTTCAGGACCCTATAGTTTTCTAACAGAACTTTAAGAATCTGTTAACAATTGTCTGTTCTTAAGACTGCTACTTTATTTTTATGCTATGGTTTGTAATGGTTGGGAGTGTCCTGCCGAATACTTACCATGCAAATAAAAGTGTTTTTTATTTTGTCTGTCCCTTTTTTAAAAAAAGTACAAAGTTATCACAGTATTGTACAAGTTATTCGAGTTAAAAGTAAGTAATTTAAGGGTGTCAATTAGTAACCATTGGAATAGAAATTCCCCAGATGACAGCCAGCTTTGTTTAATGGCAACTTTTTATCCTGGAAAATGTGACTTGCTTTTAAGAAAAGCCGTGACTACCTTCAGAAAGTTAGAATGTGAGCAGCTGAAATACTTTGAGTAACCTGTTGTATAACTCAAGCTGATGTAAATTAGCATTCCACAGGGAATAGCGTGAGATCTGCAGCTGAACACAGCTGAGGTTTCACAAAAAAAAAACCTGGAGGCTACTGACAGAGCTGGTAGCTAGCTGCCTGAGATAGCGGCTTAAGTCTCAGGCAGCCAGCAGTGCATACCATCGGGTATGCCAGAACACCAACACACACAGGTCTTTACTTCTCAGTGAGATAAAAGGAAAATTGGCCCAAGAACCTACAGATTACTTTTCAAAGACGTTTTACAAGCCCACCATCAGCCAGTTTCATGAGCTAATGATGAATAAGTGCTGTTTGATCCAAACTGGAAAAACTCTGATATTTCATTTGAACATCTCAATCCTGCTTTTTTCAAAGCACTACAGATCTACTTAAAAGTCTTTCAGATCACTGATCTACCTTACACTGAAACATTAGAAACAGTCAATGATATATGGCATATTTTATACGATGGTAACATTTATTTGTCCAAATTTTATGGTATGTGTACAGTTAAAAACCTTGCTTTCCTATCTGTTCTGTGCATTACTGGTGACTCGATCTTCCTATTAAAATGTAAGGGAAAGAATGTATCCACTTTTTCTTAAAAATAACCAAAGTGTCACAACCATTCATCCATATTGGGTACTTAGTTCTTTTTTTCTTCCCTCCTCCCCTAAAGGTGGGGGCTCACGCTGGGGGTGTAGTTTCAACAGGCAACAGTCGACCTCCAGTTCTCTCCCAAGTGGCCATTCCTCATGTGTGAGCCTCGGATTGATGGTTTGGCCAGTGAGCATGCACAAAGTACTGGTATCATCGCTTCAACCACAAGGGTCATCTCGGTGCCACTGCAGGGAATCACCACACATGTATTCACAATGATATCATGATGGATCATGATGTTACTACTACCAGGGTTGTAGTATTGCTGATGGATAGCACATTACTGGCCCCCTGGGAAGATCAGCAACAGTAAGAAGACCCAGGACTTCCATACCATCCGTCCTAAAAATAAGAATTGGCACATTTAGCTATCGGTTACCACTGGCTGCCCGATTGGCAGGTATATATTGCCAATCATTGACAATATAAAAGGTGGCATCACAACCAAATCCAATCCTATCTATCACACAATTTCAGCACATAGAGCATGTTCCTGGAGGAGTCACTGATCAGAAATGGCAATTTGGCTGGATTTTTTCCCCTCCTTCCCTAGCTAGAGGTACTGAGACCAATTGTAGCATCCCTACTACTACCCTGACTGAGAACCCTAACTCAGTACAGGCCAATTTTATAATAGTTTGCTTTTCAAAATGAACATGTTTTTCAAAATTTGAATTTCCGTTTGGACTAATATATTCATACTGCAGGAGAACACTGTGGCCATGTCCACCAAGTTGGTAAATAATAGAGGGAACTTTGACTGGAATCAAATCCTAGAGGAAAAAGCTTCATAAAAGTTGCTGCTGAGACGAGAAAACAGTTTCATGGAACAAATTTTAGCTAATCATTCACTTCAAAGCCCAGAGGATACTGAATTGACCCCAAGGCAGTTGAATGCAACCCCTGGAACCAGCTCTTTAGTCAGAGCCATTCACCTAATTTGTGTCAATCATCCAGATGCCCCTCCCTTTCTCTGCAATCCAATGATTTCTAGTGAGTAACCAGTCACATGTAGCAAACAGACATCAATCAAATTTAGCTTTGATCATCGTTCTCATATAGCTCTAATTGGCATTGGCTGCAAAGGGGCTGCATAGTTGGCTTCAGAGCCAAAGCTGGCACCTGTTTGGCGCTTGCTGTAGTTCTGTTTACCCATCACGGCTACAGACTCTAAATGTGGCACATGATCAATACTAATGTATGCTTTCTTCAGACTATATGTTATATCAGCACTGTGCCATTTGGACTGGGATTATTTGGCAATGTTTAGACTATTAGCAGAAAAACCAGAAGGATTTGGATCTAGAGCGGGACCACCAGCATTAGAGAATCTAATTGGCACCTCTTTTTATGAAAAGCACTAGCAAGAGCACTAACAAAGAAAGTCATCCTGATTTGTGCACATCCATATGTCCTACACACATGCCATTGAACATTGGAATGCCAGTTTTTAACATGTGGAGTTCTCACTGTCACTCATTCTACGTTCAATTCATTTCTACCTGAATTTATTTACACCTAGTCATCTTAGACAGCTGGAGCCTGTCTGAGCACAGAGCAACTCTGTATTAAAGATGCAATAATGGAACCTTCATTTTCACATAGCAGAGACTTCTTCACAGCAACTTATAAATAGATTAAAAATGTTTTGTCTGATCTCCTTCCCTCTTTTCTCCCCCCTGCCCCACACACAAAAGAAAAGAATGTTCTATGGTCTAAACATCAAGTTGCATTTCTATCGCTCCTTTAATGTAAACATCCCAAGGAACCTCACAGTTTTAGGGCCATATCTGAATAGAATTGAAGAGAAAACATTTCTACACACAAAGGGTGGTAGAAGTTTGGAACTCTTCGGCAAACGGCAATTGATACTAGCTCAATTGCGAAATTTAAATGTGAGATAAATAGCTTTTTGGCAACCAAAGGTATTAAGGGATATGGGCCAAAGGCAGGTATATGGAGTTAGATCACAGATCAGCCATGATCTTATCAAATGGCGGAGCAGGCACGAGGGGCTGAATGGCCTACTCCTGTTCCTATGTTCCTATGTAAATGAAATGGCTTTTGAAGGTGGGGAGTGATTCAGTAAAGTGGTGGGGTTTAGAGTGAGAATTCCAGATGTGGGGCAGGATGTTTGAAGACCCTGCCACCAAAGATAGAGCAGATAAAATAAACTATAAGAAAGTGAAGTCTAGACAAGTGACTTCATTACATGGAATGTGCCTTAAGATGTCAGCAGAGAGGATTGCAAAAAGATATGCATCCATTTCCAGAGTTACTGTATCAACTTTAATCACCTAATTTACCAGAGCAAGTTCCTTAAATAGAAGTGAAACCTAAATAAAATCCAAAGCCATCTATACTATAGGTATGAACTATATCTACAAAAGTGACTGTTTGGGACTGGCAGCCAAGAAATGTTACATATAAAGATTCACTTCTTCTTTAAAACCACATATCCCATCGATGTGGTCATTAAAAGGGAACGAAACATTTTTCAAGAGTTTGCACTCTATCCCTACTGTGAAATGCTTAGTACCAGGGACAGCTCTAGCATTCTCTGGACACCAAAGCCTGCTATAAATTATTTGGATGGTGCTATAAACATTGTGTGATCAGGAGCTATTCCATTTGTGACCATTTTGAGCCCCATTATATTATGTTCTCCTATGCAATGCCTACTTTTCAACCCTTCCCCCTACAATAACTACTTGTCCTTAGTACTTCTAGCAGAGTTGGAGAAAGCAATATCGCATCAATGACGCTGAGATATAGGTGTTCCATCATGAGTGAAGGATGTTGCTAATGAGAGGCTCCATTAAATGTCCAGGCACACCTTCCTTTGTAGAGGAGTTTATTAAGCAGGTGCATATTCTCTGTGAGTAACTTGTCTGACAAGTGGACAATCTTGGCATTTTCACATAGATCCAACTTCTACAACACTAGGCACAAGTGAACTAGTTGTTTTAAATTTTCACTCTTTTGAACGAGTGATATTTTCTGTGATTCCCATTCCACAGATGTCTTTTTCCCCAGTTACACTACTGTTGGGTGGGACTGCGCAGAGCCTAGGTGATTGCTTTAAGGCAGGGGAAAGAGTCATCCTTTCCCATTGAACAGTCACAGAGTAGCAGCTCATCACACCTGCCCCCTTGCTTGTAGTGATCAATATGATTTATTTGGTTATGTCTCATTTCTGTAAATGATGGGCCTGCCTGCTAGCTAGATCATTATCTGCCTTGTCTATAAATAAAAGCAAACATCCAGGCACCCCCACATGTTTGGAAGCTGTTACTGTAATGTGTTTGTGCTCTCATGCCTTTAAATTGAACACATACATGTTTAGTACTTAAAAATAAGAAAAAGCCCATTCAGGGCAAATGCAAAAACAGCAGACGTCTACCAAGCTAATAAAAATACAAGTAATGTGAGCAGTATATTGTACTCTGGGCTCTCAATTCACTGGCTTGATTGATGGAATCCAGTCCCGAACAAAACAGAAGTGGCCATTGTGCTCTATTACAGATGATATCACTTCCTTTGCCAAAAAAGTCCCATTGACCATGTGTGTGTATAGGGGCTTGGACCTTCTGATTGGTGTAATACTGCAACATATGTAAGATCCATGCAAGATTTTAAACAATGCAAAAACTCTAGCTACATTGGTCTGTCCATTGCAAGTCTTGTCTGAAATACAGGTCGCCTCCATGTTGCTGAGCACTTTGCCTGTGTATGTCCTCTAATCAATGATGCTCTGAAGCAGAACTACTCTCGAATGCTTGTACGGATAAATCTCTCAGTCAGGTTGAATACAACTCAGTAACAGAATATTCAGACCAGCAACAATCTGGTGTCTATAGTTTGGGTCCATCTGTATGACTTCTTGTATCACGTGTGCCTATAATAGGTCAGCTCGTGGGATTTGACACATTGTGCAAATTTAAAATCTTTTAAAATATCATTTTAGTATCTTTCCTGGAATGAAATTGATTACCAACTTAATTTGGTTTAAATTCCAATATTCCGTTTGTAATCTTTATTTACAATTAGGTTTGATGGAAAAATAGAAGCATACCATTGGATAAAGAACATTATTTGAACAACTTAAACAGGAATAAATGTTTAGTCCATGTAAGGAATACAGCCCATGTGGGGCTGACCCACTCCTGCTCCTCCTAGTCCCACAAAAATGAAAGAAAAAAATTCTAGACGTTTTTGCAGTGACCGTAAGACCATAAGAGTTAGGAGCAGGAGTAGGCCATTCATCTCCTCAAGCCTGCTCTGCCATTTAATGAGATCATGGATTTTTTACCTCAACTCCACTTTCCCCGTATCCTTTGACTCTCTTGCTGATCAAAAATTTGTCTAACTCAACCTTGAATGTATTCAATGACTCAGCCTCCACAGCTTTTTGGGGAAAAGAATTCCAAAGATTCACGACTCCTTGGGAGAGGAAATTCCTCCTCATTTCCATCTTAAATGGGCAACCCCTTATTCTGAGGCTATGCCCCCTAGTTTTAGATTCCCCCAATGGGGGGTAACATCCTCTCAGCATCTACCCTGTCGAGTCCCCTCAGAACCTTGTATGTTTCTATAAGATCTCCTCTTATTCTTCTAAACTCTAATGAGTATAGACCCAACCTGTTCAATCTTTCCTCATAAGATAACCCTTCCATACCCGGAATCAACCTAGTGAACCTTCTTTGAACTGACTCCAACGCAAGTATGTCCTTCCTTAAGTAAGGGCACCAGAACTGTACGCAGTACTCCAGGTGTGGTCTCACCAGCACCCTGTACAGTTGTAGCATGACTTCCCTGCTTTTATACTCCATCCCCAGAAATAAAAGCCAATATTCTGTTTGCTTTCCGGATTACCTGCTGATGTTGACTTTTTCTGTTTCATGTACGAGGACACCCAGATCCCTCTTTACCACAGCATTTTGTAGTATTTCTCCATTCAAATAATATTTTGCTTTTTTATTTTTCCTCCCAAAGTGGATGACTTCACATTTTCCCACATTATATTCCATCTGCCAAATTTTTGCTCATTCGCTGAATCTGTCGATGTCCCTTTGCAGACAACGCGCCCAGTGAATTCGGGGTGCTCCGCACGTGATCGCAGCCTGATTGAAGGCACTTACCTTGGCTTCCGGGTTTCGCACTGGAAAGCTGCGCAGCGGGCGGACTGCGCACCCGCATCATAGGCTGTCAGCTGGAGGAGCCCTATTTAAAGGGGCAATCCTCCACTGACTGATGCTGCAGAAAGGAGCCAAAATTACAGCATGGAGCAGCCCCGGGGGAAGGTTTAATGATGCCTCACTCCAGGTCCAACTGGATGGGGTGAGGAGGAGGGGGAGGACAGAGATCTTCTCCTCGGCGGGCAGGAGGAAGTGGCCTGCCTCTGCCACCACGAAGGCCTGGCTCAAGGTGGCAGGGGAGGTCACCAGCACCACCAACATATCGCACACCTGTATACAGTGCAGGAGGCGCTGCAATGACCTAAGTAGGTCAGCTGAAGTGAGTACACTTACTCATACCCCTACACTCCGTCTGCCACATCATCGCCCCCACCCCACATCTCCTTCTGCACTGCCAACACTACTCACACCCACTTGAAGCTCATCCTTATCTTACCTGCACTTACTCACCTCGCCAGTACTCATCCCACCACTACCACTAAATCCAATCCTGATACAATCTCATGGCTTTGTCTCATACTCACCCTCTCATGCATCTCTTTCACAGTCAGCCTCACTCAACCTGCCACTACCTGTGCTGCAGCCACAGGGCATGCATCACATATGTGCAGTAGGCAGCGTAAGGCAAACGTGTCGTGAGCATGAAGGGGATGCACAAGGGTGTTTGAAGATTTGTCATGGTTTTTACTTATATTTGATTTCTGATCAACTCACATTACATATTATATTGTCACCACTACTGCCACGTCTTTGCAAATCTTGTCTGGTTTGTGCAATAATGCCCTTTCCTGACGATCACCATGAAGACCCACAACTGATGCCACCCATTGTGTCACTGCAGAGTGGGTGTAGGTGTATTTGCAGGGCTCTTTTGTGCAGACGACTGAGAGACGTCGGCGATGTCCCCGGTTGCACCCTGGAAGGATGCGGAGGAGAAGTTGTTGAGGGCAGTGGTGACTTTGACAGCGACAGGTAAGAAGATGGTGCTCAGGCCAGCCGGGAGCAGCTCAGTGTGAAGGAGGCTGCAGATATCCACGACTACATGTCGAGTGACTCTGAGCCTCCGTGTGCACTGCTGCTCAGAGAGGTCCAGGAAGCTGAGCCTCGGTCTGTAGACCCTGTGGCAAGGGTAGTGCCTCCTGCGACGCATCTCTCTCTGCGGTTGCCCTCCCTCCTGCTGTGCAGGTGGATGTGTCACAGCACTGTGTTGTGGAGCTCCACGTGTCAGAGGTGGACGGCGTGGCCGGCGAGGCTGGTGATGCTGTTTGTCCTCCAAGGAGGTCATGACTGCAGCTATGGCGGCCCCCATCCGGAAGATGTACATTTGAGGGGGTCCGCAGGTAGGTACATGTGTCTGGACACCGGGGTTCAAGTTCCAAGTTGGTGAATTTTATTGTTAGGAGGAGGGTGGTGGAGGCCAAACTTTGTCCAAGGTGACAGAGTGGCCTCCTGCAATGAGTGAGGGTCTTCCCCCCCCCCCCCCGATCTGTCAAATGGACCTTTGCAGCTGCCACAGGCTGGTGGCTGCAACACGTCCATTTCAACTGGGAGTGTTTCCCCCAGTGGGGGAAACACACTCAGTTGAGATGAAAATCCCACCCCTCCTAAAATATACTACAGCTGCAGCTATACAAAACCCTGGTTAGACCGCACCTGGAGTACTGTGAGCAGTTCTGGGCACCGCACCTTCGGAAGGACATATTGGCCTTGGAGGGAGTGCAGCGTAGGTTTACTAGAATGATACCCGGAATTCAAGGGTTAAGTTACGAGGAGAGATTACACAAATTGGGGTTGTATTCTCTAGTGTTTCAAAGGTTAAGGGGTGATCTGATCGAAGTTTATAAGATATTAAGGGGAACAAATAGGGTGGGTAGAGAGAAACTATTTCCGCTGGTTGGGGATTCTAGGAGTAGGGGGCACAGTCTAAAAATTAGAGCCAGACCTTTCAGGAGCGAGATTGGAAAACATTTCTACACACAAAGGGTTGTAGAAGTTTGGAACTCTCTTCCGCAAACGGCAATTGATACTAGCTCAATTGCTAAATTTAAATCTGAGATAGATAGCTTTTTGGCAACCAAAGGTATTAAGGGATATGGGCCAAAGGCGGGTATATGGAGTTAGATCACAGATCAGCCATGATCTTATCAAATGGCGGAGCAGGCACGAGGGGCTGAATGGCCTACTCCTGTTCCTATGTTCCTACAAATCAGGTCTGCTAACGACCTGAACTATCACATTAATTGCCTTAAGTGGGATCCCGCTGGCTTTAATTGCCGGCGGGAGTCCCGCATGCGGGGGCTGCGCGCGCATCTAAGCGCGTCACTGGGGAACCCGGAAGTGGGTGGGTTAGAGCCGGGCTCCGGACCCGCCCCGGGAATCCCCAATTTGCAGAGCCCCCCCCCACCCCCACCACGAACCTGCCGGCTCGGAGGTCCAAAAATCGAGCCCTTAGTTACTAATTCTGTAAGTGGACATATATAAAAAAACTTTGTGAAAACATGGTTCCTGTAATTATATTTTTCTAACTTTTCAGAGTAGGAGTCCTTCTACTTTTCCCCCAAGTTCCTTGCCCTCCATGAGTCACAAAGCACTTGCAATCGAAAGGGCATGTGGGCAAGCAAGCTGCTGTCAGAACTCCACCTACACTGCTCTGAGTCAACCAAGAAGTTGTGACAGTAACCGAGAGTTGGTTCTTCCGTCAACTTTTCCCTTTTATGTGGGGTGGTGCCTAGCCTCCACTCAGTGTCTCGCCATAACAACTTGGCTGGGTTCAGCCGCTCACTTTGAAGTTGGGCATCCCACTATTGTGGCTCTGTGCCAGTGCGTTGTCTTATTTCTGTGCTTAATAAAGGTTAAACAGTGACTACATTTCTACCAAATAATGATGCCGGTGAAAAACAGTGAAAATCATCTATGCTCTGTTAATTTCCTCAAGAAGTGTAGTTTTAGAAATCAGGTTCACTTTGAACTATATGACCTGCTTTACCTTTTTCATTACCAGCCTGTGAAATGGGGATGAGCTCCAAATTTATGCAGCCATTTCCTAATATCAAGAGGAGGGGGACGATTTTCAACTGCCGGCCACCCGTTTCTCATCTGAAAAAGGGGCAACCGGCAGAGGACGTTTGAATGAGTACCTTGGACACCCCTTTGATGCCTGATTCAGGCAGGCCTTTAAATGGGTGCCCAGCGCACCCACCCAAAACAGGTGAGAGGCTGTTTAAATGTGCAAGTTAGGATCCTGTGCAGGTTGTAGGACTCCGATTGCAATTTTTGTGTATGAATGGGCGGAGCATGTGTTGTGCCCGCTAAGCCAAGTTGTACCACGCGTTGAATGGCCTAACTAGCGGTCCTTAAAGGGACCGCTGTAGGTCACTCAGGAAAGGTAAGTTTTTGGGGTTTTTTTAAGATTTTGTGGGGCCAGGAGGAGTATTCATGCTCCTTCTAGCCTCGCGAAAATTATCCGGCCTGCTGCCAGCCTGTTCTCGTTCCCATTCGCTGCCCCACCCCTTCTCTTTAGACCCAACCTGTCAGCCATGTAGAAGTTGGCCGATTTTGGGCCTTCCAAAACCGGCAAGCTGCAGCGGAACACCCGTTTGCCGCCTGCAGCTCACTGACTGAATTCAAATGAGTCCTGAACCTGGAAACGGTCTGGGCCTCCCGACCATTGCTGTGGGCAGGCACCACAGACACCTCACCCACTTTGCGGTTGTTTTGGGCACAGCTTGTAAATTTCTCCCCAGGTCTGCATTCCCTGGCAGATTCGGAAAACTGTCTGCCCTCCCGCCTGGGTCTCCCTGGGGAATTAGGGAAGTTGTCTGTCTCAGGTGAGGTTTAGCATGTGTTTCTATTTTTTTGGAATTTGGAACACCTTGTGAGTGTGAATATTAAGTCGAGTATGCTCTAGGATAATTTAGCATGATGATACAATTCGATATTCTGCACTAATCACCAGATTTTCATCAAACTGATGCCATATGATTGGAAATAGAAATACAAGAGGCGATGTTGTTGAATCTATTCGAACAAATATTTTGAATCATAAATCCTATTAGGGAATTTGAATCTAAATGGGAGGTTCTCTTTTGCTGAGTTAACTCCTGCGGGGTAGACAGAAGCCTATTTGAGAGTAAACTAGCAGGGAACATAAAAACTGACTGTAAAAGCTTCTATAAATATGTCAAGAGAAAAAGATTAGTGAAGACAAATGTAGGTCCCTTACAGTCAGAAATGGGGGAAATTATAATGGGGAACAAAGAAATGGCAGAACAATTAAACACATACTTTGGTTCTGTCTTCACAAAGGAGGACACAAATAACCTCCCGGAAATGTTAAGGAGCCAAGGGTCTAGTGAGTGGGAGGAACTGAAGGAAATCAGTATTAGTAAAAAAATAGTGCTAGGGAAATTTAATGGGACTAAAGGCTGACAAATCCCCAGGGCCTGATAATCTACATCCCAGAGTACTAACGGAAGTGGCCTTGGAAATAGTGGATGCATTGATGGTCATCTTCCAAAATTCTATAGACTCTGGAATAGTTCCTACAGATTGGAGGGTGGCAAATGTAACCCCACTATTTAAAAAAGGAGGGAAGAGAAAAAACAGGGAATTACAGACCAGTTAGCCTATCATCAGTAGTGGGGAAAATGCTAGAGTCTATTACAAAGGATATGATAACAGAACACTTGGAAGGCATGAATGGGATTGGACAAAGTCAGCATGGGTTTATGAAAGGGAAATCATGCTTAACAAATCTACTGGAGTTTTTTGAGGAGGTAACTAGTAGAATAGATAGGGGTGAACCAGTGGATGTGGTGTACTTGGATTTTCAGAAGGCTTTTGATAAGGTCCCACACAAGAGGTTAGTGTGCAAAATTAAAGCACATGGGATTGGGGGGAATATACTGGCATGGATTGAGAATTGGTTGACAGACAGGAAACAGAGAGTAGGAATAAACGGGTCCTTTTCCGGGTGGCAGGTTGTGACTATTGGGGTACCGCAGGGATTGGAGCTTGGGCCCCAGCTATTCACAATATATATCAATGATTTGGATGAGGGAACGGAATGTAACATTTCCAAGTTTGCAGACGACACAAAGATGGGGTGGAATGTGAGCTGTGAGGAGGATGCAAAGAGGCTCCAATGTGATTTAGACAAGTTGGGTGAGTGGGCAAGAACGTGGCAGATGCAGTATAACGTGGATAAATGTGAGGTTATCCACTTTGGTTGTAAAACAGAAAGACAGATTATTATCTGAATGGTGATAGATTGGGAAAAGGAGAGGTGCAACGAGACCTGGATGACCAGTTGCTGAAAGTGAGCATTCAGGTGCAGCAAGCAGTTAGGAAGGCGAATGGTATGTTGGCGTTCGTTGCAAGAGGATTTGAGTACAGGAACAGGGATGTCTTACTGCAGTTGTACAGGGCATTGGTGAGACCACATCTGGAGTATTGTGTGCAGTTTTGGTCTCCTTATCTGAGGAAGGATGTCCTTGCCATGGATGGAGTGCAACAAGTGTACCAGACTGATTCCTGGGATGGCAGGACTGACATATGAGGAGAGATTGGGTCGACTAGGCCTATAATCACTAGAGCTTAGAAGAATGAGAGATGATCTCATCGAAACATATAAAATTCTAACAGGACTAGACAGACTCGGTGCAGGGAGGATGTTCCCGATGGCTGGGGAGTCCAGAACCGGGGTCACAGTCTCAGGAAACGGGGTATGCCATTTAGAACCGAGATGAGGAGAAATTTCTTCACTCAGAGGGTGGTGAACCTGTGGAATTCTCTACCACAGAAGGCAGTGGAGGCCAAGTTATTAGATGTATTCAAGAAGGAGATAGATATATTTCTTAATGCTAAAGGGATCAAGGGATATGTGGAAAAAGCAGGAACAGGGTACTGAGTTAGATGATCAGCCATGAAGGGTCGAATGGCCTACTCTTGCTCCTATTTTCTATGTTTCTATGTTTCTATCCCTTTTTTTTTAACAGTCCTGCTGTAAGGTTAACGTATAATTTTGTATCTGAATTGCTTTTAATTGCAGTCTTGATAAAATCAACAAAATTGGAGACTTCTGTCCTACTCTTTTGTACTCTGGTAGCGAAAGGGGCAGACATGCATTTTAAAAGCTGAGCTGAGGCCAGGCCAATATAAAACATAGCTGAACTCTTAAAGCCAAAACTCAAACCAAAACAAAAGATTTCCAGCCAAATCTTTTCTGACGACATTTAGGAGTTAGGCAGTTGATTGGAGGGTTGACATGGGCTTTTGCCCTGGGTTTGTACAGTGATGATTCTCACCAAAAGAAAACTGCCATTAGCTTCTTGGTGAACGGTTTCTCTGTGAGGTTAAGTATTAGGGATATTTATTGTATAACTTTTGGTGCACGCTTTGTATAATTATATATAAATGAAAAAGACTTTTAATGCTTTTTTTAAAACGGCTCAGGGAGGAAATAATACGCAATGGTATAATCTTCAAAGCCATTCATAGGGTCTTTAGAAGGGTTTGTAGTTCAGCTTCCTGAGTGTTGTGCACAGAAACAAAATGTAGTCACGCAAAGAAAACTGGAATGAAAAACATTCAAAGGTTTCTGCTTCTACCACAAGCTGTACTCCAGCTGTTCTGAAGGATGGCTCTGATTAGGCCTCATGCACTGTAATTACCGCTGCTTGACTGAGCGCAAATACATTCTTACCAATTATCATCCCAATATTTCTCAGTATTGCAGCTCTATGATGTACAGGTGTATTTCTACATTTCAGTAACCCCATGCCAAGCGGCGACTTTGCAGTTGAGTGGAATTTTTAATATTTTTTATATTGTTTTAAAATATTCCAGCATAAATATGCCTTTTAGGTGAAATTAGTTTGAGCTATCTCACTCAGAAAGGTCACAGGATGGCAGCTGTGGGAAATGAAAAAGTGTCATACTGGTACAGTAGTGGGTATCTATCTGAGATTGGAGCTAAGGCATATTGGGATAGAGCAAAGTGAGCATTACTTTGCATCTAACAATGCTATCGTTGATCTGGGAGTGCTTGATTTTGAAACTAGGTGCTCAAAATTGAAAGTGTTCCACTTTCAGACCCCTTACCAAGAAAAGCACAAAATTCAAACAAAAAGTTGTGTATTTTAAGAGAATGTTAAAATTTAACTAAAATCTTCTCTGAATTTTATAATGGATAAGCATTTTGTTTGAATGTTTTATTATAAATTTCCAGTTGTGAAAAACAGTTCCACATGGGTTTCTGTAAGAGCTGCTTTCTTTTTCAGTTGTGATATTTGGAATACAATCTGTTCTTAAATATGTACCTTCATACTTGATCTTTGCCTCAAATGTTGATGCAACACTTTAATCATAATGCCTATTGGAACAATAGGGAACAATCTTCTAGGCAAGTGTGACTTTTATCTTATTAAATGATATATATTAATCAATGCTGCTAATTTAGACCCTACAGCGTTATGCTGAAAGATTCTAAAGTCAACTTGATGCATACGACAGAGTGAAAGCTTTTTGATTTGTTCTTTAAGGAACTGCTTTCTAAAGAATTGGCCACTTGATCTGCTCAATCATGTATTCAAAAATTGAGATGCTGGTTACATCACTAGCTAGATTTACCCCAGTCAATGCATCTTCTCTTTCCTCTATGTGCAATGGGTACTGTTACTTGCATGTTTAATTTCTTCTTCTAAAAAGGGATCACTTCACCATATATTGGAATTGTGACTAATTATTCTTGTTAAACTTCCCATTTAAGTTGTGAAATAATCCTTTTATTTTTTGATCACAGTTTGTGGTTCATTAGGGCTTCAATATCTATATAGTTGGCATAGAAAGTTAATTACTAGTAAGAAAGAATAACATTTTCTAACAAAGGCCTGGGATAATCAGAACTTCAGATTTTCCACATTACTAATTGATCCAAAAATCAAGATATAGGGTAGAATTTGATGAATTATCCTCCGAAACAGACAACACATTTTTAAAAATAATCCACTAATAACTTTGAAGCTAAGGGTTTGGGAGCATCTACATTTGTCTTTGCTACTGAAGTTAATTGCAACATCATCTTGTCTTGTACAAAGAGGCTGCAACAACACAAGTTTTTTTAATGGGAGCACTCTGCAGAAATCAAAATATTCCATTAACCAGTTGTTGCAATGAGGCAAGTACCATTAATGTAGGTATTCTTATCCTGATCAGCAGTAATATGATACTTAAGTGAAGTCATTAAAGCCACAGCTTAGTTAGTTTGTACTGGGTTTATAGCAAAAGGGTAAAGAATTGTGAGTTTGTCCCGTCCTTTCTCTCCAGCACTGGCTCTGTTGTTGAGTATTTAGTAGAAGTTTGGGGGGCAGCTGTCATGTTTCCAGATGAAAGTGAGAAACAACTAGATGATGGATGGGTGGTTCAGCAGAAAAATGAGCTACAAACTCGATAACAAATGAGCTTGAATGAATAATAGAATGGTTACAGCACAGAAGGAGGCCATTTGGGCCATCGAGCCCGTGCCAGCTCTTTGTAAGAGCAATCCAGTTGGTCCCATTCCCCAGTTCTTTCTTCGTAGCCCTGCAAATTTTTTCGCTTCAATCATTTGTCCAATTCATTTTTGAAAGCCACGATTGAATCTGCTTCCACACCCTCTCAGGCAGCGCATTCCAGATCATAACCACTCGCTGCGTAAAAAAGTTTTTCCTCATGTCGCCTTCGGTTCTTTTGCCAATCACCTTAAATCTATGTCCTCTGGTTCTCGACCCTTCCACCAAGGGAACAGTGTCTCTTTATTTACTCTACCTAAACCCCTCATGATTTTGAACACCTCTATCAAATCTCCTCTCAACCTTCTCTGCTCTAAGGAGAACAACCCCAGCTTCTCCAATCTATCCAAGTAACTGAAGTCCCTCATCCTTGGAACCATTCTAGTAAATCTTTTCTGCACCCTCTTTAAGGTCTTTACATCCTTCCTAAAGTGCGGTGCCCAGAATTGGACACAATACTCCAGTTGTGGCCGAATCGTTGTTTTATAAAGGTTCAACATAACTTCCTTGCATTTGTACTCTATGCCTCTATTTATAAAGCCCAGGATCCCATATGCTTTTTTAACCACTTTCTCAACTTGTCCTGCCACTTTCAAAGATTTGTGCACAGGTCACCCTGTTCCTGCACCCCCTTTAGAATTGTAACATTGAGTTTATATTGCCTCTCCTCATTATTCCTGCCAAAATGTATCACTTCGGACTTCTCTGTGTTAAGTTTCATCTGCCATGTGTCCGCCCATTCCACCGCCTGTCTATGTCCTCTTGAAGCCTATTACTATTGTCCTCACTGTTTACTACACTTCCAAGTTTTGTGTTATCTGCAAATTTTGAAATTGTGCCCCCAAGTCCATGTCTTAATTTATATCAAAGAATGGTGAATGGTTTGTGTAGTCCAACAGTATGATTTTGTCAGTTATTACCACCAGGAAAGTGTTTAAGTAAAGAATAAGCAATGGCAAGCAGTGAGATATAACAAACGTTTCCACTCATCAGGGTAACCAGGTTCTCATGACCGTTTACATTTAAGCTCAGCCTCTTATTTGTAGGTATTTGTATCTAACTGCTGGCTTGACATTTATACTGCACTTTTTATATTCTTAAGTTGATGTATTCAGTTTTTGGGTAAATGAATGAGATGCACTATACTAATTGCTTATTAGATTATGTGATGTGCTTCTCTCCCTCGAGGTGACAAGTTGGCACCTTGAATTTCTCCTCAGCAAGAGTGAAGCTAGAAGACCTCTATATACTCCTCACTCTAACTATAATCCCCTTAATATCTGTACAAGAAGTTTTAATTTTTTCTCCATAACCACTTAGGCCCACATTTATTTATAAATTACACAAATTGTAATAGTTTAATCAGCTACAAGCAGTTCAATGAATAATAATTCATACCAAATGCTTTTGGAAGCTATACTTACTCTTAATTTAATATTTTTCACATTGACCAAAAAGGAGAGTTGTATTGATGTGGGAAGGTGGAGAAGCGGAGTGAGGTGTGTACATTTTTATTTTGAAAGTTTTTTCTGTTTAATTTTTTTAAAAATCCAATGTAGAACTCTCCTAGTAACCAGGAAGATTGAGGTCTGTAGTAATTGCAAAGCCCAACACAGCTGACAACATCACTCCTTTGAAAAAATGATTCATATTACATGTGTTTTGAATAAAGTTTATGTTAGGAACTGCTCACTTCTGAGTTCACAGCATTGATGTGTTGACTTTTCTGAGGGTCTAGTTGCAGTATTTTCATTTGCTCTTGGAGTCACTGGAACATCATAGATTACAAGGACAGTATGATATGATTCTGAATGGAGGAGAAAACAGTACAACTGAAAAATTAAGTATATACTCCTTCTAAACCCACAAGAGTGGTACAGATTAGTGATGTCAGTAGTTGCGATTTGATTTGCATCCATTGTTTCATTAAATGGGGGGCTGAACACTCCAATCAGTCAGTGCATCTTCTCTATCACAGCTATTACAGGACACCTCAAAGCTGCTTTGCCTAAAGCACTATTTAGATTTATGTAAGAGATCAGCATTTTCCTAATTGCTGTTATCTAATAATAACTGTTTATCAGGATAATCTCAACTTTATGTTGCTGATTTCTGGTTCTGTCTTCATTGAGGAAGTGGGAGCTAACATCACAAAACTGAGACCCCTGTGAGTGCCTGGACAGGCATCACCAATCTTGTATCTAAAAATTAACATGAGTTTTTTTTTAATAAATCAGCGAATTAATTAAGAACTTTAATAGTAAGGCTATAACTGTGCACTGTTTTAAAGTCTTTAGGTCAATCAGAAATTTCTTGCTTTCAAGGACCACACAAATCATCACTAAATGATCACCTCGCTGCTTAGCAAGTGAAGATTTCACTGATGGCTGAGGCCACTGAAGTTTTACAACGCACAGTTACTGAGACTTGTCACATCACCATCATTAAGAAGTGTTTTTGTTAGTTTTAATGAGTAACAGATCTCCTATGGCATTGCTCATGATGATTTTGAGGGTAAACTTCTTTGCCAACCCGATGTCCACATAAATGGTCCCCCTGTGGCAGATCTAGTTTCAGTGTCTGCTCTGACATGAAGAGTAAGTTAAATAAACTAAAAGCTTCATTCGTATATTAGTTAAATATTAAAAGGCTTTTGGTTTGCTAAGGCACTTAGTTAGTACTATATATTTGTACAGTATAATCACTTTGAGCACAGTTCCCCGAGACAGGTGTCATGTCATCCACACTGACATGCAAGCTAAGTTTTTAAAAAAATAAAAGCTTCTCTTTTGAAATATATAAAAAAGGCTCTCAGTTTGCTAAGGCACTTTAAGAGTTAATTTTGTATACTCATATAGAATATCCATTTAAGTATATGGTGCCTTCGTGGCAGATTTCATTACATCACCTGAACTGATGTAAGCTAAAGATAAAAACTAAACCCTCTTTAATATTTGAGCTAAAAAAGAGGCTGTTATTTGCTAAGACACTTAAAAAATCAACATGATATATTTGTATAATAGAATAAGATTAAGTGCATGTAAAGAATTATTTTTGTTTAACAATTTCGTGATGGCTTAGAGGGCCAGTGTCACAGGCCAGAATTGGGGTCAGGGGTTGCAGATAGGAGTTATAGGTTATAATGTGGGGAGTTTGAGGCACAAGGTGGCAGGCTTGAAGCCCAAACACTATACTAATGAGGATAGGAAACAGGAGGAGGATACAAACACAAAAGCAATCCAACAGTCAGAAATGGGTTATGTAGGTAGGCCCAAGCACTAGGTTCAGGGCCAGCCACTGTACTATTGAGGAAAGCAAACAGGGTGGGTGGGTGGGGGTGGATAGGCCGAGGCTCAAAATCTGGCAGCCACAAATGAGTCAGCAGGTGGGGGAGGAAGGCTTGCAAATGAGCAAGCAAGTTTCAGGTGATCCATTTATCAGGTGAAAAACCCCAAAATTATATTTTAAATATCTGATAAGTAGGCAAGAAAACAGTTGGGAATCAAACAAAAAATAATATGGCAGGCAACCCTGGATGATTTCCAGCACAGTGCCACCTATTGTTGGAGGGCTTGCAACAACAGCATAACCGACAGAGTTTTTCCCATTATAAAAATGTTGACACAGCTTTTTGCCACTATAAAACATTGACATAAAAATCTGATAGAAAAATTGTGACACAGGAAGTAAGCTTATGTGGACAGCAAGTGTATGTCAAGGGCAAAATGTTTAACGTATTACTAGTCCATCTCCCATAACATCACACATGGGGAATCAAGACCAACTATAGTCTTTAGGTGAAGCGAAGTTAGAGGCCAGGGGAATAACTGAACAGTGCATAGTTCCTCACTGGAGTGATGGTGTTATTACAGTGTGACAACTTTGCAATGGCAGTTTCCATTATAATTGTGGATGTAGAAATTTATAATGGAAAAAGTTGACAGGCAGTGCACACACATGTAAGATTTTTATTTAATAGCTGGTTACACGGTGATAAAATTGTTCAAAGCATTTGTATCTGTAGCATGTACATTGGGACTGAGCTCTGGGAGGGGATTTCCTCTGTGCTATGTGCAGTGAAATTGTAAATTGGAAGATTGGTGCACATAATGCTCAGAAGTATCTTCCCATAGATAAAGTCTGATTCATTCAGTAAAGGCAGGAACTAATATTAACAGGTTTTTATGGACAGCTGTTCATTACAGGGGCACCTCTTTTGATTTGTGAATGCACAGTGCAATGCATGATTGTATCTAGAGTATGTTGTCATTATGATAAAAATAGCACAGAGCTCTTCGAACATCAAGTGGTCTGCCAAACACTTTCATAAAGATGCTGCCCCTTTGGACAAGTCTCACTGTACTAGAATAGTTATTTTACTGGTTTTTGGATAGCCTCTCCATAGTTGCACATCAGGCTATCCTTCATCTTCCATTTACGTAGCGGGTGGTTGCAGCGCCCATATGAAGTTCTGATGCAATTCTCAGTGATCCATATTTTACGTGGCATGGTGAAACCAGGTGGTCAAACCATGGAGTCCATGATCAGATCTTGATTCTTAGCCACACTGATTTCCCACATCTTCCGCCACTTGTCTTTAGGTGAGAATTCCGAGGTTTTGCGAGTTTTGGCCGCTAACCAGAAGGGTTTCCTGGACTTAAGGTGACATCTCGAGAGCTTTTGGAGATCTTCATTAATAAGCAGATCTGAGTATGCTAGGGTCCGGTTGTATTCTCTGATTATTGCTGCTTCTCTTCTGAGAGGTGGTGGCAAGATATGTGAGAGAACAGAGAGCCAGACTGTCGTTGTTGGTTTCAGTACTCCTGTGATGATTCTTACGGTGGTCTTCAGTTGGACCTCAACAAGATTTGTGTGTGCACTTCCTGCCCATGCTAGTGTGCAATATTCAGCTACTGAGAAAACAAGGGCCAAGGTGGCTGCCTGCAGGGCGTGTCATCTGCTCTCTAGCTGGTCCCCGCTAATTTGTGGATTGTTGATCCAATTCTTTATCTTGGCTGCAGTTTTCATCAGATGTTGACGGTATGTGAGACTACAATCCAGAACCACTTCAAGGACATTTGGGAAGTCCTCGTGACTGAGCTCAGTACCACAGAAGGGAGCACTCAAGTGCTTCTTTGCATGCCGTTTGCTCAAATGAAATGCAGAGCCAGTGTTTTCTGAGGATTCGGATGGAGCCACAGTTTCTAATAGTCCTCAAGTATTTTCAAGTCTTTTGCAAGCGTGCGATCTGCTTGGGCAAGAGTTCTCGCTTGGATGGCTAGCGCACGGTCATCTGCATATCTGAATTTCCTTGACTGGATTGGTGGGTTATTACTGATATAAATATTAAAAATGATGGTGTCAAACCGAACCCTGCGGGAGCCTGTTATTCAATATCTGCTCCGTGAGATGTACGCGGAGTTTGCGGTTGGTGAACATGGCTGTTAGTAGGTGCAGTGTTGGTATGCAGCGTACTATTCTAGACGTTTTCAGCAGTTGTCCATCCCTCCATACCGCATCATATGCTGCAGACATTTTAACACATAGTCAAGACAGTTAATAAGTGCCAGGTCAACTACAATCATCAGTTATTTCGAGCTTCAAGGTATAGATTTAATTTCAGAGCACGTTCACTGTCAGGCTGATTGAAATTGATCATTTGTGTCCTTCCTTTTCTGGAAGCTTTTTTTTAATGTGTATCAGCTGAAGATTTAAAATACAGCGCACACTCGAGCAGCAAGAAATCTCTACATTAAAACTCTCAGCAGGATGGCCATGATAGTTCTTTCAAGTAGTTTGAAATGTTTATTTTGTAATGATTTTAATGTGAGTGATTGCAATACTCTCCCGTTAGATTGTGCAACCGGCTCCTCGCTTCTGTAAAAGTGACTAGTGGTGATCCTACAAACCTTGATATACCCAAAGTAGCTTCTGAAAGTGTCCCTTGTGTACTGAAATATTGCTGAAGATGAAAAGTTCTACAGTGTGGATGGGGTGGGGGAGATAGATTGTTGATCGGTTCTGGCACTGGTTTGTGAAATAAGTGATTTGTGTGTTTGGATTTGCCATTAGATTCTCAGTTGGCTTATTTGATAGAATGGAATCACAGAGGTGATTATGTTTACATGGGAGAGTTGAGTTGCTTGTTTTAAAAGTAATCATCTGGGAAGTAGGATGTAGGTTTATGCCCTTGATTCTCGATACACCGAGTGCGTTGTGCCACCTAGGCTGTTGGAGAAGCTACCAAATAAAAACGATGCGTTTCCCACAGAGAACAAAAAGTGGAGGACTAGGCCTCAGGCTGCACCCTCACTGGTCCTAGTGCTGTTAGAATTGGAGGATAGAGGGATGAAAAGAGAAGAAAACCCCCAAAGATAGAGGTCATCCAAGTTTTTTTTATTTTGTCCCAAATCGCACCTCTCTTGAAGCCAGTAACTCATGCTAGAGTATAATTTCCACAGGTGCTCTTCTTATAACTTTCCTAAGTGGTTTTTATATTTGAGCCTGAACAGTGAGCATTATCAGGCTACCTAACCATAAATGATGCTATGATTTGTCACAGTGTGACATGCTGTGACAAACCCCTTGATTTTTGCAACCGACCATTACAGGCATGATCTCATTCAGTTACACGATTTTGTTAATGTTTCCAAAAACAACATAAACATCTTGTTTCTGGCATTTTCTAATCATGATCGTACAATACTGCAATCCATAGGAGTAGTAGGGGATGTCATAATCAACCTGTATACTGCCTGGCCAAAGAACCAGTCCACAATTTTAAAAATATTGCCTCTCAAGTCATTCTGTCGTCAGTCTGCTCATCACTGCGGTTTACTAGAGATGAATTTAGACGCAATCTGACAAGCCCAGTAGTCACCATTTCTGTAAAGGGAGATTAAGCTATATAGTGGTGAATTCCTGCTCATCTGCCATAACTTTGACTGAAGAGCCATGAAGAAAACGGAAAGATGGCGTAAACCGTATTCATGTAGGTTTCTCCAGGTTTTCAGCAGCTATTGTGCCAAAGTTACAGCGGTGAGCGGGAGAACTCCTGCGGAAAATGACCCCCATAGTTTCATTCTAAGTCATTGTTTTCCTCTTGCCCTCCCAGATCTCAAAATCAGCATCTGCCTCATGAACAGTAATGCATGACAGAGGATAAAAGGATGATTCCATGATTGAGCTCCCCAGCAAGGAAAAGGCGCAGTTCAAGAAACTTGTGGCCCACAGCTCATGATTTTTCATCCATTAAAATAAATGGGAAATCACAAACTCCAAGCCTGTTTTCCTGACAGCTGCTCCTGTGAGTGCCCAATAGCAGAATCTGCTTTATAGTTTCCTTTCCTCCCTCCATCAAGCTAGTTTGGATTTTGGATATTTTAGATTATCTCTATATGTTAATCAGAATCTGACACCATTTCCATAGTTGAGGAATTTTCAGCAACTCTGCGTGATTTTCCCAGCAAACCACCAGCCAAACTTTAGAATCTAGCTGAACTGAGTTCTATCCTGTCTATACATGTGCCGTTCCATTAGTCTGCACTAGAGAGCAATCAGGAGTTGGAACAACATCTATGTTTTTCCCTCCTAGCTAGAGGACAATAAAAAACAATTGTAACAATCACAAGCCCACTCTTGCTGAGATTGTCAAACTAAGCACAGATCATGAATTGACTGAAACTTGGACCCTCCTGCACTTGTATGGCACAGAATCATATCTGTGCTGCATTTACTGAAAAATAAGAAATGATTATACAATATTTTGTGAAAGTAAAGTTTCTGTTTGCAAATGATGTGTGTTTATTTCAGGTCAATTACTTGCATTAAAAAGTGGAATACCAATGCGCTTTACATTCTGATGCTGAGTAAGAATTGAGGCTGTCAGCAAATAGGTGACTGAAGCAGAGCTGAGGTTCCGTTGAATAGATGTAAGGAGTCTTACAACACCAGGTTATAGTCCAACAGCTTTATTTAAGACTCCTTACATTTGTCCACCCCAGTCCATCACCGGCATCTCCACACCGTTGAATAGAGGAATTCCATTATCTTCACTCATTTCTTTACAAATCTAATTTATTGCATAGTACTTAAAAGCACGTGGTCAATCTGTTTACCCTGGGACAGAACATGTTTTTCTAAATGAACCTTAACTGAAATGTGAACAGTTTCAAAATTTATCAACACTGTGGAGTCACATTGGAGTGAATGGCTAACGTCCAGTTCCATGGAATGTTAAGGAACACATTTCCACCCAACTTCCTTCTTAATGTCAGTCACCAATCTCAGCTGTGCCATTTCAAGAAGGGGACAAGCAGAAGCCAAATATTTGTCGACAGCGGGGAGACTCAAGCGACTCTCAACCATTGTCATGAATCTCCCCATGGCTAGTTTAAGAATAATATTGACAAGTTGGTTTTCCATGCATCCTTTTAGTTCAGGGAGGTGCATAATGTAGAAAGACCAGACAGTTGGAAAGTGGGGGAAAGAACATTAAAAGAGGCAGTTTATTCCTTAAAAAAAAATAATCTGAAGGCAAGTACATTATGTTTTGTGTGATCCCAACCTGTATACTACTTTATCTATTTTATTCTGTGCACATTTTTAAAGATTATTGACAACATACATTTATGTAGTACCTTTAAGGTAGAAAAGTCCCAAAGCGCTTCACAGAGGCATAATCAAAAAAATGTATGCCAAGCCAAGGAAGGAGATTTGTCAAAGAGATAGATTTTAAAGAAGACTAAGAGGTGGAGAAGCAGAGGGCATTAGAGAGGGAATTTCAGAGTGTGGGGCCTAGGCGTTTGAAGTCATGGTTTCTAATATTGGGGTGAAGGAAAGAGGCCAGAATCAGAGAAGAGTTTCAGGAGGTGGCAGGGGGCGGGGGTGGGGGGGTTGTAGGCTGGAAGAGGTTACAGAGATACGTGGGGCAAGGCTGAAACAACTTAAACATGAGGATGAGAATTTTAAATTTGAGGCATTGGGAGATGAGTCATTTTAGGTCAGTGAGGACAGGGGTGAACGAGATTTGGTCCAGGATAGGATACGAGCAGCAGAGGTGTTGATAAGCTGAAGTTTACAGAAGCTGGAGGGGGAAGGCTGGGCAGGAGAGTATTGGAATATTTGAGTCTGCAGATGACAAGGCCTTGGATGAGGGTTTCAGCAGCAGATGGGCTGCGGTAGGGGCAAAGGTTGGTGATGGAGAGGATATGGGGTCAAATGCTCAGCTCGGGGTTGCAAGGTTGCAAACAGTTTGGTTCAACCTGAGACAGTGGCCAGAGAGGGGGTGGAATCAGTGGCAAGGATGCAGAGTTTGTGGCGGGCTTCAATCTTCAATGTTTAGCTGGACAAAATTGTGGCTCATCCAGGACTGGATGTTGAACAAGCAGTCTGGCAACACAGAGGCAGTGTAGGGGTCAAGACAGGTGATGGAAAGTTAGAGCTTGGTGTCATCAGCGCACACGTGGAAACTGGCTCCATGTCTGCAGATGATGTCGCCAAAGGGCGGCATGTAGATGAACAAGTGGAGGGGACCTAGGATAGTTCTTTGGGGAACTCCAGAGATAATGGTGCTGGAGATACTCTGGCTACAATCGGATAGGTAAAAGTGGAACCAGACAAAGGCAATCCCACTGAGCTGAACAAAGAGGCGTAGGAGGAGTTGCATGGTCAACATGTCAAAGGCTTCAGAGAGGTTGAGGAGAATGAGGAGAGATAATGCACCACGGTCACAGTCGCAGAGGATGTCAATTGTGACTCTGATTAAGACCTTTTCGGTGCTGTGATAGAGGTGGAAACCTGATTCAAACAGGGAGGTCTATGAACGATGGGCATAGATTTGGAAGGTGACAACATATTCAAGGACTTTGAAGGGAGGTTGGAGATGGGGCAAAAAACCATTGTCAGTTTTCTTCTCTCTCTCTCCCAAACTCTGCATCCTTGCCACTGATTCCACCTGAGTGACCACTCTACATGCTTGAACCTTGAAAATTGGCCAATGGGGGATTCACAGTCAAACTCGATCCTGACCTCATTCAGATCATAGGCTAGCAACCAGGGACTTGGCCAATTTTCTCCTTGCTAACCCAGACACGCTGAAGCCGATTGTAGTGATCCGATTGCTGCCTATGCTGCGGTCAGCTAACTCAGCAAGAGTTATTCACTGAGCCATTGAAGAAAATAAATTTGTTTAACAAGCTTCTAGACAATTTAGGATGGGGGTAGGAAACTTAAAAGGAGAACAGGTCAGTAGCATGACACATTGGTGTGCTGATGCTCTAGCACCATGGAGTGGAAGGGATGTTGATTCAAACTACAGTTAGATACATAGAAAGGTTACAGCACTGAAGGAGGCCATTCGGCCCATCGAGTCCGCGTCGGCTCTATGCAAGAGTAATCCAGCCAGTCCCACTGCCCCGCCCTTTCCCCCTAGCCCTGCAAATTTTTTTCCTTTCAAGTACTTATCCAGTTCCCTTTTGAAGGCCATTATTGAATCTGCCTGCACCACCCCCTTGGGCAGTGCATTCCAGATCTTAACAACATTGTGAGCTCCAGGTTTAGGATTGCTGTCCGTGGTGATGCTAAATTTGGACTGGGATTAGAGGGAAAACAAAATCAGCAGGGATGTCAGGTTGACCCCTTTCGTATTAGCGACTGATGATAGCATGTCACTGGCAGATAACTGGGAGTAGAATTGGTTGACTTTCAGTTGAAGAATGATGGTGCTTGGAAAGAGGGAAAAATGCGAGTACCTCTTTGATAAAGCTGAAAAGGAGAGACATTTAATAGCCCTAGAAATGTAGGTAACAAAAATAACCAAGAATTATCATTTTGTATCGAGGCCCACTGCAGTCCAAAAATAACAAAATCAGGGATCCCCCTTTTTCCAGAACCGTGCAGATCAAACTAAAGCCAATGCACAAAGAATGAGAAGTGCAAAAAGCAGAGTTTCGTTAACTTGGTCGGAAAGTATGTGTCTTTTCTCTCCGTCAACTGTTTGTATGGTTCAGTGATTTGCTCCATTCCGTCGCTCCGGTTCCACAGTGTGCACCCACCCCCTCTGCCTGTGGGCGGGTTGTTTGCGAAGACTGACGTTCCCGCTCTGCTGCTATTACCAAGTCCTGTTCCCCCTGCTGTTTCAGTCGTGTGGTGGAAGCATTTTGGGTCATGCAGGCATAGGCACAGCAAGGATAGCGGAGCGGACAGAGTGCGGTGCTCAGCAGCACCGTGGCTGGAAGACCCAACTTGGCCTTTGAGCTTCGTACTACAATATCGTCAGAGGTGAACTCCAAGATACCGTCACCTGCCGCCACCATGGTGGCCAAGGATTACCCATATTGTATCGCAGCTAAGAGGACAAACTGTGCCTTAGAAGTGCAGACAGTCAGCTCCTCTGTTAAAGAGACCGAGGTACTGTGTGTTTGTGTGATGTGTTTTGTGTCTAGATTTGATAACAGTTGCTTTGTGGTGACTTATTTCTTGCTGAGATGATTTACTCAATCATAAACTTTTGAGTACAAGAAACGGCATTAACAAAGAATTGTACAAATTCCCTCTTTCCATTGTGGTCGGCTTAATTTTCTTGCTTTATGTAACAGTTAAACTGATCATTTATAAAATTAGTCAATCATAAACTTGGCATAATTGTGGAAGTGTGGTTTTTTTTTAGAAGAAGCATTTAATGTTGCAGGAATGGAAATAGCTTTGACATTCCCTCCACGGTGATAGCCCTTTTGGCTGTCAAAATCTTTCTCCTCTTGGACTTTGACTCCCTCCTCACTAACTGGCTGTAGTAAATCGGCCGAGTTTTTCGATCCCATTGTTGAGGCAAAACTGCTCAATGTCCCTCCGTGTCTTTGAAGTCTCCAATCCAGACAACAGCTGATGTGAAATCCTCTCTGATTTCCAAAGTCTGCCACTTCCATCCTGGCCGCTTCACTCAGCGGTTTGTACTTTGTTTATACAGTAATGTGCAACCCCTTTGAGGATTAAGTCTGGCAGTCAGCAAAGGGGGAGGGAAGCAGTCTAGCCCTCCTGGGCTCAAGAAAAGTGCAGGAATTTTATTGTGAGTGGACTTTTGCAGTGCAGTTTCCATATGGGGTTGTGCTCTTTTTAATGTTAAAGCAGAATAGAAATACGCACAAAAACCCTGCCGCGGAGAGTAAGGCCACGAGTCTCCTCTCCCTGTGCTAGTTGTATTTACAGATCTGATGTGTCCCAAATCTGTTTACTTTAAACCTGCAGAGTGCATCATTTTTCTATGGCTGCTTTATGCATGAAACAGTCTGAGATTGGTTCCAAAGTCTTGGCACCATAAATGGGGAATGTACTTGTTATAAGACGGTGTCTGCTGATTGGAAGCTCCAACCCTTAGCAATGATCCACTTGTCAGTTTCATTCAAAATCAACTACTCCCTGATCTCTGTGTGTACTTAATGCCGACTTAAAAGTCAGGCTGCCAGCGAAAGATTATTACAGTAAGAAGGGACATTGAAAAGACCAATTATGATACATCTGATTAATTACAAATGTTGGAAAAGGTTTGTTTGCTAAAGTGTTGCTGTATGTGTTTTTAAGTTTTGCTCAATTCTAAGCAGAGGACCTTGATTAAGTTCAAAGATTTTCAGTAGTAAATTGAATTGTCCCATCCAGTCAGTCAAATTTCAACCTGAAAGTATGAAACATTTTTGCTGAAATTGAAGCTACAGTACCTCTTTACCTGAGAGTCTCAGAGACCTACAATATCATCTCAAAATAATTAAAAAGCTGCCTTCTCAAACCCTTGCCATTAATTAAAGTTATCAGAACCTGCCTTTTAAACATCCCCTTTCTAGCTTTCTGTTCCGGTTAAATTCAATCGCCTGCCTTCACATGGTTTCCCAAGTAGTGTTGAGGCTTATGCACTGTTTAGTGAGGCACAGAATAATCCATTTGCTTACATAACAGCCACTGCAATTCAGAGTAATTGATTATATGTGAAGCACTTTGAGATGTGAAAAGGTGCTGTATAAATGCAAGTCTGTCTTTAAATTGACTTTAAAATGCCTTTTTTGCGCTGTTTGCTTTTAAAGGAAAAGTTAACAAAATAACGTTGTGCTTCATGTGCAATTCATAACCACACAACAGTCATTAGAACATCACTGCTGATTCAAACCCACAAGCTGTGTTTTTAGGTGAGGGAGGAGTTATACTACAGTCTAGAATTTTATTATTTGAGTAATCATGACTAGGATGCCTTCTAGCTTCAGCATGCTGCAACAGCATTAGAGCTTACCGTGCGGTTAACAACAAAGAATTCTGTCTGTCTGAGTATATTCAAGTCTTCAACAAGTCTGAGTTTTGGTTTTAGTTATTCAAACTTAAACTTGATTGATCTCATCAGCTTGGGCAAGATGTCAGTGTTTGGCAAAAGTTTAATTACAATTAAAAATTGATAACCAATAAAATGATGCACTGTTCTCTTGATATTTAATTTATTTTGGAGAAACATTAGCAACATTGACACAGCAGCCACATGAGGTATGGTATTATGTGGCAAAAGGGTAATTTATAAATAATCTGTGGAAAATATGTAAATTGATTATTAGTTCCGAAGGAATTTATAGTTGAAATATCTGACGGCCTTTTTTGAATGGTGTTATCTGCATTAAAAATGCATTTTATTGTAAGATATTCTTGTATTTGATAAGTCTTTTCCAATATTGCCAAGATTAATTATTTTTCAGGTAATGAGAACTGAAACAAGTAGCACAGATTAGAAATGGATACCTTCCTCACTTCTGTTCACTTGACAGATAACACTGACGTAAAAGGATTCAATTTCATTTTAGACACAATACTGCGTGTGAACAGAAGGTTCAGTAACAATGACTAATAATGCATTTTGACCTTATTAAGGTAGAATCCTCCATTGCCCAGGTTTGTAACCTAAGGCTCTCAATACACTAAAAATGTTGGGTGTAGCAAGTGACCCAACAGGAGGGAGTTGTGGTGACAGCACACCTGTATCTCTAGGTGAAGCTCATTTAGGCTTAAGGTATTATCATGGGTCAGCAACCCCTGGCTGCTTTTTATTTTCAGGCTTTTCTTGCTTTGGGCATATCAGTAACCCGTATTATTTTTGGGGGAGGTAGGTCCTCAGATTGTTAACAAGAAAGAGGTATTCTTGATTTCTATGTTCTTATTAATTAGTTTCAGTATAAAGCTCAAACTGTCCTTTCCAGTACTTCTGTACAATGTTCATATCACTTTTTTTTAACAAAATGAATATTCTCCCTTCCTCTCCTGGTGTGCTGACACATGTTCTGTAGGCGCCAGCAGCCTTCCCGTACCTCGCCCAGAAGTCATTCCTCATTCATAAGACAGTAAAGTTTGGCAGGTTATTTGATAAAGAAGGGTATCAAAGCTAAGCTTAATCCTGTCCTTATCCTCTGGCCATACACATCGGGGCTAATTTTAATTGCCTCTGCCCAGCGTAAACAGGGTGGCAGTGGCCTGAAGATGTCATTGGGTTTACGCTGGTATTCCAGCCGCTGCCATCTTGGATGGGTCCTGAGAAGGGCAAACAGAGCGCCCACCTGATTCAAGCAGGAGGCCACTTTTAATATGCAAATCGGGGTCTTAAGATATACTTGGGGCCCCATTTGTAATTTTGAGGTACAAATGGGCAGAACTTGCAACATGTACGTTCTGCCTATTTGTAGTGCCATTGACCAACTTAACCAGTGAACTACTGCTCAAAAAATAGCCCAAAGAAATTTTTAACTTTAATTTTTGGGTGGCCAAGAGTAGCAAGAATGCTCCTCCTGGCCCCATAAAAGTACTCCAGCCCATGCACAAGCCCCTTCCCAGGATTGCTCCCTTCTCCCCAGGCTCCAACAGTTGGTCAGCTCCGCATATTCCGCCCTCCCTCACACTGTCTCAAAGTGGCTTGGGCCTCATGGTGGTCTCAACAGGCGGGAAGCAGGCGCTAAACTAAAAACCAGCCCCATCCACTTTTTTATCAAGGGTCAGTGAATAACAATCAGAAGTAGGAATCCTGGTTGACTTTTTTTCTCTCTCTCTCCCTGGCTCAGGGTCACGGGGACCAATTGTAGGGCCCAAGTCTGTCCCAGGTGAGGTTTGCTACTCAGCATAAACCAGAGACATATGTGCAACCCATCAGCTTTTCAATACAAAAGTCATCTTGTCAGCATTTTACAAGAAATATCAATATTTATTTTTTCTGGGATTGGAGATTAATATGCACCATTCAAATCAGTCAGAATGCTCAACTGGAGGTTGTCAGAACAATCAGATCAATTAGGAGCAGAACTGAAGTCTGTTAGACCCATTTTTTTTGTAGCACTGTTGGCTGTGCAAGAACTTAAGGCAGAAAAGATGAGCTGATGGTTTGAGAATCACAGTAACAGGTGTTTTTATTTACTGTCTGTCCCTAAAGAAGTTGTATGTAACAGATAATTTGCTAAATTTTTAAATTTTTCTCAAAGAATCTTTCTGGCTGTTTTCTTCAAGACTAGTTATAGCACTTTTTTTGAGATAAGAAGGGTGTTTCCTCTTGTGAATGCATTCATTGGCTTTATTGAGGATTTTTTTTTCACTACTTGTGAAATTGCCAGGGTTTGGAAATAGAGTGGGGTTGAAATGGTGATGAGCTTTACTTAATTTAGACAAATTATAATGAGATTTCCATATTTAGGAATATACGACAGTGTACTGCTATAATGTGTGATATGGGCCAGTGGCTTGTTTGTATGCGAGTCATGGGGGGTGATTTTAAACCCCAAGAACGGGTGGGTTGGGGCCGGGTGGGAGTTGAAAATAGTTGTTTTTTGGGTCGCAACAGCAACCCGGCTTTATTTCCGGGTTTAACATCAGCATGGATAAAACTGCAAAGTCCAAAAATTTTGCGGTTGTGATACAAAAAAATAACTCTTTTCAACTCCCCCCAGCCCACCCGTTCTTGGGGTTTAAAATCACCCCCATAGTGTCTGGTTATATTCTGTACCTTAGCTGATTTCAATTTGTTTGCGCACACATGGTTGAGGTCCCTTTGTTACCATGGAATAACTGAGCAAAGAGTCTGCAACACCTATATTAAAGCGGTCAACATTCATGAGCAAATATGAAGAGTGACATTTAATAATGAGAGTATAATAGATTGCCACTCCCAGAATAGAGGCTCAGTCAGATGTGCCTGAGCACACAAAATTCAGCTCACTGTAACCGTTCCTGAAAAAGACATTTTTGTGCACTTTGCTTCTTTAGTGACAGCAATGTGGAATTATCTTTATTTTCAATTAAAGAAAATAAGCCTTTTCAACAGTTTCAAAAGAGCAATATAAACTAAAAGTTACTGTTGCTTTAATAGCATGTGAATGCTTGGTTCGTTCATATGATATTTCTCTGTCAATTATTTTAACAGAAGACATTGACCTATTTATTTTAACTTTATCCTTCCAGGAGAAACTATTTTGGTTTGAAAAGCAGCATGCAGTAGGCTCTAAAATGCTGGAAAATATACAAAAGGTGTTGAAAATGAAAACCTTCTGTGGGAGGAACACCCCCAGCTCCCCCAAAAATTAATTTCACACCTTCAACAATTTTTTAATTCACCATTGCAATAAAAGTGAACAAATGTTAGATGTACCTTCAGCTTATGCTATGGCCTGTTGATGTCCCAGTGCACTTACATTGCAGTCCCTTATCTTCATATGTCATAAGGCCTATATTCAGGGCTGTTTTTGAATTGATTGCTTTTCTGAAGCTTTTAGTCAGCTTTTGCTAGTTTTCTAGGTTGGCATGTGTGCAGGGATCTTCTGGTCTGTGTGGCTTAGTACCATATCAGGTACTAATTAAGCCCATGGAAATCAGAGGAGTTTAAAATATATATATTTTAAATTCAAGTAATAACCCATCTCATTTACATTTACAATAGCAATATTGCCCTTCATTATGAAACATTCTTGTTAATATTGGGTAGAGTGAAACAAGTTTGTATTCTGTAAAAAATCCCAGAACAATTCCTCTTGTCAACGGGATACTATTTAGCACACCTCAGTACAGATTAGTGATTAGTAATTCACCAAACATTTCAAGTAAAGGAAGGTGCATAATCTGGCATTGGAATCTTCCTCTTGGGTGTGTGCAGGTAAAAGTGATTGTTGTGAATCACTCGCAAGAAATGCTAGTGTGCACTGGACAAAGGCTCATCTGTCTCTGAGGTAATTTAATACCAACCAGATTTAAGTCTTTGGGAATGCTTGAATCCAACTTCTCAATCCAGTTAGTCTTATAGCAGGAAACATTTGACATGCACTGTACACAATGGGCCTCCAGCTAAATGCAAAGTCTTTAAAACAAAGTTCAAGCGTGTTATTATCTTGAGCAGTTGACAAACACCTAATCAGAGGAGACAGCCAGACTTTAATGCAGGAGAGGTGCCTTACTGTACGTAACCTTAAAGAAGAAGACTTTTTGTAAGTTATTAATTTTTTGGAAGGTTTTAGTTCATGAGAGTGCACGCAATTCCAATTCATCTTTGATAGTCTAGTTCAGGAATAATTTTTACTGGTTCTTGCATTACAAATCAATACAACAAAGCTGTTTTAATCTTGTTCTGGCTGCTGGTTCCAGGCAGAATATTACACCTCACAGATTTCCTTGCCATGATATTGTAGAATAGTTTTGGACATCTGAAATATTTTAATAAGTTTCAAGTTAGCATACCCAAACTTTTTTTTAAGTAGAATTTGTTTATTTTAATAGCCAGTTCAATGACAGACCTTGACAACAGATGTAAATTAAATGGTAGTTTAGTCTTCACAGATGTGTAGCTATAGAAATAGTGAATGTGCTTAGAACTAAAAACCAAGATTTACTTTTTAAAAAAAACCCTAAAGACAGAGAGACAGTTGAATTACATCTTTTAACTTAAGATTCACTCAACCTTCAAGGATATCTGATGTAGAAGGAGGAAGCAATACTTGTTTGCTTTATAGGTCTGTACTGGATAGTGAGGAGTATCTCTTTCAAAAAAATAAATCAGGCATGCTATACTGTCAAACCATATAATTACTTTAAGCTCAAAGTACAGACTGTACCATAATTTGAAAAACAGGCAGCTGAAACTATATGTTTCAGAACATTAGGATCCACTTGGATGACCTGCTGCTATATTCAGGGCCTTTCATCTGTGGAAGATTCTATCATTGGACAAATTTATAGAAATCAAATGCAGTCATTCATTGAAGACTATGTGTAACATTTTGTAAAAAAGTTAAGATCTATCATGGGAACTTAAAGAAGGCTGTGACTGAAGCCTTGAACTGTAGATCTATAACATTGCTCTAAAATTACTGAATTATTGCCATTTCATATCAATGTAGTATCATTTTTGCAGATGTTGGATGATATTCTTTAAACACATGTCCATAAATGGTTAGGATAAAAATAGTCGTTAGCTTAAAAATTAATTTCAAATCATTCTTATCTGTTGCGTACCAAGCCCCACTCACCCATCACCACTGTCCTTGCTAACCTGCATTGGCTTCTGATTCCCCAACGCCAGGAATTTAAAATTCGCATCCTTATGTTTAAATCCCTTCATGGCCTTGACCCTCCCTATCTCTGTAATGTCCACCTCCCCCCCCCCCCCCCCCCCAACACTCTTCCTCTTCCTCTGGCGTCCTGCGCAACCTCTCCTCCTTTGCCCTACCATTGGAGGCCGTGCCTTAAGCCATCTAGCTCCCGTGCTCTGGAATTCCCTCCCTAAACTTCTCCACCTGTCCACCTCCTTCATAAGACCCTCATAAATCCCACCTATTCAAAGAAGCTTTTGGTGCCCTCTCCTAATGTCTCTTTGGCTCAGCATTCATTTCTCCTGCATCTTTGTGAAGCGTCTTGAGATGTTTTATCTGTGCTAAATATGTTATATAAATGCAAGTTGTTGTTTTATCAGATATTTACTAGGAAAAAAATTGGGAAAGGCAGAGGAAATGGAGTTTCTTTAAAACTTGGTTGCATTATTCTGCATGTTGCAGCTCAGTAAGTGGCATAGAATAGAAATGGTAGTTCAGGTGACATTTGTATAATTGTTATGCTTTACAGCTCTGAAACCTCAATTGTATCACTGTACGTCTTTGTCATATCCAGCCTGGTAGTACCTTCCCTATTCTGCACGAGGCTTGTTAATCCACACCCACCCTCCCACTAAGTGAGAATCTAATACAGCAGAGCATGCACACACATTCTCTTTTTTAAAAGACAAGTGTCAGGAGAAGAATAAACTAAACAAAGCAGTTGTGGAACTCCAGTACCTCCAACCCCTGCTGCTCTTCCAACAATGAAAGTCTGGCCCTGCTAGCCATATTGGTGCCAAGTTGATCACTCATGATCGTCCTGCTCCTCCCTGTAATAATTTTGTACCCCAACCTTCAGCAATGTCTCTCTTTGCTACCATCACCATCACCCTGTGTCTTATGGCCTACCCTTCATACCTCTGTATAGCACAAAAGGATAGAACAGACTCCTTCCTATTCACTGGATACTGACAATTTCAACAAAATAATTACCTGTAAGAGTATGTGAGTTAGCTATCAGGATTAAAAAAGGAAAAGAAATCTGAAATTCAAAATAATTGACCATACGAACATAGACTCTGGGATTCACAGAGGCGTCTAATTAACAGATTAGTTTTTCCAATTAAAAAATTGCATTAGTCACTAGGAGCCAAAATCTGTGCTTCTACTGACAGTGGCAATCAGGTAAAATTTGACAATAGGGCTTTACATAAGGCTTGATTTCTTGGCAGTGTTCCATATTTATTTAGCTGCCGCATTTTACATGTCTTTGTCAGGATTAGTTGCCTCTCTGGAAATGCTGGAGCCAGACAGGTTGATTGCAGTACCCTGCTGGACCATTGTGTGAACTGTGCCAGCCACCCATCCTCATTCATTCTTCTGTGGCCTCAGTCAAAGGATTACAGCAATGGGGACAATGCTAATGCAACCAAATAAGAGGAGCAATATAAGAGAATTCATTGTGATTGTTCAGGTCTGAGTGTTGCAGTCCCCTTGCAGATTGATTCAGGTCACTGAATCAGTCCAAAGCAGACAATGGAGAAACTGTCTTGCCTCGTTCTTTCTCCTTGATCAATTAATAGTCAGAGATCAAACTTCATTTTCACTGAAGCTCTGTGTGGCAATGGTCTGCTATTATAAAGCCTGTGGTTGGTCTTGCATAAAAAACTCAATGGATCAATACAGAGTATTGGGAGGTAGATGTAACAGAGTCTGACAACTATTCTCCTAAACCACGTGGAAGAAGTGTATTAAAGAATACTGAAGGACAAATGTTGAGATTTTGGTGGGTGAACAATGTTTGGAATTAATTTTGTGTATTTTTTTTAAGTTCAACAATGTCTGAGTGATGGGATGGTATTACTAAAAAGAGGTGATATATGTTCTTTCATGTTCTAACCCGTTTACCCTGGCCAAGAACTAGCTTAAAATTCTCAATTTAACCATAAATGAAACATAATGAAATCTATTGAACTGTTTGTTTTATCACAGCCATTACTCTTCCTTTCCATCTATCAACTGTGTTCGATTTGGCTATTCAACAGATAGGGCATTGGAGTACACCTTCTCCATGTACCTCAATGAAATTCTAATTACTGGTCTTTTTCTAAAGGTAAAAGGTTTCACAGTTAAATACAAGAATGTTCTGTTCTAACATATTACTGTATAGCAGAGGGACTAATTTGAACAAATTTACCTTATCCTAACTTGCATCAAGTCCTGTTCACCCATCACCCCTATACTCGATGATCTACATGGGCTCCCGGCCTGGCAACGCCTCGATTTTAAAATTCTCATCCTTGTTTTCAAATCCCTCCATGGCCTCACCCCTCCCTATCTCTGTAACCTCCTGCCCTACAATCCACTGAGATCTCTGCGCTCCTCCAGTTCTGGCCTATTGCACATCCCTGATTTTCTTCACTTCACCATTAGCGGCCAGGCCTTCAGCTGCCTACAACAATAACTACTTGCATTTATATAGTGCCTTTAACATTGTAAAACATCCCAAGGTACTTCACAGGAGTGTTATCAAACAAAATTTGACACTGAGCCATATAAGGAGGTATTAGGACAGGCGACCAAAAGCTTGGTCGAAGAGGTAGGTTTTAAAAAGCATCTTAAAGGAGGAGAGAGAAATCGAGAAGTGGAGAAGTTTAGGGAAGGAATTCCAGAGCTTAAAGCCTAGGCAGCTGAAGGCATGGCCGCCAATGGTGGAGCGATTAAAATTGGCCAGAGGCAAGAATTGGAGGAGCGCAGAGATCTAGGAGGGTTGTAGGCCTGGAGGAGGTTGCAGAGATAGGGAGAGACGAGGCCATGGAAGGATTTGAAAACAAGGATGAGAATTTTAAAATCGAGGCATTCCCAGACTGGGAGCCAATTTAGGTCAGTGAGCATAGGGATGATGGCAGAACCGGACTTGGTGTGAGTTAGGATATGGGCAGCAGTGTTTTGGATAAGCTTATGTTTATGGAAGATGGGAGGCCAGCCTGGAGAACATTGGAATAGTCAAGACTAGAGGTAACAAAGGCATGGATGAGAATTTTAGCAGCAGATGAGCTAAAGCAGGGGCAGAGATGGGCGATGTTACGGAGGTGTAGGCCTAGATCCTCAGCTCTGGAATTCCCTCCCTAAACCGCTCCACCTCTCTATCTCTCACTCCTCCTTTAAAACGCTCCATAAAACCTGCCTCTTTGACCAAGCTTTTGGCCACCTGTCCTAATATCTCCTTATGTGGCTCGGTGTCAAATTTTGTTTGATAATTGCTCCTGTGAAGTGCCTTGGGTCGTTTCACTAAGTTAAAGGTGCTTTATAAATGCAAGTTGTTATTAAAACATATTGGGTAATACAAAGGTAATTGCAGTGACTAGTACGTAACATTTTACAGAGCAGCCCACCCATTTATTTTAAACAATAGCGTGCAAATTTGAGTGTTGCTTTTGCTGTGCAACATTGCCATCATTGCCTTTTGAACTCGCTGACCAAATATATCTTCGTACACAAAAAATAGGGCAAGAGATGTTCATTGCAGCTAATGTCACTTGGTTTAGCCCTTTTTACTGGATGTGGTCATTGCCATGCATAGTGAGAGCTGAGTTTATGGTGTGGGGAGCAATGGCTGTTGGGCCATCTTGAAGGATGTGCTGCTTACTGCTCAGAGATACTACCTTTACACTACACTTCATATCGATTAAAAATAAGGTGACATGTTAAATTAATTCCTAAAACTAATAGCTGAAATAAAGGAAAGCAATCACAAAGATACATAACATCTAACCTACAGGATCAAAATATAACTGGGTTTGAAGTTTTGAATATTGCCGTTTGTTTTTTTTTTGTTTTGCAATTTTTCTGTTTTGTTTTTCATTGTTCAGGGTGGGAGATGTCAGTACTGGGGAGTAAAACAATCCACTTCTGGCACCCTGTATAGCTCAGCCAGTTACAGAATAAGGTTTCCTATACACTCCCTCCAACAGTGTCATTGACCCCAACCTCCGAAGAACACTTAGTACTGCACCAGTGTGACATTTCCATTTCAAACACCGAAAACCTGTGAGTGAACTGCCTATCCAGCGCTAATGTGTTTTGAATTATGCACAGCTTTCTGCTATGGATTCATGCCCAGCAGGAGATAGGTTGATATTGGCTGAATTCACCTCACTTTAAGGCCCTTTCAGCTGACCGAGAGAAAGAGAGGGGCGCAGGGAAGACTATCCACACCATCATCTCCTCTGAGCACAATCTGAGCCAGGTCAGAGATAAAAGAGCAGTGGGCTAACCCACTGTCATCCTGTCCCTAACCATTAAGGTCTTTAAGTGGAGTATTCATGTGTAAGTTTTTATGCAATAACAATTTGTTTTTTCTCTCAAAATGTAACCTAAGTTGTAAGTTTTAAAGAACCATAATTTGCTTCATGAACAATAACCATATCTGATTCTAGATATGAAACATGTTTATAATATAACATCTCTAGAAAAAATGACTGTGTGATTGCTAGGATACTGGTGCATTGTTTACAATAGCCGTACCAAGGTCATCAGTATGAATTGGTAATCTTTCTGTCTGGATGATTGCTTTGGTTTATCCCAAGGTTTTGTTGATCCATTTGTATGCTAACTTTCATCCCGCTCAATTTTCTCCCCTCCTCTCCTTAAGGTGGTGACTGATAACCACCAGCTTCTTTTCTCCACCGCCAACCTTAAATCCCCCCTCCCGTGCCAACTCCACCCTCTGCTGCAACAAGTGAGAAGAGCTCATGAACTTTTTTATCCCTAAGATTGAGACCATCCATTCAGCTGCCTCTGCTGTTTCCACCCCTTCCTCTTGGTCTAAACCTGCATCTGTCTCTAGTTTCTCTCCTATCTCCCCACATGGCTCCTCTAAGCTCATTGTCTGTAAGACATACCTCCGCTCCCTTGACCCCATTCCCACTAAAATGCTGACCACCCACCCTTCCTTCCTGTCCCCATGCCAGATGACATTGTGAATAGTTTTCTTTCCTCAGATACTGTCACCTTGTTTTCAAAATTGCATCCATTCCCCTCCTCAAAAAAAACACCCTCAACCCTTCTTTCCTTGCAAACTACCACCCCATCTCCAACCTCCATTTCCTCTCCAAAGTTCTTGAATGTGTTGTTGCCTTCCAAATCTGTGCCTATCTTTCCTAAAATTCCCATTTGAATCTCTTCAATCAGGTTTCTGCCTCTGCCGCAGCACTGAATCAGCCTTAACCAAAGTCACAAATTACACCCTCTGACTGTGACCATGGTGCATTATCCCTCCTTGACCTCTGTACAGCCTTTGAAATGCTCAACCACATCATTCTCCTTCAATGCCTTTCCTCCGTTGTCCAGCTCAGTGGGATTGTCCTTGCTTGGTTCAACTCTTACCTATCCAATTGTGGCCATAGTATCTCCTGCAGTGGCTTCTCTACCCAACCCAACACCAATGCCTTTGGAGTCCCCCAAGGATTTGTTCTTGGCCCCTCCTCTTCCTCATCTACATGCCGCCCCTTGATTGCATCATCCACAGACATGGGGTCAGCTTCCACAGTTATGCTGGTGACACCCAACTCTACCATTCCTCCACCTTTCTCGACCCCTCCACTGCCTCCTTGCTATCAGACTATTTGTCTGATATCCACTCTTCGATGAGCCACTATTTCTTCCAGTTAAACATTGGGAAGACCAAAGCTAGCATCTTCACCTCCGTCTCCCCCCCACCACAAACTCTGTACCCTCAGCACAGATTCCATCCCCCTGCCCAGCCATTGTCTCACGCTAGGCCAGACTGTTGAGATCAATTAATCTGGGGCCATCTGATCTGTATGGCTTAGTATTACACTGAGTGGTGCATTTTCCCAGTAGCCCTTTGGGAGTACATTTTCAGTTCTGAAATCAATATTTTGTTCTTTAATTAAAAACTCTTTTAAAGTGTTGGAGAAGATCAATAGTTTGACAGGCCTCTTTAAAAGTTTCCTGTTTATATCTTAGGTAGCTCATAGTGTAGCACAGACATGGAGACATTAACCAGATTACAAAGGAATAGGAGTCGACCATTCAGCCCCTCGAGCCTATTCCACCATTCAGTTAGTCCATTTATCTGCCTTTGCTCAATATCCCTTGATAACTTTACACAACAAAAATTTAGCGATCTCAGTCTTGAAAATTTCAGTTGACCCAGCATTCACAGCTTTTTGGTGGAGCGACTTCCAGATTTCCACTATTTTATGCGTTAAAAACACTTCCTGATTTCACTCCTAAGTGGCCTAGCTCTAATTTTAAGATTATTCCCTCTTGTTCTAGATTCCCCCACCAGAGGAAATAGTTTCACTGTATCTATCCTATCGAATCATTTTAAACACCTCGATTAAATCCCCCCCCTTAACCGTCTAAACTTGCCTCTTATGTCACAGCAGTTCTGAGATCATAGCAGTTTCCCCATGACCTCAAAGTGGTTCAGCTGCCTCCAGCCAAAAAAAAAGTTTCTAAACACTCCAAAGTAACTTTAAATTAAAATGAGTATTTACTTGCAACTTAAACCAGCTTCACAGTGAGGAATAATAATGTATGTAGGGAATGAGGGGGTACATGGACATTCAGTTGGGTTATGTGGGCTCGATGAGATCAAACTGTTGGCGTCACTGTTCTCCATTATGTACCTTTCAGTTTTATTCATATCTTTGTATTATTTTGCAAATTTTTATGTGAGGAAGTGAAAGAAGTAGTTGGTCAATTTACTTCCCAAACCGAGCAGCCTGCACTGAAAAATACCTGTCAGAATTGCACCGAGCTTTATCAGTTTTCATCCAAACTGCGGGGTATCATAGTATAGAGTTCCTAGTGATAATGGAACATTCCATTCCAAAAGGGATGGGAAATGATGCAGTGCATCTCGCCCCACTACAGAAATGCCCTGCCAGCTGATAGTGAAATCCTGCAGAATTTGTGGTAGAGTGGATTTGCTTCAGCAAGTAATGAACAATCTCCACAATTGAGCTGAAAGAGGTGCTGTGTAAGCAAGTGCCATCATAGCAGGGAGGGAAGGAGAAACAAAGATAATTTTTTTTAAATGTGCACTAGAAGAAGTTGGGAGGGAGGAGATGAAAATGGATGTGAAAAATTTGCATCTTTTGATCTTTCCATTCCCCAGTACAATACATATAGATAACAAAGGATATCTTAAAGTAATTACAAGGTTGTAATCAAATCAAGGAGTTCAGATGATATCATAAACCACATCACTAGGTTCAATTCTTTTACAGCTGTCACCTGAGCCTTCTGATTGGATTACAGCCGTAAAATTAATTCCATAGGAGGTATTTTTGAAACTTTTATGTGTCAATTTGAGGGGACCATTTATTTTTAGTACATTATTTTTATGTTGTCAGCAGGCCGCTGTGCTAACTCCAAAAGCCGCTAATCTCCATACCATCCATACTTGCTATTGACTGTGACTCGATTGCTGGCTGCACATTTTACTTGAGAAGTAATTTTGTTTGATTATCTCTGGCCAGTGTTTATTAAATTCTATTTATTTTTTTTAAGCAACGCACTCATACACAGCACAGTGAGCCCAGTTAATCCTTCAAATAAACTGCGAATTAAAATAAAACCCATGAATTCAAAATGGATCGGTTTCCTTTTAATGTTGGCAGAAATGCTTTTGTATGTTATAGTTACTGACCAAACAAAGGCAGGAAAATGATGCATTTGATTTTGAAAGTTATTCTTTTATCGGGAGTTTAAAGCACACAATGAAAATGACCCACTTCCCTCTGCTCTGACATAGTCAAATTATACATGAACCAATCATTTCTCACTCCCTTGAACAGAAATTTGTAAACAAGTTGGTATATGCACTTCATTGACTTTTTGACCAACTAATCTGACCTGTTTGCCTTTTCCAGGTTTGACATTGTTCTGGATAATTAGCATCAAAAGCTAATTTTAAAAAAATGTTAGCAGCACTGGATCCTGTAAAAGGAATAATACCTAGGCAACTGTAAGGGACTGGAGCTTTAAGTAGCCTTTGAAACTAATTGAAATTAACATCAATATAATTTATTTATGTTAACTAGGCCTGTCAGTCTTGTAGACTAAAACTCCTCAATTGCTTGTGCACAGAATTTTGTTGTTATGCCAAATCATTGGCGTTGAAATTTTACAACTGTAAAGGCAATCAGATCCAAAACAAGCACTGCAATCAGACCTAAAGCTGCAATAGCACATCAGACGAAATATTGAAACTTCCAGTCTGTCAACAAATCTGCCATGTCTCCTGTGTCTCAGTGTACCCTTAATATTTCTGGTTTTAAAAAAATGTTCAAAAGATGTACTTCATAAAGCACAAAGTTCCAGATCTGTCAGCCTTTCCTGTACATACCAAGTACAATTTCAATTTTTGGAAGATAGCAATTGAATTTGTCTTTAAAATATTTGACTTTAAACTTTTCTTTTGTTAAATAAAAACTGTAATTAGTTTTGTTAAACAGAATGATGCTTACACTTGTTTCTGATCCTTGAATTCCACCTATAAAGAAAATCTGGAAAGGTTACTATTCCTTTAAGTAGAGGTAAGCTTGCTGTAATCTGTCTGGAAACTGAATTTACAGATGTGAAAGTCACTGAGCAAAAGTTATAAAAATGAGGCGCTATAATCAATTATACTATTAAACATGTAAGTAAGCACAATTACCTGAGGAGCATTGTAACCATATATATTGTAGGCTGTATATCTGGGTACCATTCTGCAAGCTTGGCTATTAGCTACTGTTATGTCAGCTGGTAGCACAGATTGTTAAGCCAGGTGTTTTTCCCTAGGAGGATTATTCAGGGTCCTGAATAGAAGGTTTGATCAGAATATGAATGCAACTGTATTGACGTCAGAAGGCCTCAGAGTGCTGATATCACAGAGATGGTAATTGAGGACGAGGCTTTGGGAGACATTGAAGCATCAGAGGGGTAGTCAAAGTATATTGCACAAGATACCGGCTGTTACAGAAGGTAATATGACCAGATTTTCTGGATTTTTTTGCTGAGAAATATTTCTAAAGGTGAACATTTGTTAATTAGACTTTGGTGCCTTTTGAAGTCCAACGGTGAAGCTATTCATGTCTGAAAAGATTGTATGCAGTCTTTCACTAAGATGGAAAGGGAAGTGTTTACCGACCCTGCAGACATCATAACATTGAGACAGATGGCCTGGGGAGGGGAGACGGAAGAGATACACGTTGCTTGGAATTCTACTAAAGCAGCTGCATTGTGCTGTGTCGACCTCTACCTAATTGTGGATGCTGCAGCACGCTGCCAAATATAGGACTGCAATCAGAGAATGATTCTTCTGGAAGGACGGCTTGCATATACTGAAACCCTAGACCGTCTACAGAGATTTCCCTCACAGGCCTGAGGAGGAGAAACAGAATTTTCTGTGGGAATCGATTCAGATACAGAGATGTTTATTTTGGGGTACTTTATGGAGGTTTTTGCTAATAATTTCCTGGGATTTTGTCTACTGGACCTGTTTCTTCTACAGCTTGGGGAATGGAGATTAAAAAATATAAGGTACATATCCATTCAACTGAGAGCGAATAAACCTCTTTGCATTGCCTGCAGCTTCCTGATAGAGCCTGATAAATTTTAAAATCATATGTGTGTAAATTAACATATTGACGTGGGTATGTTTCTGAAAGTATAGTGCTTTTGTCTAATTAAAATTCCTTGTGCACAGCACAGTGGAGGGGTTTGTTATCTAGACTGCTGGTTATTGATTAGCGTAAATTTACTCTGGGGACACAGCTCATTATTATGTGAACATGAATTTTACAATGTAGAATGATAAAAATGTGCAAGGATGAAAGATACATTCTGTGGCCAGTCATGAGAAATGATAGACATCTTCTCAGTGAGTTCTGCTCAGCCTCGCAGGCACAGGTATCATCGTGCTTAGTTTATCCCAACCATTTGTCGGCTGGAACAAATGCTGAATTATTTTGACACATTCTCACCACCTCCTTTTTGTTATTTTTTTAGGAACCCAGTAACAAGCGGGTGAAACCTCTTTCCCGAGTTACATCTTTAGCTAATCTCATTCCTCCTGTGAAGGCCACACCTCTGAAACGATTCAGCCAGACGTTACAGGTAAGATCCCCCAGTGGGATTTATTATCTATGTAGAGTGATGAGTGGCGCATTATAGAGGTGCACAGTGAGTTGAGTTGATTTGCACTCACCACGTCTGCATGTACAAGTCCAGTGAGGGATCACATTCGCTTTCATACTTGTATCCCAAGCCAACTGTTACTATATAGTTTATAATATTTATCTAACCATACATCAATCTGTTGTCCATATATATCATTTTAACAAATGTCCCACATCCTATCTGATTAAGTAAGAATGCATGTGAATAATTTCAAGTTAACAATGAATTTATCAT
Source organism: Heptranchias perlo (assembly GCF_035084215.1). NCBI lineage: Eukaryota > Metazoa > Chordata > Chondrichthyes > Hexanchiformes > Hexanchidae > Heptranchias > Heptranchias perlo. The sequence goes on along the minus strand of NC_090341.1, from coordinate 26,196,934 downwards.
GTCAAAGGAGCAAAATTCCAGACATTCTAGTTCTGATGTCAGAGAATGTAAAATAAAACTTTGATTCTCCCTAGAAAATCTGAGGGATCCATTGCCTGAATTGATTAAAGACATTGAAGTCAATTCAGTTTTGAAAAATGTTTATTGCACTCTAATTAACCTACCAGATTTTAATTCACTACTTAATATGTGGTTACATTTTTGTTTTTTATATCTGCTTCTCTTCTGTGTCTAGCCGCACATGAGGCAATCCATTTTTTTCCACTGCTTTTACATCCAGCAGATCATGCTGTGGGTTGTTTCTGTAACAAAGACCATTTTTTTTTAATGTGGACAGGTGCAATAGGAGGGGGAGAGGGTCACCACTCTGCAACTCCACTCCCAATGGGCGCGAGTATCCCGCTGGATGTCACCCAAGTGGTCGGAGACCGGTACTCTCATCTCCACTCACTGGGGCTGGTCTTTAAGATAGTTTTATAAAATTATATAATCATTCATGCAGCATTAAAATACATAATAGTGACCATCAGCAACAAAGCGAGAGTTTTATATATAACATTACAGACTATTAGTGAAATGTTTATAATAAGGAATTCACTTTTTAAAAAATAAATATTCAAAACTCAGTGGGTAAATGCACTGTATGTCATACTACTCGGCTGTAGAGAGCAGGAGGGAACCAAGCCCATTAGCTGAGCTCAGTGGCACGTAGATGGGGGTACTACAATTGGCTTCTTCCCTGAACTGGAATGGGGGAAAAATGGCCTGTGCCGTCTGCTGTAACACATATGCAAATGAGGACATTAAATGAGGATAAAATGAAGCAGAGCTGTGATGCTCCCTCCACCTTCACTGATTACATTGCCTGCCAACACTTACTGTTTAGACTCACATTTCAGTGAGGTACCAGAGGACTGCTGACACCTGTGGAGCTGCATGCCAGCACTGGTTACAGGAGAGGAAGAGAGGAGAGGGGAGAAAAGAGCGTTAAGTTAGAAACAAATGTTGAAACTTCAGTCTTTAGACACACTAAGTATTATATTGTGGTTGTTTTCAGGTTACAATTTGTGCAGGTGATTTGTTATTGCTCAGAAACTGGTCATTTTCAGTGCCTTTGAGACTTTTTAGGCAAAATTCTGGTACTTGGACAGCAAACATGTTACATAAAGTTGAGTGTAGAAATTTATGGGGTGCTGAGCTGCACCAAGCCCCTGTGTGAGCCCTTGTCTGAATTGTGTATGATACAAAGGAATATCAGCAAAGATGATTACTTTGTAACTCAAAAGGCAAGTCTTGCAGAGAGTACAGAGTCAACATAATAAATGAAACCTTATTGCTTTGCGAAGAAGTAATGCAAATAATTTCCAGCCTGGGTACAAAGTAGATGTTGCTGTTTCTGGCTCCCAGCAACAATTGTTCCTTATGATGGCACTACTTGTAGTTTAAGTGGAATCAACACAAACTGCATTTCCAGGACTCAGCCTGGCCTTTCTCATGCAGCAGTGGAACTGTATTCCTCAGTGCAATGTCCCAGGTTTCCTCAGCAACGGTGTTACGTCATTCAGTTTCTTCCAAGAGCTTTATTTAAGATTGTGGGAAATTTAATTAAAATGCTCTTGATACTGTCAAATGGAAATGTTCAGAGTAAAATCTCAGTTCATTTTGTGATGGAACTCAAATGTGCATTTATTTTAGATGATTATATTATGAGATGAGATTGTGGACTTTTAACGTAAACATTGGGCACTGTACGAGAGGAATGTTGACTTTCATGGAATTGTAATCCTGTTTGAGTCAGCACTTTCAGCTGAGGTGAAGAGAAAGCTAAAAGGGGGAGTGTTGAAAATCTGTAGGAGTTGGAATAAATATTGTAATTGAATTCATGGCGTTTTATTGTTGCTGACTGTGGCTTCAGATTAATATTGATGCGCGCTGCTTGCAGCACCACACAGGCAATGTTAACCCTTGGTCGTTGTTTCCAGGAACGCAAGTGCCGTCATGAATTGATCTAGAATTTTGCCATTGGCAGAAAGCAGAATAAGGCTGTGTTGTGTTTCTTTCACTGCTGTGCTCCACATGTTGTACTTGTAATAGTCCTTGCCTGGAGAGGCGGGGGAAGGGAGGTTACTAATTTACTTCGGTTAAGTGTTTTGATCCAGAAGGTAGGGAAATAGCGTGACTGCACTGAGATTCTTGCATTCCCTCGGGGCAATAAATCTCTTCCCAGAATTTATGTGTGAAAAGTTTCTGATGTTTCTGAAAGAGAACTGCATTAGTTCCAGTTGTGCTGAGCGTGAAAGCAAATTATGCTTTGGCTAGACTTAAGCTGTGCCTGGCACCCTGTCTACCGCTACAAGTATATTTATACAGCTGTTGCGGGACTTTATTACTTGCAGCACTTAACCTGCAGGAACTTGAATATAAAGACTGTTTTCAAACACGAATATTTCTAATTTCCCTTGGAGGGTCACTTTCACAGATAGCGGGAGTAAGCCACACTGCCATTCACTAGTTTTGTTGGGGGGAAACTAAAAGGCCATGGAAATTGTAGACTGGTTTTCACTTTCAGATCCTGCTTACTGTAAAAAAAAGTGGAAGTGAAGGCAATCACCGAGCCCGGATTTCCTCCTGTCTATAAAATGCAGTATGGCCAGAGAAAGCCGATTTATACCTTGGTGCTCACTGCAAGTTTTGAGAGTGTAGACACTGTGCTTTAGCTCCTGGCTTTACAAGCTTGCATACGGCAGGGTAGCAGAAAACTAATACTGAGATTCCAAGTTGCCATTGATTACAGTAATATTTAAGGTCAACCCTTTTATAGTTGATATCTGGTAAATGTGACAGTCAAAACCTCTTTTGAAATATATTCGGGGCAGAATGGTGATACCATAGGCACGAGTCCATGGAGTTAAAAGACCATTCCTTTCACAGTGACTTTCTAATCTATGTGAAGAACTACCAGACACGAGCCAGGCATTTCCCTAAAATGAAAAGAATAAAGCTACAGTGCTGATATCACCAAGCTGCTCTTGAGCACCTTCTAGTGGTTATTCATTGGGTTCGCTGAAAGCGACCTTGGGAGTAAGGCTGAAATAAAAACAGAAAATGCTGGAAAAGCTCAGCAAAGTGAGGCAGCATCTGTGGAGAAGGGAACAGAGTTAATGTTTCAGGTCGAAGACATTTAGTCATGTCTGGACTCTCCAGGAGAAGGTGCTTTGCAGGGAATGGATTGAAAAAAATATTTTTAAATGTTCACTCAGCAGATATTAAAAACCTTTTGGGAGGATTATGGGATGTGAGAAGAAACTTTTTTTCACAAGTAAGCTCTAAAGTTGTATTTTTATCTTCTAAATGTTCAGATTATTGAAGTAACATTTATAGAAAAGCATCTTAAAAAGATTAATACCTACCTCCCCATTAGATCAAAGTCCTACAATATTGCATCTTGAACTAAAAGTGTCACTAAAAGTGCGGGACTTTATTACTTGCAGCACTTAACCCGCAGGAACTTGAATATAAAGACCGTTTTCAAACACTGTTTCAAAACACTTTTGTGTTATAGTGAACCTTATTGAGTCTTTTGGTACTAAATATGTTTATAAACTGCATCTTCATTGGGTTGAACCCATATATTCAAAGAAAAATCGTTAACAATTACTGATAGGCAAATTACAAACAGTCAAAAACATTCCTTTTTAAAAAAAAATTAGAAAAGGATTTGAAATGGACACCAGTACATTTAATGAGTTAGGAAATAATGGATGGAGCCATTAAATGTCGACCTGAATGGAAATATTAAGAACAAATTATTCAGTAAACAGCAGCTAACAAATAAAATCTTTTTGACCCTTTGTAATCTGAATAATAAATGTATAGCTCACTTGAAGAGGTGCCGCCTTCACAGAAAAAGTGATTGGAAGGCTTTTTCTGCTTGTTCGCAAATACTGTACATAAAGTTAATCTCATTGAAACACATCATCGAGTCTCTTCCATTTGACATCATTGTGGGTTTTAATGAAGACTGTTCTTTTTCAGAAAATGTGCAACATCCTGATAAGCTTTTGGGATGTTGGTTAGCACTGTTTATTCAGCAACATTCTTTCACAAATTCTCCTAATCCACTTGCTGTATTTAAATCAAGGATACAAAATACATTTAGTAGTCTCTGAGACTGCATTTACACTACAACTTCGCACCAACGTTAAGAAGAGTGAAGGAGGGAGCCATACTCTGCATTGCTTCAGAAGCAGCTCAGCTTCTAACTCTAGATTTACATCACAGCTTCTTAGAATTAATATGAAGCAAAACTAGTGCTACTGTTTCAGTGTAAATACAACCTGAAGTGATATTGGTGTCAAATGTACACTGATCCAGTGAAATAATAGCTCATTACAGGGTTGAGTGCTTAGCACAGTAGCAAGCTATCCATGACCAATGGCTTTATTTTATAAATGCAGCAAGAGTTCTACATTACTTGAGTCTCAGCATTTTTTGTGTTGTGCTGAAAATCAATCTTACCTTATATTCTTTTGTATTAACTGGATTGGATCTAATCAAAACCTGTTCCAGTGTATAAAATTTCTGACTAGCTGGCAGAGTCATCATTCGTTCATGGACCAGTCATTATTGCAAGACATTAAAGCAAGTCTGTTTCATATGGTATAACAATCTTCTGAGCAAAGGTGCATTTTAAACCAGAGGGGTCAAATTGCAAAGTCTCTAGTGTGTTACATATTGTAAAACAGTTTTCTATTCTGGTGACATTTGTAACAAACCATTCAATTACAGTTACGTAACTCCCTACTTCAACTGTTATTACCTTAGTATTTTTGTGTATCGAATCTGCAGCAATTCTTTCCTCCCTCTTTGTTCTAGCGTTCCATTAGCTTTCGAAGTGACAGCCGACCTGACATTTTCACCCCAAGACCCTCTTCTAGACATGGGCCCCCTGCTATTGCAAAGCGTCGAGATAGCAAACTTTGGAGTGAAACATTTGACATTCGTGTCAATCAAATGCTCACGGCTAAGGAAATCAAAAGGCAAGAGGTAAGAGTGCAGACCAGCTTTATTCTTTCACAACAAATAGAATAATGGGCTCATTTAATCAATGATGGGCTTCACTTCTAGTAATGCTCATCCCCTGGCTTGGAAATGTGGTTTACTTTCTGACTCCAAACACCCACATCATTGTCTTAGTAAATTAGGAGTGAGAGTGCGAACAAGTTGAAACTTTTTTATTACAGAGGTAAACACTAAATTTTTCTCTCAATAATGCAGAAACCTGTCATTTGTTTATCACACTGCACAGTTGTTTACATGATTTAGATTTAGCTTTTGATTTTGTGTTTACATGATACTTTATTTGGTGAATATAATTTTTAAAAAGTATTACTGTCTATTCTATTACAAAACTGCAGTGATGTAATTGACTTGTCCAAATTATAGAGAACCAAGTGTTTTGTTATCATGAACAGCAACAAATCTTTATTAAAGATTTCCTATAATAGCTGTATGACTAATATGTAATTTAAAGAACGACCATTCCTGTATAATTGAAGTGTAGCTGCCTAATTTAGCAGGGCCTTATAATCTGCCTACCTTTCAATATAGAGAACCCTTCCACTGAAATAATACCGCTATTAGAATCTTTTGTCTGTGAGGGACTCAGATGTAAAATGTTTTGTATCATTTAACTGTCTTCTTTCCAATTTGGGTAACATTTAATCCATCCTCTCGCTCACTATAGTTGTTATTGTAATAATGCGCAAAATTAAGGAATACACCTGTGGCATCAAAGTACCTGAAAGTTAGTAGTCCTAATGAAAACATTGTCAAGCGGTTGCAATAATACAAAAGAAAAAGAGCTTTTTGTAAAAGGATCCTGTAATTGTTGGATTCAGGTTTATAAGTGAAAGCAGATGTTTAACTGTTAATTATCATCAATTAGTGATTGTGTGAAACTAATTTACAGATCAGCACTGAAACTGTGATACAACTTTTTAGAATATACAGTCGAGCTGGAAAAATCCTTCATACATCATGTTTCTCACTAGAACTGGAAATTTGCAGTTATGAACTTATGCACATTAAGAAGGCCCACCACCACTACCTTGGGCAAAAATGGGAAATATATGTGACCTTTCTATCATTACCCACATCCTAAGAAAAAAAACTGAGAGAATAATGCACTGATGTCTGAAAATTGCTAATACACATAGGTTTGGGTGATATGTTGTCTGAATCTCTCCTAAAATGGAAATGTAAGACAGTTTTGGGCTTGTGTTATTGGTGCTGAGCACAAGTGACTGGGACTGACCAAGGATCCTTTAACTTTGGAAGGAACCATATGGGCCTGATTTTCAAGAATTTTCAGATATTAGTAGGTCACCCGTGGCAATGCTTATTGGTCTTCTGGGGTCTAGACCACAGTTGTGATGTTTCGCTGCTTAAGTGGCCTATACATTTAAGGCCACTGCTCTAAATATTGTAGCTAATTATAAAATCCTGAGGTTAATCGGAGGATAATTGTATCAGCTTGTAATTTTCATGTTCAAGCTTATTTCTTTTCTTTTTTTAAAAAAAGATTGTTTTGCAAATGGATTGCACCTGCAGATACTCAAAGAAACTTGGGGAGGAGATAGCATTAAACTAGTATTCATATATAAAAATTCAATAGACAAGGGAATAGTGCCAGAGGACTGGAAAATAAAGCAAATGTAATTCCTATCTTCAAAAAGGGAGATAGAACTAATCCAGCGAAATATAGACCAGTTAGCTTAATGTCATTGGTAGGAAAGATACTAGATTTTTTTCTAAAAGATCAGATACCAAAACATTAGATTCAGGGGATATAATAAAAATAGTCAGCATTGATTTCTAAAAGGAATGTTGTTTAACCAACCATATTGAATTCCTTGAAGAAATAACAGAAAAAGGAGACAAGGGCAATGCAGCGGGTGTGGTATACATGGACTTTCAATATGGTGCCACGTAAAGAGACTCATTACAATGGTCAGGGTGTGTGTAGTCAGGGAATACGTAGCAGAATGGATTGAAAGATGGCTACAAAACAGAAAACAGAGGGTAGATTTAAGGGAAGCTTCTTAGACTGGCAGAAAGTAGGAAATGGTGCCCCGCAAGGATCTTTGCTGAGACCACTGTTGTACACAATATAAATTAATGATTTTGACTCAGAAATTGGAGATATGGGGCTCGATTTTAGGGTCGGGTTTCCTGCGGGTTTCCAGCGGGGGGGCCCCGAAAATCCCGATATGAGGTCACGTGACCGGATCGCGCCGCGATCCCGACCACATCCGGGTTCCCCGATGACGTGCGGGGCTGCGTGCGTGGCCCCCGCTGGTGGGAATCCCGCAGGCAATTAAAGCCAGCGGGGTTCCACTTGAGAGTACTTACCTTGCTGGTTGAGGTCAGTTAATGAGCTGAATCAGCTGTCAAAAGAGGAAGTGTGGGATTTCACCTGCATCGCAGCGTGTTTCCCACACTGGGGGAAACAGTCTCTCTCCAACCAGGCGTGTTGCAGCCAGCAGCCTGTGGCAGGTGCCAAGGTGCACCCCACGGGGGAGAGCCCTCACCCACGCAGGAGGCCACCGCGTCACATAGGGCAAGCCCTGCCCCCCACCACCCCCCGCCAAGCCAGAGGACAGACCGACACGAAACTGCAGCCCCAGTCCGAGGAACCACCCACCTACCCTGCACAACCCCTCAGACCAACACCTGCCAGATGGGTGGTGCGTGGACACCCTCGGAGGACGAACAGCATGACCAGCCCCAGCAGCCTCGCAGTCCGCCGCAGAGACGTGGAGCCCCCAAACATGGGGTTCTTGCACGCCCACCTGCACAGCAGGAGGGAGGGCTACCGCAGAGAGAGACGCATCGCAGAGGGCACTACCCTCACCACAGGGTCCACAGACCGAGGCGCAGCTCCCCGGACCTCTCCGAGCAGCAGTGCACACGGAGGCGCAGATTCGCTCGACATGTAGTCGTGGAGATCTGCAGGCTCTTTCACGCCGAGCTGCTCCTGGCTGGCCCCAGCACCAACTGCTTACCTGTCGCTGTCAAAGTCACCACTGCCCTCCACAACTTCTCCTCCGCATCCTTCCAGGGTGCAGCCGGCTACACCTCGGATGTCTCTCAGTTGTCTGCGCGGAAGAGCCCTGCAAATACACCTGCACCTACTCTGCAGTAACACGATGGGTGGCATCAGTGGTGGGTCCTCATAGTGATACCCAGGAGCGGGCATTATTGGACACAACAGACAGGATTCGCGGAGACATGGCAGTGGTGGTGCCAATATAATGTGTGCTGTTTGTTGCTCTGAAATTCAATATAGGTAACACCCATGGCAAACCCTCCGACACCCTTGTGCACCCCCTTCATGCTCACGAAACATTTGCCTTACGCTGCCTACTGCACATATGTGATGCATGCCCTGTGGCTGCAGCACAGGTGGTGGCAGGTTGAGTGAGGCTGGCCGTGAGGGAGATGCACGAGAGGGTGAGTATGGGATAGAGCCATGAGATTGTATGAGGATTGGGTCGCGTGTTAGTGGCAGGATGAGTACTGGCGAGGTGAGTTGGTGGAGGTAAGATGAGGATGGGGTTTGAGTGGGTATGAGGGTTGATGTGACAGAGTAGTGTTGGCGGTGCCGAAGGAGATGTGGGGTTGGGGCAGTGTTGTGGCAGATGGAGTGCAGGGGATAGACTTCGTGTTCTCACTGTGGCTGACCTACTGCGGTCATTGCAGCGCCTCCTGCATTGTATGCAGGTGGGCGATATGTTGGTTGCGCAGGTGACGCCCTCTGCCACCTCGAGCCAGGCCTTCTTGGTGGCAGAGGCTGGCCGCTTCCTCCCGCCCGCTGGGTGGAAGATCTCTGTCTTTGCCCTCCTCCTCACCCCATCTGATGATACCTGGGGTGAGGCATCATTAAACTGGGAGCAGCCTTCCCCCTGGGCTGCTCCATGCTGAAATTTGTTCCATTGGTTGCAGCATCTGTCAGTGGAGGACTGCCCCTTTAACTAGAGAGCCTCCAGCTGACAGATCGTACTGCGCATGCGCAGCCCGCCCGACGCGCAGACCAGCAGCGTGGACCCCGGAGGAGCAGGTAATTGATTCCTATTAGTGTGTTGCCTGCTACGATCGCGCGGGCAACCCACTAATTTCACCGAGCGTGTTGACCACGCTCCCGAAACCCAACCCGCCGGAAACCCGCAGGCCTGGTAAAATCGAGCCCATGGTGTCAAAATTTGCAGATGATACCAAATTGGCAGTATAGCTAATAATGTGGAGGACTGCACCAAAATACAGGAAGACATAAACAGGCTTGCAGAGTGGGTGGGTAAATGGCAAATAAGATTCAATATAGTAACGTGTGAGGTGGTTCATTTTGGTAGGAGGTCACTTATTCCTTGAAAGGTAAGAAACCAAATGGGATAAAGGTGCAGAAATCTGGGAATTCAGATACATAAATTGCTAAGAGTAGCAAGGAGGTAATGTTAAATTTATATAGAACCTCGATTAGACCACAATGTGGAGAAAGTGCAGACAAGATTTACAAGGATGTTACCAGAATTGAGAGGTTGCAAGTATCAAGATTGAGCAGGCTGGGGCTCTTTTCTTTGGAAAGGAGAAGACTAAGGGGAGAATAAAATTATGAACGGGTTCGATAGGGTGGATTTGAAGAAACTGTTTCCACTTATGGCTGAGTCCAAAACAAGGGGGCATAAATATAAGATAGCCATTAACAGATCGAATAAAGAACTTAGGTGGAATTTCTTTACACAGAGTGATGAGAATGTGTAACTCGCTGCCACATGGAGTGGTTGTAGCAGATAGCATTGATGCATTTAAGGAGAGGCTTAATGCATACATGATGGAGAAAGGACTAGAGGGATATGGAGGCAGAGTGGCAAGAGGTAATTCAAGTAGGAGGAGGCTTGTGTTTTAACACCGACATAGACCAGTTGGGCCGAATGGCCTTTCTGTGCTGAAGATTCTGTGTAATTCTATGTAACCTGTAACAGAATGATATGTGGAATCTTGACAGATGTGCTAGATGCAAAACTTTTTTTTCGTGTATTAGTAAATTGCGTGCGGCGTCACCCATGGTTGTTTTCTTACATACAAGATGGCAATGGAGTTGGGGAGAGATTTGAGAAATTTGCTCCGCAGCACCACCTACAGGTCAAAGACCGCGACTGCGTTAACTGGCAACTGTTTACACAGAGAATTTCCAAACAAAATGTTTACATGGGCAGTTTAAATGTTAAATAATGACATAAAAATGTGACCAAAAACCATGACGACAGAAAGCTGGAGAGGAAGTACATGCATACTCAAGATTTTTAATAATATATAATGATAGATGTCTGCGTGTGAATAGCACAAAGCTCCTCCCATATATAACATGCCGAGGAATTTTAAACAGATTTTTGAGACCTGTGAACTCTACACATAATTTGGGAAGGGCTGAAAACTATACGGTGTCTTCTCCTCTCCACATTTTTGTTCAGAAAATATGCACATTTCTCACAACTCTCTATTTTGAAACTATTAATAAAAAAACAGCTCAGCAAATGTAACAAACATTGGGAATACCACCTTTACTCTGAGATTAGACTGATGACTTGTCATTGGGTCAGCCAGATATGTCACCTTGGTCAACATTGCGCATATGTCACTGCTGTAATTTTGACCAGTTCTTCTCCAATTAAATGATTCAGTTACTAAATCTTTCTTTTGCAGTCAATTTTTGAACTTTCCCAGGGAGAACAAGTTTTAATTGAAGACTTGAAGCTAGCAAAAAAGGTAATGCAAGTTTTTTATTTCCAGTTGTCAGATAAAATGTTTTTGGAAATTTTTCAAACCTTTTAATACTGTTATAATTGAATAACCATATTTTAAACGTTATAGGTTTTAGATATGTCTTTTATTAGTATTTGAAATTTAGCTTTTAATTTTAAAAAAAGTCTACCACATGTTGATATTTCCATTGCAGAGTATCACCAGTGCCATTAGCCAAATAGTATGCTTCAACATTTTTTTTATTTTGGAAGATGTGAATCGTTTTTTGCAGAGCAAGCACTCTGCTGCAACAATGATTTACACACTGCACCGTGTTGTGGAAATATTGGCCTCAGGTGCAAGCAGCTCTTAAATGTCCTTGAATTAATTGTGAGATTACTGAATTTATTTTTGTTTTAAGCTGGTTTAACCCAGGATCTAAATTTCATTTAAAAAATCATGTTGTGGAATTAATCTGATAAATACTACTTACAAAATTGCAACTGTCAAAAAGACATTGAGATCTCGGAGGTGTCTGTCAGAAACATGACAATAAAGGAACAAGTCAGGGGTATATATTGAAATGTGCTCGCTGCAAAATGTACATTCTAAATGGCAAAATATGGATCATTAAATGTACAGTGTTGGTCTTTCACACAGGCTTATCATGATCCGATGCTCAAACTCTCCATTATGACCGAACAGGAGCTGAATCAGATATTTGGAACACTGGATTCCCTTATTCCCTTACACGAAGGTATGGCTTTGCTCAGATTAAGCATACAGAAGTTATGTGAAGGCTGCCACAAATGTAATAAAGAACTTAATGGTTCACACAGAACATTGTCATGTTTCTGTAAATGTTTACATACTTCCTCTTGAGGAAATCATCTTTGCTTTGACCCTCACATTTTCTCATTTATTTTTGGTCAGATCTTCTGAGCAGTCTCCGAGAAGCCAGGAAACCAGATGGGACCACAGAGCATGTTGGCCACATCCTTGTAAACTGGGTAAGAAAGTGTTTCAGCCTTTTTAGTCTTTAAGGCTGCTTTTATATTGGTGTCAGTGGTGTGTTTGAGCCATGAGTTCCCAAAGTGCAGTCTCGCACAGGTCGCAGTGACCCGAATGTACACCTGCCTGATTTGCTAAATCCAGACACCACGAGGATCCATTTTTTTTTTAAAAAAGGATCTTCCCAGCAGCCATCTTTAGCAAATGTAGCAGCTTTGCTTTGGACTTGGTATCAGCTGAGCTAAGGCTTCATTCCTAGTGTAAAAGGTCTGAGTTATGAGGAAAGATTGGAGAAACTTTGGCTTTTCAGCCTGAAAAGGAGGCATCTGAGATGTCATCTTGCAAAGGAATACAAGATAGTTAAGGGAATGGAAAAGGTAAATCTGGAATACTGTAAATTAAATTGCAAGAGTAGGGCAAACTAGTAAAAGGTAAATTCAGGAAGTTCTTCTACACACAGTGCAACACATGGAATAGAGTAGTGATTTTACAACAAAGAGTGAATAGAGTAAATCTTCGCCGAGTGTGCTGTTAGTGATGGGACTATGACCCCCCTGCAGGCGATGACACGTTGCTGTATAAATGAATTAAATGCTGTCCCGTCGATAGTACCCACAATCCTACTTTCATGAGTCCTGGAAACTGAGGCTGGAGGTGCAGAAAAGACGGGGCTGTTTATATTGGTCTTCCAGTGAAGATCGTGACATGCAGATGCAATAACAAGGCGGAAGCAGCACTTGGGAGTTGGGGGCCTCAGCTTCAAACCATTCTCCTGGAGCATCTACAGCAATGTAAATATATCTGTAGATTACACCCCCATGGAGAGACTGATACTTTTCCTCATGCCAATGTGATCAGAAGTTTTAACATTTATGGAAATAGTGGCAGTCCCATTTATGTGTTTACAATGAGTGATCGCTCTCATGCTGAATATGTGTGAAATCAACAGCACTTGGATTCACATGCATGTGCCAGCACAGTTAAACCTAAACGTGGAAGATTGGAGAGCAATGCATGGAGGTCATGGATCCCAGTTGCGACTGTACATTAAATATAAAGGTGCCCGTTGTTTCTGATGATCTGAAGTGAATTAATTAATTGAATACATTTGGGCATCTTTGGTTCTTTGAAACAGGCTGCTGGTTCTGAAAGGCCTTCCACAGTGATAGGTCATTATGAATAAGGAAACCAAAAGACTTGATACGGTGCTGGCAATTATCGCCGACTTTAAAAAAACAAAAACAAATATGAAGCCCTAATCTGAATTAAAATTGATAGTAAACTGAAAGGCAAACCATCAAATGTGAAAACAGAATTATGGATGGAATTTATTGTCGAGGCAGCTAGCAGACAATTAATGGTACAGATAGGAGATGGGCAGTATCAGGATACTCCCTTTTACCCAATTTGCATAACTGCTCATTTGCATTTCTGTAACAACAGAATGTCTACAGACCTTTTTTAAAGCACAAGAGAGAAAAAATAATTCCTTAGGACCTTACTAGGGACTGAACTGCTCCTCCATTTATATTACAGAACCATTGGTTCCACTTTCTACCACAAGTAAAAATGATTCTGTAATAGTCTTGGCTGTCAATGTTGTGAAAACTGCTCCAGTTACATTGCAGAATGAATTCCACAACACCAGCTGTGCCAGTTGCAATATAAAATAATTCTGGCTTTAAATTGTTTTGCCTTGTAGTCAGCAACTGTTATCATTAATGCTGCAGTGCAGTATTCTTGTAGAATCCCTGAGTGCAGTGCCATTCTGTACCTATTAATAGTTTCACACCGCTGAATGCTGCAAATTTATATTTTGCTGTTCTTTGCATGATTTGCACATTCTGATTGGTAAATGGTTGTCCTCAACTTTCAACTGAAGGACATTTTGAAAAATTGAGTGTGCCCCTTGTGGAACCAATTAGAATTCAGCCTCCCTTAAAATGCCTCAGATGTAAATAAAGATGTAATATTCATTTTGCAATTCTATTCTTTTAGATTGTGTAGTAAGAATTTTTTTTTCAACCTGAAATGCAACCACAGACTTCCCGGGAGTATGAATAAACTTCAATTGTTGCAACAAGGCTGCATCAGCCTAACTGAGCTGTGCCAAACCCAGCTCTAAGTTTTTAGATCTGAAGTAATGATTTTCAAATCAAAAATATGACTTATTTTGATGCAGTTGAAATAATGGATGGTCATGTTAGCTTGTCATTCAGGTAGTTTGTTGAAGGGATCAGCCTGACAAGTCTCTATTTTCGATCTAAGTTGTTTTTACTCAATTCCAACCCATAGTGGATCTGTGAATTAAGTGATCAAAACAGAACATACTGAAAACCCACAGCAGATCAGTCAGCATCTGTAAGAGAAAGGACAGAACTGATGACGGTCACACACCAGAATCGTTATAACCTGTCTCTGCTCTTTACAGATGCTAACTGTATTTTCCAGCATTTGTAGCGTTTCTTCTTTATTTTACTGTGATTCAGAGATTCTGCCATGTAGTGCAGCAATGATTCTGAAGCGCTTCTGTCTGGCCTGTATTTTAAATCTTATTCACCTTTTCTCCCCCCAGCTACCTTGCTTAAGCTCCTATGATAGTTACTGCAGCAACCAGGTGGCAGCCAAGGCCCTCTTGGATCACAAAAAACAAGATCATCGAGTGCATGATTTTCTACAACGTTGTTTAGAGTCTCCCTTTAGTCGCAAGCTGGACCTTTGGAATTTTCTGGATATTCCACGTAGTCGACTGGTGAAATACCCTCTGCTCTTAAAAGAGATTCTAAGGCATACTCCAAATGACCACCCAGACAAGCAGCACTTGGAAGAAGCAGTAAGTAACGAAGAGAATTCATTTTGATGTTATTCTTGTGGCCTTCTGCTATTTGTACAGAAGTGACTCCAGAATGGTTGAGCTATAGAATAAAAACATTGCTCTGCAGAGATTCTTGCGGCTCAAATGGTTGGGCTCTTGAGCCCCAACCAGAAGGTCACAACCTTAAATCCCAGGGAAGCCGTTCCCACTTTTGTTCACTTATCAGGTTTCATGAGGGATTCTACACAGAACACAACAAGCTAGTGGAGGGTTGCATCTACCAGGCAAGGTGCAACTATGCAAGTCCAATTTACCTCAAGGGACGCGTTTTTTCTCAAGTTTTCATGTAAGCAGCATGCTGCTGTAAGCAGAGGCTGCAAGGTGGGAAAATGTTTTTTTAAAAGCCTTGACATTGCTAGTGTCGTTGAGTCTGGATCCAACAAACAGAAAATATCTCCACCCCCCCCTCTGCAAATCCTTTGGCTGTAGATTTGACACTATGGCCTAGAATTTCCGTGAAATGACTTGCACACTGCACCTTTTTAGAAAAAAATTGTTGCATCCGCAGTGGCCTCCAAAGGGAGATGCAAGTTTCCTGAGTCTGCTCATTTGCATACCAGTATGCATCATTGCTCACTCATCATCATCATTGTAGTATGCTCCTTCAAAACGTTGCTTGGTGGATCAGACACCTCCAACTCTCATGGTCCTCGGTTCTCCGAGAAGGTCCCTATAAAACCGGTGGACATAGCTAATCCATCCGCAGCCTTTCAAATGCACTCTTTAGCCTGCGCTCTTCAGCAGAACATGGAGGGAGGTGGGGGGCAAGCAGATAAGACTGGAAGACTGCTTGGCTCTTTCATTTCTCTCAAATTACTTCACAGCATGACTTACCAATATTTTATTGTACTTGGACAGAATTATGAATACTCAAGTGTCATCTGTGCCGGGGGTAGCGGGCATGGCACAAAGCAGATCTGAACTTGTAAAACATTTCAAATCCTCTTGCAGTAGAGGAAAACAGGGTTTCGGGAACTTCCATTTAAAGAAACTAGTTAAAATAATAATATTGGAACCTAGAGTCTATTTTGCACTGACTATAGGAAATTGCTTCATCCACTTTCTGTAATCATGAGTGCTCCCCTTTGGCTCTCGTGCTACCTTTTATTAATTAATTCTTAGTCACACCCTTACTCTGATTTATACATCACGTCTGTGCAGAGCCCAGTCTTTCTAGGATGAAGGATTAACACTAAATGAGAGGAGGGAACGTGGCAATGAATCTACCTATTTGTTTCTTCTAATTTACATATTAATGCAATATTAGCTAAAATAATTAATCAGCCCACTGATTCTTGATGATCAAAAACTATGTTTTGAAGCTTTTTTAAAAAGAGCAATCTTTCTGAATGACATTCACTGATGATTCAAATAATAACAATAGCAATGTGTGAGAAATAAATTTAAATTTTTGTTTCTGTTCTTTCATTGGAGGCACATTTCAAATACTGTCACATCATAAGTTTTAAAAATGTAAATAAAATTTTCTTTTGTTTCCTTGTATGGATTTTAGTTGAAAAAACCCCGGCCTGAAAACAGTGATTTGAGTATCCCTTTTCCCCCTTCTATTGTTGTTTGCTATTAAGATTTCAACTGAATTAAAAAGTAGTCTCTTGTAATAAGGCCATTTACTGGACACTGCCAAAGTTACTAGAGTGCATTAAAATTATTGGACAGCAGCTATGAGATATGAACCAAATCAGGCTTTTCATAAAACCTCCATTAATCCAGCTTTGAAATGTGAAAAGTTGCTAGTGGATAAAATTCCATCAGACAATCAGACACACTTCATTGCCATTTGGCAACTGGTATCAAGTTTTATTGGCTGACTGCAAACTAATCACTATTGAAGAATACCTGATATAAAATGTTCAGTGGTACTTTCATGCCAATATTATGCTTTGGTTCTTAAGCTTTGCAGGGGGATTGTAATGGTCTCTCAAAACCAGAACTGCCAAATACTTTCAACATTCAATTAAGGATGAAAGAAATATTATTTACAGCATTTTTACTTTTTGGTGTTACCAAGAAAATGCCCTACCTTTTCCAGCATGCATCTGGTTCAAACACTCCTCTGGATATGTACAAAACTGTATTTGCCCTCAGACTTGAATTTTAACATCCCTCTTAACACAAGAATAAGGAAGCTAGTGCCAAGGTTCAAGGGGAGGAGTGGTCCTGCAGATTCTACAAACACATATGAAGGCACTGGTTTTTCACTGGCTGGCGGTAAGACACGTGCAGTGATTGGTCTGATGCAACTATTATCTGTGCATAGTGATCTGACCTTCAGGAAAAACAAATCACAAAGTTAAGACTTACAGAGAAATGGTGACACATGCATCCATTCCTATAGTACAGAAAGCTTAAAATAGCTGTGTAGGGTGTTTGCATGCCCGCTCAAGGTCATTGCACCATTTGAAAATCTTTACATGAGGTTTTCCTGCCCTCAGATGGAAAATAGCATATCTATTCAAATTTTGCATTAACTTATACATTTATCTGATAAATGTATAAGTTAATGCAAAATGTTCAAGGAAAGTCATCCAACATCAATGTGATGAGATTATTGGGATTCCCAGTCCAGGACAATTTGGAATTCAAATTTCAGCTTTGACTGACATTAAATTAATTCACTGGCTCTTTTGACTTGCATTTTGTTGACTTGCTAGAACTTTCTCTTCTGCTGCAGTGGAAAGTTTCAGCTTTACTGATTTCTTAGTACGTTCAGTGATGGAATCTGTAGAGATATGAGTCTGTGTGAATCATTGTCCATTCTTCTTTTGCTTTCGTACTCCAGATTAACATTGTTCAAGGGATTGTAGCTGAAATCAACAAGAAGACAGGGGAGTCTGAATGCCAGTATTATAAGGAAAGACTGGTCTTTCTTGAGGAGAGTCAGAAGGACCCTCTGATTGAAAATTCTAAAGTGCTGTGCTGTCACGGAGACTTGAAGAACAATAGAGGAGCAGTAAGTGATCTTTGATTTCCTGCTTTAATCACTCCCACTTTGTGCTTTCCTTGGAATAGTCCTCTGACTTATCACTAGATTATTTAAGAATAGTAAGATTTTCAATTATATCAAGTCCTGACTTGCCAAGAAGTTGTCTTAGGAGAACCTAGTTTTAACAGAGGAAAACATTAAATAAAAAGAAGTTCTGAAGAGGGAAGTGAACAGTTTGTTCGCTTGAAGTTTGGGCCAATTTATACACATTCAGTTTAGAATGAGATCAAATTATGTGGTATTACAATATAGAATCCAAATTTTTATATTGGCTTTTTTTACTTGCTGTTTTCAATAAAGTATATCTTTGTTCATTTTTTAAAAATTGTTTTTTCCATTAACAATGTTGAAAAATGTGTGAGAAACTCCATAGATTTGAAACGGATGCAGTAATTAGAGACTGAAGTTAGGCCTTTGAAGGTGATGTTGTACCAGGAAGGTGGCTTCTGTGACATAGATTGATGAGATCGGTTTTGTAAATTAGAGTGAGAGATGAAAGGATCAGAGCCAGTCTGCTCTTTCAAACTGTCTCACTTTTATGTTCCAGCTTTAGGCCAGGCCTCCGTGTTTGATGCTTCTTCCTTCCCCACATCACACAGATCAGTCATCTACAGGCTGACCTCTAGGGGTTTGAGGTTAATGTGAAATTTAGCAGGAAGAAGACACTGATTATTTTTTTCTTTCCAGTGTTCTTTCAAAAATATGTACGTTTTTTGATGAAATACCAGAAAGGTATTGATGTTTTGGAGCACAGGATAGATAAACAGTTGATAGTGGAATATGTTTTCTGCTGCAATAACCATAAAGCATGATTTGCAATAATCAATACATCCATAAGAGAGGACTTCTAAGGACGTAGACTAGGCCCCTGCCCCTGGACAAAGTTAATTTCATTTGAAAAATTAGTTGATCACTATCAACGTACAATATTGTGATTATTTCTTATACTATGATACAGTAGATCCACCTAGATAATATTATATTTGGGAGCCATACATAAAGTATTTATAAATGGACTGTTTGTATAGGATCTGTAATAGCGAAGCAGCTGTAACAATTCCATTTGTTATCAGAACCTTATAAAAGGGAACAAGTTAATGTGATAATAAAATCATATAATTATGTATTTAATTACCAATGATAATTCTTCATAACTTTTTCTTTGTTTATTTCTTAGTACCTCCTCTCTTAGTTGGGAGAATGGGATGTTGAGGCTGCACACTGCGCAGTGTTGCTCTTTATGTGACTGGCGGACATTAAGTATACTTAGGCAGGGTGTGATTAGACCAAGTCTAATCTCTTGCATCCCATGCTCCTTCCCCTTTGGAGCACTTCGCCACTACTCTAATTTCCCAGATAAGAGCCAGTGAAAGGAACCTCAAAACACTGTTGTATTGGGAATCCCAATGATCATGTGCAAAGCCTAACTTCCAATGTAATAGGTAATAAAAATTCAAGAGTAAAATCTCTGGAACAGTCAAATGCCCCATAAGTATTTTGCAACATGTGATTTTCAGCTGATATCAATAGCAGAGATTTAATATCTGATGGGAATTGGTTTCTTTTGATTTAATTACACTTTGGTGGTTTCTCAGTGTCTGCATGCTCACATCCGATGACCTTTTCAGTTCTGTTTGGACAAGGATATTGTCACAATTCAATCCACTAAGTCCAGGTTGTGAGATAAATTGCAATTGAAATGTTAAACGGAGATTCTGGACTTATTTCCCTTCATTTTACAGAAACTCCACGTTTTCCTGTTTCAAGATGTGCTTGTAATTACAAGAGCGGTGACGTGCAGTGAGCAGCTGTGCTACCAGCTGTACAGGCAACCCATCCCTGTCAGGGATCTGGTGTTGGATGACCTGCAGGATGGGGAGGTACGATTAGGCGGATCCATTAGAGGCGCCTTCAGCAATAATGAGAGGAGTAAGTACAAAGCTATTCTGTTACTTTTTTTCTCCCCGGTGTGTATTTATTTATGTGTTTATATGTGTCATTTATACATCAGAGAGACATTGCAGTCATTCACACTGGATACTGTTCTTTTCCACTGAAAATGTAGCAGCAGTAAACTGTGTCAGGTGAATTAAGAAATGTACTTTAGAAATAAATTATATTCAAATATTTGCTTTTTTGTATCAATGTTTAATAATTAACCTGTTTGCTACCAAATCCAGGGGGGAAATGGGGAGAATTTTTTTTTTTAGTAAGCAAGTTGTTACGATCTGGAATGCACTACCTGAAAGAGTGGTGGAAGCAGATTCAATAGTAACTTTCAAAAGAGAATTGGATATATACTTGAAAAAGATAAATTAGGACTATGGGGAAACAGCAGGGGAGTGGGACTAATAGGATGGCTCTTTCAAAGAGCCTGTACAGACATGATGGGCTGAATGGCCTCGTTCTGTGCTATATGATTCAATGAATTTGATATTTGAAGATTTGATTCTTTTATTGTGCTTTCATGTTATAGTATACACTGTTTAACGCTGATGTCTGTAAGTTAAACTCCCCAGTACAGTCATTAGATGTATTCAAGAAGGAGATAGATATATTTCTTAATGCTAAAGGGATCACGGGATATGGGGAAAAAGCGGGAACAGGGTACTGAGTTAGACGATCAGCCATGATCTTTTTGAATGGCGAAGCAGGCCCGAAGGGCCGAATGGCCTACGCTTGCTCCTATTTTCTATGTTTCTATGTTTCAGTGCCTCAGCTGTTTAACACGGTGAGCTGCTGAGCCATACAGACTAGGAAGGTCCTGGGTTTGGTCCCCAGTCTGATGCAAGGTTAGATGGTCTCAGTCAGGATGAATGTGGAGGTACTACAGTTGACCTCATGCTGAGGGAGGGAAATATTGTCCCAGGGTCCAACTACTGATTGCTATCCAGCAATCTGTGCTGGTTATGTGTGTATGTGGACATCAGGTGAGGACAAGATTGGGCTTGGTTCTGATGCCACACGTGGTCAAAGCAGACTCAAGAAAAATAGTCACTTGGGATGTCTGTGCAGTGAAACTTGACCCCAGCAAAGAGTCAGCACCTTCAGGAGAGGGGAGAGAATTGTTAAGAAAGTAATAAAATGGAGTAACGGGGGGGTGGGGAAAGACCATTCTCTCCATTCAATTTAACTTGCTTTTTTAATATAAGACCTGAATGTGTGTGGCCTGAACACTTTTCAAAATGCATATTATATAATAGTTTCTCTGAAAATTTTATTGTTATGCTGTTTATTCCATGGTGGAATTAAAGTGCAGAACTGTTTAATGATATTTTTAATAAACTATGAAGTGACAATCCAGTTATTTGATCCAGAAATACTGATGTAGGCCTTGAGTTTCCTCCTTGGGTGCAACTCCGAATTTAGACCCAAAGTTATGCTCAATGTTGCATCCATTTTGCCGATGTCATATTACACCCAAGTATTCTCTTAGAATATGCCTGAACTATAAATGGGCAAAAATCAGTGTAAACAACCTGAGCTCAAGGAAAGCGCAGAACACGCACCATTTATTTCTTCTTTAAGTATGAAAATTTAAGTTTCAACTCATTTAACCGTCATTCAGGCACATCAGGCACAGCGTGTTTAAGAACTTGCAAGCGGGGAAGCTTTTTGATTTTTAATGTGACTTGTACCGATGCCATAAAAATGCATTAGGATAAAGCAGAAAATACAGAGCAAGTCTCAGTGAGGGTAATTTTTTTTTAAATGCTCAAAAAATTGCAGAAGAATAACTTTCTTTCCTGCTGCGCCTGAAAATCTGGTCACAATGTTAAGAGGCCCCCCAAGCAAGCACAATTGGAAGATACTCGCATTTGAGAGTTGGGGGCATGGCCAGTTCGGACAAAGGGTTTGATGGATGGATGTAAAAGATCGAGGAGACTTGGGCGTATTGCAGTTATGCACATAACTCACTTACCCGCAAAATTCTGTGATCTTTTGAGCCACATAATTGGTTCGTACCCAGGTTACACATCACTGTGGCCGCAAATGCGGATGTAACTCCAGGCTGTAGTCTTTTGCTTCTACTGGATTTTATTTTTAATTGTCATTTTTGTTTCTACCTTAGCAAAAAACTTCTTCAGAGTAAGCTTTGTAGATCCTTCTGAAGGGCAGTCCCACTCACTTCAGGCAAATGATGCCTTCAACAAGCAGCAGTGGCTGAACTGTGTCAGACAGGCCAAAGAAGCTGTGCGGCGTTCATTAGGTGTCACAGGAACGCTAGGCTGTGAGAGGCGTACCCTCCTAACTCCAAATGGGATCAAGATGTCCTATGAAGAACCAAAGCTTGAAAGAATGGACCAATCAGACAATGAATCAGACTGTAGTATGGATACCAGTGAGATTAGTGGGGACTATGAACAGATGGAAGAAACAGACTGTTGTGTAAATCAGAAAAGAATAGAGACAGATGTTTGACATCATCAATACAGTTCGTAGAAGCCCACGGCATTTTACCTGTACAGTATTTGCATTCCATAAGGAGCATTTTGGAAAAGCACTTTTATTCCTTGTGACGGTGTCCTTGGTCTTTTGATTGTGTATACTTGACAAATACTGCCAAATGTGTCTGTGTAAGCTGGAATTTGTTGTCCCCACTGTTTCTGGTTTAATGTGTTCTCTAACATCATCATGCTGGATGGATGAAATATTTGATTAATATCTACATAATCTTGCTGGACAGTAACCTTCTCGACTGCTGTTATCTTTTCGACCAATTCTTTATGGATTGATACACTTGGAACCAGCAAGTTAGCAGTTCAGGTGATTATACAGAACATCAGGCAACATTTTACTGCATTTGAGCAAAACTGAACAAAATACTGAAAACATGTCTAGAACTGAATTAAAAGCATCTCATTGTCCATTCTAAGGAGGTATGATCAACATTAATAATAATTTCATGGATTTTGTTTAAGGTAATTTCTTCAGAAGGAAGGTGCCTCATAATCGCTCTACACTGACTGGATAGATTGTATCACTCACAATAGCACAGATGTAACTGCTGAATTTGCCAAATCATGGATGTGTTGCCTAATCTGTTTGCAATTCTACTGGATGAGTTAAAGGCAGAATGTTTTGTCGATGTCCTGTTTTCTTTTGTACATAATGTGATACATATGTACAGTATATGAAGAATCAGAATGACAAGTTAAAACAGTAAGAAAAATGGACAAGCCAAAGCATATTCCTTTGTTATTTTTTTAAAAAGTAATGTTTAATTTTATCTAGTAGAATTTTTCCTGTATTTATAGTTTTTACACAAGTTGCAAAACTTCTATTTGGCCATTGTGATTTATTTGAAATGCTTCATTTTTTTTAAAAAAAGGAATTCTGCAGGTATCCGTGTCCATGGGCAGGAAGAGAAGTAGACGGAAAATAGTAAGAAATATGGCTGTTGCAATGTTTAAGATTATGTTATGTAATTACATATATAACCAACAGGAGGAGCCAAGTCCTGGAGGTAATACTATTATTCATTTGGTAAGCTCCTCGCTCGGAAGATACAAGTAGTAAGAACATGGCAGTTGAAGGAATAAACTCAAAGACACAGTAATTTTGTAAAAGGAGTGGTTTCTCAATTTTATTCCGATCCAGTTCTACACACACACAATTGTTAGTGAAAAATGAATCAGAATTTATTGTGCATTGAAGGAAAATGAAACTCCTGTGAATATTTGAATATGAACAGATGTAACGAGGCGATTAAGTATGTTGCTCATCGGTGTGCGGTAAGAGTTGAGTTCCAACTAATATAGTAGAATGTTTTTTAATATCTAGGCCTTAAACTTCCTTGAAGCATTGACAAATAAATTAAATAATAAATTTGACCAGGGACTTTTTTTTGCAATTTCATTTTAAATCAGACTGTCAATGGAAGGGCACTATTTTAGGATATATAGCAAAGCCCACTTTAAGATCAAATGCTACTTAATATCAAACATTATCTTAATAGGGCTTTAATCACATAAATGGCATAAATGCTAAATGTGCACCTGTCTTTTAAAAGAAAATGGGTTATGTCATCCCTTAGTTGGACTTCTATACGATGCAGAAGAGTTGTTCATCTCGCCATAACTGAGTGCTGCAGCATAAGGAATAGCATTGGTGATAATCATGGAGATGTACACTTCCTGGACTCTGTTGACTTGCAGGGTTCTGCTTAGTGATAGAAGACCTGCCAACAGATGAAAATAGACAGAGGGGAAAAAGGGGGATGAAAACCTGTTTTTAAAAAGAAAACTTTAAATTTATATTATATGGAGTATGGTTTTGGTACTATATGATGGTGTTGCCATCATATAGTGGCCTGAAACAAAGGATGCTCCGTTCAATTAATTGTGCTGAGAAGTGAAGCTCCCTAGCTAGTTGCTTTCCTCTTAATATTCTTGCTATAGTTTTGAGGACAGATAAGTGACTGTAGAGCCTTCCATTACTCTCTTTACAAAGGAGAATAATCTGTCAATAACATAGCACTTTTGTTTTTGAACCAGGGATGTATGGAATGCTATCAAAAGCGCAGCTAATACATGCACTATGGTGCATAACAAGGAATGCAGTGGGCCAGCTCCACAGACTTATTTGAATTATTTCTACTAGCAGTTGAGTTAAAATCCAGAAGCCAACAGAAAAATGGAATTCTACCCTGGAGCCAAACAGCTGCAGAGTAAAGCTCAGCAACCAGCAGTGCATTAGAGTATGATCTGGAAGCCCAGTAGATTACTGCAGCAGGTCAGTGATGAGCACTGTAAGCTCGAACAGATTAATTTACATTTGATGAGACTGAGCGGCACTGTAGTCACAGCAGCTGAGGCATAAAGTGTAGTCCAGCAGAGCAGTGCAGTGTTGATGGCAGAGGAGTCCAGGAAGTCAAATGTGAGCAAAGTCTCAACCATTCAAAAGAGCACAGGTGAAAACACAGAACAAATAGGGTCAGGAGATGGGAGATGTACTTTTTATAGGTAGATTAAGCTAAAATATACCTAATTTTTGAAGCAGGGTCTCTTAAGCAGTGTGGAGGGAGAGAGGGGTGCAATGGATGAAGTAGCAAAGGAGAGGAACTCAGTAGGGAGCTACCAGCCTGGTGCCATCTTATTCTGACTGCTATTTTAATTTAGGCATTAGCCCATTTAAATGGGTTAATGCCCCTGTTAAAATAGCGGACAAAGGAACCACATATAAATGCATCACAAATTCATCTGCTAACATCCGCCAACAGGACTTTCTTGGCTTTGGTCTCAAAATGAACCAGTGATAATATATAGTGTAAAAAAATAGTTCTTCACTATGATAACTACCACAGCCTTG
Organism: Heptranchias perlo; assembly: GCF_035084215.1. NCBI lineage: Eukaryota > Metazoa > Chordata > Chondrichthyes > Hexanchiformes > Hexanchidae > Heptranchias > Heptranchias perlo. The sequence continues at coordinate 26,171,933 of NC_090341.1, read as the reverse complement.
TGATCTTGATCAGAAGATGGCTGCCCATATTGCTTTGGCCTTGTATGATTTGCCATCATTTGATTTTGCAGCCCTGAAATTTGCCTCCAAAAATAAAAGCGGGGTATGCTCAGTATACCTTCCACTATCAAAAATATTATTGAGAAAGTAGATGAATCTTGCAAGCCTTGGGCTGTGGTCTGAATTTTTTCAGTTATTTAATGGGATTGAAAATATATTCAATAAACCAACTGAATCCAGTGGCTTCTAATATTTATGAGCAGAATAGTAATGATTTGGACAAGCAATGAGCGACTGAAGAATGTGCAAATAGAAAACCACAAGAAATGCTTAAAGGCAGTGAGAGCAGACAGCAGGCACTATAGTAGAGCCACATATTTTTTACAATATTGTGGCTTGGAGTCTTGTGCTGCATGTCACTGAATTGCTTACCTCAGATGAATGGAGGCATGATTCAAATAGAATAAGTCAAATAACGTCATCTCCCTTTTTTATCTCTTCCTTTTTATCTGATAACAAAGGGTGACAGTTGGAGTAGCTGATGGCGTCTGTGCTGCAAGTGATCAGGCCAAGGTGCTTAGCCATAAGCAGGTTACTGCCAACCACAAAGTCTAAGACTAGGCTTGTGTAACTGATAATGGGGCAGATTAGACAGCAGATTATGTGACCATTGATTTCCTTGCTTCTGCAGGTGAAGTCACTAACAAACTTAAGGCCCGAGCCTGCTAGCTGCTCATACCTTAACAGGATGCTGCTTAATGTAACTGCAAAGCAAAGACCTGTTGAGCAAAAGCAAAGGGACCTTAACCGAGTAATTAAAGTCTTTTCATATTTCTCAGAGCTGCTGCAAAGATAGATTATGATGCAGTATGTTGTGGGATCAGGAGAAGTAGTGGGTTCCAAAAGGGTGAAAAATTACACAAAAATGATCCGTAATCATTTTTTCATCGGCAAGAATCTGTTTTCAGTCACAAATAAAAGTGTATCTCTGGGTAGTTCCAATGACTGACAAGTCCAGTGCTCACCAAAAAACCCATGAGGGCACATTGTGGATCTAGAAAGAGGACTATACTGAACTAGCATCTGAACTAATGGGCTGCAGGTTGATTGCAGATTGCAAAGGGCATCTGCTTCAATTTTGTTTTCACATCGGTACTTGGGATTTCTGATGGATACCAACATCAGCCTGGATACACTCCTTCACTGGGAAGGGGTGATCGTAGAATCATACATTTTTTAAAATTCATTCATGGGATGTCGCTGGCAAGGCCAGTATTTATTGTCCATCCCTAATTGCCCTTTTAGATGGTGGTGAGCTGCCTTCTTGAACCGCTTCAGTCCGTGTGGTGAAGGTTCTCCCACAGTGCTGCTAGGTAGGGAGTTCCAGGATTTTGACTCAGCGACGATGAAGTAACGGCGATATATTTCCAAGTCAGGATGGTGTGTGACTTGGAGGGGAACATGCAGGTGGTGGTGTTCCCATGTGTTTGCTGCCCTTTTTTTTAACTTTACATTACATAGAATGTACAGCACAGAAACGGGCCATTTGGCCCAACAGGTCCATGCCTGTGTTTATGCTCCACATGAGCGTCCTCCCTCCCTACTTCATCTAACCCTATCAGCATATCCTTCTATTCCTTTCTCTCTCATGTGTTTATCTAGCTTCCCCTTAAATCCATCAATGCTAGTCGCCTCAATTACTCCTTGTGATAGCAAGTTCCACATTCTAACCACTCTCTGGGTAAAGAAGATTTTCCTGAATTCCTTATTGGATTTATTAGTGACTATCTTATATTTATGGCCCCTAGTTCTGATCTCCCCCACAAGTGGAAACATCAGCTCTATGTCTACCCTATCAGCTCCATATCTACCCTATCAAATCCTGGGGGTGAAGATTGGCAACCCTATCTTTGAGTGTTGGAGTAAACATAACTAGAGCATTATTGAAGCTGATTTATTTGGACATATATGAAAACTGCTGTCCACCACAGTCCCCTTTCTGTGTCTTTAGTGTCGGCCAGTTTTCTGTTGCACAGACCAATTGTACGTGCTAGCCTTAATCCTTAGCCTGCGTATGCAGGACTAAGCCTCATATTTACTCACACTTTTATTCTGGGTTAGGGTGAAGAGGAAGGATATCTTACTTCATATGAGGAAAGAAAGTTGATATAATACAAGATCAGAGCCTTTTTTTAAAAAAAAGCCTTGTAGGAGATAGAGATTGCGGAATTGGGAGGTGCTGGTGAAGAAGCCTTGGCGAGTTGTTGCAGTGCATCTTGTAGATGGTACACACTGCAGCCACGGTGCGCCACTGGTGGAGGGAGTCAATGCATAAGGTGGTGGATAGGGTGCCAATCAAGCGGGCTGTTTTGTCCTGGAATGTGTCGAGCTTGAGTGTTGTTGGAGCTGCACTCATCCAGGCAAGTGGAGAGTAGTCCATCACACTCCTGGCTTGTGCCTTGTAGATGATGGAAAGGCTTTGGGGAGTCAGGAGGTGAGTCATTCATCACAGAATACCCTGCCTCTGACCTGATCTTGTAGCTACAGTGTTTATGTGGCTGGTCCAGTTTAGTTTCTGGCCAATGGTGACCCCCCACCCCCCCCACCACAGGATGTTGATGGTGGGAGATTCGGCGATGGTAATGCCGTTGAATGTCAAGGAGAGGTGGTTATGGCCATTGCCTGGCATTCGTCTGGCGCGAATGTTACTTGCCACTTATCAGCCCAAGCCTGGATGTTGTCCAGGTCTTGCTGCACGCGGGCACGGGCTGCTTCATTATCGGATTGCAAATTAAACTGAACACTACAATCATCAGCAAACATCCCCATTTCTGACCTTATGATGGAGGGAAGGTCATTGATGAAGCAGCTGAAGATGTTTGGGCCTAGGATTCTGCCCTAAGGAACTCCTGCAGCAATGTCCTGGGGCTGAGATGATTGGCCTCCAACAACCAATACCACCTTCCTTTGTGCTAGGTATGACTCCAGCCACTGGAGAATTTTCCCCCTGATTCCCATTGACTTCAGTTTTACTAGGGCTCCTTGGTGCCACACTCAGTCAAATGCTGCCTTGATGTCAAGGACAGTCACTCTCACCTGGAGTTCAGCTCTTTTGTCCATGTTTGGACCAAAGTTATAATGAGGCCTGGAGCCGAGTGGTCCCGGTGGAACCCAAACTGAGCATCGGTGAGCAGGTTATTGGTGAGTAAGTGCCGCTTGATAGCACCGTTGACGACACCTTCCATCACTTTGCTGATGATTGAGAGTAGACTGATGGGGCGGTAATTGGCCGGATTGGATTTGTCCTGCTTTTTGTGGACAGGACATACCTGGGCAATTTTCCACATTATTGGGTAGATGCCAGTGTTGTAGCTGTACTGGAACAGCTTGGTTAGAGGCGCGGCTAGTTCTGGAGCACAAATCTTCAGCACTACAGCTGGGATGTTGTTGGGGCCCATAGCCTTTGTTGTGTCCAGTGCACTCAGCCGTTTCTTGATATCACGTGGAGTGAATCGAATTGGCTGAAGACTGGCTTCTGTGATGGTGGGGATCTCGGGAGGAGGCCGAGATGGATCATCCACTCGGCACTTCTGGCTGAAGATGGTTGTAAATGCTTCAGCCTTGTCTTTTGCACTCAGGTGCTGGGCTCAGCCATCATTGAGGATGGGGATGTTTACAGAGCCTCCTCCTCCCGTTAGTTGTTTAATTGTCCACTACCATTCACGACTGGATGTGGCAGGACTGCAGAGCTTTGATCTGATCTGTTGGTTGTGGGATCATTTAGCTCTGTCTGTAGCATGCTGCTTCCACTGTTTAGCATGTATGTAGACCTGGTTAGCATCTCATTTTTAAGTACGCCTGGTGCTGATCCTGGCATGCTCTTCTACACTCCTCATTGAACCAGGGTTGATCCCCTGGCTTGTTCATAATGCTAGAGTGAGGAATATGCCGGGCCATGAGGTCTATTGTGTATGCATACAATTCTGCTGCTGCTGATGGCCCACAGCGCCTCATGGATGCCCAGTTTTGAGCTGCTAGATCTGTTCTGAATCTATCCCATTTAGCACAGTGTTAGTGCCACACAACACATTGGACAGTGTCCTCAGTGTGAAGATGGGACTTCATCTCCACAAGGACTGTGCAGTGGTCATTCCTACCAATACTGTCATGGACAGATGCATCTGCGACAGGTAGATTGGTGAGGACAAGGTCAAGTAGGTTTTTCCCTTATGTTAGTTCTCTCACCGACTGCCACAGACCCAGCCTGGCATCTATGTCCTTCAGGACTCGGCCAGCTTGGTCAGTAGTGGTGCTACCGAGCCTCTCTTGGTGATAGACATTGGAGTCTCCCACCTAGAGTACAATTCTGTGCCCTTGCTACCCTCAGTGCTTCCTCTAAGTGGTGCTCATCATAGAGGAGGACTGATTCATCAGCTGAGGGAGGGCAATAGGTGGTAATCAGCACGAGGTTTCCTTGCCCACGTTTGACCTGATGCTCTGAGATTTCATGGGGTCCAGAGTCAAGTTTGAGGACTCCCAGGGCCACTTCTTCCCAACTGTATACCACTGGACTGCCACCTCTGGTGGGTCTGTCCTGCCGGTGGGACAGGGCATACCCAGGGATGGTAATGGAGGAGTCTGGGATGTTGACTGAAAGGTATGATTCTGTGAGTATGGCTATGTCAAGCTGTTGCTTGACCAGTCTGTGGGACAGCTCTCCCAATTTTGGCACAAGTCCCCAGATGTTAGTGAGGAGGACTTTGCAGGGTCGATTGGGCTTGGTTTGCCTTTGCCTTTGTCGTGTCCGGTGTCTCGTGGTCTGATGCTGGGTGGTCCATCCAGTTTTATTCTTATTATGACTTTTTGTAGCGGGATTGTACAACTGAGTGGCTTGCTGGGCCATTTCGGAGGGCAGTTCAGTATCAATCACATTGCTGTGAGTCTGGAGTCACCTATTGGCCAGACTGGGTAAGGACAGCAGGTTTCCTTCCCTAAAGGACACGACAGAAGGAGGCCATTCAGCCCATTGTGCCTGTGCCAGCTCTCTGAAAGAGCTATCCAATTAGTCCCACTCCACTGCTCTTTCCCCATAGCCCTGCAAATTTTTCCTTTTCAAGTATATATCCAATTCTCTTTCCAGTATGACTCTAACCTCCATCAGGAACAAAGTGCCATGTCATTGCACATTCTATTTTATTACAGTGGATTACAAAGTGCACACAATTAAGCTACTCTTTCTTCACTTCACACTTCCCCTGGGTGCCTCCATGTACTTTTTAAAAACTTATTCTGGTGCTTCTTCTCGGTGCCACCTGCAGGCCAGGATCGTGGGAGATGGTTGGCTTCTCATGCTCCACAAAAGCCATTGTATCATGGCAGTTTGCCCCTTTGGCAGCTTGGTGTCACCTCCCACATTCCACTGGTGTAGTGCTCTGAGCGCAATAGCTGGAGGTCTGGCGTGTGCTGCTGACCTGAAAGACCAAAGCACGTGCTAAGTAGCTTTGACTCCTGTGTGGCTTGGTCTTCATTATCTTTATCACCATCATCTTCTGCTTCCTGTGCTGCCCATTGTTGTGGTAGATCTGCAGGAAAGGAAGGCAGAAGCCAAGAATGGGTGAGCATCACCCCCTTGAAATTAAGCAGGCAGAGTAGGAGACAGTGAAAGTTCATAGCTGTGTGGTGCTTAACAGGCATGCCAGGTCAACAGTGCAGGTGCTCAGTCAGTAACCTGAGGCAAGATGCCACTGACCTCGCCATCTTCTACAACAAGACTACCTCCGCATGAGCTGCATACCTTCAAAGTGGGTGAGGTACTTAAGGTTAGGGAAGCCTCCTCTAGTAACCTGGCTGTGGCAGGCATTATGCAACAATTTATCCTGCAAAATGATAGTGTGAATAAAGGTGAGGCTAGTGATGGAGGAGTGTGTGCCAATTGGCATAGGAGAGGTGAAGTAAGAGATTCAGGGGATAAGACTGTTCAAGTGGAGAAAGAGGTTTTAGGAATAAAAACAGAAAATGCTGGAAATACTCAGCAGGTCAGGCAGCATCCATGGAGAGAGAAACAGAATTAACATTTCAGGTCGATGGCCTTTCGTCAGAACTGGAAGAAGTTGAGGGTGATGTAGTTAAGTCCAAAACTAGGGTCTTAAATTTAAACAAAGCCAATTATATAAGTGCGAGGGGTGAGTTGGCTAAGGTAGCTGGGAAATTAGATTCAAAGACATGACGGTAGATAAGCAATGGCGAGCATTTAAAGAAATAATTCATAATTCTCAACAAATATACATTCCCTTGAGGAATAAAAAATCCACGGGAAAAGTGATCCAACCGTGGCTAACTAGAAAAGTTAAGGATAGAATTAGATTAAAGGAAGAGGCTTACAATGTTGCCAAAAAGAATAGTAAGCCTGAGGATTGGGAGGGTTTGAGTATAATGTGGGGAAATGTGAAGTTATCCACTTTGATAGGAAGAATAGAAAAACAGAATATTTTTTAAATGGTGAGAGATTAGTAAATGTTGGTATTCAGAGGGATTTGGGTGTCAAAATGGAAGGTCTGTGATAGGTGGAGAGCAGGACTCACTAAATGATTAAAGGGATGATGGTGCAAGGCCAGGAGGGTGGTAATGGAATAAATAAAGAAACAAAAGATGGGTCGAGAGGAGCTGTAAATGGCAACAGCAGAATCATTACCAGCACCTGCTGACTGAAAAAATGGGAGGAGTGGTAATGATTTGAAGTTGTTGAAGTCAATGTTGAGTCTGGAAGGTTGTAATGTGCTAAATGAAAGATGAGGTGCTGTTCCTCAGATGCTGTCTGACCTGCTGGGTATTTCCAGCATTTTTTGTTTATATTTCACATTTCCAGCATTGCAGTATTTTGCTTTTGTCAAAGGGGTTTTAGGGTTGTGCATATAAGTAATTGTTGCGAGAGGAGCTGTGTAGTGCAAGATGCCAAGTTGGCTACCCCTCTTAACCAGAAAGCATTGTGAATAGTTAGTTGTAGAAGTGTTGCCTTAAGTGGGCGCTGGTGCCCAGGGTGAGCAAGGAGGAAAAGGAACAGGTATGCGGTGTTTTACCTTGCCTGCCCTGCCGAGGATGTGGAATTTCTTGCGGCACTGTTCTGTAGTCCTGGGACTGAAGGAGTTGCCAGTTAGTGCCAATGCAACCTCCCTCCAGGTGGTACAAGTGATAATTCTGGGTGACGATGGCACCCACCCCTAGGAGTCAGTTCCTCCTGCCATCCTTAGGAAGGTTTGGAGACCTGCATGAGTGAAGTTGTACATTCTTCTCACCTGCCTTTGAGCCACACCCTGCTGCACCTTGAGCACAGATGGCACTTGAATATTCATAATTCTGTCTAAGTGTAATAAAAATATTGATAAGTCATGCAGGTGAAGTAATTTCAGAGAGAAATGCTCCTGCCTTACCTTCTTGTCCCCCAGTGTTCTGCTAAAGAGCAAAGGCTGAACAACACATTTAAAAGTTTCCTACTGGTTCAGCTGCAGTTTCACACCAATGCTTACACCAATTGATATGCAAATGAGCATTCCCAGGAAACTTTCATGCATCTCCCTCTAGAGCCAATGGTGGATGTAACACATTTTTTTAAAGGTACAACAGCAGTTGAAATCACATTGAGGAAATGCTAGGACCTTGTAGTTCAGCAGCTTACACCAGTTTTACACCAATGCCTGCACCGATGAGTACGCAAATAAGCAGACCCAGGAAACTCATGTATCTCTCTCTAGAGGTCACCGGTGGTTGTGACACTTTTTAAAAGGTTCAATAGTGATGTAAATCACAGAGATAATTCCAGGCCACAGTGTTTAGGACATTTGTCCAAACAGTTCTCCTTTAAGGTTCAGAACTTCTGAGCATGCCCACATGTGGAATGCAGGACCAAGCTCTGAGGTGGATGTTTGTAAAAAAGGGAAAGCAGCTGCAGGGAGCCTACACCAACCTGATGCCAAATACCTTGGAGGAGGAGTCAGCCTCACAGCAAGTATGCCTCTTCCCAAACTAGGGGACCCAGATTAAACAGTTTGCGATAAATAAACCTGGTATGCAGCAGAGGACATGGATGTCTTAAACAGTAGGTGTTTGGCTACCCTGTGCAAGTCCTTCTACCATGCTGAAGGTGGGTGTCTGTCATGAAGCTGATGAGGAAACTCAGACTTGGAATGACAGTCGACGGAAGATGTTACCTGGAGGCCAGGCATAAGAATGTACGCTCATACATCCCGGGCTCGGTGCCTACCATGATTCGATTCCGAAGAGGAAAGGAGCTGCTGTTGAAGCTCCACACCCCAACTTATGGAACCAATATTCGATGGAGTATGGTGTGTCAGAAGGATGGTGGCAATGTACGTGTTCACACAGGTGCACAGTACTCCAGAGTACGATTAGTAATTGAGCAACCATCCTAGCTCATTAGTGGAATCTGAAAGGATAGGTTGATCCATAGAGGTTTTAGATAACCCTGCAAGTCAATCCATTAACGGGCAGAGCAGTGAAAAGTTTACAAGTCCTAATAAGCTAAGCTTTTAAGCTGCTTAAATGCCAGCAGGACCCTCTAGACATTGCGCTCTGCAGTCCTGCCACATCCAGTCGTGAATGGTGGTGGACAATTAAACAATTAACGGGAGGAGGAGGCTCTGCAAACATCCCCATCCTCAATGATGGCGGAGTCCAGCACGTGAGTGCAAAAGACAAGGCTGAAGCGTTTGCAACCATCTTCAGCCAGAAGTGCCGAGTGGATGATCCATCTCGGCCTCCTCCTGATATCCCCACCATCACAGAAGCCAGTCTTCAGCCAATTCGATTCACTCCACGTGATATCAAGAAACGGCTGAGTGCACTGGATACAGCAAAGGCTATGGCCCCGACAACATCCCAGCTGTAGTGCTGAAGATTTGTGCTCCAGAACTAGCTGCGCCTCTAACCAAGCTATTCCAGTACAGCTACAACACTGGCATCTACCTGACAATGTGGAAAATTGCCCAGGTATGTCCTGTCCACAAAAAGCAGGACAAATCCAATCCAGCCAATTACCGCCCCATCAGTCTACTCTCAATCATCAGCAAAGTGATGGAAGGTGTCATCGACAGTGCTATCAAGCGGCACTTACTCACCAATAACCTGCTCACCGATGCTCAGTTTGGGTTCCGCCAGGAGCACTCGGCTCCAGACCTCATTACAGCTTTGGTCCAAACATGGACAAAAGAGCTGAATTCCAGAGGTGAGGTGAGAGTGACTGCCCTTGACATCAAGGCAGCATTTGACCGAGTGTGGCACCAAGGAGCCCTAGTAAAATTGAAGTCAATGGGAATTAGGGGGAAAACTCTCCAGTGGCTGGAGTCATACCTAGCACAAAGGATGATGGTAGTGGTTGTTGGAGGCCAATCATCTCAGCCCCAGGACATTGCTGCAGGAGTTCCTCAGGGCAGTGTCCGAGGCCCAACCATCTTCAGCTGCTTCATCAATGACCTTCCCTCCATCATAAGGTCAGAAATGGGGATGTTCGCTGATGATTGCACAGTGTTCAGTTCCATTTGCAATCCCTCAAATAATGAAGCAGTCTGAGCCCGCATGCAGCAAGACCTGGATAACATTCAGGCTTGGGCTGATAAGTGGCAAGTAATATTCGCGCCAGACAAGTGCCAGGCAATGACCATCTCCAACAAGAGAGAGTCTAAGTACCTCCACTTGACATTCAACAGCATTACCATCGCCGAATCCCCCACCATCAACATCCTGGGGGTCACCATTGACAGAAACTTAACTGGACCAGCCATATAAATACTGTGGCTTCAAGAGCAGGTCAGAGGCTGGGTATTCTGCGGCGAGTGACTCACATCCTGACTCCCCAAAGCCTTTCCACCATCTACAAGGCACAAGTCAGGAGTGTGATGGAATACTCTCCACTTGCTTGGATGAGTGCAGCTCCAACAACACTCAAGAAGCTCGACACAATCCAGGACAAAGCAGCCCGCTTGATTGGCACCCCATCCACCACCCTAAACATTCAGTCCCATCACCACCGGCGCACTGTGGCTGCAGTGTGCACCATCCACAGGATGCACTGCAGCAACTCGACAAGGCTTCTTCGACAGCACCTCCCAAACCTGCGACCTCTATCACCTAGAAGGACAAGAGCAGCAGGCACATGGGAACAACACCACCTGCACGTTCCCCTCCAAGTCACACACCATCCCGACTTGGAAATATATCGCTGTTCCTTCATCGTCGCTGGGTCAAAATCCTGGAACTCCCTTCCTAACAGCACTGTGGGAGAACCGTCACCACACAGACTGCAGCGGTTCAAGAAGGCGGCTCACCACCACCTTCTTAAGGGCAATTAGGGATGGGCAATAAATGCCAGCCTCGCCAGCGACGCCCACATCCCATAAACGAATAAAAAAAAAGCCTTGGCTCTGCCAACCTGCATCTAAGTTCTCTGGATATGAGCAAGTGGGTGTGTCCACACAGGAAGAGAGTATGCACTTCATATCAGACAAACAGAAATGTAGATTTTTCGGTAACTTGGTTTGCTAACTCTTAAAAATGATAATGAGTTTTCTCTCGTTTCAGACATCCAGTTGATCAAAAAAAACTATTTTTATCTCTTCCTCTTCCCCGCCCAGATGGAACACCTTGCATCCTATAATTTTGGCAGTTTCTGGGAAACTCCCTTCTCCTTCACTCCCTTCCCCTCCATTTTCGACCACTTGCACCTCCTCTATCCCTTAATTTTCTGCCCCTCACCCCCTTCCCTGTCCTTCCTTCTTCTCGCTGTCCCTTCCACCTCTCCTTCCCCTTCCTACATCCTTCCTACATTTTTCTCTCCTCTCCTGGTCCCCCTTCTTCACCATATCTCCTCTCTGCCCTCCTTCTGCTTTGTAGACTCAGTAACATCACAAAGTGTGTTTACCTACCAAGCCATCAGGGGAGTATTCCTGCCTTCCAAGAACTTGTGCTGCAACTCAACAAATGCAAGTTTGTCTTACTACAGTTTTTTTTTTGTTTATTTTCAGGCACAACCATTAAAAATTATTGCTAATAATACATTGTTCTTGCATTTGTAAACATGCCTTACCCTTTCAAATGTGCATTGAACTGCAACAGATGTTTTTCTAAGTGTGGCAATTCAATGTTCAGCATTAAGAAGTACTAAAGGAAATCCCTCAAACATTCAAACAGTGCACAGTTGGGCCTTTTCGTTTGTATCTCAATGTTTGAAGTGGAAATTATTGAATATTAAAGGATCTGGTAACCATTTATTAATGTAGTTTATGCTCAGAGCTGAGATCCACTGTGGTTTTGAACAGCAGCTGCAATGGCCAGTAGCCATGTCAGCCAACCAGTTCTGTTCACTCTTTGGATCTGTGTGTACTCAGCTCCACCCAGTTCTTTGGCTCCAGAAAAATAACTTTGTGTTTTCCAGTAAACACCGGACTGAACGTTTCTTTCTTTTTCTTGTCTGTGGTCTGTTTCCCTTCTTTTAATTGCTTCCCAAATGCTTATACTTATCCATGCATTGAATAATCACAGTACATATATGCGTTACTGGCTGGCAGATAAAAGGGCTAATTATAATTAAGAACATATCAAGGAGCCATAAAGATAGATGTTACACAGAAGGAACATTTTATTACTAAAGAGGATAGCAAAGAGGAGTTAAATCCTGAAGTGGTTGAGAGCTATATTGTGATGGAGAAAAGAAAACTTTTAGATAAGTTAAGCTTTAGATTAGTTAAGCTAAAGGAAGACAAAGCACCAGGGTCCGACAGAATACATCCTAGGATCCTGTAGGAGTTGAGGGAGGAAATTGCTGAGGCCCTAGAAATTATATTTCAGGGCTCTATTGAGTGTGGATGCGTGCTGGAGGACTGGAGAGTGGCCAATGTAGTACTCATTTTTAGAAAGGGACGCAGAGCTAATCCAGGTAAATAAAAGTCACTTAACATCTGTGGTAGGGAAAATTTTTAGAGTCTTTAATTAAGGATGAAATTACCACGTGTCTAGATAAAGAGATAATAGTTAGAAGTAGCCAGCACGAATTTCAAAAGGGACAATCGTACTTGACAAACCTCATAGAATTCTTTGAGAAGGTAACAGACATGGTAAATAAATGTAATGTACATGGGCTTCAGGAAAGCCTATGACAAGGTACCACATGGGAGACTACTAGAGAAGATTAAGGGTTATGGAATTATGGGGAGGATAGTAAACTGGATTAAAAATTAGTTAGAAGGGAGAAAACAGAGAGTAGTAGTTAAGAACAGTTATTTTTAGTTGTTGGAAGTGGATAGTGGTGTACCTCTGGGCTCAGTTCTGGGGTCAGTTCTGTTCACTGTGTATATCAATGATTTGGATATGGGTCTAGAATCATAGAATCATAGAATCATAGAAGTTACAACATGGAAACAGGCCCTTCGGCCCAACATGTCCATGTCGCCCAGTTTATACCACTAAGCTAGTCCCAATTGCCTGCACTTGGCCCATATCCCTCTATTCCTATGTAACTGTCCAAATGCTTTTTAAAAGACAAAATTGTACCCGCCTCTACTACTGCCTCTGGCAGCTCGTTCCAGACACTCACCACCCTTTGAGTGAAAAAATTGCCCCTCTGGACCCTTTTGTATCTCTCCCCTCTCACCTTAAATCTATGTCCCCTCATTATAGACTCCCCTAACTTTGGGAAAAGATTTTGACTATCGACCTTATCTATGCCCCTCATTATTTTATAGACTTCTATAAGATCACCCCTAAACCTCCTACTCTCCAGGGAAAAAAGTCCCAGTCTATCTAACCTCTCCCTATAAGTCAAACCATCAAGTCCCGGTAGCATCCTAGTAAATCTTTTCTGCACTCTTTCTAGTTTAATCATATCCTTTCTATAATAGAGTGACCAGAATTGTACACAGTATTCCAAGTGTGGCCTTACTAATGTCTTGTACAACTTCAACAAGACATCCCAACTCCTGTATTCAATGTTCTGACCAATGAAACCAAGCATGCCGAATGCCTTCTTCACCACCCTATCCACCTGTGACTCCACTTTCAAGGAGCTATGAACCTGTACTCCCAGATCTCTTTGTTCTATAACTCTCCCCAGAGTCTAGAAGGAATGCTGTCAACATTTGCAGAAGATACCAAAACAGGAGGTATAGTTAATTCTTTAAAAGACCGAAGGAAACTGTAAAGAGATATTGATAAGATGAGAGAATGGGCTAAGAAGTGGCAGAATGTAATTCAATGTCAGTAAGTGTGAGGTGATACATTTTGGTTAAAAAAAACAGCAGTAATTATACTCTGAATGGAAGTAGGCTCGGTGCTTTGGACGAGCAGAGGGACTTGGTGGTACTAATACACAGAACATTAAAATTAGCATCTCAGGTTGAAAAGGCTGTAAAAAAACTAAAGAATTTATCTTAAGATGTAAGAGAATATAATAGCCCAGAGTTAATGATGAACCTATATAAAACCTTAATAAGGCCTCAGTTAGTGTACTGTATGTAGTATTAGACGTCACATTATAGGAAGGATATTGAGACTTTCGAGAGGAAACAACAGAGATTCATTAGGATGCTGCCTGGTATGAGGCAATACAAATACAAAAAAAGACTTGAAAAATTGGGGCTTTTTTCGTTAGAACAACGCAGATTATGGGGTGATATATTACAAGTGTTTCAAATTATGAACGGATGGGACAGAGTAGATAGAAGCAGACTGTTTCCAGTAGATAGGGGTTAAGAACGAGGGACCATAGATACAAGATTAATTGTAAGAGATTTACAACTGAGGGCAGGAGAAACTTTTTCACGTAGAGAATTGTGAGGTTGTGGAATTCACTTCCAGGGTTAGTGGTTCAGGCAGAAACTATGTCAACATTCAACAGTAGATTGGATAGATGGATGAAGGTAAAGGGGTTCGAGGGATATGGGAACAGGGTAGCTAATTGTGTTTAGAACTATTTGCTTGTATGGAGGGCAAACGCCAACACAGACTGGTTGGGCTGAATGGCCTATTTCCGTGTTGTAACTTCTATGTATTTCTGTGTATATGGTTTTCTCATTAAGGTGGGAGCTTTCAGCAGTACCTCTTATAACCAAGGTGAATATTGCTGGCAAACCATTGGATACAAGCACAAGGGAGGGGCCCAGGGACTGAAGTGCTGAAAGGGAGTCCTAGGATGCATCAGTATGGAGGGTGGTAACACGTGGAAGGGGGAATCTTAGGATGTGGTAGCACAGGGTGGGTGCAGCTGGTGTACTAATTGCACTACAGGGAAGTATTAGGGTCCACAGCACTGGGAGGAGGGTCTCCTGGGATCACTGGAGGTATCATGGGGTATGTCAGAATAGGGGGTTCTGAAGGTTTGCATGTACTGAAGGTAGGGTCACAGGGTTTGGGAATACTGGGAGAGAGGTCCTGGAACCCGGGAGCAGTGGGAAGGGTTCCTGGGATCTGGGAGTATTGTGGAGGGATTCTGGTGCCTGGAAGCAATGGGTGGGGACCTGGATTTCCAGTATTGGGGAAGGCTGGGATATGACAGTGTTGGGAGGGACTGGTGTCTAGCATTATCAAGTGGTTGCAGGCCCAGGAGAATCCAGCCTGACTCACTCCTGGCAGGTTCCTGGTGGTCACGGCATCACACTGTTGCATTTAACAGCTGTCAGCTGTATTCCAGACCTGAAACTGATTCTTAGTACAAAATGACATTTAAAATTGTTTGTGCCAACTGTATTCAACATACAGTTGGCTTATGTAGTATTAACGTGCATTTTCACACTGCAAGCTGTCCTCAAGCTGGAATGTATTGGCAGGAGGGAAGATGAAGCCTGCCTGTGGTGAATGGACCGGGTTGGGGGGTGGGGAGGTGCAGGTTGATGGGGTTTGACGGGTGGCATTTGGATGGTGTGGCAGCTGGGCTAAGATTGCATGGGGTGGTGGGGGGCATATCAATACAGTTTGCAGCAGCCCTGGTTGAATTAAGAATAGGTCAGGGTCGGGCAAAATTCAAGATTTAGGCCCTTTGAGGTTAGGCCTCAAGGAGTAAAACTTATAGGTGCATTTCTGTAAGGATTTGGGAAATTTAATGGCAATGTTAAAATATTCTCTGGAATTTTTTTGTTTTTACATGTTTTGTTATAAGTTGTTATTTTTATTTGTCTGATGTCAGGAAGCTGAGAAAAAAATGGTTGATGAAAACATTTTTTAAAAGTGTTTTCTGAGCAGCATATTTGGTTTGCTTTCTCCTTTCATTTATTCTCCCAACTAGATAGTCCAGGTTTGTTTCACAAGTCCTTGGTAGTTTTACGTTGGAAAATGGCAGCGCATTACTTACCGCCCTCTTCCCACTGCCGATCTGCCTGCTGCTTTTTCCATCTGGTTCTGTAGATGAGTGGCCAGAGCGCCTACCTGTTTCAGGCAGGTACCTCATTAATGTTTGAATATCAGGGTCCAATATTGGGGAGTAGTTAGTGAGCCTGAAGGGAGTGCACAGAGTAACACACAAAGTGCGAATGGCCACACAGAGCTGGGGGTGGAAAGTGATAAAAGACCCATAGTTGACCAAAGTTGGCAGTAGTTCCTCTACCCTTGGCTGAGGAGCTTCAGGAACCAGATCTCTAGGGTCTGCATTTAAAAGAAGGATTCTGGCAGAGCATCAAACTTATGTTCAGGTACTGGGGATGGTATCCCAGAACGTGCTGCAGATAATGGCTGAATTGGATGAGTCCACATTACTTGTACCTGTGGTTCCATGATGGATTTGTGTTCAGATAATGCAGATAACTCTGAAGCACATGGAAACTCCAGAACAATGTGCAGCATAGGCACCCCCCTCCTCTCCGACGGAGGACCTATCAACATTCATACTTTCTAGCATTGATGCTGTAACTGCTGCCATAGACATCTTGGGTGGTAGAGTAGAGGCAGTGCAGAGTAGCCAGCGCCCACAGAACTGTAAGAAGTCACTGTAAACTAGTGTGTTCAGAAGTTGGTACATAAAAGAATCTTGCATTCAAGTAAAAGTAACTTCCACTAACACGGAGCTAGGGGAGTTAGGAATTCTATAAAAAGCAGTTGGTAGTACAACAGGCAAGGTAAATATTAACAATCCAGAAACTAAAAGTAATTAGGAATATAGGAACAGGAGTAGACCATTCAGTCCCTCAAGCCCGTGCGCCATTCAATTAGATCATGGCTGATCTGTATCTTAACTCCATCTACCTGCCTTGGTTACACAACTTTCGATTTGTATATGCATTTTGCAAAATGTATTGATCTAAATTATGGAAATTAAATAATGGTTCATAGCTACGCTGTTCACTTATAATAACAATGGAGTTATAATAATGGAGTAAAATAAATTCAAATAAGCAAATGTAGAAGGACTGAACCATAATTCTAATTCATTGGGTTGTTTGTTTCATAATACTGATCTCATTGATACAATTGGATTGACATGACAATAATAGGAAACAATTCAGAGGACTGCAGCCTTGTCTGAGGTAATTGTGAATTGTGCAACCACACTGCACTCAGGGATCGTAGCAGTCCTATGTAATCCAAAATTAATACTCAGTATTAGCATTATGTTAGCAAGTCTTTCTCGGGAATCCCCACAAGATCAGCTCCTGATCATGGATGTGCCATCAGGGAGGAAGATCAGCAGAGGCTTGACACTTTCTGGCAAGCACAGCAGGGAAATTACAAGTAAGCCCCCCCTCCGCCCCACTAACTACAGAGGCAGCACCCCCTAGTGGCCAAGTCAGGAGCTGCATGCTCACAGTTTGACAGCAGATTATCGTGTCTAAGGAATGATGTGCATCATAGGTAGGAATCCAAAATAAAGGGAGAAAAATAAATTAAAACTGGAGGAATTTTTTTTTTAAATGAAGCAATGAATACCGAGGCTCAATTTTATAGCATAATATTATAGTCAACCCTGATGCAGGGTTTACAGAGAAGTCACAGCAGTAATTAAAAGCATGTATGACAATGAGGTTTGTGCCTCAGCCTGTTCTATAAAATGGGGGAGAAAAAGACTGATACAAAAAAAATGAAGAGACGCCCACAAACTACTTTGCACTTATTTGACTAAAATGAGAACATTATTGGACTAAACTGACCACAAACATTCCAGACTAATGTCTGACTATGACTTCTTTTTAGTCAAACTGACCCAGCCTCTGCACTGTACAGACAGTTAAACAGTAAATCAAATTAGATGAATAGCACAGAGGTACTGTGAAGCATTGTGCATACAAACTGAGAAAATATACATTGGTGTTCTTTGGAGGAATTGAACAATGCTCTCATACCTGGGAAGGGTCTTTTGGCATTTCTTTCACATTCCTAGACAGATTAAAGGAAAGTTTATTGTATGTTCATTCTTTTACCTTTAGCCTCTAGCTTCTCTCTTTTTCTCCCCCTCTCTCTCTGCGGCAACCTATTTCCTCTCTCTTTTTGTTTCTTTAATTTATTGACATTATTGTGATCAGTGCTCCTCTGAATTTTCATCTTTTGTTCCTCCTAAGCTGAAAATATATCACCCTCCAAGAATATCTTCCTTACATTCTCTGTAAGACTTGCTATGACCTGCTTGTCTACCCTAACTCATTCTTTCCACCTGACAGAACAATTTGGGAACTTTTCTGAATACATCCAGGACTACAATACTAAAAATAATTGTATGTATTTAAAAAAAATACATGGATAAAAGATGTATCCCTTTAACTGATGGATCCCTTTAACTACTGCTTGCCCTGTTTACACTTTACACCTGTGAATATGGAGCTAATTTACAGGATTGAGTGTTAAAGGGAAAAGTAATTTGCTCTGATAGTATTGCAGAGTGAAATCTCCTATCTCTTGAATTCAATGTTGGCTAGGACTGTGAAACAGGAGCTTTGCGCCAGGCAGGTGTAAATGGTTAATGTGAATCTGCCGCTAAAATAAAGCTCTGATGTGGAGATGCCGGTGATGGACTGGGGTTGACAAATGTAAAGAATCTTACAACACCAGGTTATAGTCCAACAATTTTATTTGAAAATCACAAGCTTTTGGAGGCTTTCTCCTTCGTCAGGTGAATGTGGGAATCCTTGAACGTTTCGCATTTATATTCAGAGAACAATACCTGGTGATTACAGATAATCTTTCCAACTGCCCGTTGTCAAGGCAATCAAAGTGTTCAGACAGAGAGATGTTACCTACAGGACCACCGAATATACAAACGGCCAGAACACAAAACAGACTCTCTGTTTTGTGTTCTGGCCGTTTGTATATTCGGTGGTCCTGTAGGTAACATCTCTCTGTCTGAACACTTTGATTGCCTTGACAACGGGCAGTTGGAAAGATTATCTGTAATCACCAGGTATTGTTCTCTGAATATAAATGCGAAACGTTCAAGGATTCCCACATTCACCTGACGAAGGAGAAAGCCTCCGAAAGCTTGTGATTTTCAAATAAAATTGTTGGACTATAACCTGGTGCTGTAAGATTCTTTACAAAATAAAGCTCAGCAAATATGTCAAGTAATTTAAGGCATCCTGAACTGAATCTTGTCAGTTCTCAGTACAAAGTCTGGAAAATGACGTGCAAAATTAATGTAATTTCTACAGGATATGTAGTACAAGCCATGCAATCGCAGAAAACAGAGGGAACGCTGGCTCCACAACTACAATGGAAAGCTGCAGTTAACAGGGTTAATCCAGAAGGGGGAAACAGTGACTTGCTGGTGCCAGATATCTACGAAAGCTACAGGTTATCAAAATCCCTGCTTACAAACCCCTGGGCATACCAGTTTATAATGTCAAAGATAGTGACTGAAAAGCAGTCTGTTTCACAACAAAGAGAATTTTGAAATGTTTCAAAACTACAGTTTCCGCACAAATCCTTTCTATGAAGAGTGGTCATTCAAAACTGACAAAGCGTATCCTTATTGTAAAATCTCATGACAGACCCACATTTATAGTAGCAATTTTATTTTTGTTCCCCCATTTTAAAATGTACATTTTTGCATCCAATTTAGACTTTCATACCCATGCCATTCCTTGGCCAAAATGGCAGAGATAATGTGATCCCACATCTCTGCCATTCAAAGGTGAATCACCATCTACTTTTCAGTCCATCCTGTTTGCTATCTTCCATTGGCAGCACAATTGAAATTGGCAACTATCCGTGCGGAGAACTGTGGGTGTGTAACCTCTTCCTACCAGCCCATGATGTATTGTATCATCATGACCCCATTTTTGATTATATCGAACTTAGGTACTTTTTCCAGCTTTCTTCTACACAGCACATTTCATATAAAGATCATGTTATTACTTTTACACCAGAAATGCAATCCTTCTTATGATTACCTGTCATCCAATTCCACTTCAGGTCTGAGTTCTGCTATTTTGATATGTCTCAAATGCCCTACAATGAATGGCAATCGCACATTTAAACAGGAAGAAACCTGGATAAGAGCTGCATTTTGGGTAACAGTACAGGTTGGCCATTATTGTATGCTTGATTCCTTCTTTTGGCTAGAAAAAATTACATGTGATGTCACACTCATACCCCATTGTTCCTGGAACCAAAAGGAAGGGTTTTCGATCTGGAATCCAAACATGAATTTCAAATTGAAAATTGACCTTCCTATTGACTGCAGGAACTCAGCTCAGATGCTTTCTGCTGTGTATAAAGAAAGAATTTGCATTTTTTAGCTCTTTTCATCACCTCAGAACATCCCAAAGCACTTTACAGAAAATGAAGTGCTATT
This sequence comes from Heptranchias perlo, assembly GCF_035084215.1. NCBI lineage: Eukaryota > Metazoa > Chordata > Chondrichthyes > Hexanchiformes > Hexanchidae > Heptranchias > Heptranchias perlo. The sequence continues at coordinate 26,152,159 of NC_090341.1, read as the reverse complement.
AAAGTGTAATCACTGTTGTAGTGTAGGCAAATGCGACAGCCAATTTGCGCACAGCAAGGTCCCACAAACAGTAACGAGATAAATGACTAAACAGTCTGTTTAATGGTGTTGGTTGAAGGATAAATGTTGACCATGACAACTTCCGTTTTCTTTTTTGAATAATGCCATGGGATCTTTTATATCCACCTAAAAGGGCAGGCGGGCCCTTGATTTAACATCTTATCAGGAAGGACAATGCCTCCAACAGTGCAACACTCCCTCAGTACTGCACTGGCCCAGATTATAAGATTATGTGCTGAAGTCTCGAGTGGGGTTTGAACCCACAACCCTCTGACTTAGAAGTGAGAGTCCTCCCACTGAGACAAGACTGACACCTAAAACCAACCTGTTAGCTCCGCCATTCATGGTTGTGGCATCTCAGCCTGAAGAACAAAAGAGAGCACAAGACGAGTGACTTCTCAGGAAGACAGAGAAATGAAAAACAAACTAATGGAACAGCAACAGAGAGGAAGCTGCAATGTTGCTATCTTAACCTTGGAGGACTAAATCAGGTAATTGCCATTTTTGTTTAGTTTAACAACATTAAACTTCATAATTTTTGTTAACCTGAGGTTATGTTTAATATTTTATTTTCAAAAGATTTAAAAATCATTTTTTTTACCACATTATTTTTTCAACCAACTTATTTTTTGCCTTTTCTATTTTTGTTTGAAGGTTATAAATGAGATTAAAGTGGTGGTAACCTTCTTTTTTGTAATTGTATGCATTTCAGAAAGGGAAATGAACAACAAGAATAACACAAAGGGCAATCCTGTCATCGCAGCAGAGAAGAGAAAAAATACATCCGATAAGAAGCATGATAGAGAACATTCCAGAGCAGCCAGATGAAGTATTTGATTGGATTGGATTGCTGAAAATGTTCAATGCTTTAAGGTAAAGAAACTGAAAGAAGTCTGAGAATGCATTTATATTATTACTAAAATGTCCCATGGCTTTGTTTACATTGAGTAGGAGAACTGTAGAATAAGACTGTAACCTTACTGTATCCATTGTATAGCCTAAAGGCTTTTTTGGGTTATCTTTGAAAACTGTAGAAGAATATAGTTAAGATAGTGTTAGATTCAAAACAGAGAGACAGATCCAATGCAGCACTGTGTGCACAAGGAAACTAAAACTCATAGTAACAAAGTTGGGTGACGTGAAAAGGGAAAGCTGGTAAAAGAAAATGTAACCTTATTAATTTTTGTTATGTGGAGATGGGTTGGAGTGAGTTGAGGGCATGTACAACAGGTGCAGAAAGCCAGTAGGATTAATGTTTTTTTTTACCAGCGACTGTTGACATGCTCTAGATGCTTTGTAATTGATGATAAAATTAGAGTGGTGGAGGTGTATTGCAGTACCAGGTCTTTAAGTCCAAATAGTATTCTTTATGCCCTTTGAAGCCAGGGAGAATGTGCATTGAAATTCAGTGGAGGATACTGCCCAAGAGGACACATATCAACAAAGGCAGTTATGCTCATCCATTCTTAGCTTGAGCCCTCCTTTCCTGCAGATCTATCACAGCAACGGGGGGCAGACAATGAGGAAGAAGAGGAGATGATGAAGAGAAGTAGAAGGAAAGAACAGAAATCATCCTAATGCAGGCCTATCTCTTCGGGCTGTCATGATCTGATAGCTACCATTGGACCAGCCACCCTACTGATCAGTGGGGACACAGATCCAGAAGCCAGTGGAATGGTGACTGGGGTAGATCAGAGTGATACTGCTGTTTCTCAGGACAGCAGCACATTGGCAGGCCTCTGACCTTCTCCCTCAGAGCACAACACTGGTAGCACATAGGAGGCAACACCAGGCTGCCTTGACACAAGCTCTAGAGATGCAGTCAGCAGCGGCTTCCTCCCAGGAGCAATCTGCCACGAGAGCTGCCACCAGCGAGAACTCCCCTGCTCGTCTTTGAAATCATGCCGTGGGATCTTTTGCAAAAACTGTCAAATAGTTGCAGATTTATGAAGGACTCTATGATTGATAACTTTTTAAAGAGTAGAATAACACATGAATATAACATTTTAGTATTAATAAATTTCCTAATTAGAGTATAATGATTTCCATTATCTCCTCTTTCACAAAGCGGTTCTCAAGACAAAACAAAATCTCCTTCATTACCTGATTACAGAGTTTATGATACTGCCTGCAAGTCCTGCACCAATTTAATTGGCTTCAGGCTACTGTGGATACTTGTAGCCAAGCTATTCAGCATATTTCTTTGGATCATTGCATACTACCTCCGTCCCAATAGCCTTTTGAGAACAGGAGCAGCCAACCACCTCTCATGAAATTGACCCTCAGGTTGCAGCTAGGAAAGCAGTAGAATAGAAGTGTTGTGGGAAAATCACCACTCGGAGTCAGACTTAAAGATTCAACATGCAGTTTATTGGACAAAGTACTTTGGGAGAAGAACTGGACACTCCGCAGTGTACGCAGCCACCTTCTCAACTTCAAAATGGTTGTCGCGCTTTTTTATACCTTTCAAGTACAGACTTTCAGCAGCTATTACATTATTAGTCTTGATTAGTTACACATTAGCCAATTAGGCCCCCACAGCAACAGTTGACCTCCAATCACATTAAAACAACTGTTATCAACTTAAGACAGTATGGTCTTTGTCTATCCAGTCTGGTTCTGTAGTTTTTATCAGCTCATTGTGAAATGTCTTTGTGACTCCAGACTGTAAGTCAGCTTTCTAAACACACAAGCTCAGCATTTTTTAATGTCTTCTCACACAGTCCATCTTGAGCAGAATCCATTTTGTTTAGTAGAGTCCATTTTGTTTAGTAGTACACTAATTTGTCATATGTTGTGTTTAAGCTTTTGATTATGGTTAGTCTGGTCTGTGCAAAGCGCATTTCAGTGTGGTCTCGGGGCAGTGACCGCAGCCATGCACACAATAGTCACTTCATCTTTGCCTTTAACCCAACAGCTTAAATTTTACTTTAACAGAAGAGAGAGACATTTAGTCACCCAGGGGAAGCATAGTGTGAGGAAAGAGTAGGTTGGTTTGTGTTCACTTTTGACTTGATTGTAGTAGAGGAGAATAGCGAAGATATTGTCTGATTACATGCCTATGAAGTGCCTTGGGACGTTTTACTATGTTAAAGGTACTATATAAATGCAAGTTGTGGTCATTGTCGAGAATATGCACTTATGTTGTATTTTGTTGTTCATGGAGATTAGAGTCATAGAAGAAAAGGTGCACTTATTTTGTGCTGACATATTCAATCTGGTGATTATTATTGGCATGATCATGTAAGGGCAAAGAAGGCTGATGAGTTGGATAAAAGAAAGACTTGCATTTATATAGTGCCTTTCATGACTTCAGGATGTCCCATAGTGCTGTACAGCCAATTAAGTACTTTTTTTAAAGTGTAGTCACTGTTGTAATATAGGAGTGGCAGTGACCAATTTGCACGCAGCAAGCTCCCACATACAGCAATGTGAAAATGATCAGATAATCTATTTTAGGTGTTGTTTGAAGGATAAATATTGTCCAGAGCACCAGCGAGAACTCCCCTGCTCGTCTTCGAAATCGTGCCGTGGGATCTTTTGCAAAAACTGTCAAATAGTTGCAGATTTATGAAGGACTCTATGATTGATAACTTTTTAAAGAATAGAATAACACATGAATATAACATTTTAATATTAATACATTTCCTAATTAGAGTATAATGATTTCCATTACCTCCTCTGTCACAAAGCGGTTCTTGAGACAAAACAAAATCTCCTTCATTACCTGATTACAGAGTTTATGATACTGCCTACAAGTCCTACACCAATTTAATTGGCTTCAGGCTACTGTGAATACTTGTAGCCAAGCTATTCAGCATATTTCTTTGGATCATTGCATTGTAAATTGTAATCTTCCTGAAAGGTACTCATTTAATATTAAATTATAATGCATCAAATTATTTAATAGACAAACCTATGCCATGTACAAAAAATCTGATCAACACAAAGTAATGAAATGGGGATGTGGGCCAGATTTGCTGTTATGTGATACTATAATGAATGCTGGCATGTAAAATACACTTAAGGCTGCACTCTGCTGGGTAATCCACAACTAAGCTGAAGGTCAGGTAGTCCAACTAAAAGCAGAGGAGACATCAGTGTTCTAAATTGGATAGCCAAGTGGTGAAGGATAGAATACTAGAGCCTGGTCTTCAGTTGCTTCCAAGCCTTTATTCACAGAGATCCCCCTTACACACACACACCACACCCTAGATAAGCTCTCATAAAAAGAATACAAGAAAGTCCCCAATTGACACACACCACCTGAATACAATTAACACTAATTGATATAAATCACATGATACAATTAACAATCTGTTATTGAATGCAGCTTGATTGTAACAAACATGCACTGCAGCACAAATAAACTTAGTAAGAAATCAAACATGAAGAAATATGATTGTATATTTTGCAAAATCATTCCACCTCCTCAACCAGTGACAAAAACAGTGTCTTTTTAGGGTTTGCCACATTTTTTTAAAAAATCACCATTTTCCTTCCCTTTTGTTCCTAAAAGTTGTTGTGGAAAGATTCCACAGCAGCTGGCCGCACTCCACTGTCTTGCCCAAATGGCCATATTTCACATGTAATCTTCGACAGTGAGCATTGAGGGCTGGTTAACTGTAGGGGAATAGTGGACAGCCTAGCCTTATCCTATCTTCACCTAATGCTCACATATGTGATCAGCAGTCAGCGGGAGAAAAGTTGTCTGATTTTTCTCCTCGCTAATCCAAGAGTGTTGAGGCCAATTATTACACTCAGTAGCACTACCTCAGTTGAGCTTAAGTTTGCCAACTTTAGCTGAGCTAAAATTCTAAACAAAAAGGTATAGATTTTCACGACTTCTGCGGGAAAGGGTGGGACCCAGCCCAATGCCAGCAAGACAAATTTGGAGCAATTGTTTATTTCAGTAACACCAATAAAATCTGGCAAACTAAAATTTGGAAACCTGTATTTCTCTGCCTTGTTGGGTTGGTGTTGTGATTTACAGTCTACTCCTCTTAATTCAAAGTTGCTTAATTCAAATTGTCTGTTAATTTGAATTGAAATCATCCAAAAAATAGCTCCTGTGCTGTTTTACTTAAACAGATTAATTCAAATTACTGGATAATTCTAATTTTTCAAGCAAAACATAGTTTTGAATTAACAGGAGCTGAATATTGCTTGATGGAACTCAATGTTGTACAATGGCAATGACATCTTTGCTCCACTCAATCAGTTTCCAGCAGCAAAACCTGAATTGAGAGGAGCAGTATGGAGAGTGAACCCCACAGATGTCAGGTAGCAACTGTTAGAAACATAGAAACATAGAAAATAGGAACAGGAGAAGGCCATTCAGCCCTTCGAGCCTGCTCCGCCATTCAGTATGATCATGGCTGATCCTCTATCGCAATACCATATTCCCGCTCTCTCCCCATACCCCTTGATGCCTTTTGTGTCTAGAAATCTATCTGAGTTAGCCATTTGAGTCTGCAGTGCTGCTTTTATCCCTAAAAAGGAAGTGGTTTCTATTGCACAACATCCAAAGGGACAGCGCCCAAACTCACGAGGAAGAGACAGCTGCAGCAGCTTTTGAGGGGTAGGTGAGAAATTGGTGATTCATTATTTTATCAAATGAAATACCAATAAAATTCAGATTTAGTGAAGGTCTCACTGACAAATAAAAACAGACAAAACATCAAATTGTCCAATACACATTACCTAATAAAAAACACTGAAATATATATATATATATATATATAAGTTCACCTATCTGAGGGAGGAATGAATCACACTGGTAACTAGGTTAGCCAGAGATCATTTCCATGTTGTGTCAGCTCCAACTGTTATATTAAAGCTAGCACAATAGAAACACATAGTTGGTCTTCTTTCTTGAGGGTCTGAAGGAAGCACAACAATGATTCCAAATATATATATGCACCTTGTATTTGAACTGGATTTATGCTGGTACATATAGGCGTATATCTAATACAAAATTGCGGGAGCACCCTCAGTACACGAACTGCAGCGGTTCAAGAAGCGGCTCACCAGCACCTTCTCAGGGCAATGAGGGACGGACAATAAATACCGACTTTGCCAGCAACGCCCGTATCCCAAGAATGAATTTTAAAAATTGAAACTAGTGAAACAGCGATGGATGGAATTCAATGCGTTCTGATAGTAGTAAAAACCCCATGGTGTGATATTGCCCTCTGGTGGATAATCTTCAAAGAATTAGTTTTTTTAATTTTCAAAGACAAGAACCAGAACTGTCTGAATGTAATAGTTGTATTTGTGCTAGTTTTACAAATATATTTTTATATAGGAGATTCCACTCCTCCGGGTCTGAATGCAGCCAGTGCATCTCCAGCAATGGCATCTCTTCCTGCCTCTGCACCATCACTGCCAGATTCCCTTAGGATCAATTCTTGGCTCTTCTGCTCTTCCTTATCTATATGCTGCCTCTCAGTGATATCATCTACAGGGTCAGGTGTATGCTGATGTTACCCAGTTCTATCCTGCCATCATTTTATTCGACCCAATGACCATCTTCTTGCTGTCAGACTCCCTGTCTTATCGTGGCATGGATGAGTTAAAATTTCCCCCAAATGAACATCAGGAAGGCTATAAACACCATTCCCACTTTTATTATCCTCTCTAGCCACTTACTTAGACTGAATCAGACAGTGTGAAACCTTGATGCTCTGTTCAACCCAGGGTTGAGCTCCAAATTCTACATCCTATCCAATCACCAAGACCTCTTACTTCCAACTCCACAACATCACCTGCATCTGCCTCGGAAGTACAATTTCAAAATTTGCGGATGACACCAAATTTGAGGGTGTCATTAATACAAAGGAAGTATGCACCAAAATGCAAGCGGACATTAATAAACTTGCAGAATGGGCATATAATTAGCAAATGAATTTCAACATATCAGGAAAGGCTGAACAGGCAGGGATGCTTTTCCTAGAAAAGAGAAGGCTGAGGGGTGACCTGATAAAGTTACACCGAGTTACATCGAAATTTCAGCACAGAAACAGGCCATTTGGCCCGACCGCTCTATGCAGGCATTTATGCTCCACACGAGCTTCCTCCCTCCCTACTTCATCAAACCCTATCAGGATATTCTTCTATTCCTTTCTCACTCATATGCTTATCTCGCTTCCCCTTAAATGCATCTATGCTATTTGCCTCAACTACTCCTTGTGGTAGCACATTCCACATTCTTACCACTCTTTGGGTAAAGAAGTTTCTCCTATTGGATTTATTAGCAACTATTTTATATTTCTGACCTCTAGTTTTGGACTCCCCCACAAGTGGAAACATTTTCTCTACGTCTATCACTATCTTAAAGACCTCTATCAGGTCACTTCTCAGCCTTCCCTTTTCTAGAGAAAAGAGCTCCAGTCTGTTCAGCCTTCCCTGGTATCATTCTTGTGAATCTTTTTTGCACCCTTTCCAATGCCTCTATATCCTCTCTATTAAATGGAGGCCAGGGGGTAAATTTTAACCTGGAGCTGGAAGGAGGCGGGGGAATTCCTGACGGGAAACTTGGATGTACGGGTTGACAGGCCTGACAGCCTGATTGACAAGCTGGCCGTCAGTCAGATGGGAGAAGAGCCAGGAAGTGGATGCCAGCAGGTAAGTCTTAGATGGGTGGGGTGGTCGATTATTGGGGTGGGGGGTGTCAGGGTCAGAGATCATTGGGGGTCAGGAGTCAGAGGGGTCGGAGATCAGGAGTCATCAGGGTCATCGGGGTCGGTCATCGGGGAGTCAATCATCAGGGGTCGGGAGTCATCGGGGGTCGGTTATCGAGGGTGGGTCATGGGTCATCGGGGGTCAGTCATCAGGTGTCGGAAGTAATCGCGGGTTGGGAATCATCAGGAGTCAGTCATCTGAGGTCGGTCATCGGGGTTCAGTCATCGGGGGTCCGTCATCGGGGTTCAGTCATCGGGAGTCCGTCATCGGGGGTCCATCATTGGGGGTCCGTCATCGGGGGTCAGGTGTCATTGGGGGATCAGGAGTCACGGGGGGTCAGGAGTCATCGGGGGGTCAGTCATTGGAAGGGTCAGGGTTATCAGTGGTCGGTCATCGGAGGTCGGGAGTCATCGGAGTTGGCCATCAAGGGGGGGGGGGGCATGGATCATCGAGGGGCTGGGGATCAACAGGGGTCGGTCATTGGGGGGTCGGAGATCGTGGAGGGGAGGGATCGGAGATCATGGGGGTGGTCGCTGCAGATAGGCTTGTTGGGCTTTAGGGAAGCACTCCTGCTCCTCCGGGCCCACAAGCAGTGTGATAAAGGCGCTTAGCTGCTGTATCAGGCCTTTACGCCTCCTCTCACATGGTGTGAAGCAGAAGGCCCGGGAATCATGGCCCCCGGGAGTTAAAAATAAAAAAGCTTGTCATTTGTATCCTTGAAAGTTTTCACTGACCGACCTGCCTCCAAAGAGCGGGTTGGTCGCCAACCCCTCGTCCCGCCTCCGTTAAAACCGGAAATGGGCGGGTTGGAGGCGAGTTGGGGTCAGGTTTTAATTTTTTACAATTTTTACATTCCCACCCGCCCCCAACCCACTTGTTCATGGGGTTAAAATTTAGGCCCAGAGCTGTGCACATTACTATAAATGTGGTCCAACCAAGGTTCTATACAAGTTTGACATAACTTTTTTGCTTTTCAATTCTATCCCTCTAGAAATGAACCCTAGTGCTTGATTTGCCTTTTTTATGTCCTTATTAACCTATGTAGCTACTTTTAGTGATTTGTGTATCTGTACCCCTAGATCCCTTTGCTCCTCTATCCTGTTTAGACTTATTATCCAAGCAATATGTGCCTCCTTATTCTTCCTATCAAAATGCACCATCTCACACTATATTGAAATTCATTTGTCAATTATATGCCCAATCTGCAAGGTTATTAATGTCCTCTTGCATTTTGACGCATTCTTCCTTTGTATTAACTACACCCCCCAATATAACGAAAGGGTTTGATAGGGTAGATGTAGAGAAATATTTCCACTTGTGGGGGAGTCCAAAAATAGAGGCCATTAATATAAGATAGTTACTAATAAATCCAATAGGGAATTCAGGAGAGAGTGGTAAGAATGTGGGACGCACTACCACAAGGAGTAGTTGAGGCAAATAGCATAGATGCATTTAAGGGGAAGCTAGATAAGCACATGAGGGAGAAAGGAATGGAAGGGTATCCTGATAGGGTTAGATGAAGAGGGGTGGGAGGAGGCTCGTGTGGAGCATAAACACCACCATTTGGGCCGAATGGCCTCTTCCTGTGCTGTAGACTCGATGTAACTCGATGATGCTTCCTGCCTCACCCCTACTATTGCTGAAATCTGCACTTCTGTAACCTCCAGATGCCATTTCTCCAAAGTCTTTATTGTCAACCTCCCATACTTCAACCGCCACCCCCCCCCGACCCACCGCCAACATGTTCAAAATTCAAAATTAGTCACTCACTATGTCCCACTCACTTATCTCGTGAATCTGCATTGGCTGCCTGAGCGCCAAAGCATTGATCTTAAAATCCTTGTTCTCACCAAATCTCTTTGTGCCCTTGCCCTTCCTTATCTCTGCAACATTCTCAAGCCTCACTGCACCCGTCACCCCGCTGACTCTCGCACCAAGTCTCGTTCACCCATCATCCCTGCGTTCACTGATCTACATTATCTCCCAGTCTGGCAACGCCTCGATTTTAAAATTCTCATCCTTGTTTTCAAATCCCTCCATGGTCTCGCCTCTCCCTATCTCTGTAACCTCCTCCAGCCCTACAATCCTCCAAGATCTCTGCAGTCCTCCAATTGTGGCCTCTTGCGCATCCCGAATTTTAATCACTCCACCATTGGCGGCTGTACCTTCAGCTGCCTATGCCCTAAGCTCTGGAATTACCTCCCTAAACCTCTCTGCCTCTCTACCACTTGCTCCCTCTTTAAGATGTCCTTAAAACCTACCTCTTTTGGTTACCTGTCCCAATATCTCCTTATATGGCTCAATGTCAAATTTTGTTTGATAACGCTTTTGTGAAGCGCCTTGGGATGTTTGACTATGTTAAAGGCGCTTTATAAGTGCAAGTTGTGGTTGTTTTGTGCATCTGCTCATGACTTTTGTCCCACTGTTGATGGTAGAGTCTTCAGCCGCCTTGGTTCCAATCACTGGAATTCACTCTGAGACCCCCGAGTACGGGAAGACCTTTCTGTGCCAAAGCTGTACTCTTTCTGATAATGAGGTGTTTAAATAGGCTGTCTATGTAAACAGTATATGGGCCAAATGGTCCATTGATTTTACGATAATGGATTCATGACTTCCAGAGATCTTGCAGATGTTGTTAGCAATCTTCTATAACTGTAGCATAGTGGTTATGTAACTGGGCGAGTAATCCAGAGGCCTGGACTAAAATCCAGAGTCATGAGTTCAAATCCCGCCACGGCAGCTGGCGAATTTAAATTCAATTAATTAATTAAATTCAATTAATTAAAATAAAAAATCTGGAATTAAAATACTAGTATCAGTAATGATGGCCATGAAACTACCGGATTGTCGTAAAAACCCATCTGGTTCACTAATGTCCTTTAGGGAAGGAAGCCTGCCGCCCTTACCCGGTCTGGCCTATATGTGACTCCAGACCCACAGCAATGTGGTTGATTCTTAATTGCCCTCTGAAATGGCCTAGCAAGCCACTCAGTTGTAAAATCTCGCTACGAAAAGTCATAATAAGAATAAAACCGGACGGACCACCCGGCACCGGACACGACAACGGCAAAACACCAAGCCCAGTCGACCCTGCAAGGTCCTCCTTACTAACATCTGGGGACTTGTGCCAAAATTGGGAGAGCTGTCCCACAGACTAGTCAAGCAACAGCCTGACATAGCCATACTCACAGAATCATATCTTTCAGCCAACGTCCCAGACTCTTCCATCACCATCCCTGGGTATGTCCTGTCCCACCGGCAGGACAGACCCACCAGAGGTGGCGGTACAGTGATATACAGTCAGGAGGGAGTGGCCCTGGGAGTCCTCAACATTGACTCCGGACCCCATGAAATCTCATGGCATCAGGTCAAACATGGGCAAGGAAACCTCCTGCTGATTACCACCTACCGTCCTCCCTCAGCTGATGAATCAGTCCTCCTCCATGTTGAACACCACTTGGAGGAAGCACTGAGGGTAGCAAGGGCACAAAATGTACTCTGGGTGGGGGACTTCAATGTCCATCACCAAGAGTGGCTCGGTAGCACCACTACTGACCGAGCTGGCCGAGTCCTGAAGGACATAGCTGCTAGACTGGGCCTGCGGCAGGTGGTGAGCGAACCAACACGAGGGAAAAACTTACTTGACCTCGTCCTCACCAATCTACCTGTCGCAAATGCATCTGTCCATGACAGTATTGGTAGGAGTGACCACCGCACAGTCCTCGTGGAGATGAAATCCCGTCTTCGCACTGAGGACACCATCCAACGTGTTGTGTGGCACTACCACCGTGCTAAATGGGATAGATTCAGAACAGATCTAGCAGCTCAAAACTGGGCATCCATGAGGCGCCGTGGGCCATCAGCAGCAGCAGAATTGTATTCCAGCACAATCTGTAACCTCATGGCCCGGCATATTCCTCACTCTACCATTACCAACAAGCCAGGGGATCAACCCTGGTTCAATGAGGAGTGTAGAAGAGCATGCCAGGAGCAGCACCAGGCGTACCTAAAAATGAGGTGCCAACCTGGTGAAGCTACAACTCAGGACTACATGCATGCTAAACAGCGGAAGCAACATGCTATAGACAGAGCTAAGCGATTCCACAACCAACGGATCAGATCAAAGCTCTGCAGTCCTGCCACATCCAGTCGTGAATGGTGGTGGACAATTAAACAACTAACGGGAGGAGGAGGCTCTGCAAACATCCCCATTCTCAATGATGGCGGAGTCCAGCACGTGAGTGCAAAAGACAAGGCTGAAGCGTTTGCAACCATCTTCAGCCAGAAGTGCCGAGTGGATAATCCATCTCAGCCTCCTCCCGATATCCCCACCATCACGGAAGCCAGTCTTCGGCCAATTCGATTCACTCCACGTGATATCAAGAAACGGCTGAGTGTACTGGATACAGCAAAGGCTATGGGCCCTGACAACATCCCAGCTGTAGTGCTGAAGACTTGTGCTCCAGAACTAGCTGCGCCTCTAGCCAAGCTGTTCCAGTACAGCTACAACACTGGCATCCACCCGACAATGTGGAAAATTGCCCAGGTATGTCCTGTCCACAAAAAGCAGGACAAATCCAATCCGGCCAATTACCGCCCCATCAGTCTACTCTCAATCATCAGCAAAGTGATGGAAGGTGTCGTCGACAGTGCTATCAAGCGGCACTTACTCACCAATAACCTGCTCACCGATGCTCAGTTTGGGTTCCGCCAGGACCACTCGGCTCCAGACCTCATTACAGCCTTGGTCCAAACATGGACAAAAGAGCTGAATTCCAGAGGTGAGGTGAGAGTGACTGCCCTTGACATCAAGGCAGCATTTGACCGAGTGTGGCACCAAGGAGCCCTAGTAAAATTGAAGTCAATGGGAATCAGGGGGAAAACTCTCCAGTGGCTGGAGTCATACCTAGCACAAAGGAAGATGGTAGTGGTTGTTGGAGGCCAATCATCTCAGCCCCAGGGCATTGCTGCAGGAGTTCCTCAGGGCAGTGTCCTAGGCCCAACCATCTTCAGCTGCTTCATCAATGACCTTCCCTCCATCATAAGGTCAGAAATGGGGATGTTCGCTGATGACTGCACAGTGTTCAGTTCCATTCGCAACCCCTCAGATAATGAAGCAGTCCGAGCCTGCATGCAGCAAGACCTGGACAACATCCAGGCTTGGGCTCATAAGTGGCAAGTAACATTCGCGCCAGATAAGTGCCAGGCAATGACCATCTCCAACAACAGAGAGTCTAACCACTTCCCCTTGACATTCAACGGCATTACCATCGCCGAATCCCCCACCATCAACATCCTGGGGGTCACCATTGACCAGAAACTTAACTGGACCAGCCATATAAATACTGTGGCTACGAGAGCAGGTCAGAGGCTGGGTATTCTGCGGCGAATGACTCACCTCCTGACTCCCCAAAGCCTTTCCACCATCTACAAGGCACAAGTCAGGAGTGTGATGGAATACTCTCCACTTGCCTGGATGAGTGCAGCTCCAACAACACTCAAGAGGCTCGACACCATCCAAGATAAAGCAGCCCGCTTGATTGGCACCCCATCCACCACCCTAAACAGTCACTCCCTTCACCACCGGCGCACTGTGGCTGCAGTGTGCACCATCCACAGGATGCACTGCAGCAACTCGCCAAGGCTTCTTCGACAGCACCTCCCAAGCCCGCGACCTCTACCACCTAGAAGGACAAGGGCAGCAGGCGCATGGGAACAACACCACCTGCACGTTCCCCTCCAAGTCACACACCATCCCGACTTGGAAATATATCGCCGTTCCTTCATTGTCGCTGGGTCAAAATCCTGGAACTCCCTTCCTAACAGCACTGTGGGAGAACCGTCACCACACGGACTGCAGCGGTTTAAGAAGGCGGCTCACCACCACCTTCTCGAGGGCAATTAGGGATGGGCAATAAATGCCGGCCTTGCCAGCGACGCCCACATCCCGTGAACGAATAAAAAAAAAAAGCATGTTATATTGTAGAGTTGTTGGAGCATAGAATGCTTTGCCACATGAAGTAGATGAGGCAGACACCATTGCACCTTTTAAGGGAAAAATGAATAAATATTTAAAGCAGAGAAAGATATTAGGATATGTGGAGAGAGCAAAATCTCCCCCCTTACCAAAGAAACTCTGACCAGTTACACGTTCTACCAAATAGCCTACCCAAACCGCCAAATCTCATTTTGGCATGTCCACATATTTCTTCAGCATCTTTCACTCAATTAAACACCTCATTCTCCAAACACCCTTCCCATCTCTCCAATTACTGCCCCAGCTCCCCCTTGTGCTTTCCTTGCTGAAATTTGCTTGCTCCTGTCCTCACTGAGCAACTCCCCATCCTTAGTGTCTTCAACCTGTACCTGACCCCTCTCCTTTCCTCTCTCAACCTCACACTCCGCACAACCCTCCCAACCAACATTGACAACCACCCCCTGGACATTGCTATCACACAAGGCCCACTAACTTCAAGACCACAGGTCCACCTCCAGTCATCACTTAGTTTCTTTCACCATATGTCACCTCCTAATCCCCCCTCCTGCTTTTTCACTCCTCTTACCTGCTTCATGTACTCAAATTGAAACCTCAAGTGATCTGCTAAATAACTATTTTCCAATAATCTTTCAAATCCTCATTCCTATCAAATCCCAGACGGTCTCCTTCTGCCAGCATGCCACTTGGCTAAAAAACTACCTCCAGATTCCTAAGTCTGTGAGTCAGAGACAAGAATGCACATAGCATATAATCAGCCTGGCTGTCCATGGCCAAATGTGACTTAACAACCTCAAGGAATAGCACCTCTTTCTCTTAGTGGCCAAATCCTCCCATGACTTATCACTAAACTCCCCTTCACCACCACTAACTTTCTTCTCTAACCTTGTTCCTCCGCATCCTCCATCCTCACCTCTGATTCTAGATGTGAGGAGGAACAAAGGAACATACAAGACCAGAAAAGACTACTGCAGTCTGTCTGGCTAGTCCCTGTATCTAGGAAATACTATATCCCACAATATCCCTCTATCAAACTTTTTGCCAGGTACTTAACCAACTATCTCTTGAATGTGCTGATACAATCAACTGCATAAAGTGGTTAAATCTGATTTGTCTTTTTACCTTCCCTCCTCAAATTTGGAGGCGATGGCCTCTTGTTGTAGAATCTGTGTTTATGTTAAGCATACTGAAATTTATCTTGCCTATATTCTTCAGGATCTTGAATACTTCTATAAAATCATTGCTGAACCTTCTCTTCTCCAATATCTCATGGTTTTCTGTGTTTGCAGGATTCCTGATACAAGTTTCATATTTCTAGCACAAAGCAAAAGAATGAATGACCGAGAAATTGGTTTTGCGCCTGGAATGCATGCCCGACGTTGATCTGAGGCTCGCTCCAAATTGGGCCTTGGGTCTCAGCTGCATAAAAGTAGCAGTCAGAGCCCTATTCTTTGGCGGCCTGCTGCGGTCCCTTTAAAACCTCTGGTTAGGCCGATGTAGATCCGCATGCACCGCCTAGTTTATGCCAAATTTGGCAGCGGGATACTAAAACATACATTAGCATTTGATTAGCATTTAAGTAAATGAAATTGCTTTGTTACCAGGCCAATGTTTGGGGAGTCCAGAAGACAGCAATGTAAGATATCGTCTTGATATCTTAAATAATCATCAGATTCAGACTCTGGTATCAGTGATCGACTTTCTTCATTTCAGATGTTAATTACAATCAGCAAGCAGAAAATACATACGTCCATATGTCTCAAGCAAACAGCTCATTGGGATAACCCAGTCCTCCAGTCTTACCTCTAGTCCAGGTACTTCAAGCTGCTTAACTTCTCTACCAAATCTCATCCTTATATATTATCACATAAACTACTTCCTTCTTGTTTCATCATGCTTGCCTAATTTGGGCAAATGTGCAAGCCAGCACATCCCCCAAAGACACATGACCACTAGTAATCTATTTAGCAGGGCCAGACAGATCAGCAATATACTTCTAATGGGGGACCAAATTCGCACCCCAATACGCCAACATTTTCATGCACAAGTTCGAGCAGGACTTCTTCACTGCACAGGACCTCCAACCAACGCTATACACCAGATACATCGACGACATTTTCTTCCTTTGGACCCACGGCGAAAAATCACTGAAGAGACTACACGATAACATCAACAAGTTCCATCCCACCATCAAACTCACCATGGACTACTCCTCAGAATCGGTTTCTTTCTTGGACACACGGATCTCCATCAAAGACAGGCACCTCAGCACCTCACTCTACTGCAAGCCCAAGGACAACCTCACGATGCTCCACTTTTCCAGCTTCCACCCTAACTACGTCAAAGAGGCCATCCCCTATGGACAGGCCCTGCGAATACACAGGATCTGCTCAGACAAGGAGGAACGCGATGGACACCTACAGACGCTGAAAGACGCCCTCGTAAGAACGGGATATGACGCTCGACTCGTCGATCGACAGTTCCAACGGGCCACAGCGAAAAATCGCATAGACCTCCTCAGAAGACAAACACGGGACGCAACCAACAGAGTACCCTTCGTCGTCCAGTACTTCCCTGGAGCGGAGAAACTATGCCATGTTCTCCGCAGCCTTCAACATGTCATCGATGACGACGAACGCCTCACTAAGGCCATCCCCACGCCTCCACTACTCGCCTTCAAACAGCCACCCAACCTCAAACAGACCATCGTTCGCAGCAAATTACCCAGCTTTCAGGAAAACAGCGTCCACGACACCACACAACCCTGCCACGGCAACCTCTGCAAGACATGCCAGATCATCGACACAGATACCACCATCACACGAGAGGACACCACCCACCAGGTACATGGTTCATACTCCTGTGACTCGGCCAACGTTGTCTACCTCATACGTTGCAGGAAAGGATGCCCCGGAGCATGGTACATTGGCGAGACCATGCAGACACTGCGACAATGGATGAACGGACACCGCGCAACAATCGCCAGACAGGAGGGTTCCCTCCCAGTCGGGGAACACTTCAGCAGTCAAGGACATTCAGCCACCGATCTTCGGGTAAGCGTTCTCCAAGGCGGCCTTCGAGACACACGACAACGCAAAATCGTCGAGCAGAAATTGATAGCCAAGTTCTGCACCCATGAGGACGGCATCAACCGGGATCTTGGGTTCATGTCACGCTACACGTAACCCCACCAGCGAAAAAAGAGTTATCTGTTTTTAATACAACTGGTCATTCTCTCTCTTTCCCTTCCTTTTGGATGTTTCTCTCTCTCTCTCTCTCTCTGTCTTTGGGTTCGGACCGTTTGTATATTCAGTAGCCCTGTATGTACTGTCTCTCTGTCTGATTGCCTTGACAACGGGCAGTTGGAAAGATTATCTGTAATCACCAGGCATTGTTCTCTGAATATATATGCGGTAACCTTCAAGGATTCCCACACTCACCTGACGAAGGAGAAAGCCTCCGAAAGCTTGTGATTTTCAAATAAAACTGTTGGACTATAACCTGGTGTTGTAAGATTCCTTACATTTGTCCACCCCAGTCCATCACCGGCATCTCCACATCATGTCTAATAGAACCAGACAGTGCAGGAGAGACAGGACGGAAGCAACGGTCGTCAAGACAGTTCACACAGGAAGATAGTGTTAGAAGCAGATGACCTAGTTAGTGGTTAATCACATTGCAAGTTGGTATCAAACAAAGACAATGAGTCAGCCTTGCAAAGGCAGGCATAAGGAAATATGCCAGTCCTGTTACTCAGATAAGGGACGTCTGCTCATTGCAGCAGTCAGCATATACGGTGCTCAGCAGTTTTCACTATGTCCTTAACCCTTGCTAACTAACCTTTTCCATAACCCTTCACACCCTCGCCTTTTTCAGAAAACATCCTTAAACCTGGGTTACCTGACAAGCAACATTATCACCTAATTGTCAGAGACCTGCAACTACAATGTGACAGGGTGTCGACATAGGGATCATTCCAATATAAAATGTTGGCATGTTAATGTAGGATTTTTAATTATAAATTTTGACCTAAAAAGCATGACAACAGGAAGTAAGGGTTGCGAACAGGATATGTGCACCATATGCAAGAATTTTAATATCACAGTAGAGATTCTCATGCTCTGAAGCAGGGCAAATCCTCAGATCTGTCAGTGAACTGCTGAATTATTTCTCTTGCAAAATTGTTGGATTGGAAAAACCAAAGCCGTAAATTATATAAGAAATCTAAACCAAAGGGTATTAGAGAAGTCTTTTGCCCCTTTTCTACAATCTACATCAGAAAAGTGTGAGATTTACAATTCATGTCTAAAGTTATTAGATATCAGTGCTTTTGAACAGTCTTAAGATTTAACGCCTTATGTGCTGAATTTAACTTAACAGCATCATCTTAATATAAATTAATCCAAAATCATTTCTATACAAAAAATAAGTCCCACCAACAATCTCTCAGGGCAAGTAGGGATGGGCAATAAATGCCAGCCTTGCCAGCAATTTCCACATCCCGAAAATAAATAAAATAAAAATCAAACATTAAGGCAGTGTAAAGAAAAGCCACAAGGCTGATCTCCAGCCTTAGAGGTCTGAGTAATGAAGAGTGGAGAAACTTGGACTTCTTGGCCTGGAAAGGAAGAGTCTGAGAGGTGATCTTATAGATTGTAAATGGTATGGGAAAGGTAAATCTTGAAAATTACTTTAAATTAAATTGTGAGAGTGGGACAATGTGTCACATTCAAACCAGTAAAGGGCACATTTAGGACTGATATCAAGAAGTTTTTTTCTTCAAAGAGTGATCACATAGAATGCACTCTCAGATGCAGTAGTGAGGTGAAAACCTTGGAATTTTTAAAGTACCAATTAGGCACTTTAGCGTCATTCTGGATGGATGAACTGCAATTGGCCAAATGGTCTTCCTCATCCATAATTAGCATTTGATCTTGTGACCCAATTCAGACCCCCTGATTATCTGACTCTGTCCTCCTTTTCCACTTCATCTTTGTAGTAGAGGCTTCACCGTCATGCCCCTGCATTCTGGGATTCTTTACCCCTGCTGCCTCTCTCCCTACTTACAAAAGTCTCCTCAAAACTCACCTCATCAAACTGTGCCTTTAGTCATCTCTTCTAACTTCTTTCCTACTTCCTGTTTCTTGTCCAATACTTGCCCTATAAAGCATCTGGGGACATTTTGTTGCAAATGAAAGGCACTATATAAATGTAAATTATTGCCAACCTGGATTATTTTGATAAAGAGCTGCTAGGTTATACCCAGGTTTTGATAGGGGGCTCAACAGCAAATTATCTTACATTTACTTGCTCTTCTGTTGACAACCTGGAAGATTATTCTGTTGTTGCTTTAGATTATTTTCTGGCCTGGAGCTACTAGATTATTACTCTGGTAGGGCTACCTGGATTATTTTCTCATAGATTGCTGGTGAATTATTGCTCTGGTGTTGCTGCCCAACATTATTTTCTTATAGGGAACTGTTGTATTGCTATTTTAGTGTTACAATCCTGAATTACTTTTTGATAGACAGCTGCTTGGTTACTGTTTTGGTGATATTGCTTCGATGTAACCTGGAGTATTTTCTCTTCAGGGGTTACTTGGTTATTACTCTGGTGATATTGTTTCGGTTTTGCTGCTCTGGATTTTCATTTTGGTGATACCACAGTACTGTCATGGATTATTTTCTGATAGATTATTACTTTGATATTTCTTTCGATTATTTTCTGATAATGAACTGCTGGATTATTTCTCCCTTTTTTTTGCTGAAGAGTTGCTGAATTATTCCAACCTTGGATGGCTGTTCAAATAATGACCTCCTTTCGCCACCCGCGCCTTTTATATAAGTGCGCAGCGAGGCGCTCATTAATTGGCCGCTGGGCCGCGTAGCCCCGCCTCCCCGTGCGCGGATGCCGCTGGAGTGGAAGGAGAGGAGACATAGGGAGCATGGCGCAGGGACATTAAGCAACTGGGCCGCGCTACAACACAAACACACAGAACCGCTCTCACGCCAGTAAAATGGCTTCTCACAGCGACATTGAGGAGAAACGAGCCCCGACTTTGAGAGGAGACAGTCGGGAGAGGCACCCGAGTAGTGAGAGCGGGGTTGGAGCTGCTGGCAGGGCGAAGCCATCATCATCTCTCCTCCGAAACGCGTCGAAATCCAAACAACAAAATGGCGAACAAACGAACGGGCCGCTGGCAGGAAGCGCCCCCGGGCTGCTCCGAGCGGACACGGCTGCGGCTCCTAACGAATTCGCTGCAGAAAGCGAGGAGCACGGAGCCTCAGCCGTTCAGAAAACCACCGAAGATCTTGTTCGGAAGAGTTTTCAGATCCCTAAGAAGAACAAAGAAAAGAAAGGTGCTTTGCTCTCTTAACACACAGCGCTGTTTGCTTCTTGATGCTATCCATGAATTCTAATTCATTTGCCTCTTGCTGGAAAGTGGTTGGAAACCATTTTTGATAGGGAATGTTAGCAAATAAGAAAATCAATACTCAATCTTTGTTTCTACTTCTGGCTCTTATAACAGGTAAGTGGACCGCAAGGCCAGCATGTGGTCTGTGGTCAGAAATGTGGAATTCGGTACTTGTTACGGTTACCTGACCAGACCGTCATTGTATCTCCAACCCTATGGGGCGTTCGTACTTGCATTTATGCAAGGTCTTGTGGATAGACTCTTGTCTGTTTACTCGCACTTCAGATTTCTTCTTCATCCACATCGATGCAATGGAAAATGGGGGTATTACTGACCCACTTTAACTCGGTTTTGTTTGGCAGAACATCCATTTTCTTTGTTCTTGTTAATCCGACCATATGAGTTGGGATAGTCCGTCCCAGCCTTATGTAGGGTTTTGGGTTTGGTGGAAGACCCTGGAAGCAAGTGGTTCTTGAGTTAAATATTGCAGAACGACTATATTCTTGAAAATAGCTCCTTCATTTTGAAGTTTTGCATTCCCAAATGCCATCTGAATTGTCTAAATTTGGATATGATACTAGTAGTGTTATTTTACTTATTTGTATCAAATTTGTGATGTCACTAGTTTTTTAACGCTGCATTTCAGTGGTGTATTGCATTAAGGAAGAGGCAGTGCAACTGGTTTGTAATTTGGGTGATAAACTCCTTTGTCACATCAGTGCTATACAAGATGTAGTTATACTACAGAATACTTCTGAAGTTAGATATGGGCTTAGAGCCATAATGTGTTCTGTACAGTTGACACAAGCCTCTTGAAGAAAGTGATTCTATTCTGTTCTTGAAATCATACCGCACAGATGGAGGCTGTTCAGCCCATCCTACCTGTGCCAGCTCTTTGAAAGAGCTATCCAATTAGTCCCATTCTTTCCCCATAGCTGTTCAAATTTTTCCTTTTCAAATATATGTTTCATTCCTGTTTGCAAGTTACTATAGAATCTGCTTCCTCCATCCTTTTAGGCAGTGCATTCCAGATCATCATAAATTGCTATGTAAAAAGGAATTCTCCATCGCTCCTCTGGTTCTTTTGCTGTAATCACTATCTAAAGATGGGAAACCATTATCTTTAGATTACCCATGTCCTGTACTGACTACTGAATGATGGTGGTCTTGGACATAGTGTGGGTGAGGTTAAGTGCTTAGGAGCTCTGAGTTAATATCCATTTGGAGTAAATAACTGGAACTTTCTGCAACTAGTCAAGTATAATGTGTAAAAGTACACCTACAGGTATAGGGACTTACTGGCTTTTATGGTTGCCTAGGTCTTACCAGTTGGTCACGATGATAAAATGTAATGGAGGTTTATTTTGCTTCATTATGTCCATAGTGCAACATGACTGCAAATTTGCATTTCTGAGGTAAATTATCAGTGACTCTTACTACTGGATGGGCTGGGTTCTAGAAAAGAAACCATAAATTTCCTTATTATTTTCCGAGTTACCTGATTAAATTTCACAGGATCCAAATGGATTAAACTTTAATGATATGTTGCTGCCCACCTTGGCAACAGTGTAAATAAAGGACAGATTTGCGCTCATGTAACACCTGCCATATCCTCGATGTCCAAAAGCACTTCAGTGAAAGTCACTTCAGAGGTAAACTTGGCAACCAGTTTATGTATGGTAAGGCCCACAGCAACAATGGCCCAGAAATTGCTGGAAAAATAATGGCGAGTTCACAGCGCCTGCTGTTTGTGCTTAAAAAAACCCCAGCAATTTGTGCTTAGGACGAGATGTACACAATGAGTTATGATTTGTCACAATTTGCTGTACAACGTGCTACGCTCTGCTGTTAGCCTTGTAAAAATGGGAGCTCGCCATGAAGAAATTGCTGGATTTGAGCCGTAAATACAAATGAATCCCACTGCAGACATTTAGGGCTGGTATTTCATGTTGTAAGGACCCTGTTAATGATGTGATTTATGGTCCTGATACGTAACTCAACCATGGAGGCCCAGAAAAGGAATATTTGAAACTGGAGTCTCACTTGTGCGTGTTGTAAATTGTTCCTAGAGGTTTTTTTAAAAAATTATTTTTAATTTCCTTGTCTTTTTGCTCTCCACCCAATCTTTCTTTCCCTCTCTTTCTCTCTATCTTATTTGACTCATTCACCCTATTTTCTTCTGTCAATCTCTCCTCCTTTCTCTGGCCTTAAATTTCATTGGCTAAGGAGATAGGCAGTTGAACCCGACACTTACGGGGTCCCAGTTGACCCCCCCCCCCCCCCCCCCCCGCGCCATTATCAATTTGCGTTTCTGGCCATTTGCGGCGCAAAAATAATACGCTCTGAAGGGTGAGGGAAAAAAATCAAATTCACAGCACTCTGCATGAGGTGCACAGCTCCAGCAGTTTCTAGGCCATTAAGATGAATGACCAGTTGATTTATTTTTGGGTGGTGTTGAAGGATAAATGTTAGCTGGGATATCTCCCTCTATATTTTGATTGTTCAGGTAGAATTTCTTGCAGTAACATACCAGAGCCAGCTTTTGTATTTGGTTTTATGCAGTATAGTTTTTTTGTGGAAGTGTTGCTGAACAATAATGTATCTGCTTACTGGATATTCTTGATGGAGACAAGCAGTTATCAATCTTCCAGCAGATATTTTGTTAGCCTTTCAAACTACTCCATGCAACTGAGATGTGATTAATCGGTTATTATCTAATACTTAGGTGGTCTCATGTAGTCAGTCTTGTTCAATGATTGCTCTTGCTTGTAATTCCACTTTTTCAGTGCAAGGTTTCCAGATTGCTGCATAGTATGTTGCTAATATTTGTCAAGACTTTGTTGCAATGTAAATATAACACAATAATTCTGTTGTTCAGCATCATACCAGTGCATCTAAATTGAGATTGGAGTGCTTCTGAAATTTTTTCTTAGTCTAATGTAAATTAGAAAACTGTTTGTCTTAGATTGTAGTGGAGTAAGATTCTTTTGGGTCACATACAACAACTTGCATTTATATAGCGCCTTTAACGTAGTAAAATGTCCCAAGGCACTTCACAGGAGCGTTATCAAACAAAATTAGACACTGAGTCGCAGAGGTAGGTTTTAAGGAGCGTCTTAAAGGAGGAGAGGCGGAGAGGTTTAAAGAGGGAATTCCAGAGCTTGGGGCCTAGGCAGCTGAAGGCACAGCTGCCAGTGGTGTTGTGATTTAAAATCAGGGATGCGCAAGAGGCAAGAATTGGAGGACCCTTCCACCATACAGGAAACATAGATTGTCTTTACCACTCAAATGAATGGATAATATGCGTATACTGAATGGTTGTGATTTAAAGGAACATTTTGGGTCCATTTCAATAAATTGTCAGCACAATTCAGTTGGACCAATTTTGCCTCTGAATCAGAAGATGGTGGGTTTGAGCCACACGCCTGGCTCAAGTGCATAATATTCTGGAGTGCTGCATTGTCAAATATATTGTCCTTAAGGTGAGGTTTTAAACCAAGGCTCCTTACCTGTTCTGGTAGAAGCTAAAGATCCCATGGTACTATTTTTGAAAAAGAGCAGGATGTTATCTTTTTTCCAAGCCAACCCTCAACCAATAACATCCATCTCATTGCTGCTTGTGGGTTCTTGTTTGCAAAATAGGTGTTGCGTTTACCTACATAAGGCACTGCACTTCAAAGTAGTGTATGTAGTGCTTTGAGACCGAAACCACTATATAAATGAAAGACTACCTAGAAGCCTCCTTGCTTTAACTGCAGTCGCCTGGTATTTGGATTTCAATGCGGTGAGTTTTAAGCATACGCAATTCTCTGTTCTTGCATGCCATGTTCTTACCTGATCCACGTTTGTTTTTAATGTTAGTTTCACCACACACATTGAGCATAATAAAATATAATTGACATGCATTATTTCCATGGATCTGCATTCTTCATTTGATTATATAACAGGAGTCTTTAGTATACTTTATATATGCAACCAATAGAATATAAATATCTGGATGAGTAGAGTTTGTACATTATCTTCATGTTAAGAAAAAAGATCTTGCTGGCATTTTGAAACCTTTCTGGCTCACCCATTACAAACATGCTTCTTCATGATAACCCAGTACTAAACTCATGAAGCACTTGTGTATATACCATCCTGTAACAAAATGGAAATTGTCTTAGGGTACAAAATTATAGTAACTGCATCATTACCACTGATACTCATTATCATTTATTTCTGTTAGGGAGCCTCATTTGCAATTAAATGTCAGACTCTAGTATAATTTGAGGTTTTAAGTTTGGGTCTAATTATTTTGGGTATTATTAAATGGCACATTTTGCAAAGAAGTTCTGAGCTAAACTGTTTTTTGCACAGCAATAATGCTAGCAATCCCATTTAAATTCCTCCATTTACATCACGTTAAATTCATGCAGTGCTGCAATGATACTGGAACTGGAGGAGGATGTTGAGAAAGCAGGCAGTCTCTAGACAAAATTGTGGATTGTTTTATTTATCAAAGAACTTGTACTGTCAACAAAAAACCCTTTAGATTAAAAAAAGACTTTATATTTTTTATGTGTGCAGCTAAAGGAATTCTGTTACCCCACACCTCGACCTTGAAGGCACTGACTCCTGAGATATAGTTCTGTGGATGCTGATAGCCCTCCATTGCTTTGCCAACGGGGCCGATCTTCATAGTTTGAGCCTAGATAGTGAGTTGGCAGACTGTTTGGCTAAGGAGGCTGTTGTAGCTGAACACATTATTGTTCATGGGATGTCGGTAAAGGTGACTTAGTAGTGATCGTGAGTAGGAATCTTTTCTTTGTCTTTCTTCCAAGACATATTAAGGTCACCTGACCCCAGCTAATATTGATTAACTTGGCAGAGGTAGAAATTGAATCTAGCACCAGATCTGTAAGCCTTAGTACGATACTGAATAGTTGTTAGCTTTGGCTCAGTGGTAGCGCACACACTTCTGAGTCATAAGGTCATGGGTTCCAGCTCCACTGCAGAAACTTGAGCACATGATCTTGACTGGTACTGCGGTGTAGTACTGAGGGAGTGCTCTTCTGTTGGAGATGCTGACTTCTGGATGAGATATTAACTCAAGGTGCCGTCAGTCTTGGGTGGAAGTATAAGATCCCTTAGCACTATTCAAAGAAAAGCAGAAGATTTCGCCCAGTCTTCTGGCCAATGTTTACTTCAGCCGACACCACTAAAACAGATTTTCTGGTCATTTATCTCATTGCTTTGTTGTGAGATCTTGCTGTGTGCAAATTGGCTGCCAAGTTTGCTGACATTAGTGACTTCATTTCAAAAGTTCTTCTTGGCTGTGAAGTGCTTTAGGATGTCCTCATGACGTGAAAGGTGCTGTATAATTGCAAGTTAGTTGTTTTTATGTGTTAGCAGTTATTAATGGTGCATGTACTACAGCCGCTGAAAAAATATATATACACATAAAATGGGTGATTCTGAAGTACAGAAATACAAGAGTGTAACATTAAATTAGGCAAGCATTACTGTAAATTCTGCCACATCTATATCATTGCACTACAAATTTTGCACAAGTGTTAGCTGCAAAATATTTTTGCACTAATATTTCCAGACTTCAGATGTACCATGGTCATCACAATTGAGCTCTCACCTGATGGTCACACTTTCCAGCCATTTGCAGTTGTTTTAGAATTTATTTGAAATGCCATCTTGTAGAATCATACAGCAGAGGAGGAGGCTATTCGGCCCATCTTGCCTGTGCCAGCTCATTGAAAGAGCTAGCCAATTAGTCCCACCACCTCTGCTCTTTCCTCATAGCCCTGCAATTTTCTCCCTTTGAAGTATTTATCCAATTCCCTTTTTGAAAGTTACTATCGAATCTGCTTCCACTATCCTTTCTGGCAGTGCATTCCAGATCATCATAACTTGCTGCATTTAAAAAAAAAACCCATCTCACCTCTGGCACTTTTGTCAATTATCTTAAATCTGTGTCCCCTGGTTACTGACCTTCTGCCAGTGGAAACAGTTTCTCCTTATTTACTCTATCAAAACCCTTCATGCTTTTGAACGCCTCTATTAAATCTCTGCTTAACCTTCTCTGGTCTAATGAGAACAATTCCAGCTTCTCTAGTCTCTGCACATAACCAAAGTCCCTCAACCCTAATACCATTCTAGTAAATCTCCTCTGCACTCTCTCCAAGGCCTTGACAACCTTCCTAAAGTTTGGTGCCCAGATTGGACACACCACTCTAGGTAAGGCCTAACCAGTCATTTACAACTGTTTAGTATAACTTCCTTGCCTATATCTCTATTTATAAAGCAAAGGATCCCATTTTTTTTTTAACAGCCATATCAATTTGTCCTGCCACCTTCAAAAATAGTACGTTACTTTTAGGACGTTTGTATGGCTGCAAAGATTCCTTTTTCTAAAGAGCCTAAGGATATTGGAATACAAATTGCTGTAGCTTACGTTTTCATGAGCACTACTTCAATTCAAAGTACTCCAGTGGTACGGTGCAATACAGTGTGGTATATTGACACAGCCGACCATAAAGATAGGGAAGCTTCATGATGAATACCCTACGTGGTAAATTTTGATCTTGGCTTGTGCAGTGGGGGCAGTACATTTAAGCAGTTGGCTACAAAACAGCATTCCTGATTAACAAGGGAGTCAAAGATTATATTAGGTAGACGAGAAAGTAGAGTTGAGGTCTCAATCATATTAGCCATGATCTTACCAAATGGCAGAGCAGGCTCGAGGGGCCAAATGGTCGTCTTCTGCTCTTAATTCATATGTTTGTATTGGCAGAAGCTTGTTAGCTAGTCTTGGTTGGTGAAATGCTTTTGTTGACCTGAGTTGAGGCAAGTTTTTATAAAAAGGACTAGCATGTTGACCATGATGTTGCCTACTATTGGTTAATGTTTTTTTCCATATATACAAATGACAGTTGGGAGGGAGACTTCAGAAGCGCCTTCTTTGGCCATCTAGTGGCCAGAATCTGCAGTTGCATCATGATGGTTCACATAGCAAAATTAAAGGAAAAAACTGACACTGGTGTCGTTGACAGAAAATCATGATGAAAAATCGTGGCAACAGGAATTAAAGTTTGTAAATAGGAAGTGTGTGCCCTACTCAAGATTTTGAATATTGTTAAATGGATGAGGAAGATCCAAAAATAGTAAGCTTCAGAATGGCATGATTAATAATTTCAAGTAATGTTCATTCAGAAGTCTGTTGTATCGCTATCAGTAATGAGCCTGTTTTCCCTTATAGCTTCATTTCTATGAGCTTTTAGGGAAGGGGTCAATTTTATGATTAAGTTGAGGAATATCCAAACCATTTTCTTTGTCCAGTGTAGAAGAGGTGAAAATATAAAATCGGGGTTCTTCTGCGTTGCCCCAGTAATATAATAACTCCATATTTCTCAGGATCACCCCTCTGAGAATTCTGAGTGAGACTGCCAGTTAGTACCAAATTACAGGAAACTTGTGTGCCAGTTTTGCACCAACAGGAATTTAATCGAATCTGCTTGTCTTTTTGGCAATCTTCACATTTGGCTGAAGAGCTTTTTAAATCCATTATTAAGCTGTTCTGTTAAAGGTACGATGGCATATCCTAGGAACTTGGAGTCTTGATTCCAAAAAGAGGTTAGTATCATAGTAATATGACACCGCACAGAAGGAGGCCATTTGGCCCATTGTGCCTGTGCCAGCTCTTCGGTAGAGCTATCCAATTAATCCCATTCCCCTGTTCTTTCCCCATAACCCTGTAAATTTTTCCCTTCAAGTATTTGTCCAATTCCCTTTTGAAAGTTGCTATCGAATCTGCTTCCGCCACCCTTTCAGGCAGCGCATTCTATACCATTGCAGCTTGCTGCGTTTTTTTTAATAAAAGTTTCCTTATGTTGTCTCTGTACAGACTTGTCCGCCACTGGAAACAGTTTCTCTTTTTTTGCTCTGTCAAAACCGTGCATGATTTTGAACACTTCTATCAAATCTCCCCTTAACCTTCTCTGTTCTAAGGAGAACAACCCCAGCTTCTCCAGTCTCTCCACATATCCGAAGTCCCTCATCACCGGTACCATTCTAATAAATCTCTTCTGCGCCCTCTCTGAGGCCTTGACCACGTTTCTAAAGTGTGGTGCCCAGAACTGAACACAATACTCTAGCTGAGGCCTAACCAGTGTTTTTTTTAATAAAGATTTAGCATAACTTCCATGTTTTTGTACCCTGAGCCTCTGTTAATAAAGCCCAGGATCCCATATGCTTTTTTAACAGCCTTCTCAACTTGTCCTGCCACCTTCAAAGATTTGTGTACATACATCCCAGGTCTATGTTCCTGCACCCCCTTTAAAAAATTGTACCATTTGGTTTATATTGCCTCTCCCCATTCTTCCTACCAAAATGTATAATTTCATATTTCTTAGCATTAAATTTCATCTGCCGTGTGCCTGCCCATTTCACCAGTCTATGTCCTCCTGAAGTCTGTTACTATCCTCTACATTGTTTACCACATTTTCGAGTTTCGTGTCATCTGAAATCTTTGAAATTGTACCCGGACCCAAGTCCAGGTCATGTGTTTATATGTGTAATATATATCTATCTGGAATATTGATCCCTGGGAACCTCACTGTATCATAGTATAACGGGTACTGCGGAGGAGGCCGCCATTTGGCCCATCGTGCCTGTTCCAGCTCTTCAAAAGAGCTTCCCTCCAGTCTGAAAAACAACCATTCACCACTACACTCCGCTTTCTGTCCCTTAGCTAATTGTATCCACGCTACCACTGTTCCTTTTATCCCGTGGGCTTTAATTTTGCTAACAAGTCTATTATGTAGTACTTTATCAAATGCTGTTCGAAAGTCCACATACACATCAACTCTCATCAACCCGCTCCGTTACTTCATCAAGGAACTCAAGTTAGTGAAACACAATTTTCCTTTTTTAAAAAATCTGTGCTGACGTTCATATATTTTCAAAGTGCCAATAAATTTTGTCTAGCGTTATTGTATCTCAAAGTTTCCCCATCACTGATGTTATGCTGACTGGCCTGTTATTGCCGACTTTATCCCTCTTTCCTGTTATGGAACAGGGGTGTAACATTTGCAATCCTCCAGTCCATTGGCACCGCCCCAATATCTAAGGAGGATTGGAAGATTGTGGCCAGAGCCTCTGAAATATCTACCTTTACTTCCCTCAGTAACCTAGCTGGACCAGGTGACTTTTCTACTTTCAGAACCACCAACCTTTTAAGTACCTCATTTTTATCCTATCCAATATCGCTATTACCTTCTTTACTTCTACATTGGCAACATCCTCTTTAGTGAAGACCGATGCAAAGTATTCATTTGGTATTTCAACCATACCCTTTGCCTCCACAAGAAGATTTTTTTTTGTTCCTAATTGGCTCCACCCTTCCTTTGACCACCCTTTTACCCAAAAGACTTTGGGCTCCCTTTTATGTTAGCTGCTAATCTATTCTCATACTCTCTTTTTGTCCCTCTTGTTCCCTTTTTTAGATCTCCTCTGTACTTTCTGTATTTAGCTTGGTTCTCCACTGTATTTTATAAACCTTACATTTGTCATAAGCCTCCTTTTCCTGTTTCATTTTAATCTCTAGATCTTTAGTCACCCAGGGAGCTCTAGCTTTTGATGCTCTTCCTTTCCCCCTCGTCGGGATGTGTCTAATCTGCACCCGAACCATCTCCTCCTTGAAGGCCTTCCGTTGTTCAGTTACTGTTTTGCCTACCAATTTTTGATTCCAGTCCACCAGGGGGGCAAGTGGAGCACTTTTCAGTGGGGGAGCATTTGGGGAACACTGATCATATCATTTGGTTTAGAATCGTTATGGAAAAAGGACAAGGAACAATCAAGTGTAAAAATACTTAACTGGAGGAGGGTTAATTTCAGTGAGCTCTAGCTTTCGATGCTCTTCCTTTCCCCCTCGTCGGGATGTGTCTAATCTGCACCCGAACCATCTCCTCCTTGAAGGCCTTCCGTTGTTCAGTTCCTTGTCCTTTTTCCATAACGATTCTAAACCAAATGATATGATCAGTGTTCCCCAAATGCTCCCCCACTGAAAAGTGCTCCACTTGCCCCACTTCATTCCCCAGAACTAGATCCAGCAGTGCTTTCTTCCTCTTTGGACTGGAAACACAGATCAAGAAAGTTCTTTAGTATACATTTCAGGAATTGCTCCACCTCTTTGTAACACTGTTACAATCCCAGTCTATATTGGGATAATTGAAGTCTCCCATTATCACTACCCTATAGTTCTGGCTTTCTGCAATTTTCTCCTCTATCTCCTTCCCATTATTTGGTGGCCTATAGTATACATCCAGTAGCTAGCTAGCTCTATTGTTCCTTAATTCTATCCAAATAGATTCTGTCTTTAACCCCTCAACTACATTATCCCTTTCCAGTGTTATCATAGTTTCTTTGATCAATACTGCCACCCTCCCCCTTTCTTTCCTTCCCTATCTTTCCTGCATACCTTGTAGCCAGGAATATGAAGAACCCAATCCCCTTCTTTGAGCCAGGTCTCTGTTATTGCCACTATATCATAGACCCATGTGGCAACTTGTACCTGCAGCTCACCAACTTTATTTACCATGCTATGTGTATTTGCGTGCATACGCAGCAAACTCATCTTATACTGCCTCGCATTTGCACTGTTTGATCCCTCCTATTTCTGAACTATTCTTTAGTGCTATTTGTCTCTCTCAGCCCTCTGTGCACCTTGTTTCTTCTCTCTAATGTTGCACCGTGGTGCCCATCCCCCAGCTAAATTAGTTTAAACCCTCCCCCACAGCACTAGTTAACCTCCCCAGTAGTAATGTTGAGATCAGGTGTGATGTATTCTGCTTCAGGTAAGTTCTGGAGGCCAGATCATAAATTATTTTAATAATGGAAAGGCTCTAAATGAGATTCATTGGGTGAGCAACAGGGCAGAAATCTTGGCTCAGATTTCATATAATAGACCTACCCTGGTAATCCAAGGAAGACTAGTATTGCACATTGTTTTAATGTACATCACTCAAAATTGAGTGGTTTGTACACCATAGTTTCATGTTCCCATCCTGTTCATTCTAATGTTACAAGGAAAAGTGGAATAATTGTGGGGAAAAATGGCAATAGTTACATAGAATGTACAGCACAGAAACAGGCCATTTGGCCCAACAGGTCCATGCCGGTGTTTATGCTCCACATGAGCCTCCTCCCTCCCTACTTCGTCTTAACTATATCAGCATATTCTCTCTTCCTTTCTCCCTTGTCTTTATTTAGCTTCCCCTTAAATGCATCTATGCTAGTCACCTCAACTGCTCTTTGTAACAAGTTCCACATTCTAATCACTCTCTGGGTAAAGAAGTTTCTCCTGAATTCCCTATTGGATTTATTTGTTACTATCTTATATTTATGGCCCCTAGTTCTAGTTTCCCCAGCAAGTGGAAACATCTTTACATCTACCCTATCAAACCCTTTCATATTCTTAAAGACCTCTATCAGGTCACCCCCCAGTCTTTTTTTTTCTAGAGAAAAGAGCGCCAGCCTGCTCAATCTTTCCTGATAGGTATAACCTCTCAGTTCTGGTATCGCCCTAATTAATCTTTTTTGCACCTTCTCCAGTGCCTCTATCCTTTTTATATAATGGAGACCAGAACTGTTCACAGTACTCCAAGTGTGGTCTAGCCAAGGTTCTATACAAGTTTAACATAACTTCTCTGCTTTTCAATTCTATCCCTCTAGAAATGGACCCTAGTGCTTTGTTTTTTTTTGTGGCCTTATTATCCTGCATCGCTACTTTTAATGATTTCTGTATCTGTACCCCCAAATCCTTATACTCTACCCCATTTAGACTTCTTACCAAAGCATTATTGGGCCCCTTTATTCTTCCTATGAAAATGTAATACCTCACACTTATTTATATTGAAATTCATTTGCCAGTTACATGCCCATTCTGCAAGTTTATTAATGTCTTCCTTTATTTTGTAGCCGTCTTTGGTATTAACTATACCTCCCAATTTGGTGTTGTCCACAAATTTTGAAATTGTACTTCCAATTCCCGAGTGCAAACCATTTATGTAAATGATGAACAATTGTGGTCTCAGCACCAATCCTTGTAGAACATCACTTCAGACTGGTAAAATATGGGAAACTACCTTTAACCCCTGCTCTCTGTTTTCTGTTTTGTAGCCAGCTTGCTATCTAATCTGCTATTTGTCCCCTAACTCCACATGCTCTTACCTTAGTCATGAGTACTACGCGGTACCTTATCAATGACCTTTTTGAAAATCCAAATATATTACATCTACTGTATTAACCCGTCCACCCTTTTTGTCACTTCAAAGAATCCAATAAGGATGGTCAAGCATGACCTCTTTTGACATCCATGCTGACTATTCTTTATTATATTTTCGGTTTCTAGATTTTTTTTCTACTTTGAGTAAGGATTCCATTATCTTTAGTTCACGGGACTGGTTCTATCTCTCTTTAAATATAGGAATTACGTTAGCTGTGTGCCAGTCATCTGGCACTATTCCTTTTTCTAATTAATTTTTATATATATATGTAAAAGTGCCTCTGATAGCTCTTGTCTAACTTCTTTTAATATGCATGGATGCAATCTACCCAGACCAGGGGTCTTATCCTCTCTAGGTTTGAATAGTTTATCAATTACCTCCATTTTCTATCTTATGTCTTTATAAGAGATCATAAAAGATATAATGTCATGCCTGCCATGTTGGTCTCCCTGGTAAATACTGAGGCAAAGTAATTATTTAATATTTCTGCTATTTTGCTGACATTTCCTGTGAGTTTATCTTGTGCACCCCTTAGTGGCCCTATTCCTATCCTGATTTTTCTTTTGTTATTTAGGTGTCTGTAGAATACTTTTACTATTTTTATATTCCTTGATATTTTAAATTTGTAGTTTCTCTTTGCTTTCCTAATTGTTTGTTTTAAAACATTTTTTTTTGTAACCTTTTTGTATTCCCTTTTTGTCATCCTCCTTTTTGTCTATGTACTTAGAGTATGCCTTTTTCTTTTGTTTCAATTTTCCCCTTATTTATTTCTTTATCCATGTGTCTCATTACTGGCTAGTTTATTCTTGCTTTTTAGCAGGATATATTTCTCCTGAACTCTCTGGATCACCGTTTTAAATGCTTCCCACTGCTGTTCTGTTTCTTTGATTATCAGTAAATTTTTCCAGTTTATTTTCCCCAGTTACATTCTCGTCCCTGAAAATCAGCTTTTTTTCCAATTTATTAGTTTGGTCTTTGTCTTTATGTCCTTCTCAATTTTTATCTTAAACATTATGTTGTGATTGCAATTGCTAGGCATAGCTTGTTAGCTGCATCTGGGGACATGATGTGTGGCACTAACTGGTAAAGAACTATTTGACTTCTGAAGCATAATTTTGGTTCTTTTTTGATTTGAGGATTTGTGATTTTGTAACATTACTTGAAAATTCACAGATCATAGTAGATACAGCAGAAGAGGCGGCCATTCGGCACATCGTGCCTATGCAAGCTCTTTGAAAGAGCTATCCAATTAGTCCCATTCCCCTGCTCTGTCCCAATAGCCCTGTAATTTTTCTCCCTTCAAGTATTTATCCAACTCCCTTTTCAAAATTACTATTGAATCTGCTTCCACTACCCTTTCAGGCAGTGCATTCCAGATCATTACAACTCGCTGCTTTAAAAAAAAATGTTTTCTTATGTCGCCTCTGGCTCTTTTGCCGATCTCCTTAAACCTGTCCCCTCTGGTTACTGACCCTTCTGCCAGTGGAAACAGTTTCTCCTTATTTATTCTTATTAAAACTGTTCATGATTTTGAACACCTCGATCTAACCTTCTCTGTGTTCTAAGGAGAACAACCCCAGCTTCTCCAGTCTCTCCACATAACTGAATCCCTCATCCCTCGTACCATTCTAGTAAATCTCTTCTGCCCCCTCTCTAAGGCATTGACATCCTTCTTAAAGTGTGGTGCCCAGAATTGAACACAGTACTCCAGCTGAGGCCTTACCAGTGTTTTATAAAAGTTTAGCATAACTTCCTTGCTTTTTGTACTCCCTGTGCCTCTATTAATAAAGCCCAGGATTCCATATGCTTTTTTAACAGCCTTCTCGACTTGTCCTGCCACCGTCAAAGATTTGTGTATGTGCACCCCCAGGTCACTGCACCTCCTTTAAAGTTGTACCATTTAGTTTATATTGCGTTGTCGCATTCTTCCTACAAAAATGCATCACTTCACACTTCTCTGCGTTAAATTTCATCTGCCATATGTGCCCATTTCACCAGTCTGTCTGTCCTCCTGAAGTCTGATACTATCTCCACATTGTTTACTACATTTCTGAGTTTTGTGTCATCTTCACTCCAGTCTGAAAAACAACCGTTTACCACTACTCTGCTTTCTGTCCCTTAGCCAATTTTGTATCCACTCTGCCACTGTCCCTTTAATACCATGGGCCTTAATTTTGCTAACAAGTCTATTATGTGGTACTTTATCAAATGCCATTCGAAAGTCCGTAGACACATCAACCACACTACCATCATCAACCATCTGCTACTTCATCAAAGAACTCAATCAAGTTAGTCAAACACAATTTTCCTTTAACAAATTTGTGCTGACTTTCATTTATTAGCCCATACTTTCCAAGTGCCAATTAATTTTGCCATGGATTATTGGGTCTCAAAGTTTCCCCACTGCTGATGTTAGGCTGACTAGCCGTAATTGCCGGGTTTATTCTCCCCTTTTTTGAACAGGGGTGTAACATTTGCAATCCTCCAGTCCTTTGGCACTGTCCCCATATCTAAGGAGGATTTAGGCCAGAGCGTCTGCAATTTCCATACTTATTTCCCTCAGTAACCAAGGATGCATTCCATCTGGACCAGGTGACTTTTCCCCTTTTGAGTAATGCCAATCTTTTAAATACCTTTTTTTATATCCTTTCCAATATCGCTACTACCTCCTCCTTTGCTGCTATAATGGCAGCATCCTCTTCTCGAGTGAAGATGGAATCGTAGTGTTCATTTAGTATCTCAGCCATGCCCTCTGCTTCCACAAGAAGATCTTTTGTCCCAAATCAGTCCCACCCTTGCTTTGACTACCCTTTTACTATTTATATGTTTATAAAAGTCTTTTTGGTTCACTTTTATGTTAATTGCTAATCTATTCTCATACTCTCTTTGCTCCTCTGCACTTTCTGTATTTAGCATTTACTATTTCAAATAATGTATAGAGTAATGGAAGTATGTCTGAACAACTTCTAGTACAAAAGAACCGAATATTCAGCATGAGGTAGGTTTTAATACAGGCTTATTAGCATTGGTGCTTTATCAGTATTTTCAGTACGTTGGTGTGGAAGGGCTATATAAAGCTGCTGTGTGGGATTAATTGAGAGACTCCAAGATGTAGTTTTGCTTTTGTTTTTGTTTTCCCATTATTGGCAGAGTAGGTAAGCCCATTTTTTTAAAACTCATGTGCTTTCAAGCTTTCAGAAGAACTTTGGTGCAACAGGCCACCTTTCAGTCCACTAGCTTAAAAAAAAACTTGACTCCGAACAGGTACCTGGAAAATTGGTTATAAAGTGACTGCAGCACTCTGGATATATTTGAATTATTTTTTATTCATTCATAGGATGTGGGCGTCGCTGGCAAGGCCAGCATTTATTGCCCATCCCTAATTGCCCTTGAGAAGATGGTGGTGTGCCGCCTTCTTGAACCGCTGCAGTCCATGTGTTGAAGGCACTCCCACAGTGCTGTTGGGTAGGGAGTTCCAGGATTTTGACCCAGTGACGATGAAGGAAACAGCGATATATTTCCAATACAGGATGGTGAGAGACTTGAAGGGGAACATGCAAGTGGTGGTGTTCCTGTATGTCTGCTGCCCTTGTTCTTCTAGGTGGTAGAGGTTGTGGATTTGGGAGATGCTGCCGAAGAAGCCTTGGCGCGTTGCTGCAGTGCATCTTGTAGATAATGCACACTGAAGCCACGGTGCTCCAATGGTGGATGGGATGCCAATTAAGCGGGCTGCTTTGTCCTGGATGGTGTCGAGCTTCTTGTGGTGTTGGAGCTGCACCCATCCAGACAAGTGGAGCGTACTCAATCACATTCCTGATTTGTGCCTTGTAGATGGTGGAAAGTCTTTGGGGAGTCAGGATGTGAGTCATTCACCACAGAATACCCAGCCTCTGACCTGCTCTTGTAGCCACAATATTTATATGTGGCTGGTCTAGTTAAGTTTCTGGTCAATGGTGACCCCCACGGCGTTGATGGTCGGGGATTCGGCGATGATAATGCCGTTGAATGTCAACGGGAGGTGATTAGACTCTCTCTTGTTGGAGATGGTCATTGCCTGGCACTTATCTGGTGTGAATGTCACTTGCCACTTATCAGCCCAAGCCTGGATGTTGTCCAGGTCTTGCTGCATGCGGGAACAGACTGTTTCATTATCTGAGGGGTTGTGAATGGGACTGAACACTGTGCAATCATCAGCGAACGTCCCCACTTCTGACCTTATGATGGAGGGAAGGTCACTGATGAAGCAGCGAAAGATGGTTGGGCCTAGGACACTGCCCTGAGGAACTCCTGCAGCGGTGTCCTAGAGCTGAGATGATTGGCTTCCAACAGCCACTACCATCTTCCTTTTGTGCTAGGTATGATTTCAGCCACTGGAGAGTTTTCCCCTTGATTCCCATTGACTTCAATTTTACTAGGGCTCCTTGATGCTACACGGTCAAATGCTGCCTTAATGTCAAGGGCAGTCACTCTCCTTACATCTGGAATTCAGCTCTTTTGTCCATGTTTGGACTAAGGGTGTAATGAGGTCTGGAGCCGAGTGGTCCTGGTGGAACCCAAACT
The DNA here is from genome assembly GCF_035084215.1 of Heptranchias perlo. Classification (NCBI taxonomy): domain Eukaryota; kingdom Metazoa; phylum Chordata; class Chondrichthyes; order Hexanchiformes; family Hexanchidae; genus Heptranchias; species Heptranchias perlo. Next base: position 26,115,168 of record NC_090341.1, on the reverse strand, counting down.
GAGCATTGGTGAGCAGGTTATTGATGAGTAAGTGCCGCTTGATAGCACAGTCGATGACACCTTCCATCACTTTGCTGATGATTGAGAGTAGACTGATAGGGCTGTAATTGGCCGGATTGGATTTGTCCTGCTTTTTGTGGACAGGACATACCTGGGCATTTTTCCACTTTGTCGCGTAGATGCCGGTGTTGCAGCTGTACTAGTACAGCTTGGCTAGACGTGCGACTAGTTCTGGAGCACAAGTCTTCAGCACTACAATCGGGATGTTGTTGGGGCCCATAGCCCTTGCTATATCCAGTGCACTCATCTGTTTCTTGATATCACATGGATGGCACTCTGCTTTTGATCATTCCACAGTGGGCAGTGCAGCTCCCACTGGTGCTGCAATGCAAGATAGTGTAAATTCAGCATTAGGTAACATTGAAGAGTGAAGCTTTGCATTCCCTAACAATGAATGAATTACAGCTGTTTCATAAATGGGAAATGCATGGGTGAAAGAATGAGAACTTAACATACACTCATCTGAGTATATTCTGTGAGACCTGGCAGGTAACACCTGTCTGTCTGCACACTGATTGCCTTGGCAACGGGCAGTTGAAAAAACTGTCTGTACTCACCAAGCATTGTTCTGTGAATTATAAATGCGATTTCATTTCGAGGATTTCATTTCACATCGTTCACCTGACTAAGGGGGAAGCCTCCGAAAGCTTGTGAATTTAAAATAAAATTGCTGGACTATAACTTGGTGTTGTAAAATTGTTTACAATTGTCAACCCCAGTCCATCACCGGCATCTCCACATCATAAATATTAGATAGTCACTAATAAATCCAATAAAGAATTCAGGAGAAACTTCTTTACCCAGAGAGTGGCTAGAATGTGGAACTTGCTACCATATGGACTAGTTGAGGCGAATAGTATAGATGCATTTAAGGAGAACTAGATTAATACACAAGGGAGCAAGGAATAGAAGGATATGCTGATAGGGTTAGATCAAATAGGGTGGGAGAAGGCTCGTGTGGAGCATAAACACCAGCATAGACCAGTTGGACCAAACGGCCTGCTTCTGTGCTGTAAATTCTATGTAATTTGATGTGCAAGTAAACACTGGTTCAATCATATTTGTTAACCTCCCTGCACTTTAATTTGTTTAAGGATAAATGTCCATGGACTGCATTTGAAGTCTTTAATGCTTTTTAGTTATGACTCTGTGATAGTGAACAGATTAAGCCTGCACAGATTGACTTGTAGCTATTAAAGTTGCAGTTGCTGCGGTCATTTGTTCATGGGTACAGATATATAGTCAACTAAATTTCGTTCAAAGGAAGAAAACTTGAACTTCTATATGCCTTTCGTGTGCTAAGGATATCTCAATGTGCTTTACAGTCAATTAATTTTGAAGTGTAGTCACTTGTTTTGATGGCAAACAAGGCAGCAAATTTGCACTCACCAAGGCCCCAGAAACAGCAATGAGATGAATGACTTGGTAATCTGTTTTTGAAGGCGTTGGTTGGGGGATAACTCCCTGGCTTCTCTTTGAATAGTGCTGTGGAATCTCTTACAAGCGGTCTCAGAATAATCTCATCCGAAAGACACTGTCTCTGACAATGCAGTCATCCCTCAGTATTGCACTGAAGTGTCAGCCTAGATTATGTGCTCAGTTGCGGATTGGGGCTTGAATTCATGACCTTCTGATTTTTAAGGCAAGAGTGGTACTACTGAGTCAAGCTGGGACACTGAAAGTCTACCTTTTGAAAAATATTATCACTGTTAAGTGAACAAACATCACATTAAAGAATTTTTGATTACAAAAATAAATAATGCCAACAAAAGTGACCAGGATGAATAATGTAGGACATAAATTTTAAAAAATCTTTTTTTAAGCTTTGCTTGGTTTTAAATGGGAAAGGCTTTGCAGAACATTTTCCTTGGGAGAGAGAGCATATAGTACATACTGTGAGAAGAATAGGCCTTTCCATTTCTCCATCTATGTTTTAACACTTTTCTAAAATGCAGTTTGTGGCAAGCAACAGATTTTTAATATTAGAACTTGAAGTCCCTTGAAACACTGCTGATTTAAATCAAATCCAGACTGCTCAATTGCATAGCTGACTTTTAAATGTAGTCACTTGGTTTCTGCATGCTACTCGGGTATGGATTCACAGTAACCCAGTGGTTAACTAAAATAGCCGTATCAGTTTAAACAGTGAATGCTTGCCAGATGCTATGATCATGACGACCATCGCAGACATGCCAGATTCTGTACACGTGCAACCCATCTTAAGCAAGAGTTGCTAGATAATACTCCAGAGCAGATTTGCTGATTACTTCCTCTTTGCCCTGGAACCCCGAGGTTGGGGTTATAGTGGACTATTTGAAATAGCCTAACTCAGCATAGATCATGGCTTTTTAAACATTTCCCCACGGTCATTAGATTTGTGTTTTTCTTACTAGTATGTTATCTGTTGCAGTAAACCAGGAGTGTTAAAGGTTTGTGTCATTGGCTGCCTGGGTGCATATTATGAAGCTTCAAAGATCATATGAAGTTTAAATCCATCTTCTCATTAATTTGGACACAATTCTCCAGCAGAGGCCTAACCAATGATTTGTAAACATTCAGCATAACCTCCTTGCTTTTGTACTCTATTCCTTTGTTTATAAAGCCAAGGACCCCATATGCTTTTTTAACAGCCGTCTCAACTTGTCCTGCCACCTACAAAGATTTGTGTATATACACCCTCAGGTTTCTCCGCTGTACCCCCTTTAAAATTGTAGCATTTAGTTTATATCACGTTGTCTCATTCTTCCTACCAAGATGCATCACTTCACACTTCTCTGCATTAAATTTCATCTGCCATGTCTGTCCATTTCACCAGCCTGCCTATGTCCTCCTGAAGTCTGTTATTGTCCTCATCACTGTTTACTATACTTCCTTCCAGTCTGAAAAACAACCGCTGATGACTATTCTCTACTTTTTGTCCCTTAGCCAATTTTGTATCCACATGGCAACTGCCCCTTTAATCCCATGGGATGCAATTTTGCTAATAGGTATTATGTGGTCCTTTATCAAACATGTTTTGAAAGTCCATATACACAACACCAACTGCACTACCTTCATCAACCCTCTTCATTACTTTATCAAAGAACTCGGTCAAGTTAATGAAACACGCTTTGCCTTTAACAAATCCGTGCTTGGTTGTCATTTATTAACCCATATTTTTCCAAATGACAATTAATTTTGTCTGATTACTGTCTCTAAAAGTTTCCCCACCATCAACGTTTGGGTGACTGGCCTGTAGTGGCCAGGTTTATCCCCCTCATCTTTTTTGAACAGAGGCATAACATTTTCAGTCCTCCAGTCCTATGGCATCACTCCCATATCTAAGGAGGATTGGAAGATTGTGACCAGTGCCTCCATCCTATCTCATCCTAACTTTCCTCAATAACCTAGGATGCATCCCATCTGGACCGGGTGACTTTTCTACTTTGAGCGCTGCTAACCTTTTTAAGTAGCTCCTCTATTTATTTTACTCTATCCAATTTCTCTACTACCTCCTCCTTTACTCTGACATTGGCAACATCCTCTTTAGTGAACACTGATGCAAAGTACTCATTTGGCACCTTAGCCATGCCCTCTGGCTCCACTAGAAGATCTCCTTTTTGGTCCTTAATCGGCCCCATCCTTCCTTTGACTACCTTTTTGCCATTTACATGTTTATTAAAGACTTTTGGGTTCCCTCTAATCTTTTCTTATACACTCTCTTTTTGCCCCTCTTCCTTCCCTTTTCAGTTCTCCTCTGTACTTTCTGTATTCAGCTTGGTTCTCTACTCTATTATGAGCCTGACATTTATCATTAGCCTCCGTTTCTGGTTTCATTTTAATCTATATGTCTTTAGTCATCCAGGGAGCTCTAGCTTTGGATGCCCTTCCTTTTTCCCCCTTGAGAAATTTCAGGTACAGATTAGATACAGTCTCCTCTTTGAAGGCCTCCCATTGCTCATTTACTGTTTTAACTGCCAATCCATGATTCCAATCCACTTGGGCCAGATGTCTTTTCAACTCAGTGAAATTAGCCCTCCTCCAGTTGAGTATTTTTCACAACTGGATAAAATCTTATTGAGAAGGAAGATACAGTGCTATTAGTTAAAAGAATCATGACAAGGAAAGACATTTTTTTTGTGTCCCCATCACCAGTTACCTTGAGAAAATTTGATACAACTGAGTGGCTTAAATGCCTGGAGTGGGGCTTGAACTCATGACCTGCCTCAGGCAGGAGTGATACCACTGGACAAATCTGACACTTGAAACTGATCGATTATTTGGAAGAAAACGCTAGGTTGACCAGTGGTCTTCAGCCCAAAACATTAATATACATTTGTTTACCTTTTTATTTTCATACGCTGTCGGATAATTTAGCTGCTTGGAAGATACCTGGTTACCACTAGTGTTATTTCCTTGCTGCATTCAATTGCAAGCTGATTGGATTGGATGGGGGGGACAGGGACAGATGTACAAACAGTATTTAAATAGTTATTTTCTCTTTTTTTAAAGCTTTTGTCCCCTGTCTCTGGTTTGAAAAGGTTGGCAGGTGACTTACTTGTTTCACATTCTTGTGTGCAAAAATGGTCTAGATGACTGTTCTACCCTGTGGCAGTGTGCATCTTTTTGATGGTGTGGTGAGTTCAGGAAGTTAGCATGTGGAGAGTTGTGGATGCAAACCTCATTTTAATACCACAGCACATTTTGCATACCTAGGTGCTCTGTTACCATTACTCAAAACAGTGATACGTACATCAAGTCTTTTGGCAAAAAGCACAATGTTTAATGATACGTTGCAGTCTACGGTAAAAACTATGTTCACATTGCAAACTAGGGGGGAAAATTAAAAATAGTCCTGAAAATGTGCTCTCATTGTATTAATTGAATAAATTTGCTTTCAGAACTCTGTCAACCGCTACCAGTGGGCTCCAGAGAATTCAGACAAGATATTTTGAAAATTCTCAATTCTTCTTGCCTGGATACCACATCCAGTGCTAACTTCACCTATGTGAAAGCTAGTATGATTCACAACGAAAGACTAGAAAAAGAGGTTGGTATATTTCATCATTTTGGCTTAATTTATTGCATATGTTCTTTCCAGGTAGTGTCCATGTGAGTGAAATGTATTTTTTAATATTTCTAGTACATGGAAAAAAGGAAGGAGCTGAGAAATGAGGGTCGAACTGAAAAGGAGTTGGCAGAATCGTATGCATTCTTGCTGCTTGACACATCACAGGTGTGTATTGCTCATCTTTATTTTAAGTGAAATTTTTGAAACTAGCCTGTTGAATGCTGCTTTTGGAATTGCATTGTGCAATGGAGCCTCCTTTTGGGCAGATGAAATTTGCGAAACAGGCATGTTTCAGTGGTTAGTTCCCAACGCATTCATATATTGTTTCAACTAAACAAAATGAATGTCTTGAGTCAATGTTATTGGCCTTTAATCACTACTTGTATTGCACTGCCCCTAAATTGCTTGGGGGAGTTTTAACTTATATTTGAGATGAGTTTTCTTTGTTTTAATCCTGTCCTCTGATGACAAACCAATTGAAAAAGACTAGCATTTGCACATAACTTCAGCAAGCAGTGAGACAAAACTGAGTGCAAGTCTACATATACCAAATGACTGCTCCCAGCAAGTGGAAGTATCCACTTTTTAACTGTATAGATAAAATACAATTGTAGGATGTCTGTTCCGATGTGCCTATCATTGTCTGTTAAGTGGAGTGCATTTACCTACTTGAAAATCTGGAATTGCATACCAATTACTATTCATTTAAGCATCCTTTACACATTGTAGGTGTGAAGACTAGCTTGGTTGGTTCTGCTGAAATCATCTGCTATGCACATAAAAATGTCATGATGTCGAAGTTAGGAGGTGCTGCACATTTACTCATGTTTTGTATGAAGTCCAGTTCCATGATGCCAGTTTGTTTTGTTGGCTAAAGTTTGCATTTGCTGATCATGTTGAACCTACTACTGCTACTAAATTCCCCCATGTTTGCTGACATCAATCTGTCGCTACATCATTAAAAAGTATAAATAATTCCTCTTTAAAACCCATTCTCCACCCCACATTTCTCTTCCTCCTTTCTAATGTCCTGGAATGTGTTTGTGCTTTAATGTCACTCCATTTCTTCCTGTTGAGGCTTTCCAAATCAAATTTCTATCCCACCCACAACACTAAGACCATGCTGATCAAATTTATTAACGTCCAGTGTAACTGCGGTCATGGCTTGTTGCCCCTCCTCAGTTGACAACTCTATCCTCTAGTCTCCTTCGCAGCCATGGCACTGCTGTCTCGTGGCTTTACTCCTATTATTGCATCATAACCACTACATCACCTTCAATGGCTTCTCCTCCACTGCCCTCATAACGACCTCTAATGTACCATTTGAGGTCCAAGATTGGAGAACCCCGTAGCAACATAATTTAGAAGAATGACATCTGACTACACTCAACTGTACCCCTTTGACCCCAGGACTGTTCAATTGCCTATCCAGCATTAAGGGCTGGATGAACCAAATCATCCTCCAGCTAATTGTTGGAAAAACCGAAGGCATCCATTTCAGCTACTGAAAACACCTGCATTCCTCCACCGACCTCCTTGGCCATCACCTTGGACCAAGCCTAAAGATGCTCAGTCCCAGACTCTGCTATCTCCCCTACATGTTTGTCTTTTTTCCCTCTCCCCAGTCCTTCTGTAGGCTCCCTGTACCCCAGAGAATTGGCTTCAAGATCTTAACCTCAAGTTCCTTCATCTCCTCACCCTCCACAATCTTCAATCATATATACCTTTGAACATCCTCTGCTTCCATGCCACCTGCATATTTCTCATTCTTTGCATTGCCATTCGTGGCTACTCCTTCAAGCACTGTTTTCTGCCTGCTTCCTAAGCATCCTTGCTTTGGCTATACTTTTACTTCCTCCTAATCTCTCTCACCTGACCCTGTTGCTTCTGTATCGTCCTGTTAAGTGCTTTGAAGCATCTCTGACAAATGCTATAGAAATGTATGTCGTTGACCCTCCAGAGAAACACAAAATAAATTGAGTTGGCCTGACTGCCGGTTCACAAAGAAAGTTATCAGGGTCAAGGTGAGGGGAGAGAGCAAAGCTGTACAGCCAACCCCCCTGTGTTCCCTAAACACTTTGGGGAACAATAAACAGGCAAAAATGAATGAGCATATAGAAGAGGACAGTAGCACATCATAATTTTACATACAGCACTGTGTATGTTCCCTCCTCTGGGCTGTTGTAATGTGATAATGCTATTTGGTACTAACCCACACAAAATATTTCATCAAAAAAAACTTTGTCTGCACATTTAGTTCAGCATCTGTGCACCGATATCTGCAAAAGGCTTTTAAAAACTGGACAAAATACAATAGCAAATTAAGTGACACTTATATTTTGGTGAAAAGCATTTGTTTAACAATGACAATTTGCCTGGCATTAAGGGGGTTAAGGTTAGATCTGGATCATTTTCAGACCGTGATATCGGGCAAAATTTGTGCGTGCATGCTGACATTATTTCTGTTTGGAAATGAAGGCTGCCGCAGCCTGGATGGGCTACTTTACCTGAATACATTTCTGTATTCATTTTCTCTTACTTCACTTGATATAGAGTGATTCAAAAGAGTCATGCAGATGGAGCAATTTTGGTTACCTTGTTTAGTTCCTGCAGTGCATCCAGTGAGGTCATTGGCTTGGCTGTTTTAGATTTGCTTCAGGCTGAACGAGATTGGTACAGGTCTTGAGCTTAGTACGGTATAGAACATGTGTGGCCCTGCCTATTTACAATGTCATGGCAACATTTTTATTTGCATGCATAGCATTTGGCTTATCCAGAATCAGCCAGGCAAGCTTTATTCCTACAGTGTGGAGGGTGCATATGATCCAGAAAACCCTGCAAAGTAGGTAATGTATATTTTAAAAAAAAATTTGTTTATATATCTCAATTGAATCAATGGCTTTTCAATAACCACTTTTTTTTTCCTGCTAGATTCCCATTATTTGTGAGAAAGGGTTGCCTGTGGGGAACTCCAAAGTAACAATTCTCGGAAATCCTACAATGGGTAAAAAAAAATTTCTTCACTGAAGCAGTAATTGGTATTTTTAAAGATACATAGTGTTGTATAATTATCTTGCGTACAGTCTTACTGGAAATATTTTGAGTATTTCAATTTTCTCAGATTAACCTAATGGAAAGCTTTAAGACAGCGGTTGAGGATTTAATGATTTTTTTTTTCCCCCCTCTCCCAGGAGTCTATCTTTCAAAATACTGTGATATACTTCAGCCCAATCCTTTGGATAGTGGAAGGAAGGCAGAGATAATAATTTTCAAGATCATAAAGGTAATGCCTGACTTCATTTCTTTAAGGTGGCCTTATTCTTTTTTTTTGTTTTTCATTCCCCACCAACGCCCCCCCCCCCCCCCCCCCCCGGCCCCACAACCTCAACTTAATTCCTATGCAATAAAATGTACATTTTCTATATATTTTAATGTTTATCTACAGAAGGCCCAGGAATAAAGATTTCAGTTTGACAGTACCAAATTTTGTGGTGGAATAGTGATGCTGTACAGGAGGACTTTGGTTCAGTAGAACACCGATTCTCCTTGTAATTTCTGACGTCATGATTGATGAATCTTTGCTGGCCATCTGAGGAAAGGCAGCGAATGGAGACTAGGTGTTAGTCCTAGAAGGTCATGTAAAAAGGGCAGGTCATCTTTCTGTGATCAGTTCGACGCTGTATTGCCAGAGGGCTAATAAATGAAAGTCAGCACGGATTTGTTGAAGAAAAATAGTGTTTCACAAACTTGATTGAGTTCTTTGATGAGGGTAGTGTGGTTGATGTGTATATGGACTTTCAAAAGGCATTTGATAAAGTACCACATAATAGACTTGTTAGCAAAATTAAAGCCCGTGGGATTAAAGGGACAGCAGCAGCGTAGATACAAAATTGACTAGGGGACAGAAAGCAGACAGTAGTGGTGAATGATTTTTCAGACTGGAGCGAAGTATACAGTGGTGCTCCCCAGGGGTCAGTATTAGTACCACTGCCCTTTTTGATCTATATTAATGACCTGGACTTGGGTATAGAGCGCATAATTTCAAAGTTTGCAGATGACACAACTCGGCAATGTAGTAAACAATGTGGAGGATAGTAACAGACTTCAGGAGGACATAGACTGGTGAACTGGGCAGACACATGGCAGATGAAATTTAATGCAGAGAAGTGTGAAGTGATGCATTTTGGTAGGAAGAATGAGGAGAGGCAATATAAACAATTTTAAAGGGGTTGCAGGAACAGATACAGCTCGGGGTGCACATGCACAAATCTCTGAAGGTGGCAGGACGAGTTGAGAAGCTGTTTTTTTTTAAAAGAAAGCATATAGGACCCTGGGCTTCATTTACAGAGGCTTAGAGAACAAAAACAATAAAGTAATGCTAAACCTTTATAAAACACTGTTTAGGCCTCAGCTGGAGTATTGTGTTCACTTCAAGGCACCACATTTTAGGAAGAAAGTCAAGGCCTTATTAAGGGTGCAGAAGAGATTTACTAGAGTGGTGCCAAGGATGAGGGACTTTAGTTATGTGGAGAGACTGGAGAAGGGACATAGAAACAGGTGTAGGCTATTTAGCCCCTCGAGCCTGTTCTGCCATTCACTGAGATCATTGGTGATCTGTGACCTAACTCCATATCCCTTAATGCCGTTGGTTAACAAAAATCTATCAATCTCAGATTTAAAATTAACAATTGAGCTAGCGTCAACTGCCGTTTGCAGAAGAGAGTTCCAAACTTCTACCACCCTTTGCGTGTAGAAGTGTTTCCTAACTTCACTCCTGAACATCCTAGCTCTAATTTTTAGGCTGTGTCCCCTTGTCCTCCTAGACTCCCCAACCAGTGAATATTGTTTCTCTCTATCTACCTTCTGGACTCCCCTTAATATCTTGACAACTTTGATCAAATCACCCTAAATTTTCTAAATCTCAGGGAATACAATTCTAGTTTGTGCAATCTCTCCTTGTAATTTAACCCTTGGAGTCTGGGGATCATTCTAGTAAATCTACACTGCGCACTCTCCTAGGCCAGTATATACTTTCTAAGGTGCAGTGCCCAGAACTGAACACAGTACACCAGGTGTGGTCTAACCAGGGCTTTGTATAGCTCTAGCATAACTTCTACCCCCTTGTACTCTAGTCCTCTGGAGATAAAGGCCAGCTTTCCATTAGCCTTTTTGACTCTTTTATACCTGTCCATGGCATTTTACTCTATGTACATGGACCCCTAAGTCTCTTCGGACCTCCGCTGCTTTGAGCTTTTCACCATTTAGAAAGTACTCTGCTCTAACCTTTTTAGGTGCTAATTGAAATCCATTTACCACAGTTTTGCCCATTCACTTAAAATTAGAGATGTTAACAGATTATTCTTCCTTCTACACTGCTTACAATGTTGCCTATCTTTGTGTCATCAGCAAACGTGGATCTGTGGCTCTCTGTCCTGTCATCTAAGTTGTTAATAAATACAATGAATATTTGAGGCCCCAACACAGATCCCTGTGGAACACCACTATTCACATCCTGCCAATTTGAGTACCTGCCCATTATCCCTACATTCTTTCCTGCTGCTCAGCCAATTTCCTAACCAGGTCAATAATTTGCCCTCAATTCCATGAGCTTCAACTTTAGCTAACAGTCTCTTATGGGGAACTTTATTGAATGCCTTCTGGAAATCCTAATAAACAACATCCATTGACATTCCCCTGTCCACTATTAGTTACCTCTTCAAAAAAAAATTCAATCAAGTTCGTCAGGCTTGACCCACCCTTTCCAAATCCAGAAGAAGCTAGGGTTGTTCTCCTTAGAACAGGAAAGGTTAAGGAGAGATTTGATACGTGTTCAAAATCATGAACGGTTTTGACAGAGTAAATAAGGAGAAACTGTTTCCAGTGGCGGACAGGTCAGTAACCAGAGGAGACAGATTGAAGGTGATCAGAAAAAAGAGCCAGAGGTGACTTGAGGAAACATTTTTTTAATGCAACGAGTTGTAAAGGTCTGGAATGCACTGCCTGAAAGGGTGGTGGAAGCAGAATCAATTGTAACTTTCAAAAGGGAATTGGATAAATACTTGAAAGGAAAAAATTTACAGGGTTATGGGGAAAGAGATAGGGAATGGGGCTAATTGGATAGCTCTTTCAAAGAGCCAGCACAGGCACGATGGGCCAAATGGCCACCTCCTGAGTTGTACCTACTATGAAGAACTATTCCCTGTCCAATTGCTCATTTGAAAATGATACACAACTTGATGCCTTGAACACAAATATCTAATTTTGACGTGTTTAATTTTTTTAGGGAAGGGTAAAAGCTGTGTTTGATAACACCACCAAGAATTTCACCCCTCCAACACCGAAACATGATTGCCACGTTTTTAGAAACCTTAACCGTGTCACTTCGCTGTTCACTTACAGAGCATTTGATCTTACACAGGTACAGTTTGAAAACTTTTAAAGAGAATGGGCCGGATTTTGTTGTAAAAGTAACGGTGAGGCTAACGGCGCTCACTGTTATTTGTGTGAATTGAACAGCAACATGTGCAGTTAAACGCGGAAATTCGGAAGTTGCTGTCCGAGATGCGCTGCTGCTGTGTAAGCTGCACGAAAACGGCATCTCGCCGTCTGGTTCCCCATTCAAATGAATTGAACAGCATGAAGTTCGTACACTGACATCGTAGATACGGACTAAACTGGTCAGAAAAAGTTAGGGCTTGTCCATTCTGGCGTAAGTACCCATTTAACGGTGTGGTAAGTCTGTCTTACTGCCAAACAACCCCTCTGGCACTGAAAATTAACTTTTACAAGTGTGGAGTCTCTTTCTTTTAATTATTGTTAGACATTTTTTTTTAAATGTTCTTTTTATCTGTCTCTTCTATCTCTGTCTCTTAATCCAATCTTTCTTTCCCCCTCTGTTTCGCTTACTGTACCTGATTTGACATTGAATTCACTATTCTAACTTAGACTTCCTGCTTTAGTCTCTGTGCTGCTCATTAACGATGCTTTAATCTGATTGGTTAAGGAGATACACAGTTGCTTGCCCTGTTCACACAGGTCCCAGATGCTCTGTAGAGGGGCCGTACTGAATGCCTCTCTAACTTACAGTAACTTGCCGTGCAAACGCTCATAGAAAGTCTATGGGCTTTCAAGTCTAATGAACAGCTAGCGCCATTCATATGTCGCTCAATAGCAAAATCCGGCCCAACATTAATTGTAATTTCCATTCCTTGAAATAATAAATATTTGACTTAATCTGTTAATCAGTTTATTGTTTATGCAGATGTGTTCTGAACTAACACGTTATTTTTGCTACATTGGCTTATTAACGATCACTTTTTTAATTTTTCAGTTTTACCTTTATGAATTTGGAAATGAAGGTATAAGGCAGTATCCAAGGCATGTTTGCCCCTATGCTGTGGTATCCTTTGTTTACAAGGAAAATAAAATTCCCAAAATAACCAAACCAATTGTGCTCAGGTAAGGAAAGTGTGTTTCTGTGTTTTACACTGACTATCTGAAACGGGACTTCCTAGAGAGTAATGTACAGTATCAGCCCATACAATTAAGTATCTTGTAATTTTATTTGTAAGCCTATGCCTTGGTTCTATCTGTCTGGAAAAATAACTTGTCTTTTCAATAACTTGAGTGCTGTACCAGATTTCATGCAAATTTTAGTGTGGTTTTATCACTTAAATCCTTTAATATTGCGATGGTTGTAATTCACTGAACGTTGCTCTTTTTTTTATTTTGGAAACATACTTGTGTTGCCTTTTTTAAAACCTTATGAAACTCATGAAAACCCAAATTAGTGAAATTAATTTTTCAAAACTGGGGGTCCCTTTTTTTTCCCCCCTTCCTATGTTAATTTAATTGGCTTTTGCAGGAGAAAATAGTTTGTTGCTATTTTTCAATTCAACATTCATCCAATTCAATATTAGCACCTGTTTGGTATAAAGTTGCCAGCAGCTTTGTTACCTTCCAAGTGGCTGTTCTTCATGTGGGAGCCTAGACAAAGTGTAGCGAGCTATTCCAGCTTGGGAGGTATTGCATCCAACCCCAATCTGGATATCCCCACATGTATTTTCAAGGTAGGATCAACAGTGGCAATCAGAAATGGAAAACCTAATGATTTCCTTTACCCCCGGCCCCAACCCAAGATGATGCATTTATTGCTGCCTTGGATGAGATCAGCTGAGTGAGCACAGATGAGGGATTGGACCTTCCTATGGCTCAGTACCACTTTGGGTGGTGAATTAACGCATTGAGATGTAGTTTTATATTTATGGATTTCACTTTTATACTTTTTTTACTTTGCTTCAATTTCCAATTAACCTCTTCAGTCTAAAACTGGAACTGCTGTGAAATGAGTGGTATTTTGGAGTGCTGAGTTCTCTGGGTCACGTGGTTTAATCTCGCAAAAAAAACACGCTAGTTCCTAACTTGGACATCTAATAACTTCTGGTTTAACAAACAACTACGTTACTAAAGATGCTGGTCAACTACTTGTTACAAAACTCTTTTGCCAAAACAGGGGACATGGTGGAATAAGACTTTAATGCTAAGGGTTTTAAAAGTATTAAGATTGATGATTTGAAATATTAATTTAATAACTGATTACAAGCCTCTAAGTAAAAACTAGTCTGTGAAAAATTTCGAACAGTGTGGCAGATTCTTGTGCAAAGTATTTCTTTAATTTAAATTTACATGAAAATTTAAACAACTCATGTTGAAAGCAAATAGTGTGTACTGAGCAACAACTACAGTTGTGAAATGTATAGGTCTTTAAATATTTTTCATATGCCATCAGACCCACTTTACATTCTTTGGGTGACATGAGTATTTTAATTTTTAATACTAAAACTGTAAGTACAAATAGGACTGAACTGGGCTGAGATGAAGTTGCTGAATGGTTATGTGCTGGAAGCAGAACTGGTGTCTGCAGTTGACTTGCACTTTATCTCCTTTACCATGGGATATTTGTGCCCTCTTTGTACATCATGGAGGCTGTTTTTACTGAGGTGGGCGCAATTGCTTATTGTGCACGTTTTTCATATAGTATGGAGGACTGTAGCAGTGTGGGACTTGGGGCTCTGAAAAGACTTGATGGGTAAGCATAATTTAATATGGCACTGAGCTGTATATACCAGGAAGGTCCCAGTTTTGATCCCTGGTCTGCACTGAGTTATTGCTCTCCATTGGAATAAATATAATTGGTCTCTGCATTCCTGGTAGGAGATTTGGGCTTGGTTGTACTGCTGTGCACAGTGAATTGCTTGCCTGTCTTTCAAGTGAAAAACGCAGTTAGTATTAGTATAGTGATTAGTGAAAATTGCTGCCTTCGGCAGTGGGGGGGGGGGGGGGGAGGAGAAGAAAGAGAATCAAATGGAAGAACTTTCTTGCGGTTTGAAGATTTTTCTTTTTATGTTTTTTTAAAAAAAAAGTGGGTGTTCGTTTTGAAGAACATGCGATCTGAGCATTAAACAGCAGATCCCGGTGTGGCTAGTTTAAAAAGGCAAGGGTTCTGCATGGCTTTTGCTTTCCTTAGACTGTAACAGATGGTAATTGATGCAAACAAATGATCTGAGTGGAATGATGCATTTGTATATCAGCTATGATGTGAGATTTGGCTAGCAAGGTTCTGTTTTTTTAAATCTGGAAGGATTTCTTATTTTCCAAAAATATCCTCTTCTACCAATAACGGAGAATGCAATTAGCAGTATTTCCATGAAATGCAATTTGTACACTCGTCCTAAAGCTCTTCCATTTGTGTGGGTGCCCATCCGTGTTATAAAAATCAGTTAAGTTGACTTTATTTTGTTTCCACTTCAAAGCAAGGAAAGTTGCGTGCGTTCTTCTGAGTTCAATCCTTTTGCGGTAATGGTGAATACTGAATGTTACATTGTAAATTGATCCCTGCCATTCAGTGCAGAATTTGGAATTTTTCTAATGTGTAATGTCGGGCATAAATGTACTTAGTTTTGTGTCAACAATGGCTGGCTAGTATGCATGGAAGCAGCTAGGTGATTTGTTGCAGATCGATCTACTGTAGCTGTAGGAACAGCTTCGAGACAATGTGTTTACATTCCCATCAGCATTCTTTTTGAAGTGATATTTGATATTTATGATGTAATCTTAAAAATATATTCCACATCTGCAGGATTGTCACATGGTAAGGTAATGTTAC
The DNA here is from genome assembly GCF_035084215.1 of Heptranchias perlo. Lineage (NCBI taxonomy): Eukaryota > Metazoa > Chordata > Chondrichthyes > Hexanchiformes > Hexanchidae > Heptranchias > Heptranchias perlo. The sequence goes on along the minus strand of NC_090341.1, from coordinate 26,099,893 downwards.
ATTGATCACTGTTAATTGACAGACACGTCTCCAAGGGTATAAAACAAGACGATGTTCTGGATAGTTCATAGGTTTCTGATGTTTGATCAGACTGAAGAGGACTGTAAGTGTCTGGCTTTTTCCCTGTAAATTCCCTTATATGCAGAGTACAGCAGTGGCTTGAAGACCTGGAAGTAGTAGTTACTGGTCTGTTTTATACCAGAGAAAGTCTGAAGCTTGACTTATGGATAATGCTTTTATTTATTTATATTTTTATGTGTGTGTAATATGTGCTATACAGCAGTTGTCTATTTTTGCTTGATTTAATTGTAAATAACTTGGATTAGTTTTAGTTCAGAACTGATTAGGGTGTGATATTTTTCAAATTTCAAGAAATTAAAAATGCAGCAACAATTCTATGCAAATTCCCGTAAGCTATTCTGCAATCTGGACTAATTGTTAGACTAATGCTGACGTTGAAAGCAAAAGACTCATGTCAGTGTGTAAGGGATGTAGTATGTTTAGAGAGCCTGTTGGGCATGTTGAGTGAGATAACTGCTTGTTTTATGTTACTGTGCTTGGCTGCCATGTCAATGTTTAGTAGCCTTTTGCTGTATTGATTTGGATTGTGGGTTCTCTTTTGAATGAGATCAGTCATGATTGATGCTAAAGCTATGTCGGTGAGTACTAGTAGACCAGGACAAGCGGCCAAATTTGTGAGAGGTAGGTGGTGGGGGGGGAAATCTGTGGATTCAGTCTCCATTAGTACACTTTCTTGAGACCCAGGTAGGTCTGGTTTGATTGTGCTTGACAATTTCTTTAATATTCACCTTTTTGCTAGTAAGGCTGCATCTTGTGGCATATCCTGATGTGCAAATTTGTGTTGTCTCCACTGTAGCCTCCCCAGTAAGAGTTTTTTTACTTTTCCGAATGTTCACATGTTCAGTGCTATACACTTGAGTGCATAATTATTGGTGTACAATCCCCAGTATCAACATGGAGTTGTAAATTTTACCCAATAATTTGTTCAAATATGTTACTATTCTTGCGACTTAATGGCTTGGCAAACGTTGGGAGAAAAGGCGCAATGTGTTTAATTTGGGGAAATGCCCTTTTATCGCCATGATTTAATTTTCTATTTAACTCAGTGGACTATTTTCCTAAAGAAACTTCAGGTATAAACCATGGCTTTGACAAGAAAACAATTTAGTATATACTAGAAAATTGACATTCAAATTAAACATCAGCTTTGGCTCATGCACGATTTGAATTGCTTCAACAATTTTTTTTTTAAAAATCTTCCGACTCTCCAAAATGCATATTCTTTTGGGAAAACAGAGTCTATTTTAGACTAACTCCTTTACGAAAGTTTATATACTCATGGTTTTGCTCAGTCTTGTCAAGGCCGCCTAACTATCTTGATGGACACTGTTGTGGTCTACCACATGTTTTTTTTCTTGTAGTCAGGCCAGCCATTCCAGAAGCAATCTGTAAACCTGCGTCACGGTAGAAAGCAGTGAGGAAGCGAACCCTTCCTTTACGTGGTTTTTAGTCCTTTTAATTTTAATTTTAAACCACACCTCCTGGGGTGGCTGCTTGCCAACAATAGGCTTCTTCAAGTGCAACCCCAGGATTGATTGACATTTGTTTTCTTTCAGTGTCTCATGTAGCCAAGTTAAGTATGTCTTTAAGCTGACCTGGAGCCAGGTCTACAAGTTGTTATGGTGATCTGTTCTTCTTTTATGGTCTTTAATGAGATGTAACTTAACAACCATTTTGCTTCAGCCTGCATGGAGCCGATCTTATTCCTTTATATAAAACTTTTTGTTTGTTATATTGTTACTGCACAGGTTTGTCCAGTAAGTAGCGACATAGGCCCGGAAGATCCAGATTTGATCCTTAGTTGGTCTCGTGCAGGGCAGCAATAGGGCTTCAATGCCTCTAGATTAGTGAGAGGGAAATCAGACAAGATTGCTGATTGATTTCCTACAGCATTTGCTGGAAGTTTGTGTAGATGCTGGATGAGAAGATTAGGCTCAACTATAACTTCCCCTCTTCTACCCCAGCAGTTGAGTATGCTGTTAACATTTGCTGTCATAAATAATGGCCACTTGGCAAGGTATTGGAGGGTGACTGACAAACCCAGAATCTTACACAAAAAGGAGTCCATGCCATTGAAAAGGATAGGAAGAAATTCTTGGGTGGAGAGGCAGAAGTTTGGCTTTTTTTGAAAGGATAACTAAAGGAAATAGTTACAGGATGTGTAAAACCACTCAAAACTTTGTATTCAGAATCTCTTCAAACATAGGATGATCTGCAAAATTCACAGGACAGGCTGTGATCCTCTTCCAATTCAGGTTATTTGTGAGCTGGATCTTCCATTGCTTATAATGTATAGTAATGTGCTTTTCTTTCTCTTTTGCAGCATGGACGACATCCAGTCAGGTATGTTCGTTCATGTGTTTGAAATGGAGAGCAATCTAAATTGTAACATCATAGAGCAATAATACTTGGTGTTTCCCTGATTTAGATAGAACCAGGGAAGAATCCCATTTTTGTGTTGGGGGCAGCAATGACCACATAACTCGTCAAACTCAAATGGCTTTCACTGGTCAATGGAAACTGCATAAAACCAGTAAAAGATGCTTTTTTGTTGCATTTAGTGCTGTGCTAGTCCCACCAACTCTTGACGTGTGAGTCTCTAGTGGCTGGCAGCGACACCATAAGAACCGTGCCAGATTTGCTAAGGCCAGGAAGATTCAGTTTTTAAAACAACTGGTCTCATTGGCCTCAGCAAATCTGATAAGTTTACTTTGTTGCTACCGACTGCATGCGACCTATGTTGAGAGCTGATGGGGTGAAGCACAGCATAAAAGCAGCTTGAGAATGGTTTGGTGAGCATAATTACCATATTAAAATTACATGTCAGTGGCAACCTAAATACAAAGTATTGGATTCTTTATATACTAAGATCTAAACTTCTCAAAATATTCAACTTGAACATCAAACTTGTGTTGCTCTGTCTGATCTTCTGGGCTGAATCTCAGCATGGCTGCTTTGATTACTAATTCAATCCTTCGCGTCCACTGGAATAGGTTCTGTGAGAAGAGGATGCTGACTCAAGTTCATTTGTAAACTCGGGCTTTTAATTAACATTGCATGCATTTGTCAATACGTTTGCTTTCCGGCATTAAACTTGTGACATACAGATTAGCAATCTTTAATGTTTGCTTTTATTGAGTGCGTTTAATCATCTCAGATGTTTGTAACAAAAGTAAAATAACTTGTACCCAATATTCACAGTGAGCGATATATTCCTATACCCAATTTCCATACCATGATTGACACACATTTGAACTTTGCATTGGGTTCAGTCAGCATTTCTAATGTACTTGACAAGTTAAACATTAACGGCAGCTTGTCTCTCTGCTAGAACCAATGTTCTAAAGTAACTTCTAGTTATTGGCTTCTCTACCACCTAAAGCAAATCTATTCTTTGATAACTTTCACACCATCCCGTACTAATCTAGATACTCCTATATTTTTCTTCTGTCCATTCTCAACCTGGCTTTCTGAAATTAACATTATCCTTTTGGTTTTTAGTCATTTTTCTGGCCAATTATAATCTCATTCAGACACAACCCTTGGTTCTAGTGCCTTGATTTTCTTTGTAAACTCATATGATCTCTTATACCTTTGCACCTCCACATTATTCTGAACATTTGCTGTTTCTCTATAGTTAACAATAGCTATTTGCTCATCGTCTGTTTAACTTCTTAGTTTCTTACCTGAGCTTTTAAGATGAAAGTTGTGTCTGTTTAGGAAAGTCTTACTACACCATCTGGAAAGGACAACTTATGAACAAGGGGAGGTTTTTGTGCTTTAGCTCTTTACGGTCAGCTACCCAGCCATTTCTGCCTTTCAAGCTGTAAGTAACATTACTTTGTGCATTATAGTTTTACTTGTTTAATGGGGAAATTTGTGAAGAATTAACTGAGGGTAACCATAGAATGCTGAAGCCTAATCCTGGTTCAGAGTGGAGTACCATGCTACTTTTCCCAAGTTGTACTGCTTTGAAAGAGTTCCTTGGAAATAGAACCTACAATGCAGTGAAGTACAAAACTTCTGTAATGGGTGAAGACTGAAGAATTTGCTATGGCCCCAGTTCTAAGTGGGATTTTGGGACCTTAAGCAATATGTAGCTGTGAAGTGTTAGTTTTGCAAAGTACAGCCTATTAAAATTATCAAAATAGTAGTTGGGCTGGTGGTTTGAGAACAGCTTGTAGCACTAAAATTGTATAATTTTGATTCCTACCATGACTACGGTTATGCAAAAATTTATTAAGTCTGTTTAAAATGGGTCATTAAATCAGTTGGACAATTGGCACTTTTGCTATAATATCGTAAAATAACTGCCATTTTACTATGTGGGTGCACAGAGATGGGAAATTGTGTTGAATTGGGGAAAAACCTAAGTACTTGGGCACACAGCACTTTATGCAGGAAATTGCAGTAATAGTTTTTTTTTTAAAAAGGTGGCAGCTGAATAATGGGTTGCTTCTGCAATGAGTTATCTTTAATTCCCAGATAGGAAGAACATGCTGTGTAACATGTCAAATGTTACCTTTGAACTGATGAATATTTGGTTCTGATCACTTTTCTCAGTCTTGAATGTTGACTATATGCAACCAAATTAAGTGATTCTCCTTTTATGCCTGTTGTGGTCTATGCTTATAATGAAGAACCTGTCTGAACATTTTAATTTACTGTTAAACTGAGATCATTTTCATTAATGTAGAGCTGCATGGTTAAGACAACATTTAACCTTACAGCTCTACATTAATCTCATTGTTTAAATTAAAATAGGGTATCTGAAGCATATACATATTTCACGATAGTTGAATTTATAGATTTTGCTTTTTATCAAGTATATTCTTTTTTAGGCCCGAAAAACTTGACATTGAAACGGTTATGAGTGTTGATTGCTTAAAAAACAAAGTACCAATGACAGTATTCCGGAAAACGACATTCTCTGGGACAAGAGAAGGTGAGAGCTTACTGTAACTAAACATTTGCTGACCCTTGAGTTAGAATTCCCTCTTCCACGTTGTGTACTGCACAAGGTTCACTTTTTTGTGAACAATGGAGATGATTCGGGTACAGTCTAGGTACATTCCCACGAGGGAGAAAGGAAGGGCAGCTAAAGCCAGAGCTCCCTGGATGACAAAAGAGATAGAGAGTAAGATGAAGCAGAAAAAAGGGACAAATGACATCAGGTTGATAACACAAGTGCTGAATATAAAAAGTTCAGAAGGGAAGTGAAAAAGGAAATGAGGGGAAGAGAGTAAGCATGAGAATAGACTGGCAGCCAACATAAAAGGGAATCGAAAAGTCTTCAATTGGCATGTAAATGGGTAGTAAGAGGAGGGATGGGACCGATTAGGGACCAAAAAGGAGTTCTACTCACGGAGACAGAGGGCATGGCCAAGGTACTAAATAAGTACTTTGCATCTGCCTCTTCCAAGGAAGAAGATGCTGCCAGAGTCTCAGTAAAGGAAGATGTAGTTGCGATACTGGATGGGCTAAAAATTGATAGAGGAAGTACTAGAAAAGCCAACTGTACTTAAAGCAGATAAGTCACCCAGTCCAGATGGGATGCATCCTAGATTGCTGAGGGAAGTAAGGGTGGAAATTGCAGAGATACTGGCCATAATCTTCCAAACATCTTCAGATACGGGGCTGGTGCCAGAGAACTGGAGAATTGCAAATGTTACACCCTTGTTCAAAAAAGGATGCACGGATAAACCCAGCAACTACAGGCCAGTCAGTTTAACCTCCGTAGTTGGAAAACTTTTAGAAACGACAATCCAGGACAGAATTAGCAGTCACTTGGACAAGTGTAGATTGAATAGGGAAAGCCAGCACGGATTTGTTAAAGGCAAATCGTGTTTAACTAACTAGTTTTTTGATGAGGTAACAGAGAGGGTAGATGAGGGCAATGGAATTGATGTGTATATGGGCTTTCAAAAGGTGTTTGATAAAGTGCCACATAATAAGTTTGTCATCAAGATTGAAGCCCATGGCATCAAGATTAAAGCCCATGGAATAAGAGGCAGTAGCGGCATGGATACAGAATTTAGTAAGTAACGGGAAACAGAGTAATGGTGAATGGTTTTTTTGGACTGGAGGGAGGTATACAGTGATGTTCCCAGGGGTTGGTACTAGGACCACTGCTTTTCTTGATATATATTAATGAGTTGGACTTGTGTGTACAGGGCACAATTTCCAAATTTGCAGATGACACAAAACTTGGTAGTATAGTGCACAGTGAGGAATATAGTGATTAGTCTTCAAGAGGATACAGATAGGCTGGTGGAATGGGCAGACACATGGCAGATGAAATTTAACGCAGAAAAATGCGAAGTGATACATTTTAGTACGAAGAATGAGGAGAGGCAATATAAACTAAAGGGCACAATTCTAAAAGGGGTACAGTAACAGAGATCTGGGGTTATATGTACACAAATCATTGAAGGTGGCAGGGCAGGTTGAGAAAGTGATTAAAAAAAACATAAGGGATCCTGTGTTTATAAATAGAGACATAGAGTACAAAAGTAAGGAGGTCATGATGAACCTTTATAAAACATTGATTCGACCACAACTGGAGTATTGTGTCTAGTTCTGGGCACTGCACTTTAGGAAGGATGTGAAGGCCTTAGAAAGGGTGCAGAAGAGATTTACTAGAATGATTCCAGGGATAAAGGACTTTAGTTACATGGATAGACTGGAGAAGCTGGGGTTGTTCTCAGTGGAACAGAGAAGGTTGAGAGGAGATTTGATGGAGCTATTCAAAATCATGAAGGGTCTAGACAGAGTGGATAGAGAGAAACTGTTCCCGTTGGCGGAAGGGCCAAGAACCAGAGGACATAGATTTAAGGTGATTGGCAAAAGAACCAAAGGTGACATGAGGAAAAACTTTTTTGCACAGCGAGAAGTTAGGATCTGGAATGCACTGCCAGAAGGGGTGGTGGAGGCGGATTCAATCGTGGCTAAGTACTTGAAAGGAAAACATTTGTAGGGCGGGCGTGTAGGCCTAGCTGGATTGCTCTCTGCATGGACTCGATGGGCCAAATGGCCCTCCTTCCGTGCTGTAACCTTTGATTCTATATCGCTTAACCTGATGTGGCAACTTTGCTGTGATTCTGGATAGCAAGCTCCTCCAAGTATGCTGTATGTTGCTATGTAATTTGAATGGAGAGGGAGGGGCTAGCTAACCAATGTCTGGTTCTTGCTTTTCCCCCTCAATATTGGAACATTTTCACACGCTGTCAATTTTGTGACCAGAGTAAAAACTTAAAACTTCTTTCCCTGCTTTCCTCTTCCCTCCTCTCCCCTGCCCTTATCCCCCACCCCACCCCCCACCATCGTTATGCACTTTGGTAGGAAAAACAGAAATGCAGAGTATTTTTTAAATGGTGAGATTGAGAAATGTTGATGTTCAAAGGTAAACAATTTTACAACACCAAGTTATAGTCCAACAATTTTATTTTAAAATCCACAAGCTTTCGGAGGCTTCCTCCTTCCTCAGGTGAATGTGGGAAGGAGGAAGCCTCCGAAAGCTTGTGGATTTTAAAATAAAATTGTTGGACTATAACTTGGTGTTGTAAAATTGTTTACAATTGTCAACCCCAGTCCATCACTGGCATCTCCACATCACGATGTTCAAAGGGACCTGGGTGACCTTGTTCATGAGTCACTGAAAGCTAACATGCAGGTACAGCAAGTAATTAGGAAGGCAAATAATATGTTGGCCTTTATTACAAGAGGATTTGAGTACAGGAGGAAAGATGTCTTACTGCAATTATATAGGGCCTTGGTGACACTGCACCTGGAGGACTGTGTACAATTTTGGTCTCCTTACCTAAGAGAGGGTATACTTGCCATAGAGGGAGTGCAACGAAGATTCACCAGACTGATTCCTGGGATGGCGAGATTGTCGTATGAGGAGAGATTGAGTAGACTAGGCCTGTATTCTCATTGAAACATACAAAATTCTTACAGGGCTTGACAAGGAGGATGCTTCCCTTGGCTGGGGAGTCTAGAACCAGGGGTCACAGTCTCAGAATAAGGGGTAGGCCATTTAGGACTGAGATGAGGAGAAATTTCCTCACTCAGGCTGGTGAATCTTTGGAATTCTCTACCCCAGAGGACCGTGGAGGCTCAGTCATTGAGTACATTCAAAACAGAGATCGATAGATTTTTAGATATTAAAGGCATCAAGGGATATGGGGATGGTGCAGGAAAATGGTGTTGAGGTAGATGATCAGCCATGATCTTGTTGAATGGTGGAGCAGGCTTGAGGGGCTGGCTGGCCTACTCCTCCTATTCCTCATGTTCTCGCTTCCCCCACCTCCGCCGCCTCCCCCCCCCAAATAAAGGCTGTTGAAATAGCTTGCTGACCTTGGAGGGAGTTGACGTGTTAATTTTCTTACTACTAGTGTCTCATTTATTAAAATATCAGGCTAATAAGTTCTGCTAACTAATGTTTAGAGACAGTTTACTTTTTTCCCTCAGCACTGAAGAATGGATTGTATTATAGCTTGTATGAGCTTGTGGAACAAGGAAAAATGGGAAGCAATTTGGAAACTCTGCTTCATAAGCTGGAAGAGGAGAAACTGGTGAGTTAAAAGTTAATTCCACTAAATGTTGAGGTTTGGTGAATGTATGATTCATTGAAAAGAATTCAACATTTTGATTAAAATGCAATGATCACTTGTATCTGTGTTCATCATCTTGCCTAGAGAACAGCTGCCATGATTGAAGCTCAACTCATTTGGTTAGGTCTTTCAGCCCATGCATCCTTTGTTTTCAGTTTATAAACTGAAGATTAAAGCAACAAAAAAAAAGTGTGTATATGTATGTTTGTTCTTGTTCGTGTACTCGCGCGCCTGCTGCCCCCAGCGCTGTCTCTCTTGGGGCCAGTCTTTATTATATGTTTGTAGTATTTTAAAGGCTTAATATCTTTATGCATAGGTTCTTATCAAACCATTGGGTGATCGGGGATTTCTACTTTTGTTTTCTCCATTAGAGATGGCAGATAATGGTGAGTGATTGCTCAAATTTATATTAAATATTGTCTTCATAGTCAGGTTTATGAAATTTTCAAATTTGAGTATAAGCTACAGTGTTGATCCATAATTCTCATTCTAAATTTACTTTTATGCTTAAATTAGAATCTCAAAGCTCGAAGCCCAAGTTTCTTCAAGCACTGTTTCTGTTTCCAGAGTCTAGACTGACTGGTGTTGGTAAGTTAAATCAGTGTGGAGTAGCAGCCAAATAAGTCCAGAAGCGATACGTACTCTTAATATATTGTAAAGTTTAAGTCCTCTTAAATATGCAAGAGTTAGTTGTAATCTGAAACCGTTGTGACATTTAAGTAATGTCGTAATCAGTAACTACTTTACCTGTCTTTGCATTTTGCGCTCTCCACTATCTTGTCAATGAAAGCAGAGCTTCGGTGGCAGTGTAGCTTGGATGGTCTGTATGCAGCAGCAGTAATTGCCTGGCCTGTCTCAGGTGATAACACGAGAAAATGTTTCCCTATAATTAGATTTTAAAATTTCTTTGCCCTCATTTGTTTAGTTGGATCATTCCCATGTTGCACTGAAATTGACACAAATGTCTCAACCTTGAAATCACTTCAGTGTAAATATTCACTCAAGTTTTCAAGCAGGTTCTGAGGTGGAATTTTTTTTTAATATGGAATAAAATTTGACAACTTCATTGTAAAACTTGCTCTCAAAAGCAATATAAGCTTGAAGAAATTGTCTGCCAATTTTCTTTTTCTTCCCGTTCCTACATTTTAAAGGCTCAGTCTGTGATGTAAATATGTCTATTTGTGGCTGTTTGTGTTCTTTTGTAGACGAAATTAAGAGGAATGCAGAGTCTGTGCCAACTATACACAATGATCCAGAGGTGGTGCCCCAGCTATCCAAGCTTGTACCTGCGCTGCACTTTGCTCTGGATAAAATTCGGAAAGAGCTGCCGAGTAGTTTAAAGAATGCAACCATAGATGCTGCATTTGAAAATAATGTAATTGGTTACCTGAAGAATTCCCTGGGAAAAGAGGCTTGTGCTGAAAATGGGAAGCCTGCTCAATTCATCATTCCCACTTATGATGAGAAAAGGTTCTCTTCAACCCGGCAGAAAAGACCAAACTTTCAAAGAATCTTGCGCTCGTACTTTTTCTACCCTTTTCGCTATCAGTTTGAAGTTTCTAAAGCTACAGAGATGTTAGACCAATATCCTAATCTTGATACTGAGATACAGAGCCCTCCTGCTGAGTATGCTGGCGAGGAGCAGGAATTTGAGAATTCGATGCTAGAGATCACTGCTCAAGAACCCATGGATTCTCAAACGAACATCATCATAGCTGATAGTAACCTAGTGATGCCTTCCGATAATATGGCTGATCATGATCCTGATAAAATCCAAGAGCTTATTGACTTGATATACAGCAGGAAAAGACATGGCCTGGGGGAAGCTAGCATAATGAATATTGAAGGACTTGCATATTGTATATCTGACAAAAATAACCTTGGATTGAAGAGGAAGTTAGAATTTGTTTCTGAGAAGAGCCACAAGCACATGAAGATCACTCAAGGTAATAGAAACATCACAGTATTAATATCAAACTTCATACAATATTGAGTGTAGAATGGGTGGTATAGTGGGTTATCATTGACTTTTCATTTTTGGGGGAATAGTTTGAATGTAGCCCAGGCCAAAGGGATGAAAATTCTCTTCTCTGACAGAGGATTCTATGTCACATGTGTTTGATCAGTTTCAAAGCCAGTTACTTACAGATGTGAGGACAAAACTGCCCCCAGCTAGGCACAAGGTAGCTGTGACTTGGTAGTATGACTGTATAAGACCGTATACATGCATTTGCGGGGAGAAGGGTTGGACACTTTCACACTGGTGTGGAAGTGTGTGCTTTTCAGAGGGCTTAAAGTGCATTATTTGGGCAGAGTAGAGCTGTAACTGGTGTGTGCTATATTAGACCTGGCAGCACTTGATGTTCATACTGGGTCCCTACAATTTACAAATGTGATCAATTTCTCAATATTGGTATGAGCACAAACAAAAACACAATCTGGAGTGTAAAAATTCTACTGTAATAAATTTGTAATTTAACCAAACTGCACATTTTGTTTGGTTTGAATTCTGTTCTTTGGTTGCATGTTTTTAATGAAGGACTCTTGACATCGAAGTAACTTTTTTTAGAAAAAGGAATCAAATTATTTAAAAAGAGTTGTTATAACGTATATTTTTTTCTGGCTTCCTGTCGGGTGTGGTTTTGCTTAAACAGTGAATGATGATCTGACTTGAGGACTGACTTAGAGATTACTGAGCCTGCCAGTGTCAGGGAGTTGAATTAGCCTTAGTGGAGGGCCATTAACCTGAGTTCCTTAGTGTAGAGTATATTGTCCTACCTGGGAAAGCTTAAGAGTACAATGCCAGCATTTTTCTGTGGTGCTAGAAATTGGACAGAATTTGTTTTCTTCACCATATGTAGATATGAGTCGTTGCTTCATTCACCAAGTGTGATTGGGTTAGTGGACTTTGAAAAGTGAAGCAATCTCCGATTTACTAAGCTCTAGTCTTTTTTTTAAAATGATATCTTTTCAGGATCACTAGCGGAGGATGAAGCCAGGTTATCTGATGCAGGCCCTCAAGTAATGAATGGGCTTGGCTTCAGTGATACTGACTTAAGACAGCGTGATCCTGCCACAACGTTGGCTCCAGATACTCAAAAACTGGTTGGCTTGTTGCTTGAAGTACTTAAATCTTCCACTAGTCAGACCCCTGGCTCAGGAGTTCAGTTAAACCAGAAAATAAGAATGTCTGCTTGCCCTGGTGATGATGACCTACGACGAAACAATGTGGATTACAGCTGGGACCAAAATAATACCTTGATTAATGAGGAAACACAACTAAATCAGAAAAACATTGATGACTACACTCCACACAATGAAGCACCCAAACAGGAACACTCCCAGGAAGAACTTGTACCTGGCCTTGAGCAAAAAAGTCCTAGATTATATGGAAGTGTCTCTGGCTTAGCATATGTTGATGATATTCATTTCAGAATAAAAACAAATGACCAGCCTTCTGGAGAACATTCATTGCAGTACAGTTTGAGGGCAGAGTACCCAGAGGTAAGGCTTGTTATCCTGTATTTCTGTTTACCCACTGCTTGGAAATAGAGAGTGTCGGGAACTGCTGAATAACCAGTTCATTGTATAAGAATGAGACCTCTTATTTCGTGAGGGGTCTTCCGAACGGTAGTGTTGTATTTGGGCTTATTTAGTGTATTGGTGCTAATTGGGGGCAAGAGGAGGTGAGAAGAGGAGCAAATACTTTTAAACCATATTATTTTTGTATGATACTTTTAACATTTCAAATTACTGCCACCACTTATAGACTAGTAACCAGCAGTACATCATCCCTAGTGTCATACAACTCAACAAGCTGCCTCCAACTTTCATGAAACATTGGGGGAGCAGGATTGAGGTGTGCTGTACATGTGCAATCAGTCCCAGTATCCAAATCCTGCTCCCAGTCCTCCTCTTCATGCTACCACAAACTGGCAGATTTACTTTTGGAATTGTGAATGGTATTACAAATGGTAGAAATGGTACAAACAGAAATCTAGAAAACAAAAATATAACAAAGAATAGTCCAATGATTTCTGAGGGGAAAGTCATGTTTGACCAACCTTATTGAATTATTTGAAGAAGTAACAAAGAGTGGACAAGGGCAATGTAGTACATGTAATACATTTGGATTTTCAAAAGGCCTTCAATAAGGTAATTGTAAACAATTTTACAACACCAAGTTATAGTCCAGCAATTTTATTTTAAATTCACAAGCTTTCGGAGGCTACCTCCTTCCTCAGGTGAAGGAGGTAGCCTCCGAAAGCTTGTGAATTTAAAATAAAATTGCTGGACTATAACTTGGTGTTGTAAAATTGTTTACAATTGTCAACCCCAGTCCATCACCGGCATCTCCACATCATGACTTCAATAAGGTAGACATTGTAGATTCATGACTAAGGTCAGAGCAAGTGGAGTCAGAATGGGTAGCAAGCTAGCTACAAAACAGAAAATAGAGAGAAGGGGTTAAGGGTAGCTACTCAGACTGGCAAAAGGTGGGAAGTGGTGTTCCACAGGGATCGGTGCTGGGACGATATGGATTCGGGAATCGGAAGTACAATTTCAAAATTTGGGGACAACACCAAATTGAGGGAGTGGTTAATATAAAGGAAGAATGTGTCAAAATGCAAGAGGACATTAATAAACTTGCAGAATGGGTATGTAATTGGCAACTGAATTTCAATATAGATAAGTGAGGTGGTGCATTTTGGTAGGAAGAATAAGGAGGCCATTTATTGCTTGGACAATGAGTCTAAATAGGATAGAGGAGCAAAGGGATTTAGGGGTACAGATACACAAATCACTAATAGTAGCGACATGGGTTAAATTTTTTTAAAAAAGCAAATCAAGCACTAGGGTTCATTTCTAGAGGGATTGAATTGAAAAGCAAAGAAGTTATGTTAAACTTGTATAGAACCTTGCTTCGACCACACCGGGAGTATTGTGCACAGTTCTGGTCTTCATATTATAGAAAGGATGTAGAGGCATTGGAGAGGGTGCAAAAAAGTTTCACAAGGATGATACCAGAACTGAGGATATTCTTATGAGGAAAGGCTGAACAAGCTGGGGCTGTTTTCTCTAGAAAAGAGAAGGCTGAGGGGTGACTTGATAGAGGTTGATAAGATAGGTTAGACAGAGAGAAAATGTTTCCACTTGTGGGGGTGTCCAACACTAGAGGTCATAAATATAAAATAGTTGTTAATAAATCCAATTATGACTTCAGGAGAAACACCCAAAGTGTTAAGAATGTGGAACGTGCTATCACAAGGAGTAGTTGAGTCAAATAGCATTGACACACTTAAGGAGAAGCTAGATAAGCACGAGAGAGAAAGGAATAGAAGGGTATCCTGATAGGGTTAGATAAAGTAGGGAGGGAGGAGGCTCGTGTGGAGCATAAACGTTGGCATAGACCATTTGGGCCGAATGGCCTGTTTCTGTACCATAGTTTTGATTTAACTCAATGGTTATGAACGATGTGCTTCTTGTTCCTGCCAGGTTAAGAATGCACTACATCAGTTTTTATTTAATAGAATTTTGTTTGCATGCAGCAACTGGCAAGCCTACAAGGTTGTTTCTTGCTTGTCTCATTGGTTGGTTGAAAAGTGGATCATTAAGTAAGAGTTCTGAAGTGAAAGATTATACTGATGAACTCTAAGGACACAATAGCTTATTAGTTATCCACAGCCGATTGATTCAACATTTACCTCAATGTCATGCACCCAGTTTAAAATGTTGCCTTTTGACTTTTAAATTTCACACCTATTTTTTCCAAATGTAGAGTGAAATTGATTGAGGCAGATGTCAGTGTGCACAGAATCTAGTCTTATTATTTTATAGACCTCGATCAAATCATGCCTGCGTCTATGCATCTCAAGTGTATAGGCCCAGCTCTTTAAACCTAGATTAGGTAGGCTTAAGGAGCTGGGTCTATAGCTAAGGTGTTTTAAACTGGGAATCATTCTTGTGGCCCCTCTTGTGAACCTTTTTCCAAAGCCTTAAATATCAGGCATCATGTGAGGGGACCAGAACTGGAAATAGTATTTTAAATGATGCCAGACTATGGTCTTATACAAGGATAAAATGGTATGTTTTACTTTGTAATGGATTGTCCTGTGAATGCAACACAGTACTCTGTTTACTTTAGTTATAGCTTCTCTGCATTGGTTGTGAACCTTTTAGAGAGTTATGAACTATACCAAAATCTTTTTCTGTCATAACATAAGAAATAGGAGCAGGAGTAAGCCTGCTCTGCCAATCAGTAAGATCATGGCTGATCTTCTACCTCAATTCCACTTTCCTTTCCTGCCCTATCCCCTTATCCTTTGATTCCGTTAGTGTCCAGATATCCACCGATCTCAGTCTTGAATATAGCCACAGCCCTTTGGGGTAGAGAATTCCAAAGATTCATGACCCTCTGAGTAAAGAAATGTTTCCTCATCTCAGTCCTAAAGGGGAAACAGCCTCTCAGCAGCTAGCCTGTCAAACCCTCTAAGAATTTTATACGTTTCAATGAGATCACCTCTCATTATTCTTAACTGCAGTGAATATAGGCCCATTCTGCTCTATCTGTCCTCATAGGACAACCCTCTCATCTCAGAAGCAATCTAGTGAACCTTTGTTGCCCCCCCCCCCCCCTTCCAGGCAAATGTATCCTTCCTTAGGTAAGGAGACCAAAACTGTACACGGTACTCCAGGTGAGTTCTCACCGGAGCCCTTAATAATTGCAGCAAGAGCTTTTTACACTCATACTTCAACCCCCTTTCCAGAAAGGCTAACATACTATCACAGGCTTCAGTTCTGTTCCTTGTAAAGTGTAAATGTGCTTAATGTTGGTCCTGCCCACATTGGTAACACTGAACTTGTCCAAGTTAAATACCATTTGCCAAATGCAAGCTCATTTCCCCCAAATGTCAAGTTCTACTTGCAGCCATTTAGTCTGCTCCACACTCCTAACATTTGCACAAATCTTCATATCTTGCACAAACTTGCAAATCATCACCCCAACATCTAGGTCATTAATATAGATAGTAAACAGCAAAAGCCTTAACATCGATCCCTGTGGCACAGGTAACTGGCCTCCAAGCAGATCCATGGCCATTGATGCCTTTCTGCCTACGGGCATGCAGCCAATTCTTAATCCACTGTTGCAGCTTCCCACAAGATTCTATCTTGTGGA
The DNA here is from genome assembly GCF_035084215.1 of Heptranchias perlo. Lineage (NCBI taxonomy): Eukaryota > Metazoa > Chordata > Chondrichthyes > Hexanchiformes > Hexanchidae > Heptranchias > Heptranchias perlo. The sequence goes on along the minus strand of NC_090341.1, from coordinate 26,084,020 downwards.
GCAAACCTATTCTTGGGTCCTTTATAAAAATGCTTTCTGAAAATTCAGGTAGACTGAGGCTACCCTCATCCACCAACTTAGCGACTTCAAAAAATTCAATCAAATTAGTATGGCACGGCCGTCTTTTCCAGTAGCTGTGTTGGGTGTCCCGAATGACTACTCCTCTGTCAAGGTGACCATTTGGAGCATCTCGTGATTCCTTCGAGTATCTTTCCTGTAATTGCAGTCAAACTAATAGACCTATAGTTCCCTGGTAATGCCTTGTCTCTTTTTTGAAAATTGGAACTACATGAGCATCCTTTCAGTCTTAGAGAACAATCCCTGACTCTAGCGAGCTGTTAAAGATGTGGGCAAAGGAGCCTTGGGTGGATGTCAGCTGGGCCAGCAACCTGATCTATTTGAAAGTTTCTAATTCTGTCTAAGATATCTTCTATTATAACATTAACAATTTTATTGTTATAGTACAACTTCTTGCTGGTAGGTGAGCATTGTCTTCAAGTCTAATGGCTGATGCAAAGTAATCATTTAATATCTCTGCCATCCCTGGGTGTCCGTTCAATCCTGTCCCTGGGAATCATAGTCTTTAACAGACCTCTGATTTCCAATGTAGCTTTAAAAAAAAAAGCTTTTGCCATTGCTACTGCAATTGTCGACTATCCTCTAGTGTGACCTTCTTAGCTGCTCTAATAGTGGCTTTTGTTTCCTTTAATTGTGTGCAATGTGTATCTTTGTTTTCCTGAGAATTATATACTTTTAATCATGAAAATATTTTTGCTTAAGTCTAATTTGCCTTTGTACATGACCAGTCAGCCACCTTGGCTTTGTCTTGCCATGTGCCTTTTAGGGACATGCATACATTGGTAGAATGAGTAGTGATGGATAATTAGTCTGACCTATACCAACAAATTGAGAATAGGTGATGGGATCTTTTCATGGGCTTAAGTATTATACGGCCTTATTCTGGATTATTTCTTCAAACCTCCTGAAGAAAGATGAACTGCTAAATTGCTAGAGTGGAATACGGAGTGCATCTGGAAAAGAACCAGCGCTCCCACACCATGACAGCACAGTAGAGAAAATATATTAATGTGATGCCAACATTTATTCAGATTGCTGAATTTGTCCTTACACACATCTTTCTGTTGCTAAGGAGCAGAGCATGGGAAGTATAGGCAGTGCTGAAGGTTGTAGTCCATGTACAAATGCCTCCCTTGATCAGCTGTACAGCAAGAAGATGACCACCTCAGATTGTACCAGCGATAGTGAAATTAACTGGAAACTTATTCCCATAACTGGTAAGACTTTGTCTATTGGTATTTGAGAAACAGACTATATAGTGATTGTGCTCATAGATTGATACTTCAAGGTATTAAATGTTTAAAATGGGGAAGGGGAAACAGGATTTTTTTTAAAAATCGGATGCCATTCAGATTTTCTTCCCCCCCCCCCCCCCCCCAGATTTTCGAATTCCTTGTATATCCTGTGAATTTTGTCACACTTTACAATGATTTTTCTTTCCTCCCTTCCTGAAGCCAGTACCTTGAGACTGATACATTGTAAGAATAAATATAATTGTCCTGCCTCTTGGTGGTTAAAATGAGTGTTCCAGTGCCTTGTCTGGAATTCATTGCTTTGTTAATTTAAAGGAATAGTGTAAAGAAGATAATGTCTTTCACCTCTGACTCTTTATCTGGTTTATGAATAGCTACACACTGCCATCATGTTCACCGTTAGGGCTTTCTTTAAAATACGCTGGGGTTGCACTGTGACAAAGATTTTGAACAAGTGGGAAGGTTCTTGGGTGCTGCAGGAACTAACTGAGCACTCCCTAATGAAACGTTCACACCCCTTCAAAGCACAGATGCTCTGTCTCCTATTCCAGCATAAATTCATTGGAATGTTGATTTTAAAATTAACATTCTGCATTATTGGTGTTCTGATTTGAATAACACTGGTTAACATCAAACCTTACAAGTTACCAGAACACCAGGTGTGTCTAGTTTATAGAACGTACGATAATAGTTGTCTTCGTTTGTAGATATGAAATCACGGATTGAACAACTGTTCTATTTACCACCAGAGGATTCATGTCCTGATGATCCACGGGTCATAAATCGCCAGTCGAACATTAATCATAATCAGTCGCCTTCAGATTCTGACACTGGAGAAGGCAGCATTTTAAAGGAATACACTAAGGATTTCCAGCACTGTTTTGCAACTTATGAGACCAATGGCCATTTGTTTGATTTGAAAGGTGATTCAGCTTCAGCAATTGAAAATACTGTTATTGTGGAATACAGCAAATTCTCAGACAAAATGAAGCAATTGCTCAAGAAGGAGAAAGTCCGATATGGTCCTGACAACAAAAGGCCAATCTTTTCTGCTCCACGAAAGGTTCCGGCACTTTCCAGGTATTCAAATGCCCAGTCACACCAAGTTCCTGTCCAAAGTTACATAAATCAGTTACGCAAGAGGATGAACTGTGTAATTGCTGATGCATGCTCTGTCATGCCTCATACAAATTTGCATTTTTACCAATCATCTTCCGAACTAGCTCAGAGGATGCAAAATAGAATTGCAACATGCAGTACAATCGTACAAGAGCCGCTCCCATCCATGGATTCTCCGTTAAATACCTTAGTGTGCACAACAGAAGAGTCCAACAATTGTACCAACTCTGTCTATGAAGAACCGATTCCCTTTGAAAAGACTCCGGGGCCTGAAAAGGGTCCAAAAAGTGGTGCTTCCCTTTCTGAGAGTATAGTGCATTTACAACAAATCTCTGGACAAACCAGCTTGACCTTTGGCTCAGTTAGTGATTCAAATTACACGGCTGCAGTAGGGGAGGACATAAGCTTGTCACCGGAACAAACCCCAAGCTTTGGGAATCAGCAAGAAATAGTGTATCCATTACAAGAACCCAGTGGAATTGTAGGGCTTCCTGGAGCACAACCATGTCTAACCAACTTAATTCAGCGGTTAAACCCTGAAGTCTTTTGCAGCTTAGTTGAAATTATTAAGGATGTCCAGAAGAACACGGTGAAGTTTTACATTTATGAAGTTGAGAAGACTTCTGTCTGTGCAGAAATAAAGGTACAATGGCACTCAAATAATGCCAGATTTGACTGAAATTAGTTGTGTGTGTTTTCAATAAAGCAGAAGGTTAACCAATTTTTAACCATCTTAAAAGAATTCTAGGTCATCCTATGTTTCACAGGAAGAATTTGTCTCTATTTCAATCATGGGTGTACAGAACCTTGGTCAGACTCCATCTGGAGTACTGTGTTTAGTTTTGGGCACCACACTTCAGGAAGGATATATTGGCCTTGGAGGGGGTACAGCACAGATTCACCAGCATGATACCAGGGCTTCGAAAGGGTTAAGTTATGAGGTCAGGTTGCATATACTTGGTTTGTATTCCCTTGAGTTTAAATGGTTGAGGGGTGATTTAATTGAGGTTTAAAATGATGAAAGGATTTGATAGGGTAGATAGAGAAGCTATTTCCTCTGGTGGGGAGGATATTCCAGAAAAAGGGGGCACAATCTTAAAATTGGAGTTAGGCCATTCAGGAGTGAAACCAGGAAGTACTTTTTCCAGAGTAGTGGAAATCTGGAATTCTCTTCCCCCAAAAGTCTGGATACTGGATCAGTTGAAAACTTCAAAACTAAGATTTTTGTTAGGTAAGGGTATAATGAATATGGAACCAAGGTGGCTAAATGGAGCTAAGATATAGATCAGCCCTGATCTAATTGAATGGTAGAATAGGCTTGAGGGGGCTGAATGGTGTACTGCTGTTCCTATGTCCCTTGGGACATCTTACTATGTTAAAGGCATATAAATGCAAGTTGTTCCTACTTCTAGTCCTAAATACTACTAGAAAAGGGGGGGGGGTTGCTGTTAGTATTGATTAAGGAGAATATGGCAGTGCTGTGGAGAGAATGTGTTCTGGAGGGGTCAAGGACAGAATCTATTTGGGGTTAGTTAAACAATAGAGGTGCCATTACACTAGGGGTATTCTATAGGCCACCAACTAATGGGAAGGATATAGAGGAGCAAATTTGCAGAGAAATTAGAGATGTGCAAGAGCCATAGAGTAGTGATAATGGGGGACTTCAACTATCCTAATATAGACTGGGATAGTAATAGTGTAAGGGGCAAAGAGGGGGAGGAATTTTTGAAGTGTGTTCAGGCGAACTTTCTTGACCAGTACATTTCCAGCCCAATGAGGAAGGATGCATTGCTGGATCTGGTTCTGGGGGATGAGGTGGGCCTAGTGGAGCAAGTGTCAATGGGGGAACATATAGGGAACAGCGATCGTAGTATCATAAGGTTTAGATTAGCTATGGAAAAGGACAAGGACCACTATTAAAAATACTCAATTGAAGGAGGGCCAATTTCAGTAGGATGAGAACGGATCTGGCCCAAGTAAATTGTAATCAAAGATTGGCAAGCAAAACTGTAATTGAACAATGGATGGCCTTTAAAGAAGAGATGATTCGGGTAGTCTAGGTACATTCCCACAAGGGAGACAGGCAGGGCAACTAAAGCCAGAGCTCCCTGGATAACAAGAGATAGAGAGTAAGATGAAGCAGAAAAAGGGGGCATATGGCAGATGTCAGGTTTATAATACAAGTGAGAACCAGGTTGAATATAGAAAGCTTTGAGGGGAAGCGAAAAAGGAAATAAGAGGGGCCAAGAAAATGTATGAGAATAGACTGGCGGGTAACATAAAAGGGAATCCAGAAGTCTTCTAAAGGCATATAAATAGGTAGTAAGAGGAGGGGTGGGGCCAACTAGAGACCAAAAAGGGATCTACACTTGGAGGCAGAGGGGCATAGCTGAGGTACTAAATGAGTACTTTGCATCGTTCTTTACCAAGGAAGAAGATGCTGCCAGAGTCACAACAAAAGAGTAGGTAGTTGAGATACTGGATGGACTAAAAATTGCTAGAGGAGATGCCAGAAAGGCTAGCTGTACTTAAAGTAGATAAGTCACCCGGCCCAGATGGGATGCATCCTAGGTTGCTGAGGGAAGTCAGGGTGGAAATTGCGGCGGTACTGGCCATAATCTTCCAATCATCCTTAGATATGGGGGTAGTGCTGGAGAATTGTGAATGTTACGCCCTTGTTCAAAAAAGGGTGTAAGGATAAACCCAGCATTACAGGCCAGTCAGTTTGACCTCTGTAATGGAGAAACTTTTAGAAACGATAATCTCGGACAAAATTAGCAGTCACTTGGAGAAGTGTGGATTAATTAAGGAAAGCCAGCACAGATTTGTGAAAGGCAAGTTGTGTTTAACTAACTTAATTGAGTTTCTTGAGGTAACAGAGGGTTGATGAGGGCAGTGCAGTTGATGTGGTGTATATGGACTTCCCAAAGGTGTTTGATAAAGTGCTGCATAATAGGCTTGTCATCAAAGTCGAAGCCCATGGAATAAAAGGGACAGTGTCAGCATGGATACTTGGCCAAGTGACAGGTAACAGAGTAGTGGTGAACGGTTGTTTTTCGGACTGGAGGGAGATGTACAGTGGTGTTCCCCAGGGGTCGGTGATGGGACCACTGCTTTTCTTGATATATATTAATTACTTGGACTTGGGTGTACAGGGCACAATTTCAAAATTTGCAGATGACACACAACTTGGAAGTGTACTGAACAGTGAGGAGGATAATGATAGACTTCAAGAGGACATAGTGGCATGGTGGCAGATGAAATTTAACGCAAAAGTGTGAAGGTGATATATTTTGGTAGAAAGAACGAGGAGAGGCAATATAAACTAGAGTACAATTCTAAAAGGGGTGCAGGAACAGAGATCTGGGGGTATATGTGCACAAATCATTGAAGTTGGCAGGGCAGGTTGAGAAAGTGGTTAAGAAAGCATATGGGATCCTGGGCTTTATAAATAGAGGCATGGAGTACAAAAGCAAGGTGGTTATGGTGAACCTTGTATAAAACACTGATTCAGCCATAACTGGAGTGTTGTGTCCAATTCTGAGCCAAGTACTTTAGGAAGGATGTGAAGGCCTTAGAGGGTGCAGAAGAGATTTACTAGAAAGATTCCAGGGATGAGAGACTTCAGTTACGTGTATAGACTGGAGAAGCTGGAGTGGTTCTCTTTAGAGCAGAGAAGGTTGAGGAGATTTGATAGAGCTATTCAAAATAATGAAGGGTCTAGACAGAGTAGATGGAGAGAAACTTTTTCCATTGGTGGAAGGGTCAAGAACCAGAGGGCATAGATTTAAGGTGATTGACAAAAGAACCAAAGGCAACATGAGGAAAAACCTTTTTTACACAGTGAGTGGTTGTGCTCTGGAATGCGCTGCCTGAGGGGGTGGTGGAAGCAGATTCAATAGCGGCTTTCAAAGGGGAATTGGATAAGTACTTGAAAGGAAAAAATACGCAGGGTTATGGGGATAGAACAGATGAGTGGGACTAGCTGGATTGATCTTGCAGAGAGCTGGCATGGACTCGATGGGCCGAATGGTTACAGCACGGAAGGAAGCCATTCTATGATTTGTACTGCGGGTTGTTCACAGTTCACATGGGTGTAGTATGAAAATTTGGCACTTTGTTGAAATCCTACTGATAATGCTGCTTCTACCACTGGCACTCATCTCATTGGCTAATCAGTAAGCAACAATTAATTTTAGGACTAGCTACATTCCACGTGTGAAACTTAGAATTGAGGTTGGCAGGTTCCCTAGGTGGGCAGTTCTGCAGCTTGCATCTGCTAAAAACTTAATGGGAGGCAAGTGATCTTCCTCTTCTGCTGGGCTGGTTATTTTATTGTTTAATTTGTTTAGTTCAAATTATAAGCTGTTCTGTTTGTATTAAAGTAATGCCTGTTGAAATACCCACGTTTCTTTAACAACAGTTTGTTTAAAATCACTTACATCCTTTTGTATTTTGCAAATGGATGGTCAGTTGCACAGCAGCGTAACATTCTTGCAGCTGCGAGTGATGCCTCTACATACTATCTCAATGTGATATTGCGATGCAATGACCTGCTGTGCTGTTGATTGCGGGAACAGCAGCTTTCCTCTCAAGCACCTGATCTCGCCCAAACTGGGCAATGCTGGGAGCTACAGTGTTTCCTGTAAAATATCCCAACTGCAAAAGGCCTGTCATATATGTCCTCTCATTTGGGGAATGGGTGTTGGGGTTGGAAGGAAGTTCAGGAACTTTAGTTACCAAAATGACATGGCTGAAGAAATAAGCTGCCTCATGCATGCTCTATCTAGATTTTCATGGTTGGAAATTTTTTTCTTTTTTTGTTCTGTTTTTATAACCGCATCACTAGACCTGTTCATGCTTGTTTGTGATGCTTTGTGTACATAGAATAGGGAAACTAGAACATTCTAAAATGTATTTTACAACTTTGCAGTTTTTTTTTAAACTGGGTGGATCATTCTGCTTAATATTGTAATTAGCTGACACTGGTAAGGAGGTGAGAAGTCCCATTTACTAATGGTCCCAGTCAATGCTCTTGAGTGACCAGCACATACCACCCTGGTGTTGGTGCGAGAGATAACAATGAACATAGCGAGAAGGAATGGGAAAAATAATAGGGAGAGAGAGGCTCACAGGGTTGTAATCCTAGTTTAAAATGAAATTTCACTAAGCTGTTCTGAATTGTGGAACTGTTAATAATTCCTTAATTCTGAATCATGCAGGAATACTTGACCGGATTGGGTAATAAGGAGTGTCATCCAGAGGAGTTTTTGAAAAGAAAAGAAGGTTCAATGGATAAATTACTGATTATAATTCAAAATGAAGACATTGCATCTCACATTCACAAGGTGAAGAAATCCCTCTTTAAAAATCTTTTGATGGTACTTGACATCGGTATTTTTAGGCTCATCAAAGGAGTGCAACCATATGTAAATTGTGATCAGTTATATGGGGAGATTTACACAGAAAAATGTAATGCTGGGAGCTTTCAAGTTTTAAATTTCCAAACATTTGTACATTGAAGTAATTTTAGAGGTGCAGATTTTAGAGGTATTGAATTTATTGCAGGGAGTCACTTTTGGCATGTCTGTAAATGGTGCAATGTTTTTCTTATAGCTTTTTGAAAGAGCTATACAATTAGTCCCTTTCCCCATAGCCCTGCATATTTTTCCCTTTCAAGTATTTATCCAATTCTCTTTTGAAAGTTGTTATTGAATCTGCTTCCACCACCCTTTAGGCAGTGCATTCCAGATCATAATGGGCTGCGTTAAACAAATTCTCATCTCGCCACTGGTTCTTTTGCCAATTACCTTAAATCTGTGTCCTCTGGTTACAAACCCTTCTGCCACTGGAAACAGTTTCTCATTTACTCTACCAAAACCCTTCATGATTTTGAACATCTCTATTAAATCTCCCCTTAATCTTCTCTGCTCTAAGGAGATCAACCCCAGCTTCTCTAATCTTCATACAATTGAAGTCCCACATCACTGGTACCATTCTATTAAATCTCCTCTGCACCCTTTGAGGCCTTGACATCCTTCTCAAAGTGTAGTGCACAGAATTGGATACAATACTCCAGCTGGGGCCTAACCAGTGATTTATAAAGGTTTAGCATAACTTCCTTGCTTTTGTACTCTATGCCTCTAATTATAAGGCCAGGGATCGTGTGTGCTTTTTTTTTAAAACAGCCTTCTCTTGTTCTGCCACCTTTTTATTTTTACATATTTTGACAAAGGAGCTCTTGTAGTATTACGTAGTCTTGAGAGAGGTGTGTGAGCACACTTTCTTGGGGAGCACTGATGCAAAGCTGTTTCTGTTTCACGCGGGTGCCAAATTTCCTAGTGTTAGTCCAAATATAAAACCCAACCCAACCTAACTCTGAAATGAAGCAGGGAGTCTCGTTCACTTTATTCCAGTGTCAGTTCAGACCCTAATTCCAGACTTAGACTGCATTTACATTATAGTTAGGGTTGGTACAAAACAAAACTGACTAAGTTTTAGTGCAAATTCGCTTTAAATTCTTGTAAATATGGAAGTATTTGTACTTGTTTCTGAGAGGTACTTTTATTTGAACGTTTTAATTTAATTGCAGGTCCCATCCTTGACATCTTTAAAGAAGTTGTCCCGTGTCAGTTTTGCTGGAGTGGATAGCTTGGATGATGTACAGAATCACACATACAATGAACTGTTTGTGTCTGGTGGATTTGTGGTGTCAGATGAAAGTGTCCTGAATCCGGAATGCGTTACTGTTGGTAAGTTGGTCTGCTACAGCTCAGTGTTTGCTGTCAGTTCTAATCTCAAGTGTTTTCTCATGGCTAGTATGGTTGCAATGTAATATTGCCTGCCAGAGGTTAGGCAATTCCCGAGTTTTTGTTTATTAGGAAAAGAATTATGAATGATGCTTTCTGCTTCTAAGGGCTTCAGAGCTCCACAGGGCAAAACCAAGTAAAATTAACAATAGGAGTTCTTTAAACGAATGGTCTGGTTCAGGTTCCTGCTGTCTTTTTTGCTTTTCCTATGCAAGTCTGTTGATTGGTGATCTTAAAGAAAACTATCATAAACTTGTTTTTGCCCTAAAAAAAACTCTAGATATGTAAATTATAAGCATGGGCATATATTGTAGCACACTTTTCTGCCTGTAATACTGTTAATTCAAATTATTCCAAAAATCTGAATTTCAAGGTGAGGGTAAAGATGGCACTGTTTTGGCCGGTAAGCTGAAATAAATGTGTTGTCAATCCTGACTTTTTTTTTAAAGAAACATTATTTTCAAACTGTTTGCCCAGGAGGACAGGGAGAGACTTGGGGTTCTCGACCTCTGTGTTGCCCTCATCCGCTAAGAGATCATGACTCTTACCTTTCCCATTGTTTTCCCATCCTCCATTTCTTCCTGTTCTGCACAGCATGTGAATGGAATTCTGTATCTCCATCTAATTTCAATTTCTGAAAAGATGGTTCCGGTTGTTTTAAGTATGCTAAGCACTTCCTTTTAATTTGTATTCCTCCTATAACAACAACTTGCATTTATAAAGTGCCTTTAATGTAATAAAACATACCAAGGCATTCCGAGGATTGTTATCAACCAAAATTTGACACCAAGCCACACAAAGATATATTGGGACAGGTGACTAAAAGCTTGGTCAAATAAGTAGGTTTTAAGGAGCGTCTTAGAGGAGAGGGAGGTAGTGAGGCTTAGTGGTTTAGGGAGGGAATTCCAGAGCTTGGGGCCCAGGCAGCTGAAGGCAAGGCCGCCAATGGTAGAGCGATTTAAGATTAGGGATGCAAGAGGCAAGAATGGGCAGAGCGCCGAGATCTGAGGGTTGTCAGACTGGAGGAGGTTAGAGATAGGGAGAGGCAAGGCCCTTGAGGGATTTGAAAACAAGGATGAGAATTTTAAAATTGAGGAGTTCCTGGACTCTGAGCTAATGTAGGTCAGAAAGCACAGAGGTGATGGATGGATGGGACTTGGTGCGAGTTAGGATATGAGCAACAGAGGTTTTGAGCTCAAGTTTATGGAGGGTGGAAGGTGGGAGGCTGGCCAGGAAAGCATTAGAATAGTCCAATCTAGAGGTAACATAAGCATTAATGAGGATTTCAGCAGCAGATGAGCTGAGGCAGGGGCGGAGATGGGCAGTGTTATGGAGTTGGAAGTAGGTGGTCTTGGTGATGGAGCAGATATGTGGTCAGAAGCTCATCTCAGTCAAATAGGACGCCGAGGTTGCGAATGGTCTGGTTCGGCCTCAGACAGTGGCCAGGGAGAGGGAACAGAATTTGTGGCGGGGACCGAAGACAATGACTGAAGTCATCCCAATATTTAGTTGGAGGAAATTTTTGCTCATCCAGTACTGGATGTCAGACAAGCAGTGTGACAAATCAGAGGCAGTGGGAGGGGTTGAGAGTTGCTGGTGAGGTAGAACTGGGTGTTATCAGCATACATGTGGAAACTGATGTGTTTTCGGATGATGTCGTTGAGGGGGCAGTATGTTGATGAGAAATAGGAGGGGGCCAAGGATAGATCCATTAAAATAGCCCATCAACTTCTGCCTGAGAAATGAATCTTTGGATTTGGTAACGTGACACAGTATTCACTGTGCAATTTGATGCAAATGACTAACTATTAAGTAAAATTTGAATTAAACTGCCTGGATTTAGTGAACATACTAGCCTTGCTGGCATATTATGACATTAACTTGTGGTATTTTGTAGTATACTGTGGCAGGTGTGCTTGAACACATTTAGTTTTAGGAGCATTTGTACTACTAAGTTTAGAACAGTGCAAAACAGTTTCTATTTCACATTGGTACGAAACATATTCCAGTTTATCATTTTAAAAACTCAATGGTTCACTAATGGCCTTCAGGGAAGGAAATTCACCATCCTACCTGGTCATAGCTTCAGTTCAACACAACGTGGTTGGTTCTGAAGTGGGCAATAAATACGGCCTTACCAGCATCATCCACGTACTGAAACATGTACATGGTTTTCTAGGAGAGAAAACTCTTCGATCCAATACTTTTCTTCCCAACCCACCTTTCCAGGTCCAAAATGGAATGATTCAGAGGTTTGAGAGACTCAAGCTAGTTGCCTGAGAATCTGTGAAACCTGTCACTGGAGTGTCCCAACTTCAAATGACAAGGCTGACATTTGAACATTTGTTCCCTTAAAGTCCCAAATATCTTGTTTTAGTTGCAGAGGTATTGTTGTACTTGAACAATATAAAACATTTCTTCCAGAAAAACTGCAAATATTCCTGGACTTTCTCAGAGATTTGAGCACTCCTGAAAGCAAGTGGGTCTGGAAAATTCACTGCAAAATACACAAAAAGTTAAAGGAGCTGGCAAGGTTAGTTTATAAGAACATAGAAACTAATGTCTTAGTTCATACCATTCAATAATAAAGCAACTATAATCTACTTCAAATGCTGTAATTGAATATTGATGAAATTTGGCTTTTATTGTAAATCTATAATCTTACACAGGTACTGTTAATATTGTAATGCAAACATTTCCCACAAGGAATTCCCATGTTTAAAATATCTACACTTTCCTATTATACTTACCTTCTATATTTGCCTAAAGCCAAAAGATGGTGCTCTAATGAGCATTCCAGTGTTGCATTTTATGACTTAATGGCCCTATAATACCATTGTGTAATGGTGTGGAGCTTGCTGATTTTCTGCCACAAATAAAAATCATTATAATGAATTTCAACCTTTTAAAAGTTCATTATTTTACCTCATCTCTCAGCCCAATATTTGCCATCCACTGGCTGTGTCTTTGCCACTGCACTGTGGACCTGATGGCCTATCCATACCTCTGTGTGACCCAACGCTTTCCTCCCTGCCTCCATTGGCTATTTCAGACAGTTGCACTGCCTATCTCTGAGCCTGCTCGCCCTTCATGGCCTCCCTCAGTCTGCAAGCAGCACTCAAAGCTGGTTCTTTGCATTTACCAGGCTTTTGAACTGAGTGGACAGGAATTCCCTAAGGGGCTTCCCCAAGGCATTGTGGAAAGAGCCCTGTTAATTCATTAATTTTTTAATAATGGGGCTTTCCCAGATGTTTTGGGAAGGGCTGGAAGGGAATCCTGCTCCCTCTTGTTTCAAAAGCTGGTTCCCAGTAAAGGCTCCAAAGCCACTTTTGAATTATAAAAGGGGAACTCCCCTCCTGTAGTGGAAACCCCTGTTATTTAAGCTACAAAAGTTTAAGTAACAGATTCTTTCTGAATCTGCATGGGCAATTTAATGTTCCTGCTCTCCCTATTACCTCCCCACCTGGCATCCCCTTCTCCTTTTCCTCCTGTTACTTCTTGCCTAGAGCATATGCCCTTCCCTACCTGTGTTTTACTTCTTGCCTTTTCCATTCTACCAACCATGCCTACTTTAATCCTTGACCATTGCCCCTGGTTCACCACCAGAAAATTCAACCTTTGGGCTGCATCCATCCCCAGCTTGAGGCATGTACAACCTACCAGCTGTACCACTAGCTGGGTGCCTCCCCCACCTTGTACACCATGCCTACCACCACAACACTACCAACCATCTCCCAGCCAAAAAGTCAGAAATATTAAAATTGAAAGACAATATTAAAATAAAATGAGTCAAAAGAAAAATGGGATAGATAACCAGAAAACAAGAAATGTACAGTCAGGAGACAGAGAGAAGCTTCAATATAAAGACATGTTAGAGAACAAACCTATCTTCTGAGCAACGGCTGGGAGATCCATTATTATTTATGAATTTAATAATTGTTTTGAAATACTTTGATATAAAGTAGAAGAATATTGTATTATAACCAAGCAGATTTGCATACAAAACTGGCTGTATAATAAACTGCTTAGATGCCTTTCACAGCTAACACATGTAATTGCTACAGTTGGAGAAAGATGATTGACATGACATTATCTTTAAGATGCTGAAAGGAATAGATAATGTGTTCAGGCTATTTAATTTATGATATAGTGCAGAATTATTGGGACACAAGTAAAAGTTACCACGCACCAAATGGGACTAGAGGTTTTAAAGAAATGTTTCTGCCCTTGCCCCAACAAAGCAGTGGATGTGTAGAACACACAATACTGAAGCTGAAGATTTTCAGAGGTACGAACCTATGGAGATGCTGAATCGTAAGAGTCTATTGTCAGCATAATAGCTACATAGTTCACTTGTTAGTGTGAATTGATTTTGGCGTGTTCAAACTATAGTGGTACTGATTAGCTTTACTATGTATTGTGAATAATGGAACAGCTTCTGTTTACACATTTTCTTACAGGACAAATACAGCAGCCTTCAATATTCTGTCACTTGTGAATAAGTATCAGAAGTGTAATTTAGTAGAAGTTCTATCTTACCATGATTGTGACTCCAGATTACGAAACACTATTGAATTAGACTGTTTAGTCAAACTTCAAGCTCAGACCATACAGCACAGACATGTGGTGTTCCTGACCGGTAGGTATTGAATTCCAGGTATAATTTTACTTTTTGTACATCTAAGGCTGTTTTTTGATATAGTTTTTGGGGTATTCTTTTTCTTCAGAAAAAAATATGGAGCCTCTTTCCAGTTACTCTGAGTGTGGAGTAGTTGTGGCCAGTATTGATGACCTTGTGAAAAACTTCAACAGCCTTATTGGCTACCATAGTTCAAGCATGGAAGATAAACAGCTGCTGGGATTAGGATCTCAGGATAGCTTGCAAGGCAAGTAAAATGTACTGGAAAATTAGCTGATTTTAATTTAATACTGTGGGGAAGTGTTGAATGAAGTCTTACAAGGTTAATGCTTGGACCTGTATTGCTTCTAATCTACATAAATTACCTGAATTTAAATTGCTCGAGTTTGCTGAAGACAAAAATAAGGAAAACTGTAGACATGCAGTAAAAAGATTTGCATTGGTTGTGAAATCGAGCAGGTATATAGTGAATTTGCATCTTTCTGCACTGGTAAACAATGTGGGGCACAAGTTTACAACAAATTGAATTCAGTTAAATCAGGGAGACTTGGGAAAGACCTGGCAGTATTGGGCACATTGTTTTCAATAAACAATACAGATTGTATTGTCTGGAAAATCACTTGTAAAACCTTTTTATTAGCTTTTCAATTACATTAGTCATACCACACTTAGAATCAGTCTTGATCATCATACCATGAAAACATAGGCTTTAATAACTAGAAAGAATGCAGAAAAGGCAAGACTGATCCTGCACATACAGATGAAATGAGGAAAGTTTAGAAAAGATGGCTTAACGTGAGATTTTTTTAAAGTGCTGGATACAGTAAATCTCAAAACATTACATAATACAATCTGTGAAAGTGCATTTACCTGCAAAAAAAATTGGTCCCAGCATAATTAAGCTACTACAGATTTTTTTAAAAATATTTGTGGGAAATTTTTATTTGCTGCTGTTTAAGAGCATAAGCTATATCAGAAAAGGCTGTTTCACTCTTAAAATAGTTTTTGTTTAAGTCGAATTTATTTCCTAATTGGGGAAGCTTTGTGGAGTTTCTGAGCCTCATCAGGCAACAGAGCTAAATCAACTAACATGATTGCTGTAACAATCTTGAGACTGTTTGAAATTGCCAGCTGCTGATGTGTGGGTCCTCCTCTGTCGGTCGCAGTCCATAGTGTAAACAAGCTCAGGTTCCTGTAATTAATAGCCTTGTACACCCTAGAAAGGCCAGTTTTTGTAATGTGACTGGGGAGCTGGTCCCATGTGCTTGCTTTCTGTATTAAAAGTGGAATCCAGTATACCTACAGAGAGCAGCACTAGAAGTTTGATCTCTGGAAACACAATGCATTGTTATGCATGAAGTGCAATTTTAGCAACTGCCTTGGTTAGTTTCTAGTGGTATCAGGATATCCTATTAAAACAAATGGCAAAATTTTTTATGGGAAAACTTGCATTTTAAGAGTTGCTGATAATCCCTCTTCAGATGTTTAAATTTAGTTCTGAATCATTTGACGTATCTTTTCATTAGTAATTTCTAATGGCTAGGTAAATTTTCTTCAACCTCTTTGGAGTTGGCAGAAGTGGAAGGTGCTGATGCAGAAAACTTGGGAACAAGTGAAGGAAACAATGAAGAGGAAGATATGTCATTGGACTCTGAAGGTAATTCACCACAGATAGAAATCTGTAGTGAGGAATCTGAAGATCTGAATGTTGCTAATAGCTCACACACTGAGGTACAAGGAACAAAAGGAAAGCTGAGCCATCCCGAGGACTCCTTACAGCAGGCATCAGGTGATGTTCAGATCACCCCATCAGGGGATGTAACATCTGAACTGGGATCGAACAATGTACCTGCTTCCACTTTGCACCTGGTCAAAGGAGATAGCAAAGATTCAAAAGGAGAAGAAGGATTTACATACAACAGTAGTCCGTTCTACTCTCATTCACAAATGGAATCAGACTACAGGAGCTTTAATGTAATGACTCATCAGAGTTTCCTAGCAAGTGGAATTGGGCCTTCATACATTCCTCCTTTGAATCAGAATAGTCGAGACACCAGTAGCTATTATTCATCTGGATACAATCAAAACTTGACTTATAGTAAAAATAACTGGGAAAAATCCTGGAATACTGGCAGTACACCTAGTCTGTCTTACCAGCAGCAACAACAGAAGCTACATCAGCAACGGTATCATTAAATACCAACTTTTACTGTCCTTTCCATGGAGAACTTTGCAAACTTATGCAGGTGCTTAACCTTTGAACTGTACCTAGTTCATGATTCTAGATATCACTGCATTTCTGGGTTTGTTCCTTATCCTTTGCTTGGTGCTGAAAGGACTTTTCTTAAGGACTAACAAATATGCATACCCTGTGTATGTTGGTTATAGTGACTTTGTTGTTTGAGATGAAAACTGTTAAATTTGGTCCTTTTTAATTTCTGTTACTCTGTTAGAATAACTACAGTTCCTTCTTGCAGTTTGCTACTTAAAATGATTAAAAATGACCTTTTAGGACTTGTCCTATAATTCCTTTTACTCACTCAAAAGTAAGTTTTTTTTTGTTTCTGAACCACATTTCTGCTTTTTAAAAATTTGTCAATTATTTTCTTGCATATTCTTTGTCTTATTTAAAAGAACAAATTCAGGTCTAGCAGTCAGAATTATGCAAAGATCTGTATCTTGGCAACAGCTGCTCTAGTGTAACTGCTGGCCATATATATATAATTTTTTTTTTAAAAGAGATACTGAATAAACAACCTAGGTCAGACTGTACTGTAAGCGCTTCTTTGAAGCATGTTACATTGACATACGATCAGTTTGTGTGTAAACTTAAAGTATAATGGTTATTGGCTGCTTGAT
Source organism: Heptranchias perlo (assembly GCF_035084215.1). Lineage (NCBI taxonomy): Eukaryota > Metazoa > Chordata > Chondrichthyes > Hexanchiformes > Hexanchidae > Heptranchias > Heptranchias perlo. Next base: position 26,067,263 of record NC_090341.1, on the reverse strand, counting down.
CCACTTCATGTTAGCAGCCTGATCCATTAAAAATCTGAAACTTGTCTAGATTGACCTTTTTGGTTAAAAGGGTATTTTTAATTTTACAGAAAAATGCCACATGAAATACTTCTGACTTACAGTTAATGTTTTGATATAGATTTAATTTATTTTGTACAAATGTTTCATGAACCATTGGTTAATTTTTTATTTGATTCAAGTTGTGTGGTTACTGTCTGGTAATAGTGTTTTATTTAATGGCCTTACAGCAGTACATGGGACTGCTTGTTAACTAGACATATTCATATACCTCAGTTTCAAGTGTATAGCCTATTTTGCCACTTGTTCAATCTAGCATTAAATAAAACACTTGCATACAAATTAACTTGATGTTTGTGTATGTGTAAATATATATATATATTGTAAAACTGTTTTTCTTACACTGTTGTATATTAATAAAATGGTTGAAAATTTAGACTGGCCAAATTAATCTCATGTATTTTTTAAATAGATTTTTTTTATTGTTCTGTGATTTGTGGGCAAAATGCGTTTACAAGGAAAGGAGCGGCTGCTGCTTAGAGAACGACCATGAGTGGAATGTAAATCCTATCCTACAGTTCCTCATGATGGCCCAGAATTTGCTGTTAAGGCGCATTGGGCCCCAAGCACCGTTTGACCGTTGAGTGCCCTGATTCTCTGGTGGTGAATTTACGCAAAGTGTGCCGGAGATCTCTCATCACATCAAGGATAGCGGTGTCAATTCTGATTTTGATCGTGTGAATAGTATCGCTGTATTCATCCACTTTTTATTCAGTTTTATAAAAGTGCATGTTTGACCGAGTCCCGTTTTGCGAAGTTACCACAAGTCTGTTCGGTTATCTATTTTGTTTTCTAAAATTGTGGAAATATAATTCCTGGGTGTAATATGGGCAGTGCGTGTGGCTGCAGGTACCTGAGCTAATTGAAGGCTTCCAAATTGTATTGGTATGGTTCCCAAGATTTTTGTTGCCTCATGGCTAGTTCTGTTGTAAATTAATTGAATGCTATGATTAGTTAACAACTCCGTTATCGTTGGATCATACGACTACCAGGATGGTAGAAGGTGAACTAGAGGAGTCTTGGTCTTTTATCGTCTAGCAATTCCTATGTTCATCTGTTGGTGGGTGGATTCATCTAAAAGCGCACATCCTATGTATTGCAGTGGAAATATATTTTAAAAACTCAATGCAAAATCTGTAGGAAGTAATTATTTAATTAATTTCTCACATCACTGCCTTAAATTCAGACCAGCTGCATGGTCTCTAATAGTCGTCTTAGCTCTTAGATTGTCAATTGCAAATTTAGACTATTTTATCAATGTTAAGGAGCCAGAGATCATTGGATACAAACAATAATTCCCATTCCAGCCCGCTAGTATGTCTAAAAGCTTTTTTTTGTATTAGCTAAATAAATCAGCAAAGATCAGTAAAAAGGCATCATGTTTAAATCAAGCCAGGTCACATGCACCGTTCTGGTTCAGTCTAAGTGGCAGTGGCGATCAAAGCAGCAAATTGGACGTCACAACTTGTGACTGGAGCTGAAAACTGGAATTGTCAGCAAACAGTCCAACTCTGTGTGATGGAGGGAAGGTTATTAATGCAGCAGCTGAAGGTGGCTGAGCAGCTCCTGTGAAGTCCTGGGATTGGCCTCTGACAACCATCTTCCTTTGTGTCATGTATGACACTTTGACTCCTATTGACTTCAGTTTTCCTAATGCTCCTTGGTGCCATAGTTGGTTGAATACTACCTTAATGTTGAGGGCAGCTGCTATCACCTCTCCTGGCATTCAGGTCTTGTGTCCATATCTGCATCAAGGTTGTGATGAGGCCCAAAGCAAAGTGGTTCTCACTGAAAGCAGATTATAGTTGAGTAGGTGTTGTTGATGACTCCTTCCATTACTTTACTGATGATTGGGAGTAATTGACCAAATTATTTGTCCTGTTTTTTGTGGCTAGGATAGCCCAGGTTAATCTTCCACATTTCTGGTAGATGCCAGTGTCATAGCTAAGGAGTCTTATTACACCAGGGTTATAGTCCAACAGCTTGGCTAGGGGAGCAGCTAGCTCTGGTGCACAGTTCTTCACTACATCAAGGACGTTGTCTGGGCCCATAGCCTTTGTTGTGTCAGTGCACTTAGCCACTTCTTAAGGTTATGTGGACTGAACCAAATTGCCTGGACAATGGTATCCATGATGGTAGGGATCTTGGGATGAGGCAGAGTAGGATTATCTATTTGGCACTTTAGGCTGAAAACAATTGCAAAACAGTTCAGATTTGTCTCTTGCAGTCATATGGTTCAGGATGAGGATGTTTAAGAGTCTTTTCCCATAAGTTACCTGATTCTCTATGGCCATTCTTGACTAGATGTGGTAGGGCTACAGAATTTTGCTCTGATCTTTTCGCTGTGGGACTATTTAGCTCTGGTGGTAGGCTGCTGCTTTTGCTGTTTAGCATACTGCTGGCCCTATATAACAGCTTCACTAGGTTGGTACCTCTTTCTAAAGTATGCCTGATGTTACTCTTGGCACACCCTTTTACACTCCCAATTGGACTAGAGTTGGCCTTCTGTTTGGTGATCGAGGAGTGAAGGATGTGGTGGTATATAATTCTGCTAATGGCCCACAGCTCCTCATGGATCCCAGATCAGTCCCTAGTCTGTCACATTGCATAGTGCCATACTACACCATGGAGGATGTCTTCACATTTGAGAAGTCTTAATCTTCACAAGGACTTCTAATACTATGATGGGCAGCTGTGTGATAGGTAGGTTGGTGAGGATAGCAAGTAGGTTACTTGCTCATAAGGGGCTGCTCTTTCAAAACTGAGCTGAGGAGAAAATTCTTCACTGAGGGTAGTAGCTCTGTGGAATTTGCTGCCCCAGGAAGCTGTGGAAGCTACATCATTAAATAAATTCAAAACAGAAATAGACAGTTTCCTAGAAGTAAAGGGAATTAGGGGTTACGGGGAGTGGGCAGGAAATTGGACATGAATTTAGATTTGAGGTTAGGATCAGATCAGCCATGATCTTATTGAATGGCGGAGCAGGCTCGAGGGGCCGATTGGCCTACTCCTGCTCCTATTTCTTATGTTGGTTCCCTCACTGCCTGGTGCAGGCCCAGTCTAGCAGCTATGTATGTCCTTCAGGCCTCAATCAATGATGATACTACAAAGCCACTCCATGGTAGACAGTGAAGACTCCCACCTACAGTACATTCCCATAGCTGGTGATGAAAATGGAGGAGGACTGATTTGTCAGTTGACAGGGATGGTAGATAATCAGAGGGAGGTTTCTATGATCAGAGTCACTATCCTGCCAGTGGGACAGGACATACCTGGGAATGGTAATGTAGGAGAATGGGATGCTATACTCACAGAGGCCTCTATTGGCTGACAGTGTCAGGCTGTTGCTTGACTAGTCTGTAGGATACCAGTCCCACCTTAGGCCCTAACCTCCAGCTGTTGGTGAGGAGGGTTTTGCAGGGCTGACTGAGATTTTAATAATTCTCAGGTCTACTGGCTTTGGTACTAGACTAGCAACCTAGATGTTTTAATGTAAGGAGTCACACAACACCAGGTTATAGTCCAACAGCTTTATTTGAAATCACAAGCTTTTGGAGCTTTGCTCCTTCGTCAGGTGAGTGAAGGGCACAGCAGACCAGCTACGAGACACCGCCAAACAGACGAGGCAATGGAACTACGCTGCCTACATGAAAACCAAGAGCAGGAAGCTTGAGAAACTCTGCATCACCACCAGAATCAACCAAGCCTCCCCCGGTACCACGGTTGCAACCGCAGGGAAGTCCATCGTCAATGTGTCCAACCACACCCTTCAACCAGACGAAATCGAAGTTCTCAGCCGAGGGCTCGATTTCTGCCCCACCACCAATATGGACCTCATCGGTCTCGCGGCGGACACAGAGCAATTCATCAAGAGAATGAGGCTCCGGGAATTCTTCCACAAATCCCAAGATTCCAGCAGCGAACCCAATGAGACAATCAACGATCCGGAACAGCAGACAGAGGGATCTGCGGTACAGCAACCGAAGAAGCAAGAGTCAAATTGGACTCCTCTGGAGGGTCGCTGCCCTAAGCTTGACATGTATGCTCAAGCTGTCAGGAGATGCATCAACGCCAGATTCATCAGCTGCACTCACAAGACAGTCCAGAATGTCACCCGAGCACAACGCAACGCCATCAACGCTCTCAAGACCAACCGCAACATCGTCATCAAACCAGCGGACAAAGGAAGAGCCATCGTCATACAGAACAGAACGGACTATTGCAAAGAAGCATACCGACAACTGGCCAACCAGGAACACTACAGACGGTTACCTGCAGATCCGACCAAAGAACACACCCACCAACTCAACAAACTGATCAAGACCTTCGATCCAGACTTTCAAAGCATCCTACGCACTCTCATCCCACGTACTCCCCGCGTGGGAGACTTCTACTGCCTCCCAAAGATACACGAAGCCAACACACCCGGACGTCCTATCGTATCAGACAACGGAACCCTGTGCGAGAACCTCTCTGGATACGTCGAGGGCATCCTGAAACCCATTGTACAGGGAAACCCCCAGCTTCTGTCGCGACACTACAGACTTCCTACAAAAACTCAGCACCCACGGACCAGTTGAACCAGGAACACTTCTCACCACGATGGACGTCTCGGCACTCGACACCAGTATCCCCCACGATGACGGCATTGCTGCGACAGCATCAGTACTCAACACCAACAACAGCCAATCTCCAGCCGCCATCCTACAACTCATCCGCTTCATCCTGGATCACAATGTCTTCACCTTCGACAACCAGTTCTTTACCCAAACACACGGAACAGCCATGGGGACCAAATTCGTACCCCAATACGCCAACATTTTCATGCACAAGTTTGAGCACGTCTTCTTCACTGCACAGGACCTCCAACCAACGCTATACACCAGATACATCGACGACATTTTCTTCCTATGGACCCACGGCGAAGAATCACTGAAGAGACTACATGATAACATTAACAAGTTCCATCCCACCATCAAACTCACCATGGACTACTCCTCAGAATCGGTTTCATTCTTGGACACACGAATCTCCATCAAAGACGGGCACCTCAGCACCTCACTCTACCGCAAGCCCACGGACAACCTCACGATGCTCCACTTCTCCAGTTTCCACCCTAACCACGTCAAAGAGGCCATCCCCTATGGACAGGCCCTGCGAATACACAGGATCTGCTCAGACGAGGAGGAACGCAATGGACACCTACAGACGCTGAAAGACGCCCTCGTAAGAACAGGATATGACGCTCGACTCGTCGATCGACAGTTCCAACGGGCCACAGCGAAAAATCGCATAGACCTCCTCAGAAGACAAACACGGGACACAACCAACAGAGTACCCTTTGTCGTCCAGTACTTCCCCGGAGCAGAGAAACTATGCCATGTTCTTCGCAGCCTTCAACATGTCATCGATGACGACGAACACCTCGCTAAGGCCATCCCCACACCTCCACGACTCTCCTTCAAACAGCCACCTAACCTCAAACAGACCATCGTTCACAGCAAATTACCCAGCTTTCAGGAGAACAGCGTCCACGACACCACACAACCCTGCCACGGCAACCTCTGCAAGACATGCCAGATCATCGACACAGATACCACCATCACACAAGAGGACACCACCCACCAGGTACATGGTTCATACTCCTGTGACTCGACCAACGTTGTCTACCTCATACGTGGCAGGAAAGGATGCCCCGGAGCATGGTATATCAGCGAGACCATGCAGACACTGCGACAATGGATGAACGGACACTGCACAACAATCGCCAGACAGGAGGGTTCCCTCCCAGTTGGGGAACACTTCAGCAGTCAAGGACATTCAGCCACCGATCTTCGGGTAAGCGTTCTCCAAGGTGGCCTTCGAGACACACGACAACGCAAAATCGTCGAGCAGAAGTTGATAGCCAAGTTCCGCACCCATGAGGACGGCCTCAACCGGGATCTTGGGTTCATGTCACGCTACATGTAACCCCACCAGTGAAAAAAAAGTTATCTGTTTTTAATACAAGTGGTCATTCTCTCTCTCTCTCTCTGTCTTTGTGATTTGACCCCTTGTGTATTCAGTATTCTTGGATGTCATGTTTCCCTGACTAACCTGTCTGAACACCATCCACTCCTTTGATTGCTGTGATTATCTCTCTGCTGAGGTGTGATAAAGGGCAGTTAGAAAGATTATCTGTAATCACCAGACATTGTTCTCTGACTATATATGCTGTGCCTTTATGTAACCCTTCACTCACCTGACAAAGGAGCGAAGGAGCAAAGTTCCAAAAGCTTGTGATTTCAAATAAAGCTGTTGGACTATAACCTGGTGTTGTGCGACTCCTTACATTTGTCCACCCCAGTCCATCACCAGCATCTCCACATCATAGATGTTTTAAGTCCAGGCTCCTGTCCCTGAAAGAACATCAGCAAGCCAATTAGGTTTTTACAGCAATCTATTAGTTTTTATGGCTTTTTCTGGTTTATTGAATTCAATTTCATAACAAGATGGTGGAACTTGAACTCATGACATCTAAATTGCTAGACTTGTACCATAAACAGTAGGCTACCCTCCCTCATACAAGGCAGAACTGTGAGCAGATACATTGGTTTTTACATCACTTCTAAGTGTCCCAAATTCCGACCTCCCCTAGCAGCTAGATCTGTTGGGTTTATGGCATGTGAAGCCGTTGGAATATCAGGCCCAGTGTCTTTGCAAGTGTATATGGATTTGCAATTTAAAACTAATCACACTGAATACATGGAGTTGCAATCATGGTCTCCTGTTCCTGCTGTTTGGAAACTGATAATTATATAAGATTTAAAAGATGATTGTTAGAAGCTGATTGTGTAACTTAGGTGTTGATGTTAGGAATTACTGATTGTAAATGATTTAATACTTAAAGATATTTATCAATGGCCTCTTGTCACATGCTGTGATATATGATTAGAAGCATTGATTAACAAGGTCACGTAGTCAACTGATTAAGCAGAACTTCTAAAAGGTACAAAAAGTTCTCCTGCTTTAAGGTAGCATCTGGACATGTGAAACAACAGGAAGCAGATGGATGGAACAGACAGAACAGAATGGCCACAAATGGAAGGAAACCACAAATGCAAACAACCAACTTATAAAAGAAATGACTAATAAAGACTAAGACCTGCACCCAGCCAATAGAAGAGGGAGGATGGACGCGTGCAAGCTGGCAACCGACCAGCCATTGTAACGAGAAGTCAAGTATAATACTTTGTAAGATAAACCAATGTGGACTAATCCATGATTGTGCTATGCAAATATAGTTGATATAGTACTGTGTTTCTATTCTGTTCTTGAGATTCCTATCCTTAGCTTAACGGGGCAACAGGTCTACCCCAGGTTAATAGATTTTAATGACACTTCTGGAGGAAAATAAATCAGACCAATGGAGATAGGTGAAAACTGTTTATTATTTAACCTGTAAATAAATCAAATAGGGAAGGCACAGCAAGATATTCAGCAGCACCACACTAAAAATATAATTACGCAAGGGGTTATATGCCTTTTTGGAATGTTTCTTCAGAATGTAAGAAACAGCTTTTCAACAAAACTTGCTTTGGTGCAATTTGAATCTTTTACATAGAATAAAACTTAAAAACAAGTACTATGATTTATGCTATGGGACAGTTTTCACATTACAATGATGGGGATTCACTAAAATAGTGCAAGTTTTACACTCTGCCACTGTGACGTATTACTGTCCAGATTCTGCGGTTTCTGCTGGAGAGAGTTCAGCTCTGAAGGAAAGGGTTAACTTTGCCCCATTCGACATTATAAATTTGAAACTGCAAAGGCAGCAATGTGGAGAAACTTTGAGAAGCTTCAACTGTCAACAACCGATAAGAACGAAAGCAACAATGTGCAAAAACTTCGAACAGGCCTTTGGTTCTCAAAACAACTGACTTGGAAAATCAATGCTGAGACAGTTAGACAAATAAACAATTTTCTGGGTTCACATGGACAGGAAGCTACAGCAGGTTTCACACGGTGGAAAGGCTGCACCTGGGTTCACAGTTTTGAGTAGCCCAGCCAACCGTCCATCATTAATGCAATAGTGGGTGAATGGCCAAAATGGGATGTCTCTTATCTTTTCGTCACACCCAAACTGCCAAAAATCATATAAAGATGGGACATTGTGGCAGCTTATTTACTGCAGTCAGTGGAGCCTAATGAAGCACATCCAACAAGAAGAAACTTCAAGAGCTACAAGAGAACTAATCACTTTTCTGCCTTGATGCTGAAATCCTTGGTTTTATGGTTGCATGTATTGCTTGATGCTTGTGTGAATGGTTTAAACCATTAAATAATCACCGATTAACAAAACTACTATTATGTGTGACTTTCTTTGACTACTGTCCAGGTTCACGAATCACTGGAACATCTGTTTTCCTACAACTCCTATAAATGATGAAATCCCCTTTTAGATCCAAATTTTGATATAGCCTACTTCTATATGGACTACATTTCATCTGCTTTTTCTCTGCTATGTCCTCCAAGAGTAATATTTGTTTTTTTTCCCCTCTAAATAAATGATTCAGGTTCATCCACTGAAACTTAACATACTTCTCTTCAATAGTGTGATCACACATGGCATTGGAGTACAAATATGCTTTAACATACACCACAGGTTCAGGTTTCACTCTACTGAGATAGTCCGATCTCCACTGTGGAGTTGCACCTGCAGAAATCTCAGCATAGAAGTGGAGAGGAGGAAAAAAGACAGGTATCATTCCAGGGAGAAAAATACCAAATAGATCCTTTATAATAGATCATACAAGAATTAAAAACCACACACACATTACAACTTTCAGATCATTAAAACAATTTATTTCATTCTGTGCTTTGCTGAATGGTAAAAACAATTTATACATAAATTAAAAAATTAGAATTGAGAGTCACACAAAATTGAAGTTCTCTTTAAATATAAAACTGGTTGTCAACACACATTTGACATTTGTACCAAAAAAACCTAATAATTACAGGTAGTTACAACAATCAGTAAGCTTCGATTTATGTTGTTTGTGAAATATCCGTCTGCCATTTTTATATGGTCCCAGCTCTTGGGTCCTTTCATGCCACTCATCACTGCCTGGCTAAAAGAGTGGACAGGCAATGTGCCCTTGAACTCTGCTAATGCTACTGTGGAATTGGCTACTGGAAAGCAGAATTATCCAATCCTAAGAGATTTGGCTGCTCCTTTTTTCCTCATAAATGTAAACCTTTGCCTTATTACTTCAAATCCACTTCATTCTGCCACTGGGAAACGGTAACCCATATCATTAATGCTCCTATCAATATGTATAACAATTAGGGGAAGCATCAGGCATTTTACCACAAATTGAGGAGCACACATATAATTGCTAGACAGATGGATTTTTGAAGGAATAAAATGTTCCATGCTAATGTAGCACAGATGAAATCCAGCCTTTTTTAGTTAAAAAAATTGAGTACAAGGGTCATTCTAATACCATTGTGGGAGAATCATAACACAAAACCTACAGCTGTTCAAGAAAGCAACCCACCACCACCTTCTCAGGGCAACAAGGGATAGGCAATAAATGCAACGTTGCCAGCATTGCCCACATCCTGAGAACAAGTATAAAATATTTGGGGATCATATACTTAGCAGTTCCCTTCAGCCCCTCTCACCACTTTACTCAACTTGGGAAGGCATAAACAAAGAAGACCAGGAAGCTGCCAGCTCCCTACACCCCTCCCAAATGCCACCCAACAATGGAAACAGCCTCTCTGTCGCTTGCATCAGTAAATGTCATGCTTAATCTCCTATTCAGCCTTCAGGAACCTGCCAAAGATAGACTCCATGCTTGTAAGTAAACGATTGTATGTGGAGTATTTTGGGACATCCTGAGATGCTTGATAAGGTGCTTTATAAATGCAAGTTCCTTCTTTGTGTAGTGCTACTTAACAGTACACAAATTTCTACATGTCACTCAGTATACAACTGAATCCCAAATGACCATAAATGCATCCTTTACATATTCTGCTATGTAAACTTTGTAGATAACATCATCAACAACAACAAAAAAAATAGCAGCCATTACATTTCAATGCCTGCAATAATTTCCAACAGGTTACTATCTAGTGCTATCAAAGTGCTTTAACTATTTCATCCACAAACTTGATTTGTCTGAAGATATTATTTAGCAGCCTTGGGAGAAAAGAAGTGCTTCTAACTGATCATAAATGTTGAGAAGGTACTAAATATTGCTCATCTTGATGTAGAGGACTGGATGTTAGACCAGTTTCCAATTCCCTTTGTTTCTGCATTAGACCCTAGAAACAAAGGACAAGGATATTGATTTCAGGTAACTGTACTTGTGGTTTTTGTACATTAGTACTTAAAATGTAAATTCTTCATTGCAATGTTTGTACCCTTTCACCTTTGAATTGCCACTACGGTCTCCAAACATGGCAAAATATAGCATCTACACATCTCTACTAGTCTTAAAAAAGTGAACTTCCAGGTTTACCTTTATGCACCCTCCCCTTAAACACATATCTACATAATAAATGACTGACAAAATCACATCCAAATTGTACCTTTCAAAGTTGCTTATTCCCATTATTTCATTAGCAGGTTATATCCAACCAGTACCACGAATGCACTCAGTCCTCACTTCTCTCATCTTCTTGATCGACACTGCCACCCACACTGTCTGACCCATTCAGCTATCATATCCTGACCAAAATTAACTGACCTTTTCAATTATGTTTTAAAAAGTCATGCTTTATATTTTTCTGACATTTCCTTTTAATCTCCCAGGTTTGTCCCCTGTTTCTGGGTATATATTAAATTGTATAATTTCTGTTTCAGTACTTTGGGGTGTCACCAAATGACATCACTGTAAATCATAAGAATAATCAAGTACTAATGGTTTTAGTGGAAAAATATATCGGCAGCACGTATTTTAAAAGAGCCTTGCAGTTTAAAATTATTGTGTTATCATTCCAGTGCTGAGTTATAGTCAGTGCTATTTTGTTTTGTGGAGCACCCTCAATGTGGAAGCCTCCTTGTGACCACAGGGAACTGTGAGGGCCTGTGATGGATCTGCCTAGAGACACACTCTGGGCCAGGGCTGGGAGAGAGTTACAATGCGGGGACTGCGGGGTTGGTGGGGGGGTGGTGGGATGGTGTGGCTGGTGAAGCAGAAGGTTAAAAACTGAGAGTCAGGACTGGGAAGCCACACCTTTGTTGGCAGCAGAGATACTGCACAAGGTGGTCTCTCATCACATCTGATTCTATTTGGTTGACAGGAACCAATGAATCAGCAGTTGTGATGATCAGTAAGATGGCTGGAAATAGAAAGCCGACGGATACAATTTTAAAAATTTATACAGATGCATTAGTATCTGCTGTGCGGAATGAGTCTTACCTGGCGAAGCTCTGAAAGCCCTTTGAGGATAGCCTGCTGTCGTTCCCGGTTTCTCACCAGATCAGGGTTAAGAAGAGGATCTCTTGGATGGTCTGAACTATAGCTTTGATGCTGCTGGTGATCTGGATCTGAAAGAAGGGATGCAGTAGAAAACTTGGATATACCTAGTCAAAACTGGACTTATACAGTTTCCCTGATTCACATCTATCACATAAAAAGATGATCAAATAATGCAGTGCATTCTTACTACAGAAATCAACCTCTGTGTTATATAGGAACCCACAAATCTTACCCTCTAATTTAAGTATGTTCCAAAGTAGAAAAATCACAGCATCAGTTGTACAAATTATTACATTCTGGGTGGATTTTTAAAAATGATTAAATGTACCTTCTGAGATAGGGAATTTACTACAAGTTGTAACAGAACTGTATACCTTCTAATGTTATGTAAATGGAGTTACTGAAAGAATATTACACTTCTCGGTCAATAAGCCAAGAGAGGCACTTAACATGGCAGCAATTTTAAGAAAGAACCAAACTGAAAAACGGAAGCCATGACCCCAGCAGGTGTATGTGCCAAACTGGTGACCAGAGGTACAATATGTTTATCACTTTTTTAATGAGCTCCTAAATTAAAAACAAGGCTGCATACCATTGCAATGCTTGTACTGTGGGTCATGTGTTGACGGCCTCGACATTGGGGCATCAGGATCCAAATGATACACCTCATCTGTGCGCACATAAGGAACAAAGTTGGATGATGGTGGTCTGTCATTGTCTGATTCATTAGCAGATAGAGCCCTTTGGCACCATTCGCCTGCATTCATGTTTTGAACTGTATGAAATTCCTTCTGCTCCATTTGGAGATGTTTGTTCCTCAGTGCAGGAACTGGTGGAGATTCAGACCTACAGAGAAGAAAACAGCCATTAAACCTTCATTTCTCATTACATCATTTATTCTCGCAAAATTGTTTCCATTCATTCTAGTACATAATTTTACTTCTACTGTAAAATAGCAATTGTTTACTTCAGACATGGTTTAAATATAATACTGCAGGCTAGTCTATTAAACATAGAAAATATTTTTACTGTCAGCCCAGCATTAAAGAGTTCAGTTCCTTCGTGAATACCTTCAATATTACATGGACTAGAATTTATATTGCATTTTAGAGACCCCAAATAGCGTGAAACATAGAAATAACTTAGCGTGAAACATAGAAATCTCAAGATTGTAAGAGATCATACGTCCATCTAGTCTGCCTTCCTACTATCCTAGCAGCTGTAACTGGTAGTGTGTTTCTCTTCAAGGTACTTGTCCGATGTTGTCTTCAAATATCTAAACTACCTATCTCTACAGTCTCCCTCAGTAAACTGTCTCACTAACCAATAAGTGCATATGGGTCTGATGGTCTTTTCTCATCCTGAGTGCATAACAATTTATTAATTGTTTCTTTACATTTTGTATGAATCTACTTCTTCTCAGTTTGAACTAATGCCTCCTCATTCTGCTTATGCGTGCCAATACAAAGAGTACTGGTTGATCTTCTGCATCTCTGAGCCTTATTATTTTGAATACCTCAATCATATTCCGTCTCTAGTCTTCTGCTTTCCAACAAGAGTCCCAGATCCTGGAGACTATCCTCATAATTTTTAATTTTCCAATCCTATTATCTTAGCTCCTTTTTGTAGCTATTCCAGCTGAGCTTCATCCTTTTTGTAGTGTGCATTCTGAAACTGCACAGAATACTCTAAGTGGAACCAATGCTCAATTTAATGGTAGAATTACTTCTTTGATCTACTTTCCATTCTTCTTGTTATGTAACCCAACATCCCATTTGTTTTTTTGACAGCTAGCAGACATTGACCTGATATCTTGAGAGCCATCAATTATGACCTCAAGATCCCTTTTCTGATTTATCTTGGTCAGTATTTTCCCATTAATTCTGTAATCTCACTGCCTGTCCTTTGACTTTAAGTGCTTTTCAATATCTACATTACATTTATCTATTTCTGTCAATTATTTGATAATTTCCCCAAGCAATGTAGGATCTCCTGTAGCTCTTATTCAACTTCTACTGTATTAACTACAACTGCTATTTTAGTGTCATTCATAAATTTTGAGTTCATTAATAAAAATGTTGAAGAGTATTTTAGTGTCCTACTATCTATTCAGATCAGTGTTTTCAAGGGGGTGATTTTAGCCCTCCTCGCCTGATGGAAACCAGGTGGGTGGGTGGTTAAAATTGCTGGAGCCAACCGATCGCAACTGAGCAGGTGGTAAGGACACCCGCCCAAAGCCAGCAGGGGTCTGTTTTAAAGAGGCACGTCAGGTCCCGATTCCATAATCGGTCCCGATTGCAATCTTACCTTGGTGCCCTTAGCAGGAAGCCACAGTGAGTTTCCCGCCAGGCCAACCCATCACTGAAGTGGATCGGGGCCAAGAGAGGCTCAAAAAGTTATGTTTTTACATTTTTTAAAAACTTTCTTTGTGGGGCTGGGAAGAGCATAAGTGCTTCCATAAGGAAAGCTTAGGCCTTCCCTGCCACAGATCTCACAACCCCCTTGCTGATGACAAGAACCCCGCGGGACAGCCCCAGCAGCCGATCCCTGGTCTTAGCGGGCAGCCTCCATGCCGCACTATTTCCTGCCACTTCTCACCAACCTCCCACACGGAATGGGTGGGAAGTCGACAGGTGGAATTTAAGTGAGGCCCCAAAGCTAAAATATCCTGGGCCGCATTTCTGGAGCAGCGGCTGAGTTTCACAGCACAGAAACAGGCCATTTGGCCCAACTGGTCTATGCCTGTGTTTATGCTCCACACGAGCCTCCTCTCGGCTTACTTCATCTCACCCTATCAACATATCCTTCTATCCCTTTCTCCCTCATGTACTTATCTAGCTTCCCCTTAAATGCATCTATACCATTCGTCTGAACCACTCCATGTGGTAGCGAGTTCCACATTCTCACCACTCTCTGAGTAAAGAAGTTTCTCCTGAATTCCTTATTGGATTTATTAGTGACTATCTTATATTTATGGCCCCTAGTTTTGGACTCTCCACAAGTGGAAACATCTTCTCTACGTCTACCCTATCGAACTTCATAATTTTAAAGACCTCTATCAGGTGACCTCTCGGTCTTCTCTTTTCTAGAGAAAAGAGCCACAGCCTGTTCAGTCTTTCATGAAAGGCATAACCTCTCAGTGCAAGAAAGATTTACTGGGATGATACCAGAACTTTGATATCCTTTTTGTAATATAGAGACCAGAACTGTTCACAGTACTCTATGCTCTAACCAAGGTTCTATACAAGTTTAACATAACTTCTCTGCTTTTGAATTCTATTGCTCTAGAATATAGTTTCTAACTCACACTGTAGCTCACCTGCCCAAAACTGGCCCAGAGTTACAATCGGGGCCCAAGTGTTTGTCGTTTACCCAAAGACTTCCAGTAATTTGGTTGCACTGGATTGAAGACCATAGAAACAAATCTTTGGGTTATAACCTCACTGCAGTAGCCATACTTTACAGAAATCACAGGCTTTTGTTTTCTTAAAAAATCTTTCAGATACATTTTCTTCCTTAAAAAAAGCACAAGCAGCAGTGGTGCAATTCCTGATCCCACCAGTCTATCGGCATGGAATTCCACCATGGGACTCAAACCCATAGTTGGAAAATAAGGAATAAACACCAGACTAATTTTTTTCCTTAATGTTTTCTGTACTAAATTACTTCTTGCTCTCCGCTATATGTCTTTAGCTCATGCTCAATAAAAATACTATTCTCCAAATCTAATCACAAATTTCAGCAAAACCAACCTGTAATCCTTGTCAGCAGGTAATCTACTATTTGAGTTGCTTCTTAGGGCAGGGTCTTCCTGTAAATAGATTTAGTACCATACAAGTTAAACAATGAATTGCAAAATTTGAAAATTACACAACTTTTATTTTTTTTGAATGTTTGTTTGTGGACCTTTGCATACCAGGAATATATTGGAAAAGTGATTTAATTGATTGTTCATTTAAACAATTCAATGAAGTAGAAAACAATGTTTTACACATTTGCAAGCATCCTTATTAATGCAACAATGCAATTTCCATCTGAATATTCAAAAACACACCCTCAAGCCCTTGAAGTAATTTCGGAGATAGCAGAGGAATGCATTATAGATACACCTTCTGCTACAATGATTTGTAAAGCTCCAATCAAAGTTTTCTATTACTGCTCTGTAACCTTTTGACTTCTTGCAGAATCTTGGAGAGAGCGGGAGGAGGGGACAGGAAGAGAGGGAAGAGGGCGAGGGGGAAAAGAGCAAGAGGGCGAGGGGGAAAAGAGCAAGAGGGCGAGGGGGAAAAGAGCAAGAGGGCGAGGGGGAAAAGAGCAAGAGGGCGAGGGGGAAAAGAGCAAGAGGGCGAGGGGGAAAAGAGCAAGAGGGCGAGGGGGAAAAGAGCAAGAGGGCGAGGGGGAAAAGAGCAAGAGGGCGAGGGGGAAAAGAGCAAGAGGGCGAGGGGGAAAAGAGCAAGAGGGCGAGGGGGAAAAGAGCAAGAGGGAGAGGGGGAAAAGAGCAAGAGGGAGAGGGGGAAAAGAGCAAGAGGGAGAGGGGGAAAAGAGCAAGAGGGAGAGGGGGAAAAGAGCAAGAGGGAGAGGGGGAAAAGAGCAAGAGGGAGAGGGGGAAAAGAGCAAGAGGGAGAGGGGGAAAAGAGCAAGAGGGAGAGGGGGAAAAGAGCAAGAGGGAGAGGGGGAAAAGAGCAAGAGGGAGAGGGGGAAAAGAGCAAGAGGGAGAGGGGGAAAAGAGCAAGAGGGAGAGGGGGAAAAGAGCAAGAGGGAGAGGGGGAAAAGAGCAAGAGGGAGAGGGGGAAAAGAGCAAGAGGGAGAGGGGGAAAAGAGCAAGAGGGAGAGGGGGAAAAGAGCAAGAGGGAGAGGGGGAAAAGAGCAAGAGGGAGAGGGGGAAAAGAGCAAGAGGGAGAGGGGGAAAAGAGCAAGAGGGAGAGGGGGAAAAGAGCAAGAGGGAGAGGGGGAAAAGAGCAAGAGGGAGAGGGGGAAAAGAGCAAGAGGGAGAGGGGGAAAAGAGCAAGAGGGAGAGGGGGGAAGAACAAGAGGGAGAGGGGGGAAGAACAAGAGGGAGAGGGGGAAGTGGACGAGAGAGGGGCACAGCTCCATGTATTTCAATGGGCCTGTGATCTGTCACACTGTCATTAATGCCAACATTATATCCCTCACATAACCTCCCATCTCAAATTTATATATTCCCTTTGTAGCAGGAATTGTGTAAAGCTGCATCCTCGATATATTTGCTCAGCTCCTTTATCATTGGCCCAAGCTGGACATCTCCTGCTGGGTGGCAGGAAGTATCGCCACTTCTTCAGCATCTGCTTCTGTTCTCCTCCTGAAGGCACAGCATTGATGGGCCTGCTTCACCTGTCCTGCACCGACACACCCCCATGCCATCTTGCAAATTGGCTCAAAGCCAGTTGCATGCCCCCAAGTGGTAACAACCATAAATCCATAGCTGCCCATTGCCCATTGAAAATTTCCCCCCATAGCAGCGCCCAGAATAGGCTGGCGGTTGACAGTAGCAATTCTTGAAGGAGTCGGGGTGGGAAGGGGCAGAGAGGCACAGCAAGACTGCCAGTGCGTTAGCCAACTGTCAGGAACAAAAAAGCTGGAGAGAATGGTCCCAGAACAAGCTCAGAAAAGTGGGCAAGATTTTTTTTGGGCAAGATTTTTTTTGGACAAGGGAGGAGAGATGAAGGAGGAGAGAGCAGTGCTGAAAACCTTCCCAATGGCACAGTAGAATTTTTTATTACATGGAGCTTTAAGGGGCTGTAGATAGCAGAGCATACAGGGTGTAAAATAGCCTAGCAGAACTGACAGCTAGGCCATAATGCCATGAAGAATGCAATACCAACCAAAGATCCATTTGGGGCACAACACATGAAAAGAAAAAGAAAGAAATTAAAATGTTAAAAAAAGCACACAGTGCTTTACCTGGAGAAAAGGAGCCTGGATGATATACGGAGCAGGATCAGAATATTAATTGCACAGCAGAACCACCTGGTGGCCAGAGCCTGCAACTGTACACCAACTTGCTTCTAGTACCAGTAAAACAGCAGATGTTTTATTTAACAGGAAAACGTTACGTAAGATAAAGTGTGACAGCTCTAACATTGAAAGTCCTATCACAGTGCCACCTACAAGTATAAGAGGGACTGCAAGAAAATATGGACACAGATTTAAGGTGATTGGCAAAAAAACCAAAGGTGACATGAGGAAAAACTTTTTTACGCAGCGAATAGCTATGATCTGAAATGCGCTGCCTGAAAGGGTGATGGAAGCAGATTCAATCGTGGCTTTCAAAAAGGAATTGGATAAATACTTGAAGGGAAAAAATTTGCAGGGCTATGGGGAAAGAGTGGGAGAATGGGACTAACTGGATTGCTCTTACGAAGAACTGGCATGTGTTCGATGGGCTGAATGGCCTCCTTCTGTGCTGTAATCATTCTATGATCCTATATAATTGGATTTCCCATACAGCAGGTTGACATAGGAGTTTTCAATGGAATTCAAGCCTCATGTACCAAATTTAGTATATTACTAGTCAATCTCCCATAGAGTTGCATACTGGTAGTTAAAACCAATTTGAATTTTTCAGGTCAAGCAGGGTTAGAGGATAGGGAATAATGGAAATGCGGGGGAGAGGAGAGGTTAGTGGGAAGCAGAACAGGAGAAAAGGGTGGGAGAGGAGATGACAAGGGAAAGCGAGAGGGAAGAAGGAGGAAGGAGACGGAGAAGAAATAAAGGAATAAGGGGTAGCCAAAGATCACAAAATCATTTTGGAAGGGCCGCTGCAAGAAAATCGTCTCCAGCTGGTAAGGGGGCCGGCAAACGACTAGAAGTGAGGCAGTTTAAAACTCAATCGTAACTGACACAGTCTCAGGATTCTTGTTACACCATTGCCTGTAGGACTTTACACTGAGTACATGTGTGTGAGATACTACTGGGCTGCTCACAGAGAAAGCTTCAAAAACAACGGGGGAGTTGCTGAAAGAAGACATTGCAAGGTGAGTGGACATTCGTAGGTTGGTTGGTGCACACTTTGCTCTTCTTGATGCTGGCTTACCTAAGGAACGAGTGTGGCAGCCATGGATTGGCGGGGGGGAGGGGGGGCGAGGACCCTGGCAACAACTCTATCAGAAGACCACAACTCTATTAGAAGACCACAACATTAAAACAGCTCATCAGAACTTCACTGACAGCAACAGAGGAGCATCCATGAGGTAACGAAGCAGGATCTGCCAAATCATCCTGGGATGCAAATCTCTGTCAGCAAGGGCGGGGAGGTGGGATGATGTGGAGAAAAAAAGAACTGGTAAACTTCAGAGTAGCCCCCTCCTCAATTTTTGGACACTTCTTTGAAATGCCTTTGTTTCTGTCCTGAAGTGATTTGTTTAGGTTCTTAGCCTTCTGTCTTTAAAGATGCTTTTTCAGACAGCCCAATCATTGGGTACTGCTTGCGGGCTGAAGATGATCTTCAACATCCCAACACGTAACTGAGGAGCAAAACTTTATAGTAGAATATTTTGTTCAGTATGCAAATTTCAACTTCATCACAAAAGCACCAGGGTGGCAACGGATAAGGCAATTTCAGTTGAAATTTTAAAAAGGTTGGGAAACAACGGACTAGAAATTGCACAGAGGCGAGGCAATGCTCACCGCAGTTCTTGCGAATTAAATTATCGAAAATACTTACTGCAGGCTCTGTGGCGTAGAATTGCTTGATTTTGACCTTTAAAAAAAATTGTGCGCTATCAACTCAGCTGCTGAGCAGCATGAGTTGACGCGCACGGAACAGTCTGTGAGAGGAGAAGACATGCTCACAAAATCTGTCAGGAAGAGAAGTCACGCTCACAGATTCAGGCTGCTTTGCTCAAGCAAGCAGCAGACTTCATTCATTTAATGTTGGTATTCTGGATGTCATTGTAAATAAAATGTTAATTTTTTTATATAAAAAGCCAAAGAAATAATTGAATTAAATTAAAGAGACAGAAGGGAAAAATAAAAATAAAAATGTTAATTTTTTTTTAATGACCAAAAACTATTAAAATAAGGAGTAATATGAGACTCCACATTTTTAAAAGTTAATATTTAGTTGTATGGCAGTCATTAAGACTAACCGCAGTGTTAAAGCTTAATTTAGACCTGGAATTTTTAAGCATTCCTGTTTGGTGGCGTAATTAGTTACTTTCCAGCTGAGCAAGATTATGATTTTTCAATGATTTCTTTGATTGCAGCGTGTGATGGCCCTTTAATTCGAAGATGTCATATCGCTGGTGAACCACTAGGAACAAGGTCACGATTTCCGCGTTTTACTGCGCATGTGCAAACGTGGAAATTTGCTCCTTCAATTCGCCACTAAAAATGGAGCGCGCTGTTGAGCTCCTCCGTTATTTCAGGAGCAATTTCTGGCCTAACGGGTTGCTCTAATCCACAATGGGGATTTCAGTGTTGTAACATTAATTGAGCCCTAGTGTATTTAATGTATCACATAACGTGACCCTCACAACATCATCTACAGGCGCAGTGCCATTAGAATGTTGCAACCACTCACCATATATATATCTCCTGCGTGGTGCACATGGGGAGTCAAGATGGAAGGCAGTATTTAGTTCAAGCAGGGTTAGAGAGTGAGGGGACAATTGGATGGAGGTGGGAAAAGGTAGGGAGAGGACAAACTGGAGCCAAGGAAAACAGGGAGGGAAGGGAGGTAAGTGAGGAAGGAGGGAAGAAAGATTGGGATGGAGGAGGAGGATGGGGAAGAGGGAAGGGAAGAGAGAGGAGACAGAAATTCAAATAAACAGGGCCAGGGTGATTGAGAGATGGGACAACCAGCAATCAAGGTAGGATAGGGTAGGGGTAAGGTTTAGATGGGAAATACAGTCAATGAGGGGGTGGGGCGTAGGAGGGGGAGCTGCAGCCAGTGGGAGGGGAAGGGATTGGCAGCCATGGGGTGGGTTGGAACAAGAATTGCAAGGGGAAGGAGTTGTTGGTAGGGGAGATGTAGCTAGCAGTGAATGATCATTTGTGCCAGCGGGCGGGGCGGAGGTGTGACACTGCTAGCAGGGGGATGGAAGGAAATGTGGCCCAAAGACATGCTCAGTGTCAGAGGTGCAGACTTGCTCATGGCGTGGAGAGGGGCAGGGGAATCTGAAAACTTGATTTACCAGGGTAGGGGACACACGTGGGACATTCTAATTAGGAATGTTTAAGCTGTTTTTCATTTACGTGGGTTATATTTGATGCATTTTTTCCTGTCACTTCCTCTTAATTTTAGGATTAACTCAAAATACCGTTTCGACTCTCACATGACATTATTTGGTGCCCCATTATTTCCAATTTGTCATTTAATGTTACATCGCCAACATCATCTACTGGTGACATACCTTTTTCAAATTATCAATTATAGCAATACTGACACCCACATCTATTTCCTAAGGAATAAAGATTATACCTTTCTATTTTTTTTTTAAGTAGGTAGAATCCTGACTTTAGATTTAATTGAACAGCAACTCTGATCAGCCTGAACTTCAACATTTCTAAAAAACATAAGCTGTGGCGATCTCTTGACTTGGGACAGCTAATGCTGTTCAGAAAAAGAGAGAAAGAATAAGCTTTATGATAGAAACGCATTGTCTTCATGGTAAAACCTTCACATTAGAAGTTATTTGTTTGCCAGAAATAAGAATCCATTGAGTGGTTACTACTGTATTTCCTTTCATTAAGAATAAAGTAATTGAAAAATTAATAAATGATAAGTCACAGTAGCAATAAGATTGCATACATACCTCATGAAGCTAACCAGATAGCTTGTGAGCGACAGTCAAATTTCTCTATTGACCACAATAAATTTGTTTAGATCATGTTATTTTCTCCCCCCACTTTCTTACCTTACCCCTCCTCTCTGGAAGGCTGTGACTTACATTGAATTCAGCAAACCTCTGGTAAACTACCCAAATGGCCATTCTTCATTTGTGAGCTGGGATAGTGAATACTGGAAGACTGCTAACCTCTCAACAGTAGGAGTTACTGGGTAGTAATCAAAAACTGGAGCCCTGATTGATTACCCCCACCCCAGTGTAGGGACAGGGCTGTCACTTACAGCACACCCAATGCTACCTTCGCTTGGATTAGCCATCACAGTATAGGTTCAAGATTCAACTTCCTGGTTTGTATGTTTCAATACCATGTTGAGCAGCACTTTTACCCACCGAACATTAGAGACCCTTCAAATCATATTTAATGATCACAAGCACAGAAACATGAAAATGATCTCCAGTTTCGATACTACGGGTGACAAAATATCTAGCGTTATCTCACTGTTGTACTGAACATGTTGCAATATAGCTATAATGTGACCTCATTACCTTCCTCAGAACAGATAGTCCTTGCCTTTCTACAGGATGAGATGACACACCAACAGCTACTTTTGCCTGAAGTGCTGGCACCACTGGTGAAGGTGGGCTCTCTGCTGAGAACTCTTTTGAGGACTGCTTTTTCTTAGGTCGATGCTCTGGAACATTCTTTTCCAACAACTGCAACAGTTCCATCTGTCTTCTCATTTTCTTTTCTTCTCTCTCTTTTTGTAACTCTTTAGGATATCGTTCCGAGGCAGGAACGTACCTCTTATTTGTTTTGTTTGTATTCCATTCTGGACGTTTCTCATTTTTTCCTTTCTTAGTTCTTGCAAATTGATTGTATGAATCATCAGATTGTAAAACATTTTCTTTTCCAGTTACAACCATCTTTTCACTTGGCTTTGGCTTCTTTTTGGTTTTCTTTGAGTTGGATGCGATGTTGTATTCTGCAGCAATGTCTGGTGTATAGGGTACCGGACTCTGATCTATAACTTGCGCATTGTGCTTAACTTTTCCAATCAACTCAAAATCCTCTGAAAAACACAAAAATTGTTGCAATTTTCTACTTCAGCTAGCACTTAAATGGAATTTCCTGTAGTTACGGAATCATACTGTGGAAGAAATACAAGAAAAACTATCATAAATGATACTACAGGGAAGCATCGAACCAAAATAAATGAGTTTCTATCAATAAATGGTAGTATAAAATTTAATTACTAGGTGAGTCAAATTTTTCACTTGCTTTCTACACAGTCGATATGCAGGGCTAGTAATTTGCAACAAGTGATCTGTTATTGTTCAGAAACTGACATTTTCACAGCCTCTGGGGGCTTTTTTGTGTGACACACCAGGCAGAAATCACACTAGATTTCTTGTGTGACGTCGCAGTCCACCACATTACCGTCACTAACAATATAAAACACTGCCCTTGAAATGTTATTTCCATTAGCAGGGCATTGAGCACTGTTTTCACACTTGCTGTTTTTGGGAGTTTGTTTAATAATGCAGAAGTAGGTAAACTATTTTGTATACCAATTTACTCCATCAGTTACTAGCTATGTAAGTGTAATACAGAGTTATTGTTTTTCCAGGTATCTGCCATGTGAAAGAGAGATTTCACAGCCATTTGATAAACACAGGTATTGTTTCAAACTATGTACCATGAAATTTTGAATTCATAACAATGTTTCAATTAGATAAAATTGACATTGGATTGTATGCCAAACACAAAATTTCACAGAAGTTGTATTGTTGCCCCTCCCGACATTAACCATGTCTCCTTTTACGTGCATGTTGAATAGGAAAATGGGTATTTCAATATAGTACAGCCAATTATTAACTGCAGTGTTTAAATTTGAAATTAAAAAATGCTGAATTTTGCTTTAAAATGATCAGCATACATACATATTAGTTACACTTTGCACAATTTACAGGCAAATAGAATTTTCACAGCTATTTGTATCGCAGACCAATGGGCTTATGTGAGAAAATTTCAGTGGTCTTGTAAGTTGACCAGGCTTAGTCTAAAGGTGTGATTACAGTCACATTTAGGCAGTCTTACTGTTTCATAAAATTCAGTGGCAAGTTTTTCACTAGGATGCAAAATTTTCTAAGTATGATTTATTCCTAGTTTTGCATGAGAACTCAACTGAAAAAGTTAAATTAGTAATTTGCTAATACTGACCAGTTTGGATACCTCTGTCTTTTCTAGGAGAGTCCTTTGCCATCAAGATTTGTCCCAGTACCTCACTAACCTCTTCGCAAACAAGACTACTAGGTGCTGTACAGGAGCTCATGCGACTTATAGTACCTGTCAGTCAGAAATAATGTTGTCAACCAAAAGGAAGTGAAAAAGAGAACAATATTTACTACATTCTTCAACAGAATAACAAACGCAAACTCTAAAATCTGCCAGTTATCTGGTACGTGCCTTCTACGTTCTTCTGAAAATTTGAAATGTCATGTCCTTTGCGAACCAGCTCTCTAATGCGCTGTTCCTGTTTCTGCCTCTGAGCCTCTTCTTGTGCTCTCTGCACAGCTTCATAAAGCAGATTGGTTTTACGACTATGAAGTTCCTAGAAGATCAAAGATGCTTAAGACCAGTATTGCTTGTAAAGAACAAGAGGAGTGATTTTTCTAATGTTTTAACTATAACTTCATAATTAATCGGTGTTGAGAATCATTCTGTTGTCAATGAATAAAATGAGACCAAGATTTCACTGAAGTGGCAGATTTACAATCACACATTCAATGTACAAATAGTTCTTCAGTCCTGGGGCCACTTATCAATATATATATCGATTTGGACTTTGGCATAAGAAACACAATCTCAGACATTGCTGACAACACAAAAGCACTAGGGAAGGTCTTGGGCACTATTTTCAGGGCAACAGGAGCAAACAAATGGACATCTTAGCCTTGATTTTTTTACTACTGCGGAATCGAGCTGCATATTCAGTGGATGGGAGCTCCACATGCCACGAAGTTGCACTCCTGACCTCAGCTGATTTATCCAGGGTCCAGGTTATTTGTATTTTTTAGGCAGCCTCCCCAGCCTCCACTCAGTGTCCAGCTGGTGGGGGACCAGGATTGGCTGCAGCAGGCGTTGGAAGCCTTCCACAGCACAGCATGGTTGGTGGCCTTTATGCTGCCTGTTCACATTTTAAAAAGAAATAAGAACATACACAAGCTTATGCAATCAAACATCCTGCAACTGATTACATAGGCTTTTAGCTTTTTGGCCCTTTAAAATTTAAATGGCCCCTTGCTTCCCACTAAAAATAAAAAAAAGACTTGCATTTATTTTGTGCTTG
This sequence comes from Heptranchias perlo, assembly GCF_035084215.1. Taxonomy (NCBI): domain Eukaryota; kingdom Metazoa; phylum Chordata; class Chondrichthyes; order Hexanchiformes; family Hexanchidae; genus Heptranchias; species Heptranchias perlo. The sequence goes on along the minus strand of NC_090341.1, from coordinate 26,042,552 downwards.
TCATATTCACAGGGCATCTCAAAGTCCTTCACAGCTAGTGAATTATTTTTGAAGTACAGTCATCATTATTTTGTAGGCAAATGTAGCAGCCATTTTGGATACAGCAAGGTCCCATAAACAGCAAATGAGACAAATGACCCATTGATTTGTTTTGGTAGTGTCGTTCAAGGGAGGAATGTTGGCTAGGACACTGGGAGAACTCTTTCCACCTGAACAGGTAAATGGGGCCTTAGTTGCACACCTCATCCAAAAGACAATACAGCACTCTCTCAGTACTGCACTGAAGTGTCCACCTAGATTATGTGCTCAAGTCATGGAATGGGGCTAGAACCCATGATCATCTGACTCAAAGGCAAGAATGCTACCAACTGAGCCAGCTGACACTTAAAAACTATACTGAATACTGAGTTAAATGTTGCTGCAATAGTTTGTAAGTCAGAAAATCAGGACCAGGAGGCAATTATTACTGATCAATATGATACCTATAAAAGGATTAAAATGCAATGTAGTGTTATGGGTGCAGGCCAGGTGATAGCATTTAAACACTGAATGCCAGAAATATTGCTCACCTGGAAGTTCCTCTCATAACATTAAATTGAATGGTTAATAACACCTACCTCTTTTTCCCTTTGTGTCCGAGTCTCTTCCTCATATTGTTGTCTCAACCTTTCTCTTTCCTTTGCCAAACGAAGTTCCTCTTTTTGTTCTTCTTTTCGTTTCTGATCCTCTTCCAGTTGCTTCTGTCTGCGGCGTTCCTCCACCTGAATGGCTATAGCTTTCTAGAGCACAAGAAATATTAGCTATCATGTTGTGAGAAATTGGGACCGCCCATTGTTTCTCTTAAATATCACTACATAAATTTTCACATGGTCCAAAGAATGTAAAGCAGGGTGATAAGAGACCTGTTTCTATTCAAATAGAAGGAAAAATAGGTTATCCTAGTTCCTTTTTTGCATATTGTCGCAACCTTTCTCTCTCCTTTGCCAAACAGAGTTCCTCTTTTGGTACTTATCAATTGTGATCCCCTTCCAGCTGCTTCTGTCTGCAGTGCTCCTCCACCTGAATGGCCATAGCTTTCTAGAGCAGCCATGTGGTTTGTGCTCGTTGGTGTCAGGAAGGAATAGAATTTACTTCAAATAACTAGGATAGGCACCTAAGGTCTTTATCATAACAACCTCTGGGAACTCTGCACATCACAAGTAGGAGGAATGTCAAGGTTGTTCCAGTGTGGTGAGTTTGGAGATATGGCCTATAGAATGTAAAAGTCAGAAATATCTCTTCAGATCCAAGTAATGGGCTCAACTGCTGTATGAAGCCATTGCTTGAGAATTGGAAAATTGTCTAAAGATAGATGGCAGCAGCATCTTCAGTTATGTGGAGAGACTAGAGAAGCTGGGATTGTTCTCCTCAGAACAGAGAAGGTTAAGGGGAGATTTAATAGAGGTGTTCAAAATTGTGAGAGGTATTGATAGAGTAAATAAAGAGAAACGGTTTCCATTGGTGGGTGGGTCAGTAACCAGAGGACACAGATTTGAGATAATTGGCAAAAGAACCAGAGGGGAGATGAGGAGAATTTTTTTTTACACACACTGAGCTGTTATGATCTGGAATGCATGGCTTAAAGGGTGGTGGAAGCGGATTCAGTAGTAACTTTCAAAAAAGAATTGCATGTATACTTGGAAAGGAAAAGCTATGAGGAAAGAACGGGGAGTGGGACTAATTGGATAGCTCTTTCAAAGAGCCAGCACAGGCACAATGGCCTCCTTCTGTGCTGTAAGATTCTATGCTTCTTTGGCATATTGGCCAGAGATCAACTTATGCATGAATTGTAATAAAAATTGTTTTAAGTCTCTGGGATGTGGAGATGGGTGCAGAAACCAAAGAAAAGAATACAAGAAATTGGCTAGAAATGTTGACATCAATGTCACTTTTTGGGCCCTTTCCTGAATTCTTGCCCAATTCCATAAAATTAAATTATTTAACTTAATGCTAATAGGATTGATCCTACCTGTTTTGACAGGAGAAAATAATATGCCAATAAACTGTAAATATCTGAAAATATTAGTTATAAAAATTTGTAAAATCTAAATCCTGTATGCCCGAGTTCATTCAGTTAGTTAAAAACAAGGATAATTCTGGTTACCTGGTGTTCTAATTGCTTCTTTCGACGTAAATCTCTTTCCTCAATCTGTGCTGGATCCAAAAGCGCAGTCATGGATCGCAGAAAACTGAAATGTAACAATAATGCACAATTTCTAGTATTCTCTGTAGATTCTATAATGTTGAAATCTTAGGAAAACTAACAAATTACATGTACCATCAGATAAATGTATTACTTGATTGTTAATTAATTGTGTGACACCACAAATCACATATTCTACCAGTTTCTCTGTTGATTAATCTAATCTTGAGGCAGTATTTTTTTTTAAATTATCTGCAAGCACACTTTAACGCTTTTGGCTCACTATAGCTGCCTGGTGCTGTTACAGTTTTTCTTTTGGTTGGGCAGGTTGGACATTGTTGTCAGCAATGCCACTTGGTGATCTGTGGTGAGGGGACAGCAGCATTTTGGTCCACATGAGCTAAAACTAGTCTTGTGCTGTGAGGAATGAACAATGCAAGCTGAATCATATTCCAACATCTGTGATCTATCCCTAGAACACTGAACTTGATGGAATCGGTAGTTTCAGGTATTGGTCAAAATACTGTTGCGCCATTTTCCAGAAATGAAAAAGCTGTACCTGGGCAACTTCAGGTTCAAATTGGCCAAATTCGAATCAATTCTATTTTGAAACTGCTTACGAACTCATTGCTGGTCAACAATCAGTATACCTCAAAAAGGTTAGAAGAGAACAGAACTACAGATAGGAAAGCACTTCTGTTGACACAAACAACTGACCTCCAAACAAAAAGAGTTTGTCATTAAAAACAATAGAGCCAATTTTCCAAATTGAGCATAGCAGCAGTGGGAATGTTGCAGTGAGAGCATCATGCCTGCCTGAATTAGGAACAGCAAACCCCAATGCACCTCCCAGAGTCATGCTTCATTACACATTCACAGATAGCTACTGTTACTGTGTGTAATCTTCTGCTGATTGGGAGCTCACAATTTTGTGCTAGATAATCAGTGGGGGTGGATTTTTGGTGACAAAAAGATTTGCAACACTTGCTGAAAGTTACAAGTGTGAGAATGGAGGAATAGCAAGACCAAACATCAAAGTTTCTTGATGCAGCAATGAAGATGCTGCAAGAAGAAGTGAGGCACAGGAGTTATCCTTTTTGAAACTGCAGAGCATCCTCCCGACAGGAGAGAACTTCAAAGTGCCTAGGAGGAGGTGGCATAAAGGATCAATTATGTATTCACCATGCAAAATGCACAAAAACTGCAGCCCAGACAAGATCAGCCAAAGTAAGGCTACCCATCAATGTATTATAACAAACAGATGAGCGAAGTATGCATACTAATAGGTGTTTCCTCTCACTCAAAGAGTTTCTAACAACCATTTGAATTCTTCTGATACATACTTATGCTGTAGCAGAGCATAAATCGCAATGGAAACCCTTGGCATACTCATATCTTAAAATACACCCACCCAAAAAATCCTAACAAAATGCAGTGTATGTGGTGCAAGTACCTGTGCTCACACCCATGTTGGGGGGGATTTTAAAAAAATATATTGCTATCTGAGCACCAGTGTTTTATGCAGCCATTTGAGGCTTTGGATGCAAAGTAAGTCTGCAGTTATGGATGACCACTGAACAAAACTGAAATCTTCAATGGAACACATGACAATTCCAAGGACAGCTACAATGGAACACCCAGTGATAAAGGTCCTAAACCCAGTTGGAACACCTCTCATGAATGCTCGGACTGCTTCTATAGAGTCCCTAGGTTCCAAAGTACAGCAGGCTGTTTTGTTCAGTTTCAACATGCTGGGGGATCAGAGAGCCATTATGCAGGTCTGCATACATGGGGCCAATGAACATGATAAAGAAATGCCCAGCAGGGCATGGCTGGAGTTGGAATGGATTAGGCTGTTGCCTCTCACCATGACAATATCCAACCACCCCCTCAAAATGACAAAAGCTGGGCCTAAAAACAGACAGAACAAACAGATCAGCCACTGCAGCATTTAAAGATGGTGGCATTAATTGTAGGGTCATCTCATGATGGCCCAGCCCATGGACATATAGGGCCACCTCAATCTCAATAGGCTCCCACTGAACCCCGCAGCCAACCAACTCACTCTTACTATTGAAGATCACCTAAAAAGAGCACAACACACTAAACATAATAACCACCATGCACACATGCATTATAGTGGACAATAAATTGGGTTTACTTTATTACTTTGTCCAGCGTTTCTTTCTGTTGGTGGGGAATAAGATGCCAGCAAATGCCATCTTTCATCTTACGCCACTTAAACGATGAAGTGTTGCCATTGGGCACCTTCACCAATAATTTCACAATGACATGTCAAATGGCACTAGACTCTGCAGCTTGTGAATAGGTGCCCCAGCACCCTGAAGGTGAAGTCAAAGTTGATACTGTAGGAACTGCTCTACAGATCCTTCTCTTCTTTAAGAATTTTCCAGTTCTGCTTAGCTTTTGAAAATACTTTTATCCTCCGTCTATGATAATGAAAACAATGATTCAGCTGCTTGTCTAATAATACGTTCCCATGTTCTGATCCAAAAGCTAACTAAATATCCAACCAAAAACCTACCTAAAAAGCCAACGTCACTTCAACTGCTTCTTTTGCATGTAGTTCAACTTTAAATCCTGGTGTGACTGGGCAGAAATAATTTCCTGATCCTTGTAAGCCAAATCCTGCCAGTTAAACCCAGCCCATCAACTGGAAAATTGGCTCTAATGAGGCTTAGCTGATCTCAGTTGGGATTGAATTAAGGGTGCTACAATAATTATCAGCTCTTCTGGGCTGGGGTCAGTCAGGACTCCTACTCCTGACTGCAATCCAGAAATCCCAGAGGGTTACTGGTGCCCATGGAACAGCACCCCAGCATAAGTCGCTATCGCAAAAGAGGAGAAAATTGGAATGCATCATGAAATGTTTAAAAAGTTGTTTGCTATTTTTTCTTTATAAAGTGCTCAGTTTAGATGAGTGAGTACATCTGACAAAATACACTAACATTTTAGTCCTTATTGCCAGTGAACTCTTGGACAGCTGTGTTCCACATATTGAAAATAGCCACTGACAGTTCTTTTCTCTGTTTTCATCCTCAAAAATCAAAATTCAGTAATTTAATTCCAAATAGATTATATGGAATGTGACTTTGTAAGGGAAGAGTTATTTGAAAAATTAAACACTATCTACTTCTATTACAGTAGAATATGAAGAAACTGCAGCTGAACCTAACCTGGCCTTATGTGTGTTAGTCAGCAGATCAGCTCCCGTGTCAACAACTATGCTCCCTGTATTTTCTCCAGCAGAAGAGTTACGATGACTAAGTGCAGGAACTGCCTGAGCAGGAAACTGCTGCAATTCAGATAACGCGCTTTGTTGCCCATCCCCTGATTCAGGTGGTTTTTCCAGTGTTGATCCACAAGTGTTTACAGAAACTGGAGTCTGCTGGTTAGGTTTTATCTGGTAAGAATCAAAGTGCATAGCCCATCTGTTGTGATCGTCACCCTATTAAAACAGAAGATATGCAATAATTTATAGTTACATAGAATTACATGGAATATACAGAACAGAAACAGGCCATTCAGCCCAACAGATTCCATGCTGGTGTTTATGCTCCAGACGAGCCTCCTCCCACCATTCTTCATCTAACCCGATCAACATATCCTTCTATTCCCTTCTCCCTCATGTGTATATCTAGCTTCCCCTTAAATGCATCTATGCTAGTTGCCTCAACTATTCCTTGTGGTAGTGAGTTCCACATTCTAGCTATTCTCTGGGTGAAGAAGTTTCTCCTGAATTCCCTACTGAATTTATTAGTGACTATCTTATATTTATGGCCCCTAGTTCTGGTCTTCCCCGCAAGTGGAAACATCTTCTCTACATCTACCCTATCAAACCCTTTCATAATCTTAAAGACCTCTATCAGGTCACCCCTCAGTCTTCAAAAAGCCCCAGCCTGTTCAATCTTTCCTGATAAGTATAACCTCTCAGTTCTGGTATCATCCTAGTAAATCTTTTTTGCACCTTCTCCAGTGCCTCTATATCCTTTTTATAATATGGAGACCAGAACTGTTCACAGTACTCCAAGTGTGGTCTAACCAAGGTTCTATACAAGTTTATCATAACTTCTTTGCCTTTCAAATCCGTCCCTCTAGAAATGAACCCCAGTGCTTGATTTGCTTATTTTATGGCCTTATTAACCTGCGTCGCTACTTTTAATGATTTGTGTATCTGTTACCCCAGATCCCTCTGTTCCTCTACTCCTATTTAGAAAGATTTAAGGGAAATTTTAACCCACCCTGCCCAGTTGGAACGGGATGGCGCTTAGTTAAAATAGCTGTGTAAAGACTCACCACTCATTTCCACTTGATTCCCGCCTGCCTCCATCTTAACTGGGCCATGTTTTTAGGCGGCCAAGATGCCTGCCTGACTTAGGTGGGAGCCTCATTAATAGCAGCAAATCGGGATCCTTTGGAGTCATTAGGACTCCGATGGCATTTTAATGGCCTACTGAGAGAGATACCCGCCATGGGCACTCCATTCAGTAAAACCTAGAGGGGACGAACATGGGGCCCTCAAATGCAAGTCAAAAACTTTCCTTAGTTGGGCCAGGAGGGCTTCTCCAGGCCCCGCAAGGAATGTCTGGACCTCAGCTGCCTCAGGCTTCCCTCCTACGCAAATGCAAAATGGCCTTGATCCCCTCCTCACGACTTACTTTGGTGCCAGTGGGTGACCACTGGGCCCTGCAATGTTGACCTGTCCATAGCTGGCCAGTTGCCTTTTTCTGCCAATTTCAGGTGGGCAGCTGGCTGGCTGAATGCAAATGAGGCCCAGGAGCTAAAATAGCCGGGGCCTGAAACTGATGAGGTCAGGTGGGTTTGACGCTTGCCCCGCCCCCTCAAAATTCATTTCTAATTAAAATCCCCACATAATCTGTTATGTATTAAAGCTGTTGAGTAGGTTGTAACATTGCATCTCAAAATATATTGAAAGCTCCTATATCAGGCTTCGTCAATGGAAAAATCAATTTTAAAAGTATCAACCTTTACCTGTCGTACAAATTATGCATGTAGATGGTGCAGTGATAGATCTTTTACATTGTTAGAAGATTGATCACATAACATTAATTTGGAAAAGAAACAGCTGATACTGTAAACTGGAGTTATCGCTCCATGACATTCCAGAACCTGACCACTAGATGGCTCTGTAGCAATATGAGTGCTGTAACCACAATATCTGAATGCAAGATGCATTCATAAATTATTTGTAAGCTGTCATTGTTAGGTGTTTAACCCTTTATTTGTTAATTAAGGTTGTTTCTCCTTTGCATAGTCTCCTAAACATGTACTGTTGCGCATTACCGCACCTTGCCAGGCACTGTGATTTGACCCTGTGATTTCTGACTCTCCATGTCCTCTTCCAACCACCAAACTCTCCACCTTTTCCATTGAGTCCCTCAGCACTATTTATTAACATGCCTATAACCAGCCCTCCATTATTGTTTGTTCATTGTGCTGTTAGCAGTAGGCTCCTTGCTGCAAAAGCAGACTTTGCTCTCTCTCTCAACTGATTTTAGTTGGCAATGCCACCTGAGAAATGCAAAATCTGGTGCCTCTCCCCCAGCAACATTGCTCTGTGCCACTCCCCCCCCACCCCCGACTGTCTTCTTGTTTTATTCCTCTCTATCTCCCTCTACCCTGTCTGCATCCCCACTCCCCACTCTCAACTATCCCCTCACTTTCAATAGCAAGTGCAATAATATTTTTCAACAATAAAACTTATGAAATCAACTTTGTTCAGAAATACTGAAAAATAAAGAAATATCTCTATAATTTTATTTTGTAATTCACTGATATTTTTGCAGTTTTAAATTAAAAACATACAGGTATTTTGAGAGCCACAAAGGGCATTTAATATCAAGTGGTTAAACTATAATCAATATTGTACCAAAAATAAAATGGCTAATTAGCAACACATACAATTATACATATTGAAATTCTGTTAGTTTTTTTCCCTCCCCAGGCAGCAACTGTACAGCCTGAAACTAAAATTTCTGAAGGCATTTTTGCATTAAAAGGAGTGCAGTTGACAGCAAATATGTGTTTCCCTCACTATCAATGGCACTGTTTACGAGGAAGCTGTGGAGCTCTAGAGAACCTGACAGCATTGGAGACCCACATTTTCATGTGTCCTGTAAGCAGCTGTTGATCTCAGGAGCAATGGTATCATTAAACAAGCAGAGGAGATGAGCTTATGGAGGTTGCAAGTGTCTGTTTAAGTGCGACTTATCTAGGACCGCACACATTTGATGTAAAAAAAAGGTACCATGAGAGTTTCTTACAGTTGTGTGAAGCAGAATATTTCTTCTTTTGGCACCCATTTGTGGTTGCTATTTATTGCCACATAGAGCCTAGAGATGGTCCAGGAATAAATCAAGTAAGGAATTCAGAGTTGCTTGGATCAACATTTCAGAAATGCCAGAGATCCAATTCAGGCAGTCAGGTTTGTCCTTAACTTTTTAAGAATATCTGACATCATATTTAAACTTTTCTAAAAAGAAAAAGCTCTACCTAAACATGAAAATACTAAATAGGAATAAGTGTTGGTAGGAATGGGTTCACTGATAAAATGGGTCACTAATTGAAGCAAAAAAAAAATGCTGTGGTTATAAATTGGGAAATCAATTTTATACTCATATCAACTTTTCCCATTTGAAACCGAGGTAAATATACCCCAAGACTGCCATAGGAAAAACTAGGAAGAAACAGCAATAATCTACTTCTCTATAGCATTCCTCCCATACTGGAAGGTGTCTCAAAGTACTTTACATTAAGGGGGGGAAAAAGGATAACATACAAGAGGTGAAAAAAGAAAACTGAGAACAGGTGGGGATGAATGCATAGTCAAAGGGAAGGGTTTTGAGGATGTTTTTCAAAGCAGGTAAGAAGGTGGCAAAACTGAGGATTTAGACAGGGAGCTCCACAGTGGAGCGGCCTAAGCAGCAGCCACCAATAGTGGATCAGAAGGAGGTGGAAACCAAGAGTAAGCTGGTTATGTAACTAGGAAGGATGTGTGTGAAAGCATGTATGAATGAAGCAGATTGCTAAAGTAGGGTGGCTCAAGACTATAGCGGAATTTGAAAGCAAGAACAAGCTCGGGCACACGGAGCAAGTTGAGCTTGGAGAGGATGGGGGTAATGAAGGTGCAGAAGCACATTAGAGAAGTCTAGACTCAAAGTAATAGAGGTTTCAGCAGCAGTGGGAGAGAGGTAGGTGCAGGGGCAGACAATGTTGCACAGGTGGAGGAAAGGGGTATTGGTAACTGAACAGATGTGAGGAAAGGACGCTCAGCTTGAGATTGAACAGTACACTGAGGTTCTGCACTTCCTGACTTAGCTTGAGGTGGCAGCCAGGAAGGGTGAAGTTGAAACATGTAGATGCTGGTGTTAACTGAAGAGGATGGCTTTGGTCTTGCTTATATTAGCTGAAGGAAATGTTGGCTCACCCAGGTTTAATGGCTGAGAGACAGCTGGAGAATGTAGCACCAGCCTTTGATTGATGGAGCACGTGGAGATACTGCTGGGTGCCATTGGTGCACATGTAGAAGTTGACCCCATGTTTCTAGACGATATTACTGAGGGATAGCATAAGTGATGAAGAGGAAAGGAGTCAAGGATGGATACCTCGGGTATATCAAAAGGTATCGTGCAGGCAGGGAAAGAAAAGCTGTTAGAGGTAATGTAATGCCTGTAGTCAAACATGAGCAGAATCAAGACAGAGGGGTGCCACAGAGGTGTACTACAGGAGAGATATTGGAGGAGGATGGAGACTATATCAAAGGCATCATAGAGACCAAGGAGGATGAAGGGAGGCAGTGAGCAGAGTTTGTAGTCTCACATGAAGTCATTTGTGACTTTGACCAGTGTAGTTTCAGTGGCAAAAGCAAACATTGTGCTTAGAAGGGGATATTTGGTGCTCAGGAGCAAGAAACAAATAGGAATGAAACAAACATGCATAATCTGTAGGCATGTCTAGTAGATATTTTCTTTCTCCTGTTTCAATGAGCTAAAGCAATCTCAGGTAGCATAGCATGACTACAATACAACAAAGCAGGAAATGTGTCTTAATAGTTAAAGGATAGACAAGTTGCGTTCAGGTGTATTACTGTGCTTTTATTTAAGATATACCTCTAAATATTTTAACTTTTCTTGCATCTTCCTAATTTTTTCTTCCTCTCTTTGTTTATCCAGTTCTTGAAGCCACTTTTTTTGTTGTTCACGTTTTGCTGCACTGAAAGGATGCTCTAGTGGTGCAGATTCCTGTGTGATACCAGAAGGAAGCACTTCAAAATAATACTCTTTCTCACAGACTAAATTAACTCGAATACATACAGAAATCATACTACTTATGATCAAATTGTTTTCAGCTGCCAAACTATGTTTATATTGGTAGCGGGGTAACTGGTAGGCTCCCATTCTGCAATGTTTGCACTGATGCATATTTTAGACCTCTGAAGTTCAATTCTGTATGCGCAGCATTATTATACTAGAGCAATGACTTCAAGTCATAAAACTGGCATCCTTTGTTGCCTGGAGACAAACAGGATGGATCAAAGGATGCACTTTGGCATCAGTCCAGATACCCATATTGGGAGTCATATTTCTGATATATCAATATAAAATACACAACTGTACCGTGGGCCAGAGAAGTGAATTTTCATACCAGTGTTGAATTTACATATACAGCGTATAATATACAGTGAAACATTATAATATTTGATAATTTAGCATAACGACATCAACATGGCTTTGATAAATTCAAGTGATGCATCTTCCATGTATTGGACTAGGGAGCAAGTCTTTGACTTAGTGGTAGCATTCCCACCTCTGAGTCAGAAGGTGCAGGGTTCGAGCAAGTAGAGACCGGAGCTCTGGCTCTGAATTCTGGGTTGACATCCAATGGGATACTCACGTACAGTGGGTGTGGGTGGCCTCCCCCCCACAATTGTATGGGTTGTGGGAGCCCATAAAACCCTCCCGTCATATCGGACTAACCTGATATAAAGACTGTTATGACCATGGAAGGAGCGTTCACGTCCCTGCCTGTCAGACTGTTAATCAGCCTGCGAATCCTTCCACTACAAGTTGTACTTTATCAAAAGTTCAATACAATAGCAAGTCACCTTTTCACTCTTCCATGCTAATAATAGAAATTTTTTCTCAAATATATTTTTCTGTTGACCCAGCTCAATAAAATGAACTATTCTCTGTTTACATTAGGCAGAACATATCACAACTAGTTACTTATAATTAATTTCTTCCTAAGTAATACTGTGCTCTTCACAATTAGATTTTTTCATCAAGTGATACTTTATTTTCTCATGTGACATCATGGGGGGGAAAAAAGTACCTCTTACCCCAAGGACAAAGGCTGAACGGATGGCAGCAGGTAAATCTGGAAAACTAAAGCTAGAAGCTTTACCGACGTTACCATCTGAAGGAACTGTTGTATTCGTAGTGTTCTCCACAGTGGGGGCGGTGCTAATCACGCGACCAGCAGTATATGGGCCGGGTGCAGCTGGTAAAGTTGCTTGAGACTAAGAAAGAAGGAGGCAACAATCTACATATTGTAATCTCGTAACATACAGCAGCATTTTCTGCACAATACTGGATTACGCTGGAAAGATCTTAGTTTTGTACAACCAATAACATTTAAAAAAAGAAACATTCCTTCCAGATTTGAGAAAAGTGCTTGATAAATACATTTTCACCTAAAAGATTTCCACAACGAAGAAATTTTACTGGGAATTGTTCAGATACTGATCCATCAATGTTTCAAGGTAACAGGCAGCTATTTTAGTCAGAGAAGGGCAATTACAAAATACTCCACTATTGCTTAAAAAGCAATCAACTCTAACGTAACATCTTTTGTGTTTTAGTTTAATGCTTTTGAAATTCTCTGAAGATTTACAACTTTTTCAAAAACCATTTTAAACTTCTAATCAAATCTGAAATTTGGGCAAATATATAGAAACAGTACTCTCTTGGAAATGCAATTTGCTAAAGAGACACAGGTAGATTTTTGATTTTTAATGTAATTTACAAATTTTGCCATCCCTCATATGTCAAAACAACAATGCTTCTCCTGAGCCATCCTTCAACATACCTAGATGCTTGAAAACAGATGCTCATTTCTTGTGTGGCTAAATACTACCAGAGTTAAGCTAGTCCAGGACCTTTGCTGGCTGTAGATTGACTGCTGACTTGGGCCTCCTCAGCTACAGATAAGCCTACGCTATAAATTTCTGATCCTAGAGTGTCCATCAACGCACTACTAGCAATCATTGACCCTGTCAATTTTTACAGGTCTGTCAATCAAAACCATCGCCTCAGGCTGGCCTGATCATTTGATCTGTGCCAGGTAAGTTGGAACTACTTGTTTAACTACTGTGAAGACATGTCAGAACAAAAGACACTAACAAAGTAGCTTTTTCAAGTTTAGTACTGAAGGACTGTCGCAGGTGCCATTTTTTGGATGAGGCGTAAATCTGAGGCCCCCCTCTGCGCTCTCAAGTGGAGGTAAAAGATCCCATGGCACTATTTGAAGAAGAACAAGGGAGTTCTCCTGGCCAATATTTATCCATCAACTAATATCACTAAAAAAACAAACAGATTAACTGGTCATTTACCTCAATGATGCTACTGGGACTTTGCTGTGTGTGATTTGGCTGCAACATTTGCCTACGTTAAAACAGTGACTATATGTCAAAAATACTTAATCGGCTGTGAAACGCTTTGGGATGTCCCGAGGTTATGAAAGGTGCTATATAAATGCAAGTTCTTTCTTACATAGATTGGCTACCAAGTACTTTGAATACCTGCAATGGCCAGCCAGTTATCAAAGACACTATTTGACAGAATAATACTAATGAGTTAACAATCAGTCTATATTAGCATATTAAGCGCTCTATAATATGCTAGATATTAGAGAGCATAGTCAGGAAGCAGATATATGATTACTAATTTACAAAGTCCATCAACACCCATGCAGATAACTCGTCAAGGTTCTAGTAGTTGCATATTGCTTGGCAATTTTGTGAGTGAACCTATGTTTTTAACCCTTCATACACTGTTACTAGTAATAAATATTTAAAATCAATAATCTAATATGGATAAAAATGTTTTTTTCCCCACAGTGACAAAAGCCTTCCAGTACCTCACCCAAGCAGCTATGTTTCATGGTGAGTTACTCAACAGTAGAGAACCATCACAGCCAAGCCCAAGTCTGTCCTCACCTAATGTCCAACAAGTGCATTTCCAGCAGGGGACTATAGCTAACAGGAGCAGAATATTTCATGCTTTGATCAGAGAAGTAAAGTGTCATAACACTTTGTGGTCATCCAACACATTTCTAGCAATGTTTCTCTTCCATTGTGACTGAACAGACCATTATATTATTTTACTACTAGATTAACATGGTTCAAATCCATTTCCTGAACTTCAGTGTGGTGAATAGGGAAAATATGCAAGAATTAAATTGGGCAAAGGAACATTTCTTTATATGTGTATTTGCAAAACAAAACAGCAACATTAACAAGCAATGCTATGGCAACTAGAGCCAGACTGCAGATTTAATTAAAAAAGAAACATTTGCCTATTATTCTTCAGGAAGAGGGAGAGAAAAAAAAGACAGGGAAAGAGAGAAAGAAAAAAATAGGGGGGTTGGGTGGCAAAAGCGTGGAGAGAGGAGGAGAGATAAAATATAAAATGTTAACTAATTTTTACCCTTACCTTTGCTTCATATGTCGTAAACATCTTCTCTGCGTTGGATTGTATGGGTGCTCCTGCACCAGGCCTTCCCCATGGATTCCACTTCAAAAATTCTGAAGCTGCATTACCTTTTTGTAGCTGTTTCTTTAAAGCCACTTGTTCATCTGTAGATTTCCAACAACCAAAAATATTGTCAATTATATTAGACAACCATATTAGCAATTTGGTTGATCCTGAAAATCAATTTTATAGCCAAAGTTTACTCTCTTTTTAAGATGGGAATGGAAAGAAGAATGTTTTGCTCATCAAGACAACAACAACTTGCATTTAAATAGCGCCTTTAACGTAGTAAAACGTTCCAAGGCGTTTCACAGGAGCGATTTTCAAACAAAATTTGACACCTAGCCATATAAGGAGGTATTAGCTCAGGTGACCAAAAGCTTGGTCAAAGAGGTAGATTTTAAGGAGCTTCTTAAAGGACGAGAGGTAGAAAGGCGGAGAGGTTTAGGGAGGGAATTCCAGGGCATAGGGCCTAGGCAGCTGAAGGCATGGCCGGCAATCATAGCATCACAGAAAATTTACGGCACAGAAGGAGGCCATTCGGCCAATCGTGTCCGCGCCACCCAGCCTAATCCTACTTTCCAGCACTTGGTCTGTAGCCTTGTAGGTCACGGCACTTCAGGCGCACATCCAGGTACTTTTTAAATGAGTTGAGGGTTTCTGCCACCCTTTCGGGCAGTGAGTTCCAGACCCCTACCACTCTCTGGGTGAAAAAAATTTTCCTCAGTTCCCCTCTAAACCTTCTACCAATCACTTTAAATCTACGTCCCCTGGTTATTGACCTCTCTACTAAGGGAAATTGGTCCTTCCTATCCACTCTATCTAGGCCCATCATAATTTTGTACACCTCAATTAAATCACACTCAGCCTCCTCTGTTCCAAAGGGAACAACCATATCCAATCTTTCCTCATAGCTAAAATTCTCCAGTCCTGGCAACATCCTCGTAAATCTCCTCTGTACCCTCTCCAGTGTAATTACATCCTCCTGAAATGTGGTGACCAGAACTGTACGCAGTACTCAAGCTGTGGCCTGACCAGTGTTTTATACAGTTCCAGCATAACATCCCTGTTCTTATATTCTCAGCTAATAAAGGAAAGTATTCCATATGCCTTCTTAACCACCTTATCTACCTGCCCTGCTACCTTTAGGGATCTGTGGACATGCACTCCAAGGTCCCTCACTTCCTCTACACCTTTCAATATCCTCCCATTTATTGTGTCCTTCCTTGCCTTGTTTGCCCTCCCCGAATGCATTACCTCACACTTCTTCGGACTGAATTCCATTTGCCACTTTTCTGTCCACCTGACCAGTCCATTGATATCTTCCTGCAGTCTACAGCTTTCCTCCTCACTATCAACCATACAGCCAATTTTTGTATCATCTGCAAACTTCTTAATCATGCCCCCTACATTTAAATCCAAATCATTAATATATATCACAAAAAGCAAAGGACCTAGTACTGAGCCCTGCGGAACCTCACTGGAAATAGCCTTCCAGTCGCAAAACCACCAACGACCATTACCCTTTGCTTCCTGCCACTGAGCCAATTTTGGATCCAACTTGCCACTCTCCCTTGGATCCCATGGGCTTGTACTTTTTTGACCAGTCTGCCATGTGGGACCTTGTCAAAAGCCTTGCTAAAATCCATGTAGACTACATCAAATGCACTACCCTCATCGACCCTCCTTGTTACCTCCTCAAAAAATTCAATCAAGTTAGTCAGACACAACCTTCCCTTAACAAATCCATGCTGACTGTCCTTGATTACTCTGTGCCTTTCTAACATAGGAACAGGAGTAGGCCATTCAGCCCCTCGTGCCTGCTCCGCCATTTGATAAGATCATGGCTGATCTGTGATCTAACTCCATATACCCGCCTTTGGTCCATATCCCTTAATACCTTTGGTTGCCAAAAAGCTATCTATCTCAGATTTAAATTTAGCAATTGAGCTAGTATCAATTGCCGTTTGTGGAAGAGAGTTCCAAACTTCTACCACCCTTTGTGTGTAGAAATGTTTTCTAATCTCGCTCCTGAAAGGTCTGGCTCTAATTTTTAGACTGTGCCCCCTACTCCTAGAATCCCCAACCAGCGGAAATAGTTTCTCTCTATCCACCCTATCCGTTCCCCTTAATATCTTATAAACTTCGATCAGATCACCCCTTAACCTTCGAAACTCCAGAGAATACAACCCCAATTTGTGTAATCTCTCCTCGTAACTTAACCCTTGAAGTCCGGGTATCATTCCAGTAAACCTACGTTGCACTCCCTCCAAGGCCAATATGTCCTTCCGAAGGTGCGGTGCCCAGAACTGCTCACAGTACTCCAGGTGCGGTCTAACCAGGGTTTTGTATAGCTGCAGCATAACTTCTGCCCCCTTGTACTCTAGTCCTCTAGATATAAAGGCCAGCATTCCACTAGCCTTCTTGATTATTTTCTGCACCTGTTCATGACACTTCAATGATCTATGTACCCGAACCCCTAAGTCCCTTTGGACATCCACAGTTTTTAACGTTTTACCATTTAGAAAGTACTCTGTTCTATCCTTTTTTGATCTAAGTGACGGTTTATTCTGTCCCTCAGAATTGATTCCAATAATTTGCCCACCACCGAGGTTAGGCTGACTGACCTGTAATTACTTGGTCTATCCCTCACTCCTTTTTTAAACAATGGTACAATGTTACCAGTCCTCCAATTCTCCGGCACCACGACAGTATCCAGTGATGATTGGAAAATGATGGTCAGAGCCTCCGTTATTTCCTCCCTTGCTTCTTTTAACAGCCTGGGATACATTTCTTCCTGGTGATTTATCTACTTTCAATAATGCTAATCCCCTTAATACTTCCTCTCTCGCTAAGTTTATCCCATCCAATATTTCACACTCCTCCTCCTTAACTACAACGTCTACATCGTCCCTCTCTTTTGTGAAGACAGACGCAAAGTAGTCATTAAGAACATCTTCTGCTTCCACGTATAGGTTACTTTTTTGGTCTCTAATAGGCCCTATTTTCTCCTTAGTTATCCTCTTGCTCTTAATGTATTTATAAAACATCTTTGGGTTTTCCTTGATCTTATTTGCCAATATTTTTTCATGCCCTCTCTTTGCTTTCCTAATTTTCTTTTTAATTTCACCCCTGCACTTTTTATACTCCTCTAGGTTTTCTGTAGTACTGAGTTCTCAGTGTCTGACATAAGCTTTCTTTTTCTGCTTTATCTTACCCTTTATGCTCCTTGACATCCACTGCTCTGACATTGATTTACCTTCAAGCAGCTGTCCACTTTTGCTAAATCACTTCTTAACTTAGTAAAATTGGCCTTTCTCCAATTGAGAACTTTAACTCCTGTTCTATCTTTATCCTTTTCCATAACTATGCTAAAACTAACTGAATTATGATCACTACCACCAAAATGCTCTCCCACTGATACTCCTTCCACCTGCCCAGCCTAATTTCCTAAAACTAAATCCAGAACTGCCCCTTCTTTTGTTGGGCTTGCTATGCATTGGCTAAAAAAGTTCTCCTGAATGCAATTTAAGAATATTGTGTCCTCTATACCCTTCACATTGTTTGTGTCCCAGTTAATATTAGGGTAGTTGAAATCCCCTACTATTACTGCCCTACTGTTTTTGCACTTCTCAGAAATTTGCCGACATATTTGCTCTTCTATTTCCCTCTGACTGTTTGGGGGTCTATAGTACACTCCCAGTAGAGTGACTGCCCCTTTTTTGTTCCTTAGCTCAACCCATATGGCCTCATTTGATGATCCTCCTCTTTAACCAAAACTGCCACCCCCCCCCTCCTTTTTAATCCCCTTCTCTATCTCGTCTGAAAACCCTGTAACCCTGCCATTCCTGTCCCTCTTTAAGCCATATTTCTGTAACAGCTAAAATATCGTTCTGCCATGTGTCTATCTGTGCCCTCAGCTTATCTGCCTTATTCACTATACTCCTTGCATTGAGGTATTTACCTTTAAGCACTGCCAAATTCCCTCGTTGTTTATTTTCTAACCTTTGTTTCCTTTGCCTTCCTAAGTCACTTACTAATTTTCTGCCTTCAATCTCCAGTTCTGATTCTGTCCCATCTGAATCTACACTCAGGTGCCCATCCCCCTGTTTAAACCCTCCCCAACAGCACTAGCAAACCTCCCCGCAAGGATATTGTACCTTGGTAATGGTGGAGCGATTAAAATCGGAGATGCGCAAAAGGCAAGAATTGGAGGAGCACAGAGATCCCTGAGGGTTGTAGGGCTGGAGGAGGTTAGAGACAGGGAGGGGCGAGACCATGGAAGGATTTGAAAACAAGGATGAGAATTTTAAAATAGAGACAGAGAATGTAGTAGTGGAAGACTGAGAATAATTCAACTTTTTTTGTATAAACACTACTTAAACCTCAATGCATTATCCTAACAACTTGCCTTAATTGCAACCTCCGAACAGTTAGCACGAATACAAAAGTGTGGCATTTCCATTTCCAGTACTACCCAGCTTTAACAAAAGTTATTAAAAAAAAGTCACAATATGAAACTACTGCAGTTTGTGAAAAAGGACTTGCACTTGTAGAGCACCTAACTTGCCCCCAGAATATCCCACAACAACAACTTGCATATGTATAGCACCTTAAACATAGAAAAACATCTCAAAGCATTTCACAGAAGCATAATCAAATGAAAATGCACATCCAGCTGAAGGAGATACTAGGAGGGCTGATTAAGAATTTTGTCAAGTGGGAGTGGGTTTTAAGGAAGATCTTAAAGGAAAAGAGGGAGGTAGAGTGGCAGAGCAGTTAAGGGAGGGAATTTCAGAGCTTAGGGCCTGGACAGCTGAAGGCAATGCAGCCAATGGTGGGGCCAAGGGAGTGGGGGATGCACAAGAGGTCAGAGTCAGAGGAATGTAAAGTTCTCGGAGGTTGTAGGCTGAACAGGTTGCAGAGATGGGGGGGGGGGGGGCGCAGGGTGAGGCCATGAAGGGATTTGAACTAGGGCTATCTTCGCCTTCCAGGATGATCCTAGAGCTGTGGGTCGTTTTAGCAGAGGAGTGAGGCCCAGTGGGGCTTTATGTGGTCCAGTTAGATCTGGAGATGGATAGATAAACCAGTCATGCAACAGGTATCCTCAAGTTTGTACCCCTTGGGCAGGAAGGAGCAAAGATGGAAGCTGTACCAGGAAGAACAACTGGGATGGGAGACTGTAAAGGTTTTGTTTTGGAGATGAGGGCATCAGAGATGGAGGCGAAGGAGTCATCAAGTACATCAACAACTGCAGAGCTAACATGGCAAAATGAAGGGCCAATGGCTAGTCATTTGGGAGTTTGAGAGTGCAATTGTAAGCAACTTGTGGGGTGGAAGAGGAAAAAGTATTCAGAAGGAGGTAAGGTCAAGGGGATGGCCATGAACATGTGTAGGAGAATTTATATGAAGGAAGAAGTTTAGGGAGGATAGGAGGGCAGTGAATTCAGAGGAGAGAGGGCACGAGGAGCTGAGATCGAGTTTGAAATCACCAATGATGAGGAGTCACTTGGTGCAGAGGCTGAGGGAGGAAAGGCGAGAGGATATCTTGGTGAGAAACTCGAGGTTGGGTTTGGGGGAGACTGCAGGCATTGAGAATTTTAACGGAGAGGCAAGAACAAGATGAGATGCTCCAAAGAGGAGAAAATAGCAGAGCAGTGAAGAGGGAAGTGGGGGGAAAAAAAAAAGAGGCCAAGGCATGACTTGGCAATAAGCCCTTTGTGGTGGTTTGGCAAGGAAGATGGTGGAAAGTATAGCCAGGCAGGGAGGCTTCAGTAAGAGGATAGGTGTCGCCCTCCCCCCGTAAACCAGGATGCCAATATGATCATCCACAATAAGGTCACGGATGGCAAGGGTCTCATTTGCAAAGGAGCAGATATTTTCCTATATTTCCAACTATAGCTTCTTGCCACCACTCAGTATCCTGTAGCTAGTAGATCAGGATGGTCTCAGTCACAAGTTGCTCTAATACCATTTGGTCAACATATCTGTTGACCAGCTGATGGATGGTGAAATCAAGCTAACCATTACCAATTTTTCTTTCTCTACAACATGAAATGTAAATTGCTGTCCTCCATATAGGTTCACTGCTAGCAATTACTTTCAAGGAGTGGCACATGCATGTTACTAGGCCTGATGTTATTTCAAATATTCTTGCTTCAGTGGGAGCTCAGAATAGTCACAACAGATAGGATTATTGGAGATTATGCTTATCAAAAGCATTTGTGTGACTGGATCCAAATAAAACATACACTTGCACATCTTGCATTTCAAATTATATTGAAAGGAAGGAAAACAAAAATGTTACCTCTTTACAGGAAGAGTAACCACAGAGAAAGAACAAGTAACAAAACAGTGTTTCTTTTTTGTTGAGTTTAATGAACATTAATGTGGATCCTCGCAATCTCAGAAACTTTGAAAAATATTTTATACTCATTGATCTGTTTTCACAGAAATACATAGAACTTACAATATGGAAACAGGACCAATCAGTTGTCGATTATCTTCCATGCGAACAAGTAGTCTTAATTACATTTACCCACCCGGTTCCTTTATCCACCTATCCAACCCGATCTCGAATGTTGACAGTTTCTGCCTCAACCACCTACCATGGAAGTAAATTTCACAGCCTCACTTTCCACCACCTGCCCCGCCGAAACGGTCGTGGTGGTAGAGTGTTTCTTATCGCTACGTCATGCCTTGGCCTCTATTTGTTTCCCTCTCTCTCCACTCCTCTGGTACCTTCTCCTCCTTGGTGCATCTCACCCTGTTCTTGCCTCTCTTTTAAAATTCTCTTTGTCTACTGCCCACCCCTGCCAAGTTTCTCACTGAGATATCCTCAATGTAAAGAACTTTCTCTTGCTTTCTGTTCTCTATTCTAATTCTCTTACATTTAATCTTGTATCTATGGTCCCTCGTTCTCGACCCCTCAAGTACAGGAAACAGTCTACTTCTATCCACCCTGTCCCATCCTTTCATAACTTTAAACATTTCTATCAGGTCACATAATCTGCATTGTTCTAACTTAAAAAAGACCCAATTTGTCAAATCTTTCCTTGTATTTGTATTGTCTCATACCAGCAGCATCCTAGTGACTCTGCATTGTACCCCCTCTAAAGCCTCAATATTCTTCCTATAGTGTGGAGCCCAATAGTGGCTACAAGAGCAGGTCAGAGGCTGGGTATTCTGCGGCGAGTGACTCACCTCCTGACTCCCCAAAGCCTTTCCACCATCTACAAGGCACAAGTCAGGAGTGTGATGGAATACTCTCAACTTGTCTGGATGAGTGCAGCTCCAACAACACACAAGACGCTCGATACCATCCACGACAAAGCAGCCCGCTTGATTGGCACTCCATCCACCACCGGCGCATAGTGGCTGCAGTGTGTACCATCCACAGGATGCACTGCAGCAACTCGCCAAGGCTTCTTCGACAGCACCTCCCAAACCCGCGACCTCTACCACCTAGAAGGACAAGAGCAGCAGGTACATGGGAACAGCAACACCTGCACATTCTCCTCCAAGTCACACAACATCCCGACTTGGAAATATATCGCTGTTCCTTCATCGTCACTGGGTCAAAATCCTGGAACTCCCTTCCTAACAGCACTGTGGGAGAACCTTCACCACACGGACTGCAGCGGTTCAAGAAGGCGGCTCACCACCACCTTCTCAAGGGCAATTAGGGATGGGCAATAAATGCCAGCCTCGCCAGCGACGCCCACATCCCAGGAACGAATAAAAAAAAAATATTGCACACAGTACTCTAACTGAGGACTTATTAAGGTTTTATATAGACTCATCATTACCTCTTGGTTTTTATATTCTATACCTCTTATGATAAAACCTACAATGCCATTAGCTTTTTAAAAAAAAAACGGCCATATCAACTTGATATCCTGTGACCTTGTACCCTCAAATCCCTCTGCTGTTCCGCTCATCATGCCCACTTTCTTTCAGAGGATCATTACTGTTGTTTTTTATTAAGCACAGTGTATCACCTCACACTCACTGATATTGAATTCCATCTACTACATTTTTAGCCCATTCCCCGATCTTATCAATATTCCTTTGGGGCTTCTAAAGAATTAACTATACATGCCTCATATTTTGCTATCATCTGCAAACTTCAACACACTCCCTCTAGGCCTATATTCTGTATATCAATGATTTAAGTGAACAGAAGTGGCCCCTGATTAAGCCCTGTGGACACCACTACTCACTTCCAATCATTCTGAAAAGCTGCCCCTAACTCCTACTCTCTGGCCCCGAT
This sequence comes from Heptranchias perlo, assembly GCF_035084215.1. Taxonomy (NCBI): domain Eukaryota; kingdom Metazoa; phylum Chordata; class Chondrichthyes; order Hexanchiformes; family Hexanchidae; genus Heptranchias; species Heptranchias perlo. The sequence goes on along the minus strand of NC_090341.1, from coordinate 26,020,306 downwards.
ATCACCAGGGAGGCGGGATGGCAGCAAGGTTGGGGGGGGGGGGCGGCGACTGGGCAACCCACCCAGTAAAATCCGTCCGTTCCCCACGCGATCGCAGGTAAATTGAAGGCACTTACCGTGGCTTCCGGGTTTCCCGTCGTCAACCCACGCAGCGGGCGGACTGCGCATCCGCATCACAGGCTGTCAGCTGGAGGAGCCCTATTTAAAGGGGCAATCCTCCAATGCTGCTCCTGGAGCAAACAACCAAAATTATACAATGGAGCAGACCAGGGGAAAAGCTGCTCTCAGATTTACTGATGCCTCACTCCAGGTCCTACTGGATGAGGTGAGGAGGAGGAGGGAGATTTTCTACCCGGCAGATGGGAGGATATGGCCTGCCTCTACCACCAAGAAGGCCTGGCTCAAGGTGGCAGAGGAGGTCACCAGCAGCAGCAACGTCTCCCGCACCTGGATACAGTGCAGAAAGCGCTTCAATGACCTAACTAGGTCAGCCAAAGTGAGTACACTTACTCATTCCCCTACACTCCGTCTTCCACATCACCACCCCCACCCCACAACTCCTTCTGCACTGCCAATACTACTCTATTACATCACTCCTCACACCCACTCAAACCTCATCCTCAACTTACCTGCACTTACTCACCTCCCCAGTACTCATCCCACCACTACCACTCAACCCAATCCTCATACAATGTCATGGCTCTGTCTCATACTCACCCTCTGATGCATCTCTTTCACGGTCAGCCTCACCCAAACCAATGCATTCAGTGGTTGTCCACGTCACCATCCCTCACTCACACCTCTCTACTTTCTCCCCTTATAGGAGAAGAGAGCCCAGAATGCACGGGAGGGGGCGGGGGGAAGACCGGAGGGGGGCCACAACATCTGGTCATCCTCAAAGATGCGGAGCAGGAGGCTCTGGAACTGAGCTGCACTCTCAAGTGCCTGTCCGTCGGGGATGCCGAGATTGCCATCCTCAGCACGGGAAACACGCTGAGGATCCTTCAAAATTCACCCCTGCCAAAATCTCCACTCAATAAGGTCTGTCAAGTACCTCAACTTCTAAAGCAGCATCCCACCGGCTTTAATTGCCGGTGGAAGTCCCGCATTCGGGAGCCATGCGTGCACCCAAACTAGTCACTGAAAAACCCGGAAGACTCTGAACCTGCTCCAGGATTCTGCCATTTTAGGAGCCTCCCCCCTCCCCGCCCCCAACGCACCTGCTCGGCAATCCGAAAATCGGCCCCCATGTCTCCCTTCTAACCAATTTTTAATCCAGTTTGCTATCCATCCTGTATTTCCATACCCTTTAATCTTCTCTAATAATCTACCATGTGGTACTTGCCAAAAGCTTTTCTAAAGTCCCTGTACTACATCCATTGCATTTCCCCCAATTGTCATGTCTGTTACTGCTCCAAAGAATTTTACAGTTTGTCAAACACAATCATCTCTTTTGAAGTTGTACTGGCTGCTTCTATTTTCTCTTTATCTAGGTATGTGGTAATTTCATCCTTAATTAAAGACTAAAAATTTATCCACCACAGATGTTAAGCTAATTGGCCCATAATTTCAAGGATTAGCTCGGTTTTTAAAAATTGGTGCTACATTGGCCACTCTCCAGTCCTCCAGTACACATCCACATTCAACAGAGCCCTGAAATATCATTTCTAGGACCTTAGCAATTTCCTCCCTTATCTCCGTCAGGATCCTAGAATGTATTCTGTCGGGCCCTGGTGCTTTGTCTTCCTTTAACCTAGCTAATTTATATAAAATTTTCCTTTTATCCATCTTAATATTGTTCATCTTGCTCTCTACCACTTCAGGATTTACCTCCGTTCCAATCAGTAATGCCTGATGCAAAGTACTTACTAAATACCTCCACCATTTTTTCTGATCATCATCTATAAACTCACAATCCTCCACATAGACTTCTACAATATACTAAATGAAATCAACTACAAATTTAGCAAAACGTAAATTAAAATCACACCTACAGTACACAGGCTTACTACAACAGTTTATTTCTTTCATGGATGAACTTTCAAACACGATGGCCCTGAATTTCCGCTTTGGACGGAATCGGCAATTGCGCGGGCTGGGTTTTATTGCAAGTTTCCGCAAAAATGGATTAACATAAATCACAAATGTAAACTCTTCCATGAATCAGCACAATCCGGCAGCTTAACAGAGCGTAATCATTTATATATTTTTTTGCAATAAAAAATAATTCATGTATTTTGTATTTAAGAGTGGTAACCTGGTGCAGTTTTATTAATACAGCTGAAAATGGGTTTAATCACAAAAAATAAGCATTTTTAATAAGAGTGTCTAGTCCTCCACCTGTGAGTAACCTGGTTTTAAATCACTGAAAATGACTTAGAAAAACTATATGGAAGCATTAACTACTTTCATTGGTGTACACTAGTCAGTTTCTTAGTAAATTAAATATTTTTTAATGTTTAAAACATGCCTGTGGGCCTAAGAAAATGAGTTTAATTTTAAGACCCTCCTCGAACGGCCGCAGGCGGGCACAATCGGCAGAAACTCGCCATCCTCATTGTTTTGAACAGGGGCGTGGCCAGTTTTGTGAGCAGGGCCGGCCTAAGCATGATTTTTTTGAGCCAACGCAAAACATCGCAGAAACTCAAATTACGCTGGTAATTATGGCCACAGTAAATCGCTGTTTCGGCCTGATTGCACTGAAAAAGCCAGCACAATCTAGTGGAAACTCAAGGCCGATGTTTTTTAAAAATAAAACTTTTTCAGACACAGAACAGGATGTACCTAGTTCTTTCTTCCATTGGATTCTCTTGGCTTCCAGCTGATCCTTTTCGTTTTCTCTTTCTCCAAGGTACCTGAAAAGACCATCTCTGACTTCGTTGGGGGCACTGTTCAAAGTCTCGCTGTTCACATAAAAAGAACCAGAAGTATATTTTTTGCTGGGCTTGTTTTAAAGAATCATATACTTGCAATACAATTCTAAATCAATGAAATTGTCTCTTTGTAGGCCAAGGTGGTTGTATCACATGCTATGTGACTAGCTGTACACAATCCTAGAGAACTATGCAATTTAGATTATTCACAAAACCTCTAATCAAAGTTATCAAGTTTTGGAATAACATGCAGGGAAAATATTTAACCGATTACGCTACAAAAAGAAAAAAATTGTTTGTCGTCTTGAGTCACTGAGAAAGATATGACAACCAGAAATAAAGCCACAAACCCCAAAACATTGTGTAATTCTTACTGTAATCTTTAAAAATTATGCAATTTAAAAAAGCCCCAATTCCCCCAGTGGTTCAGTAAGTTGATACATATATGGTACTCAGCCATGCAGACCAGGAATCATAGGATCACAGAAGGAGGCCATTAGGCCCATCAAGCCCGTGCTGCCTCTTTGTAAAAGCAATCCAGCTAGTCCCATTCCCCCCACTCTTTCCCCATAGCCCTGCAATTTTTTTCCCTTCAAGTATTTGTCCAATTTCTTTTTGAAAGCTACAATTGAATCTGCTTCCACCACCCTTTCAAGCAGTGCATTCCAGATCATAACCACTCACTGGGTAAAAAAGTTTATCCTCATGTCGCCTTTGGTTCTGTTGCCAATCACTTAAATCTGAGTCCTCTGGTTCTCGACCTTTCCACCAGGGAACAGTTTCTCTTTATTTACTTTATCTAAACCCCTCATGATTTTGAGCACTTCTAGCAAATCTCCTCTCAACCTTCTCTGCTCTAAGGAGAAGTACCCCAGCTTCTCCAGTCTATCCAAGTAACTGAAGTCCCTCATCCCTGGAAGCACTCTAATAAATCTTTTCTGCACCCTCTCTAAGACCTTTACAGCCTTCCTAAATTGTGGTGCCCAGAATTGGACACAATACTCCAGTTGTGACCAAGCCAGTGTTTTATAAAGGTTCAACATAACTTCCTTGCTTTTGTACTCTATGCCTCTATTTATAAAGCCCAGGATCCTGTATGCTTTCTTAACTGCTTTCTCAACCTGTCCTGCCGCCTTCAAAGATTTGTGCACATATACCCCCAGATCTTTCTGTTCCTTCACCCTCTTTAGAATTGTACCATTTAATTTATATTGCCTTTCCTTGTTCTACCTGCCAAAATGTACCACTTCACACTTCCCTGTGTTAAATTTCATCTGCTATGTGTCCGCCCATTCCACTAGCCTGTCTATGTTCTCTTGAAGTCTATTACCATCTTCCTCACTGTTTACTACACTTTTGTGTCATCTACAAATTTTGAAATTATACCCTGTACATCCAAATCCAAGACATTAATATATATATTTTAAAAAGCAGTGGTCCTACTACCGACCCCTGGGGAACACCCACCTTCCTCCAGTCCGAAAAACAACTGTTCACCACTGTTCACCACTACTCTCTGATTCCTGTCTCTTATTTTGCTGACAAGCCTATTATGCGACACTTTATCAAACACCTTTTGAAAAGTCTCAGATAAATGGTCTCACTCACTCAGAGCAGCAGTGGAGCACTGCAAGTAGTCTCAGTGTCCCTGGCTACCTGGGTGGGGGGTGGGGGGTGGGGGTGGGGGGGGGGGGAGAAAAAGCAGTTAGGGTTCCCACTCCTGATAACTATTAAATCAACCTTTGTTGGAAGGTGTACATAAGAACATCAAATTTCCAGTCAAGTAGCCTGCCAAAATTCATCATCTAGCACCGCATATGAAAAATGGCCAATTTGGCAACGTGCAGGAGAGTTGTTGGTGCCATTGTACCCTAAATTAGCATGAATAACTGCTTTCAGGAGAATAAGAGAAAAAAAAATCGGGACAGGGGGGCAAAAGCACCCCAATATTCTACAGCGTGAATTGTTTACAAAGACGTTCAGCACAGTGCACTCCTCAAAAATAACGATTTTATTCTGAATTTCATATATCTGTTTATTCCAATGGATTTTACTAAACAAAGCAAATGTGGGGCTTCAATTAATTCAATGACAAAATGAAATATTCAAAATACTTTAAAAAGTTCCAATCCTCTTGCTTTAAGACTGCTCCTAATTTGCATCGAAAATAAAGTGAATATTCTGACACTTGGGAATAGCATGGCTGAACCTTGTACTTGCATTAGTGTTTTAGGAAACATCCATTTTTAAAATCTCAATTGCGTTTAATTTTCAGTGCACCAAGATGGTGTGATGGTGCCATGTGTCAATGTCGCAAAATGTTTGAGTGCCATGTAGGTTATAGATCCACACCAAGGATTCTTGGCACAAGGGAATTCCTCCACCACCATCTTTCTTTTGTGGTCCAGCTCCATGGGAACTGATCTTGCCTGGTTCTAATCCTACCTGTCCCAATAACATCTCCAGCAACTGATTCTCCTCCCAACTGCAGAGTCACCTCCCAAGTTCCCCAAGGATCCATCTTTGATCCCCACTTCTTCCTCATCTACGTGCTATCCCTTTGTCATATCATCTGCGGGCAAGCAAAGGCAGCTTCATTCTCTGCTGCACCTCTGCACCCCATGACCACCTCTCTACTGTCAAGACTGCCTGTCAGACACTAAATAGTGGATGATTCAGAATTTCCTTCAAACGAACATTAGGAATATTGAGGTTGAATAAGCACCCGTCTGGCAGGCTGTGAGCAATATCAACTTTCTGTTCAACCCACAGCTACGCTTTAAATCCCATATCCCATCCATCACCAAGATTATTTACTTCCTCTTCAATAACAGCTGCCTCCATCCCTACCTCAACCCACCATCGCCAAACCTCTTATTCATACCCTTGTCACCTCTGGCTCAATTTCTCCAACGCCATCCTTACCAGCCTCTTGACCTCCACCCTCCATAAACTGTAACTCATCCAATATTCCACTGCCAATATAATGTCCCAACGAGCTATAATCCCCATACTTGCTGACCTACACTGCCTCCCTGTCCCCAACACAGTGAATTTTAAATCTTCATCCTCAATTAGAAATTCTTCCATGGCCTCGGTATAATGTAATTTACTATTGCAACCACCACCAGCGTTACATTCTTCCCTGTGCCCTACAATCCTCGGACACTATTCTTATGAATATCCTTGCTTCCCTCTCTCGGCTCCATTATGGGTGGAAAAGCCTTCTGTCATCTCAGTCCTATTCCTGAAACTTGTTTCCTAAACCCTACACTCTCTTGCTGCCTTTGAAGGCCTTCCCTTCAACCAATCTACAGTAAAGATTCTATATAAATGTAAGTTGTTGTTTTTGTCAGTTGGATTGTTAGGGGGAAGGCAGCTCCCTAAATCAAGTAAGAGCAAATCCCAGAGGACTAGCCAACTGGAGCAATTCTTCGAGAGCTACTAACTGCCAATTACATAGTAGGTCGCCTTCAGGGGATATAATCACTCATTGCAACAATGGCATCATCAACTCTCCACCTGACCTTACTGATGAAACATACTACAATATAGACCAATTGTACAACTTTGCACTATAGGATATGACACTAGAATTGAGGTACTTGATTTATTTAGTGTATTTATATGGTGTTTTTGTGCTTTGTTTCAAATACCTACTTATGACCCATAGCCTTTTCAGTTTGCACAGGGTTTGCTTGTTCAACATTTGCTCCAGATTGATCAGTTGTCTGTGGTTCAAGGGATGAACTATTGTCCTGAGAGGCCTCACTATTGGCGCAGCCAACTCCATTTGTCAGGGTTGCACTATCTTCCCCTTTATGCCCCTTGCCTGTGGCCTCAGTTTCTTTACCTATTAAAAATAAAACATTAGCATTTCAAAGCAGAAATCAGTTACCTTTAAAACTTTTGTTTACTATCCTTGTTGTACTGTGTTCCCCCTTTGTTTAGTTGGGTAAAAATAATTGTGATCTATCAGTACACTTAAAATTGATATCTTTCGATTTTTTCTAAAGAGAAAATGTTGATATTTTATTCACCTGCTACAGGAAAGAACAGCAACCCACCTTAGAGCACTGGTTTCAGAATGTTGTGTATGGGGATCCTCTGCAAACAATGACATACTCCTGGGGTCCCCTGTCCTAACTTCTGTAAGTTTGTCAGTTACTCAAACAAAAACAGTGCTATGATTGTGCAAAAAATTTTATTACACAGCACCAGGAATAATGTGTTAATCGGTCAACAAATACAGTAAAGTACACATATCTGAGACTACATGAAATCCCCTTAAGGACCAGTTTGAAAACTTATGCTTTAGAGCATACATTTTAGACAGTAAAGTGACAGTATCAGTCTCTAAAAAGGGTTACTCACAGCTTTCATGGTGTGGTACTGATCAGAAGGATTGCAGGTTTTATCTTGGCTTGTGTTAAGCCAACTCGTTTCAGCCAAAGCACTAGTGTTGGGTGTTGCAGTGACCCTCAGTGGGAGGGTAGGGTAAACAGAATTAGCTAGGACCCTTGTTCCTAATCAATATCCAGTGACTCCTTTTCAAAAGCACGTATGGACATCACGGTCAAGTTTGGCAGCATTTCTTTCTCCAATCGCCCTGATCACTCGGTGTCGAAGTTCACACGTAAAGAATGGCCATTTGGGCGAAGTATCAGAGGACTGCTGTTGATGCCATAGCATACAGAAGGGAGAAAGTGGAGAAAAGCAATAGTTTAAATATGTGACTTGTGCCCTGTTGGCTAGGGGCTGCGGTAACCTGAGACGTCGGCTGCTGATACATACAGGCAGGAACGACTTTTGAACTAAAGTAACCTGGGTTCAGTTACTGGCCTCAGCTGCCTGGAACCAGTTTGAATTAACCAAGTTTTGTGAAAGACAAAGGAAATGTGATAAGACACAAGTCCTTATTTAGAAAAGGAGTAATGAGGTAATACTACCTAAGTCCTTGGGACAGAGCCAATGAGGAGAAGACCCAGGCAAAAGCGAGAAAGCCTAAACCAACGAAATAGAGAGACAGCACAGCTTGAAGAGATAAGATTCGGAATAAGAATGAAGGATCTGGGGCGTGGAGCCAGAGTGAAGACTCCGGAGACCAACCATCGCAGAAGTGGAAGACCCGACATCAGGGACGTAGAGACGACGTAAAGAGAGAGAGAGAACGGAACGCCTGGTCAGCTCTCCTTTTCGGGTATTATCCTTTATATTCTGTGACCACTCAGGGAGTGTCAGAGAAACCTAGTGTGTGTGCGTTTAGATCCTAGTTTGGGTATAAGACTGTATAACCTGGTGTAAACTGCATGCCTATATCTAACCAGACATATAAGCTATATGTATATGATCTAACGGCGTGAATAAAGTGAATTGAGAGTTAAGAGAGAATTGACTCTTCTCCTCTGTGTACTAAGCCAGTAACCGTAACCGGTGACCTCCGGTCATAACCCCAAATTCCATAACTATGGCAGAGCAGTCAGCACTCCTTCAAGACACCTACCTGGTTCTGTACTTTTGTCTCTTTCCTGGTTTTGGCTGGAATTTTTGTTCACTTGACTTATAGATGTTAAAATCTGCTGTAGTTGCTCTTGGGTCAGGCATACCAAATTCTCTCTTAATACCTCAGAGGAAATCTTTTGCTTCTTTGGTAGCTGTTGCTTTGTTGGGGCAAGTTTCTTCACAGTTGTTTTACTTCCAGGCTGACCATTTTTCGGTGCTGTTTCACCATTGTTTTTGGTTTTATTATCTGTCTTTTTGTCTGCAATCAACTGTTCCACATTTTCTCCTTTCCCAGATGCAGCAATAGTGTTAGTTACAGCATGTTTCAATAAAGGCTTCTCAGTCTTAGAATTACTTTCATGGGCTGGAGCAACTTCCTGGAAAATTTGTTTGGACCTCAGCGGCTGCGTTGTAGTTCTGTTCTTGTTCTTTATCTGACAAATATTAAAACTGTTAGCAGATGTGGTATTAACATGCTCCTCTTTTTATCTGAAGTTTAAAAATGCTTTTAGAAATGATCTTCTATAGAATGCCATCAGGTTACAGCTTACATTCTCGTCCATAAGTCTAAGATGAACAGATATCACATTTTAGAAGTAAAAACACTTTTAAATTATACGCAGTTAACTAATGTCTAAAAAATAACTGCTTACTAGTTTCAATCTCAACCCCAATTAATCACCTCCTCACCATAACCTTCAATCTCTTCATTCTAAAAACACATCTAATTGTTTTTTTAAACACATTTATATTGTCTGTTTCAATATTTTTCCATGGTAACTTATTGCACAGGATCCTTCAGTGCAGAAATTCTGTCCAGCTTCCCTTCTTAGGTTCCTATTATTTTATCATTTATCTGGATAAACTTTGTCAACTTTCCTTCATAATCTGGAAATTTCAATTCAGTCACCTCAACATTTCTTTTCCAAAGAAAATGAACCCAACTTCCTTTCAACTTTCCTCATAATTTAAAATTTCTGAATCACTGACGAGGATTTGTCACTTAGTCCATGACTAACAAAGCATTCTACATATATTAGCTGTATATTTCCCGTAGCATTTTATTAAGTTTCCTAAAACAATGAAGGGCAGGAGGGTGAGAGAGAATAAAAGAGGGACATGGGAAAGAGGGAGGGGATGAGGGAGGAGGAGACAGAGAAGTAGAGGGAGAAGGGGGGAAAGGAGAGATGAGGGTCAACATCTGCCTCAGGGGGACTGCACGGTGCCGGTGGGATTTTTTACCCATTTATTCATGTGGGGAATCCTAGTGGGTGATTTTTGCATCAGCAGTGGGGGGGGGGGGGGGGTTCCCGTGTGCAAATGCCCCTCATCGAGGGGGCATTGGGGGTTTCTTCATTAAGTGCGAGGCAGGTGCTGGGAAATGACTTGGCAGGGGCGGGGGGGAAATGGGTTTGTGAGTTTACCTGATTGGGGGGGGGGGGGGTGGGGAGTGGGTACCTAAGTACACATTTTCAGACTCAGTGGGGAGTGTTAGGGTCATATTTTTATTTCCGGGGAGGCAGGGGAAACTTGGTGGGGTCTGAATTTTGCTTCAACAATGATAGGGGGTTAAATTCTGTCACGACCGGGCATATGGTAGTTAGGGCGTGATTTTTGTCGTCAACGGGAGAGGGAGGTGACGGAATGTTGCAACTACAGATCTTTTCCGGTATACAATAGATGAATAATTTTGGACCACTTACCCTTTTAGCATCTTTTGATGAAGCATCTGTAATAAGATTAGACCAACCATGAAAATTGTACAATAGTTAGAAGGATCAGTTTTCAGCTTAAATATATTCACCTACTATAACTCATTACTCTTTTCTTGATGAATACTTTGCATCTGCCTTCACAAAGGTGAAGGATGATGCAGGGATTGAAGTTAAGGAGGAGGACTGTGAAATAATGGATGGGATAAACATAGTGAGAGAAGTATTAAGGGGATTAGCATCTTTGAAAGTGGATAAATCACCAGGGCCGGATGAAATGTATCCCAGGCTATTAAAAGAAGCCAGGGAGGAAATAGCGGAGGCTTTAACAATCATTCTCCAAACTTCACTGGATACAGGTGTAGTGCCAGAGGATTGGAGGACTGCTACCTTATACCGTTTTTTAAAAAGGGAGCGACGGATAGACTAAGTAATTACCGGCTAGTCAGCCTAACCTCAGTGGTGGGCAAATTATTGGAATCAATTCTGAGGGACAGGATAAACTGTCACTTAGAAAGGCACGGACTAATCAAGGACAGTCAGCACAGATTTGTTAAGGGGAGGTAGTGTCTGACCAACTTGATTGAATTTTTCGAGATGACGAGGAGGATCGATGAGGGTAGCGCAATTGATGTAGTCCACATGGATTGTCGCAGTGTCTGCATGGTCTCGCCAATGTACCATGCTCCGGGGCATCCTTTCCTGCAACGTATGAGGTAGACACGTTGCAGGAAAGGATGCCCCGGAGCATGGTACATTGGCGAGACCATGCAGACACTGCGACAACGGATGAATGGACACCGCGCAACAATCGCCAGACAGGAGGGTTCCCTCCCAGTCGGGGAACACTTTAGCAGTCAAGGACATTCAGCCACCGATCTTCGGGTAAGCGTTCTCCAAGGTGGCCTTCGAGACACACGACAACGCAAAATCGTCGAGCAGAAGTTGATAGCCAAGTTCCGCACCCATGAGGACGGCCTCAACCGGGATCTTGGGTTCATGTCACGCTACACGTAACCCCACCAGCAAAAAGGGGAAAAAAATTATGTTTTTTAGTATTCTCTCTCTCTCTGCCATTTTGGGTTTCTTTCTGCCTGTCTGTGTAATTGACACAATGTATATCCAGTGTACTGGGACGTGCTGTTCTCCGTGACTGGCCTGTTTGAATAACAACGACACCTTTTGATTGGTGTGATGCTGTCCCAGCCTAGTATAAGATATGCGATTTGAGAACCTTTTCACTCATTCATCTGACGAAGGGGATAATCTCCGAAAGCTTGTGATTTTAAAATAAATTTGTTGGACTATAACCTGGTGTTGTAAGATTCCTTACATTTGTCCACCCCAGTCCATCACCGGCATCTCCACATCATAGAATATAAAAGTAGGGATGTTATGCTGGAACTATATAAAACACTAGTTAGGCCACAGCTTGAGTACTGCGCACAGTTCTGGTCACCACATTACAGGAAGGATGCAGAGGAGATTTACGAGGATGTTGCCAGGACTGGAGAGTTTTAGCTATGATAACAGATTGGATAGGCTGGGGTTGTTTTCCTTGGAACAGAGGAGGCTGAGGGGTGATTTGATTGAGGTGCACAAAATTATGAGGGGCCGAGATAAGAGTGGATAGAAAGGACCTATTTCCCTTAGCAGAGGGGTCAATAACCAGGGGGCAAAGATTTAAAGTGATTGGTAGAAGGAATAGAGCGGAAATTAGGAAAACATTTTTCACCCAGAAGGTGGTGGGGGTCTGGCACTCACTGTCTGAGAGGGTGGTACAGGCAGAAACCCTCAACTCATTTAAAAAATACCTGGATGTGCACCTGAAGAGCCGTGACCTGCAGGGCTACAGGCCATATGTGGGAAAGTGGGATTAGGCTCGTTTCTCAGCTGGCACGGACACAATGAATGGCCTCTTTCTGTGCTGTAAATTTTCTATGATTCAATCCTGGTAGTGTACTGTACTATGCAGTTTGGCCATTCTCCCTTGTTTCCCAATTATGAAAAAAAGTGTTCTTCCTCTAAATTGACACATTAATCAATTTTTTTTGATAGAGGAGAAAGCTTCATACACAAATAGATCGAATTTAACTCAAGTTGGGAATCAATCAAAATTGGTAAGAGGGAGGGTTCAAACTGAGGACCCACGGAAACAGACTTGGCAAGATAAGTATGGATTGGGGGAGGGGGGGCGGTGGGGTGGGCTCAGCTAGTCCTCCATCAGGGGTGGGTGGATTAGCCCAGGGCAGGTGAGACCCAAGGTGTCCTCGAGGGACCAGGAGGAGCACAAATGTTCCTCATGGCCCACAAAGAATCTTTAAACAAAATTTTAAAACCCATTTACCTGGTCTTCTGTGGCCTGGATCCATGCTGCCGAAATCATGCGAATCTTAGTCAGGCCTACGGTTAAAATGGCTTGCGCACCCAATCATGTCATTGGGAGGCAACACTTTTTTTTATTTGTTCATGAGGTGTGCGCGTCGCTGGCAACGCCAGCATTTATTGCCCATCCCTAATTGCCCTTGAGAAGGTGGTGAGCCGCTGCCTTGAACCGCTGCAGTCCGTGTGGTGAAGGTTCTCCCACAGTGCTGTTAGGAAGGGAGTTCCAGGATTTTGACCCAGCGACGATGAAGGAAAGGCGATATATTTCCAAGTCGGGATGGTGTGTGACTTGGAGGGGAACGTGCAGGTGGTGTTGTTCCCATGTGTCTGCTGCCCTTGTCCTTCTAGGTGGTAGAGGTCGTGGGGTTTGGGAGGTGCTATCAAAGAAGCTTTGGCGAGTTGCTGCAGTGCATCCTGTGAATGGTACACACTGCAGCCAAAGTGCGCCGGTGGTGAAGGGAGTGAATGTTTAGGGTGGTGGATGGGGTGCCAATCAAGCGGGCTGCTTTGTCCTGGATGGTGTCAAGCTTCTTGAGTGTTGTTGGAGCTGCACTCATCCAGGCAAGTGGAGGGTATTCCATCACACTCCTAACTTGTGCCTTGTAGATGGTGGAAAAGCTTTGGGGAGTCAGGAGGTGAGTCACTCACCACAGAATACCCATCCTCTGACCTGCTCTTGTAGCCACAGTATTTATGTGGCTGGTCCAGCTAAGTTTCTGATCAATGATAACCCCCAAGATGTTGATGGTGGGGGATTCGGCAATGGTAATGCTGTTGAGTGTCAAGGGGAGATAGTTAGACTGTCTCTTGTTGGAGATGGTCATTGCCGGGCTCTTGTCTGGCCCGAATGTTGCTTGCCACTTATCAGCCCAAGCCTGGATGTTGTCCAGGTCTTACTGCATGCGGGCATGGACTGTTTCATTATCTGAGGGGTTACGAATCGAACTGAACACTGTGCAATCATCAGCGAACATCCCCATTTCTGACCTTATGATGGAGGGAAGGTCATTGATGAAGCAGCTGAAGATGGTTGGGCCTAGGACACTGCCCTGAGGAACTCCTGCAGCAATGTCCTGGGGCTGAGATGATTGGCCTCCAACAACCACTACCATCTTCCTTTGTGCTAGGTATGACTCCAGCCACTGGAGAGTTTTCCTCCTGGTTCCCATTGACTTCAATAACACTGCCATCTAAATAAGGCCCCCGCTCCTCTGGGGTGGGTGGCCTTCCTGTGCCTGATTTCAGGCAAGTAAAAATGAAGGGGGGTGGACCGGAATACGGCATGAACTGCCCCCTGGCCGCACCATTCCCACTGTGGGGGGTTAAAGTGTTAGTTCCCTGCCTCCTTCAATCAAAATTTTGCACGGAGAAAACACTGGAACAAGGACTAAGGCATAATTCTTTCGTACTGTAGCTTCAGATGTCACACAATCAGTTGTAAATGAGCCTTTGAAAAATGTCTCCCTTTTTTTCTAAATTGACAAATCTGGTGCCTCAGTGGAGATGTTAACATCACCCACAAAGTGAAATAAGCTAATGAAATAGAAGACTTTAACTTGTACCATAGTATGTAATAAGAGTAACAGTTACAGTTAAAATACATAAGGGAAGATTTTCACTGGCTGGGTGGAAACAGCGTGGTAGCACCCCGAAAATAGTGGGGAAAAGCTTGCCATCCCAGTCCCGATTTGTATTTGGCCAACGCCATTATCAGAAGGGACGATCACTGGGTAGCCGAAGTGCCTGCCTGATTCAATCAATAGGCCCTATTACTATGTAAATCAGAGTCCTATGATGTACATAGGATGCCAGTTGCCATTTTTTGACACAACTGAGTAGAGCATGCGCTGCGCACGCTTCGCCCAGGTTCACCTGGCGATTCTGCCAAATGGGCACCAAAAAGGTATGTTTTAACAATTTTGTGGGAACAAGAGGAGCAAGAATGCTCTTTTGGGCTCCACAAACGTAATGTGGGCCACTGCCACATTGGGTTCCTCTCCCTTCTGCGAACGCCAGCACCCTCCCCCGAGGCCAACATTGATGATAATGTGCTGGCCTGGTGCTGCAGCGGGGCATTTATTTGGTGCCCAGTAGCCATATGGTAATGAGGCTCGGCCCTCAAAATGGACCAGGCCTCCCTTGGCACTATCAGGCGGCCAGCCGGCACACTTCACCAGCGCCCAATAGTTAAAATCTACGCCATGGGGCAGATCTTTCAGCTTCAGCGGGGTCACAATACAGGCAGTAGCAGATCGACCACCCATTATAATCCTGCCTGATTTTCCTTTTTATTGACTTCAGGCAGGGAGAACAACGGGCGGCCGATCCGCTACTGCCCTTGATATACCCCCGCCGAAGTTAAAAGTTTTGCCTATAGAAAATATGAATAACTGGGACTGGATTATCTTGTGATTCCATTGAGGAGTTTACATGTCAAGCCATCTGAGTTTTATAACTCATTTGAAAGGAGATAACAGCCTTGAAATCAATTACTTTAAAAAAAGATGTATTCTGTGGAATTTCTGCAATGTTCTGTTCTCTTTCAGGTAGTTTGTCTTTTATTTTTTGTCAACAGCAAGTGTCATGCCAGACATCCATCATGGAATTCCATGAAGATTGTACACAATAACATCCACACTCAGATTAGTAACCATCTCAAATTCTGTACATTTCTGAACCTGATTACCAAATTATATACAACACAACTAGTTTAGTAAATATTTGTGCTTACTCTGTTTAATTTATATCAGAACAGCTTTCTTCCTACCACCAAATATTAGCTCATTTTAAAGTTGCTGCAGTGAATTAAACTATAGACTAAAAAGCAAAGTAAGCAATCTTTGGGCTTGACTTGAACCATACAAGGTAGCAGTCTGCTCTGCCACAGATGGTCTGATTTCAGAAATAATCAGTTTGTGTATCATGGCATTGGTTTTTCTCTTTGTACAGTACATATGGGGTTAAAAACCAGGTTCTCGAACAGAAAATGATCTAGCTTGTTTTGATATATTAACAGAATATGGATGTTGGCCTAGGTTTATCCAATCAGAATGCTGATAGGAATTCCTTCATTTTAAATGGGTTACTGTTGGTGTTATGATTGGAAAAACTAGGTCACTGCATTTGGACAGGTATCCAAGGGAGGACCCAAAATACTCAATTGAAATAAAAGCACCGTATGGGTTTTATTTGTATGAATGTTTGATTGGCAGCTTTTTGAGTTCAAGAGACACATATTTAAATTTAATTTGTCATGGTCATTTGTAAATCTACAGTGTGTCATTGCTTCTGTCACTTAGTCATTTAGTGCTTAAAATATCTGTTTGGCTGTTTCTACCCTAAACCACCTAGACTTTATTCTACTGTCTTTCGAAGTCAAGGAAGATTAATGAGGACACATTAATGACCAACAGCTGAAATACATTAATGATGATTTTATGTTCAATCCCCAAGTTCTCTACGAGTTACTCAGGTATTAGGCAGATGAAGGGGCAAGAGCTTGTTTATAGGAGTGGTCAGAGATGCTGAACCCAAGAAAAATATCTGGCGTAAAAACCTAAAAACTTAACTGAACAAAAAGCAGAGCAGGCAATCTTTAGACGAGACTTGCACAGAATGCAATAGAACACAGCTCTCCCACAGATGGTCTGATTTCAAAATAAATCAGTTAACTATCCCAGATTGCTTCCTTTCCCTTTGCCTTCAGAAATTCACATGTAAATGAATTGATGGAACCTTTAGGCTGGGATCAAACTCCCATACTTTTTAAAAAGTGAAGTCTGGATCTGTTACTTGTTAGCTACAGGGCAAACAGAGCATACATCTTCATAAATGACACAGGGGAGAACTGAAATAAAATAATTATCCTATTTCAACAAGGAAAATATGGCCTCAATGTATCCAAAATGGTGACTTGTATTATGGGCAAACAGAGTACAACACAAAATCAACCACTAAATTATCACTTACCATAAGGTGCTAAAATTAGCTTAGGCTTTCCATTCAAAAACTGTGTTTCAAGCTTCAAACCATCTCTACAAGCAAGCATAAATTGTTAGTATGCATAACATTACAGATCTATTGAAGCAGTTTTTATTTAGAATATGTTCTTTGAAAATAGTTACTTTCACAAATAACATCGTCCAGATTGATACAAATCTATTTTCACACATTTTCTGCAATGAACTTTTATAGAGCTGGTGTAAAGAAGTGTAAGTGGCCCAACTTCAAATGTTAAGGTTTTTTTTAAATTAAAAGGAGAACACAATCAAGGCATGACTTTTGTTTAAAATATGTTTCTTCTTCCCCACTTGGGTTCCATAACAATTACTCAACTCAGAGGATCAGTTGTCTACCTGTACCAGACTTCTGCTGCTCATTTGCAAAGCAAATTTCCTTTGGCACCTTTTTTCCAAATCACATGGCCATGTCGCCAAGATTAGGAATGGTAAATTTTGGAACTCAGAAGTACGTCAAGAAAATAAAAAGCCCACAATGGAGCTTTGAAGCTAAACTTTAAGCTCCTTCACGCTGGAGAACACATGAGCTTAATTACATCCCTGCAGGTAATTACTTGTCGGGAAGGAAAAAGGTCTAAAACAGCAACCAATCCCGAAACAAGTTCTAATCACTGCTCCTATGGATCAGTGACGGTTATTTTTAAACTTCTTTTGATTTAATATTTTGCCAGTTAACTACAAACATATGAAAATGAAAGACCGCAAAAGACCAGCTGGTTTACTGAGCCTGTCCCTTATTGTCATAGTGCAACTTACACGTATGATGACCACCATCCGTAAGAGACCTTTACAAAATAATTTATTGAATATTCTTCCACAAAAAAAGTAAATTTAAAGTGCATTTTATATATTCATAGAAAGGTGTTATTTAATTTCCTTACACAATGTGCTATTTATCGCTGCCAAAAACAGACTATAAATGTGAGCTATATAAGATAAATTTTTATGCAGTTATTAAGGCTCAAACTAGTACAACTCAAAACTTATCAGCCTAAGCTCAGAGGTAGCACTCTTGCCTGAGTCACAAGGTCATGGGTTCAAAGCAACTCCAAGACTTGAGCACATAATGTAGGCTGACATTTCAACGCAGGACTGATGAGAGTGCTACACTGTTGGAGGTGCCATCTTTCGGATGAGACATTAACCCAAATCCTCATCTGGGCTGGACATAAAAGGTTCCAAGGCACTATCTGAAGAAGAGCAAGGGAGTTCTCCTGGTGTCCTGCCCAACATTTATCCCGCAACCAACACACTAAAACAGATCATCTGGTCAATTAATCTCATTGTTATTAGTGGGACCTCACTGTAGAATCATAGAATCATAGAAGTTTACAACATGGAAACAGGCCCTTCGGCCCAACATGTCCATGTCGCCCAGTTTATACCACTAAGCTAGTCCCAATTGCCTGCACTTGGCCCATATCCCTCTATACCCATCTTACCCATGTAACTGTCCAAATGCTTTTTAAAAGACAAAATTGTACCCGCCTCTACTACTGCCTCTGGCAGCTCGTTCCAGACACTCACCACCCTTTGAGTGAAAAAATTGCCCCTCTGGACCCTTTTGTATCTCTCCCCTCTCACCTTAAATCTATGCCCCCTCGTTATAGACTCCCCTACCATTGGGAAAAGATTTTGACTATCTACCTTATCTATGCCCCTCATTATTTTATAGACTTCTATAAGATCACCCCGAAACCTCCTACTCTCCAGGGAAAAAAGTCTCAGTCTATCCAACCTCTCCCTATAAGTCAAACCATCAAGTCCCGGTAGCATCCTAGTAAATCTTTTCTGCACTCTTTCTAGTTTAATAATATCCTTTCTATAATAGGGTGACCAGAACTGTACACAGTATTCCAAGTGTGGCCTTACTAATGTCTTGTACAACATCAACAAGACATCCCAACTCCTGTATTCAATGTTCTGACCAATGAAACCAAGCATGCTGAATGCCTTCTTCACCACCCTATCCACCTGTGACTCCACTTTCAAGGAGCTTTGAACCTGTACTCCTAGATCTCTTTGTTCTATAACTCTCCCCAACGCCCTACCATTAACGGAGTAGGTCCTGGCCCGATTCGATCTACCAAAATGCATCACCTCACATTTATCTAAATTAAACTCCATCTGCCATTCATCGGCCCACTGGCCCAATTTATCAAGATCCCGTTGCAATCCTAGATAACCTTCTTCACTGTCCACAATGCCACCAATTTTGGTGTCATCTGCAAACTTACTAACCATGCCTCCTAAATTCTCATCCAAATCATTAATATAAATAACAAATAACAGCGGACCCAGCACCGATCCCTGAGGCACACCGCTGGTCACAGGCCTCCAGTTTGAAAAACAACCCTCTACAACCACCCTCTGTCTTATGTCGTCAATCCAATGTTGTATCCAATTGGCTACCTCACCTTGGATCCCGTGAGATTTAACCTTATGTAACAACCTACCGTGCGGTACCTTGTCAAAGGCTTTGCTAAAGTCCACGTAGACCACGTCTACTGCACAGCCCTCATCTATCTTCTTGGTTACCCCTTCAAAAAACTCAATCAAATTCGTGAGACATGATTTTCCACTCACAAAACCATGCTGACTGTTCCTAATCAGTCCCTGCCTCTCCAAATGCCTGTAGATCCTGTCTCTCAGAATACCCTCTAACAACTTACCCACTACAGATGTCAGGCTCACCGGTCTGTAGTTCCCAGGCTTTTCCCTGCCGCCCTTCTTAAACAAAGGCACAACATTTGCTACCCTCCAATCTTCAGGCACCTCACCTGTAGCGGTGGATGATTCAAATATCTCTGCTAGGGAACCCGCAATTTCCTCCCTAACCTCCCATAACGTCCTGGGATACATTTCATCAGGTCCCGGAGATTTATCTACCTTGATGCGCGTTAAGACTTCCAGCACCTCCCTCTCTGTAATATGTACATTCCTCAAGACTTCACTATTTATTTCCCCAAGTTCCCTAACATCCATGCCTTTCTCAACCGTAAATACCGATGTGAAATATTCATTTAGGATCTCACCCATCTCTTGTGGTTCCGCACATAGATGACCTTGTTGATCCTTAAGAGGCCCTACTCTCTCCCTAGTTACTCTTTTGCCCTTTATGTATTTGTAGAAGCTCTTTGGATTCTCCTATGCCTTACCTGCCAAAGCAATCTCATGTCCCCTTTTTGCCCTCCTGATTTCTCTCTTAACTCTACTCCGGCAATCTCTATACTCTTCAAGGGATCCACTTGATCCCAGCTGCCTATGCATGTCATATGCCTCCTTCTTCTTTTTGACTAGGGCCACAATCTCCCGAGTCATCCAAGGTTCCCTACTTCTAACAGCCTTGCTCTTCACTTTATAAGGAATGTGCTTACCCTGAACCCTGGTTAACACACTTTTGAAAGCCTCCCACTTACCAGACGTCCCTTTGCCTGCCAACAGACTCTCCCAATCAACTTCTGAAAGTTCCTGTCTAATACCATCAAAATTGGCCTTTCCCCAATTTAGAATTTTAACTTTTGGGCCAGACCTATCATTCTCCATAGCTATCTTAAAACTAATGGAATTATGATCACTGGTCCCAAAGTGATCCCTCACTAACATTTCTGTCATCTGCCCGCCCTTATTTCCCAAGAGGAGGTCAAATTTTGCCCCCTCTCTAGTCGGGCCATCCACATACTGAATGAGAAATTCCTCCTGAATACACTCAACAAATTTCTCTCCATCCAAGCCCCTAATGCTATGGCTGTCCCAGTCAATGTTGGGAAAGTTAAAGTCCCCTATTTTTCTTGCAGCTGTCTGTAATCTCCTTACATATTTGCTCCTCAATTTCCTGTTGACTATTTAGGGGTCTGTAGCGCAAATTGTCTGCCGCATTTCCTATTTTACAACAGTGACTACAATTCAAAACTACTTCACTGGCCGTGAAGCACTTTGAAACGTCCTGAAGTTATGAAAGGTGCTATATAAATGCAAATTCTTTCTTTAAGAGCTAAGAACATATTACATTGTCAGGTCACATGTTTTCACAACCAGCTAATTCACTGTTGCTTACCAACTAATTCTGTTTATACTAAGCTACTAATTAAAAGTATCAGCACATTAGAAGAAAATTTTAAAACGAGCTAGATGTGCTCTCTTCCTTAATAGCAAAGCAGGATCCAGTATGATGCCATGATGTACTGCTAAGACCAATTACGTGCCAAAATACATTCAACAATCTTTTGTGGTATAATAAATTATCCTTCTTCTTCATTTGTGTTACCTTAAACTACATCAGAATAGTTGCTTCATCAAACCGGCAGATGGGATGAAGCAAAGGCACAATTTTGCTTGTAGCAGTTCCACAAGAACCATTTGATTCTTCTCACTGCTCCACTCACAGTCCAGTCTGTAGTTCCTTTTCTCCCATCTTCAGCAGTTGTGTCTTCCCATCGAAAGTTTGCTCAAGTCCTTCTCCTTGACTTTTTCAAATCAAATGTTGGTTCAGTTAATAGTCATAGCTCACCTCTCTCCGCCATCAGGTATCTTCCAGGTCATCTTGAAAGTCTGTTCACAGTTGATATATAAATCAAGTGTTTTCTTTTTCCCATTGATAAAATACTCCTGCTAGTAACCCCATGAAGTATGATTTTTAAATTAAATTTCATATATACAAAACCGTATATAACAAACTGTTGAACAAATTATGTATTATAGACACTACATCACTGTTTAATACCACTGTGGTTTCATATGACAGAAAATGGTCTAGAAAGCCACTCAGTTCTACAATCTCGCTACAAAAAGTCATAATAAGAATAAAACCGGACTGACCACCCGGCATCGGACCACGAGGCACCGGACACGACAAAGGCAAACCAAGCCCAGTTGGCCCTGCAAAGTCCTCCTCACTAACATCTGGGGACTTGTCCAAAATTGGGACAGCTGTCCCACAGACTAGTCAAGCAACAGCCTGACATAGCCTTACTCACAGAATCATACCTTTCAGACAACGTCCTAGACTCTTCCATCACCATCCCTCGGTATGTCCTGTCCCACTGGCAGGACAGACCCACCAGAGGTGGCAGTGCAGTGGTCTACAGTCAGGAGGGAGTGGCCCTGGGAGTCCTCAACATTGACTCCGGACCCCATGAAATCCCTTGGCATCAGGTCAAACATGGGCAAGAAAACTTCCTGCTGATTACCACCTACTGCCCTCCCTCAGCTGATGAATCAGTCCTCCTCTATGTTGAGCACCATTTGGAGGAAGCACTGAGGGTAGCAAGGGCATAGAACGTACTCTGGGTGGGGAACTTCAATGTCCATCACCAAGAGTGGCTCGGTACCACCACTACTGACCGAGCTGGCCAAGTCTTAAAGGACATATCTGCCAGATTGGGCCTGTGGCAGATGGTGAGAGAACCAACATGAGGGGAAAACCTACTTGACCTTGTCCTCACCAATCTACCTGTCGCAGATGCATCGGTCCATGACAATATTGATAGGAGTGACCACCGTACAGTTGTTGTGGAGACAAAGTCCCGTCTTCACACTGAGGACACCATCCAACGTGTTATGTGGCACTACCACCGTGCTAAATGGGATAGATTCAGAACAGATCTAACAGTTCAAAATTGGGCATCCATGAGGCGCTGTGGGCCATCAGCAGCAGAATTGTATTCCAGCACGAACTGTAACCTTATGGCCCAGCATATTCCTCACTCTGCCATTACCAACAAGCCAGGGGATCAATCCTGGTTCAATGAGGAGTGTAGAAGAGCATGCCAGGAGCAGCACCAGGTCTACCTAAAAATGAGGTGCCAACCTGATGAAGCTATAACACAGGAATACATGCAAACTAAACAGCGGAAGCAACATGCTATAGACAGAGCTAAGCGATTCTACAACCAACGGATCAGATCAAAGCTCTGAAGTCCTGCCACATCCAATCGTGAATCCTGGTGAACAATTAAACAACTAACGGGAGGAGGAGGCTCCGTGAACATCCCCATCCTCAACGATGGCAGAGTCCAGCACGTAAGTGCAAAAGAAGAGGCTGAAGCGTTTGCAACCATCTTCAGCCAGAAGTGCCAAGTGGATGATCCATCTTGGCCTCCTCCCGATATCCCCACCATCACAGAGGCGAGTCTTCAGCCAATTTGATTCACTCCACGTGATATCAAGAAATGGCTGAGTGCACTGGATACAGCAAAGGGTATGGGCCCCAACAACATCCCAGCTGCAGTGAAGATTTGTGCTCCAGAACTAGCCACGTTTCTAGCCAAGCTGTTCCAGTACAACTACATCACTGGCATCTACCCGACAATGTGGAAAGTTGCCCAGGTATGTCCTGTCCACAAAAAGCAGGACAAATCCAATCTGGCCAATTACTGCCCCTTCAGTCTACTCTCAATTATCAGCAAAGTGATGGAAGGTGCCGTCAACAGCGCTATCAAATGGCACTTACTCACCAATAACCTGCTCACCGATGCTCAGTTTGGGATCCGCCAGGACCACTCGGCTCCAGACCTCATTACAGCTTTGGTCCAAACATGGACAAATGAGCTAAATTTCAGAGGTCAGGTGAGAGTGACTGCCCTTGACATCAAGGCAGCATTTGACCAAGTGTGGCACCAAGAAGCCCTAGTAAAATTGAAGTCAATGGGAATCAGGGGGAAAATGCTCCAGTGGCTGGAGTCATACCTGGCACAAAGGAAGATGGTAGTGGTTGTTGGACGCCAATCATCTCAGCCTCAGGACATTGCTGCAGGAGTTCCTCAGGGCAGTGTCCTAGGCCCAACCATCTTCAGCTGCTTCATCAATGACCTTCCCTCCATCATAAGGTCAGAAATGGGGATGTTCGCTGATGATTGTACAGTGTTCAGTTCCATTCGTAACCCCTCATATAATGAAGCAGTCCCTGCTCGCAAGCAGCAAGACCTGGACAACATCCAGGCTTGGGCTGATAAGTGGCAAGTAACATTCGGGCCAGACAAGTGCCAGGCAATGACCATCTCCAACAAGAGAGAGTCTAACCATCTCCCTTTGACATTCAATGGCATTAACATTGCCGAATCCCCCACCATCAACATCCTGGGGGTCACCAATGACCAGAAACTGAACTGGACCAGCCATATAAATACTGTGGCTACAAGAGCAGGTCAGAGGCTGGGTATTCTGTGGCGAGTGACTCACCTCCTGACTCCCCAAAGCCTTTCCACCATCTACAAGGCACAAGTCAGGAGTGTGATGGAATACTCTCCACTTGCCTGGATGAGTGCAGCTTCAACAACACTCAAGAAGCTCGATACCATCCAGGACAAAGCAGCCTGCTTGATTGGCACCCCATCCACCACCCTAAACAGTCACTCCCTTCACCACCTGCGCACCACGGCTGCAGTGTGTACCATCCACAGGATGCACTGCAGCAACTTGCCAAGGCTTCTTCGACAGCACCTCACAAACCCGCGACCTCTACCACCTAGGACAAGGGCAGCAGGCACATGGGTACAACACCACCTGCACGTTCCCCTCCAAGTTACACACCATCCCAACTTGGAAATATATCGCCGTTCCTTCATCGTCACTGGGTCAAAATCCTGGAACTCCCTACCTAACAGCACTGTGGGAGAACCTTCGCCACACGGACTGCAGCGGTTCAAGAAGGCGGTTCACCACCACCTTCTCAAGGACAATTAGGGAAGGGCAATAAATGCTGGCCTTGTCAGCGACGCCCGCATCCCATGAATGAATAAAAAAAACAATACTAGATCAAGATATTTTAATGTGTCAAATTACTGGATTTATTATTTATTATAAAGCCACAACATCCCAATATGGCTTTTGAAGTCATTGCTTTGTTCTTTTTTTAATTAAATGTTCTCAGGATGTGGATGAGTTTGGAAAGGCTGCATTGATTACCCAACCCGAGTTGCCCTGAGGTGGTGGTGGCTTGCCTTCTTCCTTTTCATACTCAGAGTGCATTAAGAGCCTGAAGTCATGTGGTGTGAAGCATTGATGTTTCAACAATCTAGGAGCTCTCATTTTTTTCCCCCTGGTGCCAGCAAGTAAATTACCAAATTTATTCAATTGAATCTCACAACTTGCCGGTTATGGGATTTAAACTCAGAACCTTTGGATAGCTAGGACAGTACTGTAACCACTACGCTACTGTTCCAATGTATAAATTCATCAATTATATCACAGCCTTGAAGTACCCACCAAGCCAATTATTTTTGTCCATGATACACACATGTTGATGAAGTAGCTTCCTATTTGCTTCTTTTCCATAGTACTATCATGGTAATGATACTTATTATTGACTTTATAAGAGATCTTTTATTTACTATCACCACTTGATTCTTGTTTTGATAAGTCAGCACCATCTATTTTACAGACTTCTGCCCTCAAAACATTTTACTCTGCATCAGGACTATATTGAACGTAGCTTATTAGTAAGTAATTAATATACAGGCTGCAGCCCTGCCTTAACGCCAATCCCTATGGGAACATAACCTGCTTAAAGAGGAAGTCCATCTTGTAAATTTTTCAAAAACTAGTTCCACAAAGAATACAAATGTGCAAGCAATCATTGTCATCAATCATGCCTGGTGTCAATTTATGCTTTTTTTTTTAAATTGCAAATTTGCTCTGCAGACAACAATATGGGAAACTGGCAGAATTTTGAACATACAGCTGTGAGAACTAAGCCAACCAGTTATTCTTTACTCAGGCAAACTTCCCTTTGATTAAATAAGTTCATATGCATAAACAACTTATCTGCATAGCATCTTGGCCTTCAGATGGATTCCCATCCAACCTACATATTTGATCACCATTTCCACTAGGTCTCTTGATCTAACTAGCAATAGTTAAATTCCACACTGATCTGCAAGACCAGACTCCTAATTATACAATATCTATTGTATGGTATTCCTTGGAATGTTTTATTCAAGTTGATAAAATCAATGTGTAACTAAGCAATACAGACCAGAAGGTCGCAGTATCAATTCTCAGTCTCTGCTGTGTTTGCTGATCTCAGTCAGGAGCCAGTAGAGGTATTACTATTAGCCTCGGCAACCTGGCAAGGGAAGGAAAAAAAAAATCTGCCAGGGTTCCCACACCTGATCAGCATCTACAGACTCCTGCTGGTAAACAGGCATTGCCAAATGATGACCAGATGGGGTTTTTCTGTGATGCCAAAGAGTCAAAGTAGGCTGCTAACATTTATTGTCTCACATATGAACAATGTGTGAGGTACCAGTGGACTTTACCCTTGCAGAAATCTACACCTGGGGATAGGTGGAGGAGGACAAAATTTTTCCTTGTATTCTTTAGAAATTGCAATCTAAATGCTTAGGTAAGTTTTTATAAAGAAATGTAATGGGGAATTCTTTTAGCTGACATTTCAATGGAGATTATTTAATTACATATTTCTCCAGTACAAACTGTTGGAACGAGGTACAGTATACAAAATATTGTTACAGCAGATTCAAAAAATGTCTGAGATTCTTTTGAAGAAGAAAGCAGAAAGCAAATGGCTAGCAGTCTCCACTAAGTCTACTTTTTTTTTAAATGGGAACAGTCAAAAGAAATTGAGTGTGACAATCGCCATAATTTCCCAAACTCTGAGCAACATATTTTCTGTTTCCTACAGGCCTGAGCCCTGTCACTCTACTTGCAAGTAGCCCTTTGCAAAATTGGTCGTCCCCAACCCTCAGCTCTTATGAATGTGCACCAAAACTCTCTGAACTTAGTTGAGTGGCATGCCCCTAAGGGAGAGTGCCCACTAAGCCCAGCTCCAATGACCCCCACCCTCCCCCTCCAGCCCTGAATCCACCCTCATCTCACTCTAGTTTCTCTCCCATCTTCCCAATGCCTTCTCTAAACTCATCTCATGCACGAGACCCCCTTATTCCCATGAAAATGCTGACCACCTAACTTCCCTTTCTGGACCCATGTTAGCTGACATTGTAAAACTATCATCCTCCCTCAAAAAAAACCATACTTGATCTCTCAGCCCTTGTAAAATACTGCCCAATCCCTAACTTCCCTTTTCTCTCCAAAGTCCTTGAATATGTTGTTGCCCCCCAGATCTAGGCCCATCTCTCCCGCACCTACTTCTTTGAATACCTTCAATCAGGCTTCTGCCTCTTCCACATCACTGAAATGGATCTAACCAAACTCATGAACATCATTCTAATGTGGTGCATTACTTCTCCTCATCCTCTCTGCACCATCTTCCTTCAATAACTCTCCCCTGTTGTTGAGCTCGGTGGGATTGCCCTCACTTGAGTGCACTCTTACCTATTGTAGTAATGCATCTCTAGCAATGACTTCTTTTCCCACCCCCATACTGTCACCTTGGGAATCCCCATCCCTGGTGCCCTCCTTCCTTATATACACACTGTCCCTTGATATCATCATTCAGGCATGTGGTCAGATTTCACACATACACTGATGATACTCAGCTCTACTTCTTCACAACCTCTCGCAACACCTCCATTGGCCCTGTGCTGTCAAAAGCCTTGGATGAGCCACAATTTCCTCTAATTAAACACTGGGAAGTCTAAAACTATCGTCTTCAGCCCCTGCTACAAACTTTGTACCTTGCCACTAACTCCACACCCCGGTCTGGCCACTGTCTCAAGCTGAACCAGACTCTCTTCAATCTCAAATGTAAACAATTTTACAACACCAAGTTATAGTCCAACGATTTTTATTTGAAATCTACAAGCTTTCGGAGGCTTCCTCCTTCCTCAGGTAAATGTCATGAGCTCCTTGAAGCCTTCGCATTTATACATCATAGAATACATGGGTGTTTACAGACTGCCCCTGCAACTGCCCGTTGCCAAGGCAATCACCGTGTTCAGACAGAGAGGTGTCACCTACAGAACCCCCGAATACACATTCAACAAAAAAACAAACAGGATAAAAAAACAGAGAGAGAGAGGCAGAAACATCCGGAAGGCAGAGAAAGCCAGCAAATGACCCATTATATTAAAAACAGATAGCTTTTGTTCGCTGGTGGGGTAACGTGTAGCGTGACATGAACCCAAGATCCTGGTTGAGGCCGTCCTCATAGGTGCGGAACTTGGCTATCAATTTCTGCTCGACGATTTTGCGTTGTCGTGTGTCTCGAAGGCCGCCTTGGAGAACTCTTCAATCTCGGCATCATATCTGACCCCTAAATGAGCTTTGACTCCATATCCTCTCCATCACAAAGACCGCCTACTGCCACAGCAGTAATATTATCTGCCTCCACCCCTAAGTACCCATCAGCTGCTGAAACCCTCACTGGTGCTTTCTTCACCTCCAGTCTCAACTACTCCAATCTCTCCTGGCCAGCCTCCCATTCTCCGTAAATACCAGCTTATTGAAAACCCTGCTGCCCATATTCTAGTCTGCACCAAGTCATGCTCGCCAATCTCCCTGCCCTCACTGACTCTTGGTCCCCCAACACCTATGATCTAATACTCTCATCCTGTGCTTAAATCCCCAGCATTAGATGAAGTAGGGAGGGAGGAGGCTCGTGTGAAGCAGAAACACTGGTATGGACCTGTTGGACCAAATAGCACATTTCTGTACTGTACTGTATGTACAGTACAGAAATGTGCTATGTAAATCCCTCTATGGCCTCATTCCTCCCTAACTTTGTAACCTCCTCCAATCCAATCCTCTCCTCTCCTGTCTTGTCCAGCTCCATGCATTCTGCCATCTCCTTTGCCCCACCATCATTGACCTTGCCTTCAGCTGCCTAGGCCTCACTCTGGAATTCCCTTCATAAGCCCCTCTACTAGTGTCTCTCCCTCTTCTTCTAACCCACCCCTTTGACCAAACATTTGGTCATTCCTCTATTATCTCCTTTGCCTCGGCCTCCATTTTTTCCTCTTATGCTTCTGAAGCATCTTACAATGTTTCTAGACATTAAAGACACTAAATAAATGCTGTTGTTGTGTGTGGTATTCCATACAGGGATTCAGATTCTTCCTGTGTAGATTTCTGAGCAACTTTGTTTAGATATTCTTAAGCATGGTAAGACACCCAATGGATCAAAAAATAAATAAATTTAAAGATAGTCGCCTTGATAATAGGTACAAATGTTAATGTCTGAAATTTCTTTCTTTACTCTTTTAGCAGAGTGGTTAACCCATTTTTTATGTTTCTTTTAAATAAGCTAACATCTCTGGTAAAACAGTAGAATCATTTTGATAAGCACATTAAGCATTTGTACCGATCATCTCAAAGAACAATTTCAAGGCCATAGTGTTTGATTTCATACTCAAGACTAACTTAGACTAAACTGGTTTCAGGATCCAGTAGGTCCTTTCATCAGGCAAATAATATATTAGCCCTATGCTAATATCTATATTGTGTAATCTAAATTAGTCCAAGTAAAGGTGTCAAAGAAACACTTTGGCCACTCCTCCTATGTGACTGCTTGGCTCAGTCGATAGTTCTCTTACGAGTCGGAAGGCAGTGGGTTCAAGTCCCATTCCAGGACTCGGTAATGTTTTTTTTATTCGTTTATGGGATGTGGGCGTCGCTGGCAAGGTCAGCATTTATTGCCCTTCCCTAATTGCCCTCGAGAAGGTGGTGGTGAACCACCTTCTTGAACCGCTGCAGTCCGTGAGGTGAAGGTTCTTCCACAGTGCTGTTAGGAAGGGAGTTCCAAGATTTTGACCCAGCGATGATGAAGGAACGGCGATATATTTCCAAGTCAGGATGGTGTGTGACTTGGAGGGGAACGTGCAGGTGGTGTTGTTCCCATGTGCCTGCTGCCCTTGTCCTTCTAGGTGGTAGAGGTTGCGGGTTTGGGAGGTGCTGTCGAAGAAGCCTTGGCAAGTTGCTGCAGTGCATCCTGTGGATGGTACACACTGCAGCCACTGTGCGCTGGTGGTGAAGAGAGTGAATGTTTAGGGTGGTGGATGGGGTGCCAATCAAGTAGGCTGCTTTGTCCTGGATGGTGTCGAGCTTCTTGAGTGTTGTTAGAGCCGCACTCATCCAGACAAGTGGAGGGTATTCCATCACACTCCTGACTTGTGCCTTGTAGATGGCGGAAAGGCTTTGGGGAGTCAGGAGGTGAGTCACTCGCCACAGAATACCCAGCCTCTGACCTGCTCTTGTAGCCACAGGATTTATGTGGCTGGTCCAGTTAAGTTTCTGGTCAATGGTGACCCCCAGGATGTTGATGGTGGGGGATTCGGCAATGGTAATGCCGTTGAATGTCAAGGGGAGGTGGTTAGACTCTCTTGTTGGAGATGGTCATTGCCTGGCACTTGCGTGGCGCAAATGTTACTTGCCACTTATCAGCCCAAGCCTGGATCTTATCCAGGATGACATTGTAGTGTAATACTGAGGGAGTGTTTCATAGTATGAAGTGTTAGCTTTTGGATGACATGTCAAGGCCCTGCCAGTTCAGATGGACATTTAAATTGTTTGAAGAGCAAAGAACTCTCCTAGTGTTTACCAACACACACAAAAAAATAACTGGCCATTTATTTCACTTGCTGTCCGTGGAATCTTGTTTGTGTACAAACTGACTATTGCATTTGCCTACAAAAAAAGTAACTGCCCTTCAAAAGTAATTCATTGGGACGTAATTAAGGCAAGTTTTTTTTTCTTCTTTCACACGCAAGAAGCTCGTCAACAGATCCTTCAGCTGCAACATTGTAGCGTTTCACGATCCTGTTCATTAGATTGGATTTACTACATAAATTCTGGTCTCTGATAAGCAACCCACAGCGTAACCTCCGGTTAAACTCGTCGCTTTGGGCCGCCCATTAAACCGTCTCCAGTGGCTTCAAGCCCTAGAGACATCGAAACAGCAGGCGGTCGATTGGTAAGTAACACGATTCTATAAATTAACAATTTACCCCAGATTCATGGCACAATCGTCATCTAAGCAGCTTCGAAAACGCTGATTGAAATAACTGGAGCGATGCCTCCCACAGTCCCGAATCTTGACCACGGCTTCGTCACAAACTGTGCATCTCGGTTGCTGGCCTCACATAATAACCAACTCTTTGATTGGTCCTATCTTCTGCACGACTCCCACCAATCGGCAACCCAATTATTCCGATGTCCAGGCCGCATGCGCAGAGGTGGTATTGTAGTGTAAAGTTTCTGCGTTGTGAGTTAAGTATGGAAGCTGTGATCTGTGCTCTGAAGTGAAAGCGGTAATAATGCGCGATGGCAGTAAGATTATTGAGAACAAGTTTAATAATTTTGAATAGTACAATCAGTAGTATTTGTCACCGCTCATGCAGATGTTGCTCTTATTGGTGTTTTATGGGGGCTGATAGCCATTTGGTATCTGGAGTGGCTACTCACCTGGTTTCGAAACAAGGAGTTCGGTTTTGGAGGTGGTCACCTGGTAACTTTAGTAGCCGAAAACTTGAAAAGTCCTTGCATTTAAATGAAAATACACCATATTTGTGCAAGTGGGCCCATCTACAGGGGGCACACCAGTGGGTCTATTCAAACATAGGCACAAACACCTACAAAATGATGGCAAGAACACTGGAGGCTTGTTTACAGGCGACTCTCTACTAAATGACCACGCGATTTCACTCAAGGCTGTCTCAAGGTAATGTCATTTTTGACAATAAATTTGAAGAAAACGGCTTTATTCCGTGGTACTTGAATGTTTTAAGTTTGGGCCACATTGAAAAACTTAGCCTCTCACATCCCAGTAGTGAAGGATAAAGCTAGTAAGTTTGTACATAAAAACCGTGTTCACTGTTCTTGCTTTCCTCCTTCACATCTGTTTGTCTTGTTCTCTATTTCTATTTCATGTTCTCCTTTTTCTCTTATATCTCTTCATTTCTGTATTGCTCCCTCACTTTTGTCTCCCCCTTATTTGTTTCTTCCCTTTTAATTTTCTCCTTATCATGTTATTGTATTTTTTAAATTGCTGCCTTCCCCTCTTTAGATTTTCTACAGTGCAACACACATCAGTCATCTTCACTCTGCCCAGCTGATTCCTATGCTTCTCTTTCCTCTGTTCTTTGCAGGTGCTGACTTGTTCTCTTGCTAGTTTACTTGTTAGTTTTTCAGATGCTTGCAGCTATAATTAAATAAGAATGGTGTACTGGAATATTCTATCTCACTTTATCCCGTGTTAAATATTGGTTGACATTTTCCCGCTTGTTGGTAGCACCACTGTGTTCAAAACTCGCTCCCTAAATCCTCACTAAGTGGTATAGACGAAGGACAGATGTGGCAGCTGAAACCTAGGCATCCATGAGGAGCTATGGGCAGAATTGTATACTACTGCAGTCAGTAACCTGATGGCCTACACATACCCCACTTTCCCCATCGCCATCAAGCCAGGAGATCGACCCTGGTTCAATGTGGAGGTCAGAAGGGCATGCCAGGAGAAGCACCAGGCATACCTTAAAATGAGGCACCAACCTAGTGAAGCTACAACATTACCTCTGTGCTAAATACTTAAAGCAGCAGCTTATTGACAGAGCTATGCGGTCCGACAGGAGGAGGAGGCTCCATGACCAGCCCCATCCTCAACCACAGTGGAGAAATCACGTGAATAAGAGATAAGGCTGAAGTGTTTGCAAGTGTCTTCAGCCAAAAGTGGCAAGTGTATGATCCCTCTCAGCCCTCTCCGGTCCCTATTATCATAGATGCCAGTGTTCAACCAATTTGAATCATTCCACATGCCATTCATTGGAAGCTGAGTGCATTGGATACAGCAAAGGCAGTTGTACTGCTGCCCACCAGAACTAGCTGCCCCCCCCCAGCCAAACTGATCAGTGTAGATATGACATTGGTATCTACCTGACAATGTGGGAAATTGCCCAGGCATGTACTACGCACAAAAAGCAGAATAAATTTAACCTGCCCAATTGCTGACGTCTGCAAATGATGGAAGGAGTTTTCAATAGTGCCATCAAGCGACACCGACTCACTAATAACTCCCAAAAATTCTTCAATCCAATCCAATGTTTTATGAAACAATTTTTTTCTAAATTCAAGCAAGCAGGTAATTTATGGATTTTTCTAGAAGTTTTACTTGGAGACCTTCTAAGATTTGCCTGACTGCAGCATATCTCCACCAGACCTTCATCCTCCACAATTAGACACCCTCTTTAATCCTGGGTGGCCTTACCCTCACTTTAACTATTATTGCACTTTTCATAAAAGGAAGAAATAAGTGATTTTATGTTATCTGCTAGTCTAATTCTCATATTCCCTTTTAGTCTTTCTAATTTTTTTATCTTCCTACTACATTTTCTATACTCCTGATTATCTGTAGTATTATTGGCCCTACCATTATCATATGCCTCCCTTTGAAGTTTCAGTTTAATATTGATCTCTTTTATTTATCTAAGGAATTCTATACTTCTATGCACCCCCTCTGCCTGAGAGGAATATATTTATTTTGTACACTGCATCTTACATTTGAAGATTTCCCACTGCTAATTTTTCAATCTGTTTACTAAACTTTCCGTCCAGTTAATTTGGGCCAGATCCCCTCTTATTTCACTGAACTTTGCCTTTTTCCAGTACAACACCCTTATCTTTGACTTTTCATTATCCTTTTGTATTCCGTTAAACCTAATTATGTTGTCACTCTTTGCCAACTAATCTCCAACTCTCACATCAGCTTTTTGCCCCACTTCATTTGAAAGAATGAAATCAAGCAATGCCTTGCTCCTTGTTGGACTACAAACATACTGATCTTGGAAACATACATTCTAAAAAGAATTCCCCACTGTGACTACATGCATTACCTTTATACACTTTTCCCGGCAGGTCCTGCAAAACCACTCATTGTGTTTCAGACTTTATTTTTCTTATTGTACAAGTGAATC
The DNA here is from genome assembly GCF_035084215.1 of Heptranchias perlo. Taxonomy (NCBI): domain Eukaryota; kingdom Metazoa; phylum Chordata; class Chondrichthyes; order Hexanchiformes; family Hexanchidae; genus Heptranchias; species Heptranchias perlo. The sequence continues at coordinate 25,986,998 of NC_090341.1, read as the reverse complement.
TGAATGAAGACATTTATCTCAATTTAAGTATGCTCATCAGAAATTGCTTTTCTCAATCTGCATGAAAAAATCCTAGCTGGAGTTTTAGCAGCCACACAATTCTGTGGGAGGATTTACACATACATCCACTGGTAATGATTTGTGCAATCCAATGCAGGGAAAAGCCACACAGACACCACTGATAAATGTTACTGATGTTTATCAGAACATTAAACAACAAAAGGTTCTGTGGTATTGTGTATATAACCACCTTTCTGCATTTTGTATACATTCTTAGTAGGCAAAACATGCAACAGCATAAACAATGATACTGGAAATGTAAATCTTTTGATATAGCCTACCATGGAAGAGGTCTCCTCATAATAGCCTGGTTGAATATCCATTGTAAGTACCATTAAAGATTGTGGCTCAGTGGTTTAGCTTGGATGACTAAAGATTTATCATCTCAAGACACGTGTCACTTCTAGTCTGCTTTTAGCCAGTACAGTCACAGCCAGTAGCTGACCTGATAGCATCTGACTTCTAGTGAACTAGAATTTCTGAAATGGAATGCTAAAGTAGCTGACGTAAGCATAGGAGGATAAATATTTCATTGCAATGCACCATAAAATTCCCTCTGAATTGCACACTGTCAACAATTGTACTTCACCGAGAGAGAACTCTTAATTTTAAGTTACAATTGGTCATATATTCTTTTCCAATAATTTTAGCAAGAAAGATGTGAGAAATGATGGTAGAAAGCATTAAAGGACTATATCCTTATTTGGTGCTGATCTAATGATTCCTACCCCTCCAAATATGATTAATGAACATTAGCGAAAAGTGAATTTTTAAAAGTAATTTTCTTTGCATATTAATAAACTTGTGCACCATAACATTTTTGATTTTTATAAATAGAGGCGTAGAGTACAAGAATAATGATGAATTTATACAAAACATTGGTTAGACTACAGTTACAGTACTATGTAAAGTTTTGGACATTCCACTATAGAAAGGGCATTAAAGTCATAGGGTATGTTCAGCATAGATTCACCAAGATGATGCCAGGGGAGGGCAGCTATAATTATGAGGAGACACTTGAGGTATTGGGGCTAGTTCCACTGGAGCAGAGAAGGCTAGACATTGATTTAAGAGGGGGTTTTAAAATTAGGAAGAGTTTTGATAGAATGAATAGGGAAATATTATTTTCTGTAGTTGGGGAGTTGATGATGAGGGACCATCAATTTAAAATTATCACTAAGGGTTGTTGGAGCATGGGGTGGTTGGGCCACTACTTTTAAGGGAACGTTGGATAAATATTCAAAGCAGAGAAAGTTACAAGGCTATGGGGAGAGAGCAAGGAAATGAGATTAGTTTTGGATTGCTCTAACAAAGCCGGCATAGACATAATGGCTTCCTTCTTTGCTGTAAACTTACACGGTTCTTTAGTAATAACCGACTCTGAAATTGGGGTTGGGTGTAGGGCAGGGGTTAAAACCCCTTGAACATTGTGAATTCAAAACCTTCTTGACATTACATTTGAAGGAAAGGCTTAACTTGCCCCTTTAGACATTACAGTTGGATGTTATAAATTTAAAACTGCAAAGACAGCAAAGTGCAGTAAGTTTAAAACTACAAATGTGCAAAAGCTTCAGCTTTTCAACAACTGATAAGAAGCTTCTGGGTGCTTCTAACAGGTCTTTGGTTCTCAAAACAATTTTGGTTCTGAAAGCAATTAATTTGGAAAATGACAGTGCTGAGATAACAAGAAATCCTTGAGAAAGAGAACTGCACCTGGATTCACATGGATAAGAAGATGCAGCTGGTGTCATGGTGAAGAGACTACACCTGGGTTCACACAGTTTTGAGTGGTCCAGCCAGCCGTCCATCATTGTGCAATGGTGGCTGAGTGGCCAAAAATGGGACCTTTCTTAACTTTGTCCACACCCTAACTGCCAAAAATCATATAAAAGTGGGATATCGTAGCAGCTTCTTTACTGCAGTCGGAGGAGCTTGACGAAGCTTCACCTAGAGGAAGAACGTCCAACAAGAAGAAGAACCTGGAGCTACGAGACTGCTGATCACTTTAACTGCCTTGATGCTGAAATCCTTGGTTTTTAAGATTGTATGTATTGCTTGATTTGCTTGCTGCTTGTGTGAACTTTTTAAATCATTAAATAATCACGTTGTGACTACATAAGTGTATAATGGTAGAGGAGGGTTGTACATATTGCTTGCTTTGCTTCATGCTTCTGTGAACTTTTAAATCAATAAATAATCACTTTGATTAATGAACCTACGGCATATGTGTGAATTTCTTTGACTGTCTATTGTCTAGGTTCATGAATCACTGGAAATCAGGTTTTCCTAACAGGAGAGGGGTGCTCTTAAATTGGGGGGAGGCCTCTCAAATGGAGGGCAGGTCTCCATAATAGTGGTGGGGGACTGAAATTGGGGGGGCTCAAGTTGGGGAGAAAGAGGGAGACTGGGGGATGAGGGCTCGGGGAGGGGTAGACTGGAATCAAGAGGAGACTGGGGGATGAGGGCTCGGGGAGGGGTAGACTGGAATCAAGAGGAGACTGGGGGATGAGGGCTCGGGGAGGGGTAGACTGGAATCAAGAGGAGACTGGGGAATGGGAGCTCGGGGAGAGATTGAGACTGGGGAATGGGAGCTCGGGGAGAGATTGAGGCTGGGGAATGGGGGCTCGGGGAGAGATTGAGGCTGGGGAATGGGGGCTCTGGGAGAGATTGAGGCTGGGGAATGGGGGCTCGGGGAGAGATTGAGGCTGGGGAATGGGGGCTCGGGGAGAGATTGAGGCTGGGGAATGGAGGCTCGAAGAGATGGGGAATGGGGGCACGGAGAGATGAAGACTGGGGAATGGGAGCTTGGGGAGCGATTGAGATGGAAATGGGGGCTGTGGGGGAATGATGGGGAATGGGGGCTCCGGGGGAGAGATTGGGGAATGGGGGCTCGAGAGAGGGAGACTGGGGAATAGGGGAGAGATGGTGAATGGGGGAATGGGGGCTTGGGGGAGAGATGGAGACTGGGGAATAGGGGAGAGATGGTGAATGGGGGCTTGGGGGAGAGATGGGGATTGGGGGCTCAGGGAGAGATGGAGACTGGGCAATAAGGGCTTGGAATGAGGAAGACTGGGGATGGGGATTAGAGGATAGTAGGTCGGGAGAGAAGGTGACCAGAAGTCTGGGGATTGAAGCTCAAGGGGGGAGGAAGTGGGTTGGGGTGGGTGTGAAGACCAGCATTTCCCACAGAGCCAGGAGCAGCACTGTGAGAGGAACAGGCGGTAAAGGGGTAAGTGAAACCTGGGGACCTTACTGTTGGTAAATAGTGAAAGATTATTTCCACTGGTGGGCGAATGGGAAACTAGGGAATGGAAAGCAAGGATTCTCACTGGAAGAAACAAGGGGGAAGGGAGGAGGAAAGTTCTTGAACTGAGGGCTATTAGACCATGGGATACTTCACCACATGTGGCTATTGAGGTAGAGACTGAAACTTCATTTCAAAGGGAACAGGATAAATATTTGAAAAGGAGGAATATAATAAGATTTGGGGCAGGGGGGAATGGAGTTACAGGTTAGAGGGCCAGCACCAGCGGTCAAATGGCTGCCTCCTGTGCTGTAATTTCTATAATTCTATGAAAACTTTATTGAATCCGAGCTCAGGGAGTAGTTTAGAAATGGTGCTGAGCTGAGTTTAGAACGATGTGCCCTGTGAGAAGTGTCCCAAACACTGAATCCACTGCGATCTCTTGGTTTGGTTCAGATCAGCTCTGACTGAGGTTCCAAGTTCAGAGTTGTCATCTTCACACAGAACCGGAGTCCAAACCAGAGTCCAAGGAGATAGGGGGAGAGAGAGCAAGCTTGTTAAGTGGCAGCGACTAGGGAGCCTAACCACACCTTGTACAGTGCAGGGGAATTCTGACAGTGGTATCAGGGTGAATATCATTGGGTTATAGGATTACTACTAGATACTGATAGGATTTTGGGGCATTACACCTATTACTACGAGTTACAAATAGACTATCAGTGAGTTATTATGTTAATGTTGGTTATGAGGGGAATCTGAGTGTTACCACTTTACTATTAATTTTCAGTGCAATTTCAGTGAGTTACCATTAGTTACATAAAAACATAAGAAATAGGAACAGGAGTATGATTCTATGAGTAGGCCATATGGACCCTCAAGCCTGCTGCCATTCAATAAGATCATGGCTACTCTTCTACCTCAACTCCACTTTCCCGCCCTTCTCCCCATATCCCTTGATTCCCTTCGTCTCCAAAAATCTATCGAGCTCAGTCTTGAATATACTCAATGACTGAGCATCCACATTCCTCTGGGGTAGAGAATTCTAAAGAGTCACAACCCTCTGAGTGAAGACATTTTTCCTTATCTCGGTCCTAAAGGAGAAACAGCCTCTCAGCGTCTACCCTGTCAAGCCCTCTAAGAATTCTTTGTTTCAATGAGCTCACCACTCATTCTTCTAAACTCCAAAGAATATAGGCCCATTCTACTCAATCTCTCCTCAAAGGACAACCCTCTCATCCCAGGAATCAATCTAGTGTACCTCACAACTTACTTTCCCATCTAGCTTTGTATCATCAGCAAAATTGGATACATTTACATTCAGACCCCTCATCTAAGTCATTGATATATATTGTAAGCAGCTGAGGCCCAAGCACTGATCCTTGTGGCACCCTACCAGTTACAACCTGCCAACCCGAAAATGACCCGTTTATTCCTACTCTCTGTTTTCTGTCCGTTAACCAGTGCTCAATCCATGCTAATATATTACCCCCAATCCCATAAGCTCTAATCTTGTGTAACAACCTCTTGTGTGGCATCATATCGAATGCCTTTTGAAAATCCAAATATACTACATCCACTGGTTCCCTCTTATCTACCCTGCTAGTTACATCCTTGTAAAACACGATTTCCCTTTCATAACACTGTGTTAACTCTGCCTAATTATATTATGATTTTCTAAATGCCCTGTTACTACATCCTTAATAATAGATTCTAGCATTTTCTCTACTACTGACATCAGGCTATCTGGCCTACAGTTTCCTGTTTTCTCTCTCCCTCCTTTCTTGAACAGTGGGGTTACATTTGCTACCTTCCAATCCACGGGGACCGTTCTAGAATCTAGGTAATTCTGGAAGATCAAAACCAATGCATCCACTATTTCTGCAGCCAACTCTTTTAAAACCCTAGGATGTAGGCCATCAGGTCCAGGGGATTTGTTGGCTTTTAGTCCCATTAATTTCTCCAGTACTTTTTCTTTACTAATCTTAATTATTTTAAGTTCCTCACTCTCATTAGACCCTTGGTTCCTCACTATTTCCGCTATGTTTTTTGTGTCTTCAACTGTGAAGACAGATACAAAATATTTGTTTAATGTCTCTGCCATTTCCTTATTCCCCATTATAATTTCTCCTGTCTCTGCCTTTGTTGAGCTTGAAGATCAGCCATGATCTGATTGAATGGCAGAGCAGGCTGGAGGGGCAGTATGGCCTACTCCTGCTCCTATTTCTTATGTTCTTATGCCTCTAAGGGACCCACGTTTACTTTCATTAATCTCTTCCTTTTTATATATTTGTAGAAGCTCTCACAATCTTTTTATATTTCTTGCTAGTTTACTCATATTCAATTTTCTCCCTCTTTATCAATTTCTTGGTCATCCTTTGCTGATTTCTAAAACCTCCCAATCCTCAGGCTTAATACTCTTCTTTTAATCCAATACTTTCCTTAACTTCTCTAGTTAGCTACGGTTAGATCACTTTTCCCATGGAGTTTTTATTCCTCAAGTGAATGTATATTCTTTGAGAATTATGAATTATTTCTTTAAATGTTCACCATTGCTTATCTACCGTCATGTCTTTTAATCTAATTTCCCAGTCTACCTGAGCCAACTCGCCCCTCATACCTACGTAATTGGCTTTGTTTAAATTTAAGACCCTAGTTTCGGATTTAACTACATCACTCTCAGACTCAATATAAAATTCTATCATATTATGATCACTCTACCTCAGAGGATTCATAACTATAAGATTACTAATTAACCCTGTCTCATTACACAATACTAGATCTAAAATAGCCTGTTCTCTAGTTGGCTCCTCGGTTCTAAAAAACTGTTTTGAATGCATTCCATAAACTCGTCCTCCAATCTACTTTTGCTAATTTGGTTTGCCCAGTCTTTGATTATTGGTGGAATCAAAGTTCCTCCCACTTCTGGTTTCCCCTTGGTGAAACTCTCCCTCACCTTTGGTTCCCCCTCTTCCCCGCTCTCGGTTTCCCCTCTTCACCTGTTCATGGGTGGCCTCCTGGTTCTTGGAACTTCTCGCACAACAGCTACTGGCGCAAAACCACGAACAAAAATACTCAACTACAGGGGACCCAAACTTTATAAGGTAAATGCAATAACATTTGTAGAAATCATGTGATCAAATGTTACATGATCAAACCTTCAGCAATGCTTCCAACCAGAGTTGACAACCCTAGTGAGACATGGTATGACTAATGTAACGACTGACCCTGAGAAACAAAATCTTCAATATGACGGTTTTCCCAAGAGACTGTAAGGCATCTATGAAAATGCTTTTCTGTGGAAGATTCTCACACTGTTGCTGGGTCCCAAAACTGCATCAATTGCTTGAAATTGATAGGGCTTGTTGAAACTCAACACATAGATTGTTGGAAAAATGATCCAAGAGCCGATGCCCACATTTTCTAGATCCATGATAAAAGGCAACCCAATGGGTGACCAGATGAAAAGATCTGCACACGTTGTGAACACTTGTGGTTGGGTTTATGTTACTTATTACCCTAAATAACTAGAGCAACATTGTATATTTGGGTACAAGTGAAGAAGAATCCAAGGAAGATTGGATTTGAATATCAGTAGCCATACTCCTCAGAACTAGAAGCAGCCATGGAGATCTAAGTGCAAATCTTTAATTTCCTGAAAACTGACTCATCAAGTCTTTGGCACACAGACTTTCTTGCAGATGGGAGGTCAGGATCAGGAATAAGCATAAGAGGTCATATCTTAGCAACAAGTGGCTGAGTCATGTGGCTAGGTTTAAAGCATCATATTGATTCTCTTGTGGCTAATTTCTGTAATATTTCAGGTAGCAGGTACATTTTACTTAATTATTAAACAATAATACATTAAAGATTACAAAGGTTCTATCTTCCAAGCTGTCCTTTTGCTATCATTAACAGTCCATAGCACAACTAATATGCCTGCATTCAGATGAGCCTACTGTTACATGATCAAGCATTAGACTTAAATCAGCTTTCTGACGTATGATAATTGTTTTGTTATTTTACTTATGTATCAGCAGCTTTTGAAGCCAGTGAAATTTGAGTTACATCTTCATTAGTAACACAGGTGATGATACCTTATTTATTATGTTAACACTGCTTATATTAAAAATATTCATATCAAGTTTATAAGAAGTCAGCATTGTTCTTTGGAAAACTGTAATTAGAATGTTATTTCACATACTAGGTGATGGACAATATTACATTTATAGTGTTCTAGAACTAGACACAAGGGGGGAGATTTTGACGTGGAGCGTATCTTGGGCAGGCGGTGGGCACAGCAATCCTAATGCCCATCTGATGTAGTTCCCCAGAGGCCCAAACCATTTTCATGGTCGGCCTCATTTAAATGAAAGTGGCAAGCTGCCAGAGCTAAACGAATGTTGATAGTCAGCTCGCCAATCCGAGGTAGAGGGGCAAGAAATCCAGCAGCCCATCGTGGAGCTGAGCCGACAGAAGATGCTGAAGTGGGAGGTCAAGACTGAACAGGGAGAAGGGAGCAGCGGAAGCTAAGGCAACGGTCTGGAAGATTTTTATGGAACACAGAAAGAGCAATCCTGCTTTTCCTGCTCCCAAAAAATCACCTACAAAACATTTTTTTTTGCTTTTTTCTAAGCAATGCCTTTAAGGGATGCTAGGCTGGCTGCCTACTGCTTGGGATAAGTCACCAGAGCTTGCACAACATGGATGCTGCACATATTAAAAATGGCTTTGGGCTCTTTCTATGTTATAGGACCCCGGTGGGAATGCTGGCTGTCTATTTCAAGGCCTGCTTCAAATAAACTTCAGCTCATCCAAAACTCTGCTGCCCGTATTCTATCCCGCATCAAGTCTCACGCACCCATCACCCCTGTGCTCACTGACCTACATTTTCTTGGTCCCCCAATGCCTTAAATTTAAAATTCTCATCCCTCCCTATCTCTGTAACCTTCTCCAGCTGTTCCAAGAACCCTGCATTGCTCCAACTCTGGCCTCTTCATAATCCCTTTGCCCACCATTCGTTGCCTAGTCTTCAGCCATCTAGACCTTAAGCTTTGGGATTCCCTTCGATAAACCCACTCCCTGGAAATCTCTGTTCCTCTGACTCCGGCCTCTTGTGGTATCCCCCCTCCCTCCCTCTGCCTCCACTATTCACGGTCATGTCTTCAGCTGTCGAGGCCATAAGCTCTGGAATTTTCTCCTTAAACTGTTCCGTCTCTCCAACTCCCTCTCCTCCTTTAAAACCCTCCTTAAAACCTATGTTTTTGACCAAACTTTTAGTCAGCCCTCTTAATATTTCCTTCTTTGGCTCAGTGTCAATTGTTGTCTGACTTTGCTTCTGTGAAGCACCTTGGGTTGTTTTGCAATGTTAAAGGCGCTATATAAATGCAAACTGTTGTTGTAAAACTTATTGGGCTAGAAATTGGGCTGTCCAGCGCCCATTGTTTCGGCGCTACGCAGCCTCCCGAAGTGCCAAGATGGTGTCTTGGCTGCGCACGCACGTTTCTAGCGTGACGTGCACGGACGCCATCTTGGTAAAGCTAGTAGCGCATGCGCAAATAACGAACGCCGGCAGCATGTAAAGTAAGAAGAAAATGCATACAATCATTGTACAATGAATGCTGATTTAAAGTGATAGACACCATTTTGGGACTTAATACTCCACTCAACACACAGTCTTAACCACGACTATCTGAACCTGTCTTAGAGTACCTGGAGGATTCCCCCCCTTCCCCCCCCCCCTATTTAAAGGGACCAGGCAGGATTTACAGGTTATTTGCTGGATGCATTTGTAACTGTTTTTGGAGGTCTCTTATACTTGAATACTAGGACGAGGGGACATAGCCTAACATTTAGAGCCAGGACGTGCAGGAGTGAAGTTAGGAAACGCTTCTACACGCAAAGGGTGGGAGAAGCATAGAACACTCTTCTGCAAACGGCAGTTGGTGCTAGCTCAATTGTGAATTTTAAATCTGAGATTGATAGATTTCTGTGAACCAAGGGTATTAAAGGATATGGGGCTGAGGCGGGTATATGGAGTTAGGTCACAGGTCAACCACGATCTCACTGAATGGCGGATCAGGCTCGAGGGGCTAAATGCCACTGCCACTTGCTGCCTCTTGATATGTGCCACCTTCTCCTGCAAAAAAGCGGGACGTGTGTCTGGGTGATGTGCCTGTCATGGTTGAATAGCTGCCTGTGTGTGGTCTGTGAGTTATGGGTGGGCTGCTTGCCACAGTGGTAATGTGTACGGGTGAGAGGAAGCATTTGATTGGAAGAGTTTAGTACTGATGGAAAGAGTTTGTTGGTATGAGCGTGATGGGGGGTGTAGTGCGTGGAGCAGTGGATGTGGCTGGTGGTGCGGTTGGTAGGAGATGCCGCTTGACAGTTGACCTCACTCATCTCGACCACTCATGTCAAAGCATTGCACTTCTTCCTGCGCTGCATCCATGTTCATGGTGCTATGCGCCTGGCATTGACTTTGTCCCCTGCTGCCTCCCACTGCCTCTTGAGCATATGTCTGGAGGGCCTCTTGCCTCCCCCCCACCCCCCGCGGATATAGGATGTCCCACCTTCTGTCCACCTCTTGCACCAAGGCCTCTAGTGCATCAGCAGAGAACCTTGGTGCACGCACTCTCGCAGGCGTGGTACAAATTTAGATCAGCAGATTGGTGAGATCTGGCATGCAGATTGGAGGATGTGGGATTTAGTAGTGCGCAACCTTTATTCAATGTTTTAACATAACTCATCAGTTTGTAAACATAGGGACGGGACCTGCATCTGTGTTTTACATGTACGATGTCTGATCTCCGTTCAGACTCCATGCAGACAGCAGACTTATTTTTAGCAAATAACAGGTACCGACTACCTTTAAGAGATTTTAAGAGACATTCTCTCTTTAAGTGATTCGAGCCCCCCCTGCTGGTGGAAAGTGCATATATTCTTGAATTCTCATGCGTCAGGCCTGGTTTTTAACGCTGCTGTCTGGTAAGTGTTCAGGCCAGACGAATGTCTCGTCCTGCCTGCACAGGAAGCACCGGGCGCGGGTTAGTCACATATCGCAGTACCCGCACCTGGATTCTGGCCTAATCGAATATAACCCCCCATTATGTTCCATTGTTTCAATGTATGGAGTTCACAGGACAGAAGGGACACAGAGAAAAAAATGATCTCTCTGTCTCTCCCCTCTATGTCTGTGAATTGTGCACATCAAAACAGTGGAAGTAACAAAACTCTTTGGACTTGTTAGTAACTCCTTTCATGATCTGATGTAATACACATGCACATGGAGGTACATTTGCATACTCCATACAACTTTGCTCTAATCATACCAATTTTCCAAATATGCTACTATCACCCTAAATTACTAAGCACGTACATCTATGAATATAGTTTGACATGTCTTGATATGATGTGGAGATGCCGGTGATGGACTGGGGTGTACAAATGTAAGGAATCTTACAACACCAGGTTATAGTCCAACAGTTTTATTTGAAAATCACAAGCTTTCGGAGGCTTTCTCCTTCGTCAGGTGAGTGTCAGATTCCTTGAAAATTACCGCATATATAGTCATAGAACAATGCCTGGTGATTACAGATAATCTTTCCAACTGCCCGTTATCAAGGCAATCAAATGAATTGAATAGTGTTCAGACAGAGAAACATTAGATACCAGACTACTGAATATACGAACGGCCAGAACCAAAGACAGAGAGGGAGAGAGAGAGAGAAACATCCAAAAGGAAGAGAAAGAGAGAGAATGACCAGTTGTATTAAAAACAGATAACTTTTTTTTCCGCTGGTGGGGTTACGTGTAGCGCGACATGAACCCAAGATCCCTGTTGAGGTCGTCCTCATGGGTGCGGAACTTGGCTATCAATTTCCGCTCGACGATTTTGCGTTGTCTTGTGTCTCGAAGGCCGCCTTGGAGAACGCTTACCCGAAGATCGGTGGCTGAATGTCCTTGACTGCTGAAGTGTTCCCCGACTGGGAGGGAACCCTCCTGTCTGGCGATTGTTGCGCGGTGTCCGTTCATCCGTTGTCGCAGTGTCTGCATGGTCTCGCCGATGTACCATGCTCCGGGGCATCCTTTCCTGCAACGTATGAGGTAGACAACGTTGGCCGAGTCACAGGAGTATGAACCATGTACCTGGTGGGTGGTGTCCTCTTGGGTGATGGTGGTATCTGTGTCGATGATCTGGCATGTCTTGCAGAGGTTGCCGTGGCAGGGTTGTGTGGTGTCGTGGACGCTGTTCTCCTGAAAGCTGGGTAATTTGCTGCGAACGATGGTCTGTTTGAGGTTGGGTGGCTGTTTGAAGGCGAGTAATGGAGGCATGGGAATGGCCTTAGCGAGGTGTTCGTCGTCATCGATGACATGTTGAAGGCTGCGGAGAACATGGCGTAGTTTCTCCGCTTCGGGGAAGTACTGGACGACGAAGGGTACTCTGTTGGTTGCGTCCCGTGTTTGTCTTCTGAGGAGGTCTATGTGATGTTGTAAGATTCCTTACATATGTCTTGATATGTCCTCCTAACACTATGGCTCCAATGAGGTAATAAATGCAGCTCATGCATTTATTAACCTTTATTAGATTACCAGCATGGCCAGATACTAGGAGGCAGGCACCCTAGAGATCTTGACAATGGCATAATAATATTAATGTACTTATTAATTATTAACTTACTCAAGTAAATGCAAAAGGACCACTATTAGCAATGACTGTACAGTGATCAATTGGCCTGAGGGGTTAATTTAGTGGACATGCTGGCTTTTAAATGCCGCAACCATGTGTGTGTGCGCTGTACCCTCTGGTGATTGGTTTAGAGCGGAAGGGCCTCCAAAACAGTACCTCTAACCTGCCCAGGAGTAACAATCACAGCGTTATTTATTTACTGGGGACAAAGCAAGTGTCTTCAACCACTTAGGTGGACTGTATGGTAATTCTAACATCCTTTTAGAGATGAAGACTCCCAAGGAATAATGATTTGCCACGTCATGATGTCTATTCATTGATGAAGAATTGACCACATTATAGTCACTTAGAAAACCAAAACTATATAACCTTTATGCAACGTTTATTTACTTCCAGAGATGATTGCTTTATTTTACAGCTCAACTCATTTGTCAATGAGTGCACAGCATGCTGAGTTTAGCATTAACTATAGTCAGTCAAATGGGAAGAAAAAGACCTAGAAGGCAGTACAGCAAATTTGACAATGCAGACAACAGAATAGGATTCCAGCTTATGTTAATTTTTACATTCCTATTCATCAATATGAATAATGTTAACTTTTGATAAGGAAACAAGTGCCAGCTTTTCCACCTAATCAACATAATTGTAATTGTGTTCTGTTAATCTGTGCTTTAGAACAAAACATCTTCCTTATAAATTGCAATTTTTTTCATTTTTCTGTGTTTAGGTATTTAATTAATTTGCATAGACTTATGTAGCAGTTAGGACATTTGCTTCATGGTTCAAGCCCCATTGGTGCCTGACAATTGAATCCTCCAGCCATGTGTGTGATGTGATTTGATGGAATACAGACTGTCTGTTGGATCTCATAAAAAAATTGACACTCAGTAAATGGAACTCCTGACAAATAAACTATAGGGTAGAATGATGTATGGAGGCCATCAGCTATGATGGAAAAAGGAAAAAGGACAAACAAAGAAAAGCGAAAAACTGCAAGTTAAATGTGTGAGAGAGAGAAATCTAAATCAGTAAATTCTAAAAATGAGAATGACAGCCTATTGTGCTATCACTGCACTTGTTTGCTAGTCTCCCAATGGAAATGTTAAAAACTTCAGAAGAATAAGGAGAATTTATTGTTTTCTCATATATTTCTTAAAGAAGGGATTTATGCTGAGGTTTGATTACAGAGCCACTGCAGCCCTGCAGTACCTATCTGAGTGGTCCTTCTTCATGTGTAAGCCCAGTCAGTCAGTCAGTGTTGGAAGATTGATGGGGGGAAGTTTACCTAGATCCTGTCCTCTCTCAGTGTACATTCTTTCTAGCACAGGTCCTGAATAGCAATAATGAAATAACTTTGCTGGACACATGGCCAACTACCACCCCACCTGACATCAGATAACTCAGTACCATAATGCGTGGTGTATTTATTCACTAAACCAATCAAGAGTTCAGATAACCAATCCTTAATGATACACAGGTAATAAAAAGAATGATGTGCTTTCATGAAAATATCTGGACCTAGAAATTCAGCTGCAGGAATCAATATGATGTGTGGCATGCATGCGCTCAGTCCACACTGGAACTGCACAGCACACCATATTGATTAGGGCACCCTGTAGTCATCCAGGGTGCCCGTCTAAAACTGGCGTTAGGCTCATTGCTTATAAATTTCAATGGAGAGTAAAAGTGGGGGATAAAATGGGTGGCCAATTTGATCCCATCAGTTTCCTGCTGCGTGGGTTAGGTTAAAATTACCCCCAGGGAGAGAGAGAGAGTCTTCATTTAGTACCAGTTCATTTAAAAAAACACCAGTTGAATGTTGAAGCTAACTCATTATCTCACGCGTGCTACAAAAGCGGTGAATAGAAGAGGCGCAGCCGGAGTGGACCTGAGGGGCGAATAAAAGAGGCACGGCCAGAGCGGACCTGAGGGGCGAAATCAAAAAAATGTTTTTTTAAATGTCAAAAAAGGAGGTCACAGAGGAGCGCCAAGGGTAAGTCAGTGTAAGTATTTAATTTATTGGTAAATGTTTTTAGTGGTTACTGTGTTTAGTGGTTAGTGTTTTTAATGGTTAGTCTGTTAGTGTTAGTTAAAAAGCCTTAAAGCTAAATGGTCAAAAAGAGCAGGAAACCAGAGCAGTTAAACAAACCCAGGGAAGAATCTCAAAAGGTGACGTGATAGTCAGCGCAGAGAGGGGAGCGGCGGAACCCGAGGAAATTAAATTAAGGGTCAGAAATCACTCGCGAAATAACGGAGGAGCTCAACAGCAATCTCCGTTGTTAGTGGTGAAATGGAGGATCAAGTTCCAGCCTTCACACATGAGCAGTGAAATGCGGAAATCCAGAACTTGCTCCTAGTGGTTCGCCGGCAATATGACAGTTTCGATTTAAAAGGCCATCGCACGCTGCAATCAGAAATCATTGAAAAAGTGCCAACTTGCTTATCTGCCCAGCTGGAAAGTAACTAATTATATCACCAAACAGGTATGCTTAAAAATACAGGTCTACACTAAGTTTTAATAGCACGGTAAGTCTTAATGACTGCCAAACAACTAAAAATTAACTTTTAAAAATGTGGAGTCTCATTACTCCTTATATTAATAGTTTTTGGTGATTAAAAAAAAATTAATTAAAAAATGAAACTTTTTCTTTACTTTTCCCTTCTGACTCTTTTATTTAATTCAATTATTTCTTTGGCTTTTTATTAAAAAAATAAAAATGTTATTTACAATTACATACAGAGTACTATCAATGAATGAAGTCTGCTTGCCAGTTTCAGCAATGCAGGCTGAATCTATGGGGGTGACTTCTCTTCCTGACAGATTTTGTGGGCGTGTCTTCTCCTCTCATAGACTTTTCCAGCCGCGGCAACTCACGCTGCGCAGAGGCTGGGTTGATAGCTCCACAATTTTTTTAAAGTTCAAATTCAAGCAATTTGACACCACAGAGCCCGCAGTAAGTAATTTAATTCGCAGGAGCGGCGGTAACCGTTGTCTCGCCGTTCGGAGCAATTTCTGGCCCTAAGTTTTTAACTTATGATACACACTCTATCTTTAAATATAGACTATAAATAAACAGTTAAATAAATAAATATTCAGAATAATTAATTACTAATTTATTTAAAATCAAGCTAAAATCCATCTACTAAATATCATGTAGACCTTAAGTGTTTCTATTAGTTCTAGAATTAAATTAACACAAATAAATAAATAATTAAATAAAAACTAGAACTGGCTGTGCAGGTTCTATATCAGGACTGTGGTATGTGGAGGTTTGTGGACAGTGAGACTGTCCCGGATTGCCTGGCTACTGTCTGAGGCTGAACCAGATGGTTCACAACCTTGGCGTCCTATTTGACCCTGAGATGAGCTTCCAAGCACATATCCGCTCCATCACCAAGACTGCCTACTTCCACCTCCGTAACATCGCCCATCTCCGCCCCTCCTCAGCTCATCTGCTGCTGAAATCCTCATCCATGCCTTTGTTACCTCCTGACTGGACTATTCCAAGTGTCTCCTGGTTGGCCTCCCATCTTCCACCTTCCATAAACTTGAGCTCATCCAAAACTCTGCTGCCCGTATCCTAACTCGCACCAAGTCCCGTCCTCCCATCAACCCCGTGCTCACTGACCTACATTGGCTCCCAGTCCGGGAACGCCTCGATTTTAAAATTCTCATCTTGTTTTCAAATCCCTTCATGGCCTCGTCCCTCCCAATCTCTGAAACCTCCTCCAGCCTTACAACCTTCCGTGATCTCTGCACTCCTCCAATTCTTGCCTCTTGCACATCCCCCATTTTAATCGCTCCACATTGGCTGCCATGCCTTCGGCTGCCTAGGCCTAAGCTCTGGAATTCCCTTTCTAAACCTCTCCGCCTCTCTACCTCTCTTCCTTTAAGACGCTCCTTAAAACCTAACTCTTCGACCAAGTTTTTGATCACTTGTCCTAATATCTCCTTATGTGGCTTGGTGTGAAATTTTGTTTGATAACGCACCTGTGAAGCACCTTGGGACGTTTTACTACATTAAAAGTGCTATATAAATGCAAGTTGTTGTTGTAAATGTCTCTGCCTTGAGTCAATCCAGCTCAGAGTCCTTGATACATAGCTCAGCAGGATAAGGAAAACTAAAGGAGGTAGAGAAGGAGGTCCTGCAAACATTGGTCCTATCCAACAGGTACAATGTACTTTCTACCTGTTAGGATAAGGATGTAGGCTGCGGGGAGGACCATGGCACCTTGGTGCAGGAGGCAGTCCAAGGTGGGGAGGTGGGGGGGTGGAGGAGCAGAATAGAAAGGTTGTATTTATAGGGGATTCTATAATTCGAGAGATAGATAGCGTCCTCTGCAGTCACGACCGAGAGTCCAGGAGGGTGTGTTGCCTCCCTGAAGCACAGGTAAAGGATATCTCGGAATAACTGGAGAGGAACTTGGAAAGGGAGGTGGAAAATCCAGTTGTCGCAGTCCATGTTGGGACCAATGACATAGGGAAGAAAAGGGCGGAGGTCCTGCTAAGAGAACACCAGAAGCTAGGAACTAAATTAAAAAGCAGGACCTTACGGGTGGTAATCTCAGCATAGGGATAAACAGATCAGGGAGGTGAACACGTGACTGAAAGACCGGAGTGGAAGGAGGGGTTCCATTTCATGGGATACTGGCACGAGTATTGGGACAGGAGGGAGCAGTACCTGAACTGGAATGGGACCAGTGTCCTAGTGGAAAGGATAAATAGGGCTGTCAATAGGACTTTAAACTAGTAAGACGGGGGATGGGATCTGGGGAAGATAACAGAAGTGTGAAGAAAAAACAAATAGGAAATGAGAGTAAAGGTCAGACCAAGTTAAGGAATAAGGGTAATGTAAATGGTCAGGGAACAAATACAGTTATAGAACATAAGTACAAAATGACTGTTAAAAACAAAGGAAGGGGAACAATTATTAAAAACAAATTAAATTGCCTGTGCAGCAATGCGCACATCATCCAAAACAAAATGGGGCAACTGGAGGCAATAATTCATAGCGAGGAGCCAGATGTTGTAGTGATAACTGTAGTTACGTAAGGAACAAGACTGGCAGTTAAATATTGCAGGATATAATGTATTTAGAAAGGATAGAGAAGGAAGAAGGTTGGGGGGGGGGGGTCACTGTACTAATTAGAGACACCGTAGTAGCAATAGAAAAAAGGCACATGAGTAACATTAAGATAGAAACGGAATCCATATGGATTGAGAGAAAGGATAAAAAGGGATTGATCAAGTTAATAGGTATATTCTACAGACCACCTAATAATGGAAGGGAAGTGAGGAAAAAATATGTAGACAAATCTACAAAATGAGTAAAAAAACATTGAAGAATAATCATGGGAGATTTCAACTACCCCCAAATAAACTGGCAAGAGGAGGTAAAGAAAGGAAAAAAGAGAATGGAGTTTTTACAGAGTGTACATGACTCTTTTCTTACCCAGTGTGTGAGAAGCTGAATAAGAGAGGAATCACTGCTGGATTTTTTAATGGGAATTGAAGGAGGATAGATAAGAGAAGTAAGTGAAGGGGAACATAAGAAATAGGAGCAGGAATAGGCCATACAACTCCTCGAGCCTGCTCCTTCATTCAATAAGATCATGGCTGATCTTCTACCTCAACTCCACTTTCCTGCCCTATCCCTTGATTCCCTTAGTGTCCAAAAATCGATCTCAGTCTTGAATATACTCAACAACTGAGCCTCCACAGCCCTCTGGGGTAGAGAATTCTAAAGATTCACAACCCTCTGAGTGAAGAAATTTTTCCTCATCTCGGTCCTAAACGGACATCTAGGCAAAAGCAATCATAAGATAATAACGTTTAAAATAATGATTGAGAAAGACATAAGACAAAGATCAAAGTAATGGATTGGAAAAAACTAATTTATGGGAATGAGATTGGAACTGGAATAACATTAGCTGTCCGCCAGTCCTTTGGCACTATTCCCTTTTCTAGTGAATTTTTATATATATGTAATAATGCCTCTGCTATCTCCTCCCTAACTGGAAAAAACATTTTGACACATAAAGAAATAGACCAGCAGTGGAGAGATATTTAAAATGGTGATCAATAGAGTTCAGGAGAAATATATTCCTCTAAAAAGCAAGAACAAACTAGCCAATAATGAAACACTATGGATGAATAAAGAGATCGGAGTGAAACTGAAACTAAAGAAAAAGGCATACTCTAAGTACATAGACAATAAACTCTAGGAACAGCATCTCATCTTTTGTTTAGGCACTATACAACCTTCCGGACTCAACATTGATTTCAATAACTTCAGATCATAACCACTGCTCCCATTTTTTCGGTCAGCTAGTGCTTGTAATGGTTCTGCTGCTGCCATTTACAGCTACTTCTGATCAATCTTTTGTTTCTTAACCTGTCCCATTACCACCTTCCTTGCCTTGCACCATCATCCCTTTTGTCATTTAATCACTCATGCCCTCTACCCTATCAGAGATCTTCCCTTTTGTTCTTTCCTCCCCTCCTCTCCCTCCCCCCTCCTTTTCCTGGCTCTGTACTTGCTCAAAAACTTTAACCCTTTTAACATCTTCCAGTTCTGACAAAAGGTCTTTGACTTGAAACATCAACTCTGTTTCTTTCTCCACAGGTGCTGTCTGACTTGCTGAGCTTCTCCAGCATCTTCTGTTTTTATTCCCTTTGACCTTCAATGACACCACCATTGCTGAGTTCCCCACCATCAACATCTTGGAGGGCACCATTGACTAGAAGCTTACCTGGACCAGTCATATCAACATTGTAGCTACAAGAACAGGGCAAACAGAGGGTTCTCTGCAATGAATAGCTCACCACCTGATCTCTCAAAGCCTCTCCACCATTTACAAGACTCAAATCAGGAGTGCGATGGTTCACCACTTGCCACGATGGGTGTAGAAGCAACAACACTCAAGAAGCTCAACATCATCCAAGACAGAGAAGTTTACTTGATCAGTGCTCCTGCCACTAGACTCAATATCAACCCCTCCATCACTGGTACACTGTGGCTGCAGTACGTACTAGGTACAGGATGCACTGCAGCTACTCACCAAGGTCACCTTGACAGTACTTCTCTTCCCTAAGACCTCTACCACTGAGAAGGACAAGAGCAACAATGTTATGGAAACACCATCACCTCCAAGTCACACACCAGTCTGACTTGGATAGATAAGAACATAAGAACATAAGAAATAGGAGCAGGAGTAGGCCAATCGGCCCCTCGAGCCTGCTCCGCCATTCAATAAGATCATGGCTGATCTGATCCTAACCTCAAATCTAAATTCATGTCCAATTTCCTGCCCGCTCCCCGTAACCCCTGATTCCCTTTACTTCTAGGAAACTGTCTATTTCTGTTTTAAATTTATTTAATGATGTAGCTTCCACAGCTTCCTGGGGCAGCAAATTCCACAGACCTACTACCCTCTGAGTGAAGAAGTTTCTCCTCATCTCAGTTTTGAAAGAGCAGCCCCTTATTCTAAGATTATGCCCCCTAGTTCTAGTTTCACCCATCCTTGGGAACATCCTTACCGCATCCACCCGATCAAGCCCCTTCACAATCTTATATGTTTCAATAAGATCGCCTCTCATTCTTCTGAACTCCAATGAGTAGAGTCCCAATCTACTTAACCTCTCCTCATACGTCCGCCCCCTCATCCCCGGGATTAACCGAGTGAACCTTCTTTGTACTGCCTCGAGAGCAAGTATGTCTTTTCTTAAGTATGGACACCAAAACTGTATGCAGTATTCCAGGTGCGGTCTCACCAATACCTTATATAAAGCCGTTTCACCGTCATTGGTCAATATCCTGGAATTTCCCACCTTACACATTGTAGAAGCACCATCACCACAGTTGCTGCAGTTCATGGAAAAGCTTACCACTACCATCAGAGGACAACTGGGGATGGGCAATAAATGCAGCCTTGCCAGCGTCTCTTACATCCGAGAACAAATTTAAAAGTACTTATATATTTAATAATAATATTATTAAACTTAAGAATAAAATTGTCTTTTGTGTCTTTGAGTACCTTCATTAATGTTTTTATTCAGAAGCTTTTGAAACATAGAGAGGCAGAGTGGTTTAGGGAGGGAGTTTCAGATGTCTAAACACTCGGTCATGATAACCTACATCCCAAGAAGAAATAATTAAAAAATCTCTGTAGCTATCCTACATAATATGCGCTTCTCTATAGACAAATATCAGAAGGTTCTTCGCAGACTTACCTATCTCAATGAGGTGCAAGGAAATGTATGTTGCATGGAAGGTATATTGTTGAAAACTGAGTAAATTGACAGTTACATTTCCTGGTGTTGATTCACTCTGCCCTTCTATGTTACAGTATACAATAAACTGCCATGTATAAGTCAGATCTTTGTGAATTTTTATATCATGTGATTTTAGAATAACAGGTAGTGAAGTGGTTTGGTAAAATATGAAAAAATGAATTAAACCATGCAGAGGCAGGAAGTTTTTAATTCTCTCCTAGTTACAGACGGGTCTATTAATTCCTACACAGATTACTGCTCAAGATTGTCTAAGAAATGAAATGGTGTTCAAGTGAGATGGTGTTACCACATAATTTCTTTTGCCAGGATGAATTTCCTCACAGGGTGCTTCATGTACATGTTTAAGGATGTAGTCATCAGTAATTATTTAAGGTGACTTAGTTCCAAATAATTTATGAGGAAGACAATTCATGATTTAAGCATGAGTTTGGTGTGACACACAATAGTATTTAGTTACATTAACAAAGTTAGTCTGCTCCTGTGATTTGTAGGTCAAATGCCTGACTGGGTGTTCACTTTGTGTGAATCACTGTCCCTGTGGTGTATCTCAGACACTCTAATAAGCTGCTTATGCACAATAGATTCAGATTTTATCTCTTGGAACTTCATTAGAGGAAGCTTGAAATAATACTCTGCAATGTAGCACACTAAGGATGAAAGCCATGCCAGTTGCAGTCATTGTTCTTCATGGTCAATGAGTGGGTCGCTGTGCCGGGAGTCGAGTTGCACTGGGTGAGCCTCCAGACTGCTTGGGATTTCTCCAGCTCCAGGTAGAGGCCAGACAACATGCATTTTGATTGGGATATGCTTCAGCCACACGTTTGTTATGGTAAGAGCTACATCTTGCAACTTGGTGGGATCTACTTTCTTGAAGTTAACAGTGATTGTTGTACTAGCCTGTTCGTTTGGGAAGCCCTTGTTCTCCAGCGGGTCAGTCCAGCAAGCACTGACCTGGGTCCTCATTAGAACATAAGAACGTAAGAAATAGGAGCAGGAGTAGGACATATGGCCCCTCAAGCCTGCTCTGCCATTCAATAACATCCTGGCTGATCTTCTACCTCAACTCCACTTTCCCGCCCTAGCCCCATATCCCTTGATTCCCTTCGTCTCCAAAAATCTATCAATCTCAGTTTTGAATATACTCAACGACTGAGCATCCACAGCCTCCTGGGGTAGAGAATTCCAAAGATTCACAACCCTCTGAGTGAAGAAATTTTTCCTCATCTCGGTCTTAAATGGCTGACCTCTTAGTATGAGACTATGACCTCTAGTTCTAGACTCTCCAGCCAGAGGAAACATCCTCTCAGCATCTACCCTGTCAAGTCCTCTAAGAATTTTATATGTTTCAATGAGATCACTTCTCATTCATCTAAACTCCAGCGAATATAGGCCAATTCTACTCAATCTCTCCTCAAAGGACAACTCTTTCATCCCAGGAATCAATCTAGTATACCTTTGTTGCATCCCCTCTAAGGCAAGTATATCCTTCCTCAGGTAAGGAGACCAAAACTGTACACAGTACTCCAGGTGTGGTCTCACTGGAGGCCTATATAATTGCAACAAGACTTCCTTACTCTTATACTCCAACCATCTTGCAATAAAGGCTAACATACCATTTGCCTTCCGGATTGCTTGCTGTGTCTGCATGTTAACTTTCTGTGATTTGTGTACAAGGACATCCAAATCCCTCTGACTACCAACATTTCTTAGTCTCTCACCTTTTAAAAATATTCTGCTTTTCTTAAGATGGCTGAGGCATCTCTCACAAATTGAGCATACTACACATTGCTATTCTTTCCATTGCAGCAATGCAGCATTTACCTGAGGAAAACATTAATTCAAATTAAGAACAAATACATGTGTTGATGCAGCTGAGTCACGTGCATGCATGCACCATTACCCAAAGGGCATGCTCACATTGTTCTAGGCTGTGTAATCCATTATTTATTTTTGCAAACACAATGCATAGTAATTTCAGTTTTAAAGTAGTCTTAAAATGAAGGATGCATGGATCCAGTTTGATTTTCATCCTGATTTTAGCCATCAGTATATTTATCAGTGTTACAATAAATCTATGTAAATACAAGTCTTAATGTTTGTTTAATTTGCAGTTAAGTGCTGTAATATATTAGATACCTTATTCTACATTGCAACAATGTTTAAATGTCTTGTATTTTAACCTAAACTACGAGTCCATGCTACAAATTTAAACCTACCTGTGCAGAGCACATTGCATTGCCCACCCCCGAACCCTGCTTGTTTTGTATCTTTACAGTGCTCTTTTCAATGGTTGGAACTCTGCTCAAATTTGACTTCTTCGACTTCTGGATTCCTCCATTATCAGGATTACACTACTCTGCTGGACTACACTGTAAGACTTGGCTGCAACGACTCTGCTCTGCTACTCACTCACTTCAAGTTTTATGGTAACCCTTTCTAGCCACCTGCTGTTGTTACCTGCTGAGCTCCTGACTGCTTCTAACTCCTACTCCTCCGGGGCCCACAGAAACAATTCAAGATTTAGCTTTGACAGAATTCTTCTCTTCAATTGCCCATGGAACTGGACGGCGCCTGCACTGTGGAGGCACCAACCAGTTCCCACCTAAAATCGCAATTGGCATCCTTTATACATCCTAGGACCCCAATTTCCAAATAAAAAGGGGCCTATCTCCTGATATAGGTAGGCTCTTTGGACACTCGCTGGTAGGCCTTTTCAAAATGGAGCCGGCTGCATCGCTGGTGTTAAGGCTACCAATCCCATCTTGAGGTCATTACCGACCCATTAACGCCAGGTGTGGACATTCAAAATTGACCCTTCTAATTCTGATTTTGATCCTTTAGTGAGGAATCTTGTTTGGAATCCAATACTTCATAAAGGTAGTGAGCTGTATTTCTCATTGAGGTAGTTGCAGTTAAAGAGGCTATGCAGTTCTGATGAAAATCTTGTAAATATTGACAATAAACACAGTACCAGTTTGACGTTGTCCACTGTAATGTTTACAATAGAGATGTACAAATTCTTACCTATTACTTTTAAAGCCGTCATTTTATGTTAGCAACTCCCAGTACATTGCATGGTGGAAAAGATGAAGAACAAAACAATTGTTAATTAATTTATCTTTGTTAAATAATCAAAACAATTTTGGAGAAAAAATATTGGGGTGTGTGATTTTTACAAAAGAAAATGGTGCATTTTTCCGTTTGTGACATTCCCTTTCCGCAGTAAGAGAAGTACCACTTTTGCAGTAAAGGCCATTGTGGAACAATGTTTTTGATAATAATTTCATATTTAAAATGCAACTTTTTGCTGTTTACTGATCTGAAAAACCTTATGAACTAACAAAATGTGAACAATCACTAGGTACTGTATCTTATTATGATTTCACAGAAGCAGGTATACTTAGCTCTGCAGATTGGAATTTTTGTTTCATAGTTTTTTCAATTCATTTTATCTGACATAAGGATAAGAATATAAGGTGTCTTCTAAATAACCTTTCCTCATCATTATGTAAAGTGGGTGTCTTGAAACTTCTACAAATAAACACGTTTCACAACCACAAGAGTAGACTACTTTCTGCCAGTTAATAATTACAGTAGTCATAAGAGAAGCCCTTAATTAAATGCATTTCATGTTTTTTCAGAATTAAAAAATCTGCAGACTGTGCAGTGTTTTTCAGTCTAGCGGAATTGCAAAATAATTCAGCATATTGGATTACATAACCCTTATTAGATATTTGATTTAGTGAGGTGGGAATGTTGTGATCAGTAGAGATCTCAGTATTGGGAGTGAAATATTTGATCATTTTTACACTCAATGTCAGAATCAAGCATAGCATGGGTTAGAATGCAAGGTAGAACACTCAACACTGACCAGCAATGTGCCTTAACTGAACCTCAGAAGAGCGTCCCCCAATGCACCAGTGTAACATTTTCATTTCGCTCACCAGCCATTCTTGTTGTTTCCCTCAGTAAGACTGCCAATTAGCATTGAGTTATAGACTGTGAAAGCCCTCACATGATGTCTGGGTGAGAATTTTCTAGTTTGCTCTGGCTGTCCTTGATTAGTTATCTGATCCATTGTATAAGCCAACCAGCCCCAGTAACAATTTTCAGGGAACTGGTCCCTTAATTCCCTCAACCAGCTAGTCCAGCTTCTCATTGCTCAGTCCACCCAAATCAAAATTACATCCATTGCAGGGTGGCAGGAGGACTACTCCACTTGTAATTGAAAAAAACACAATATTGATGATTTAAATTTTTTATTTAAATTTGTAGATTCTGAAATTAATGCACATAGCTTCTTTAAACAGAAATTGTCATCTGGTAAATTGGCTAAAACATATGTGTACATAATGTACAAATAATTGTCTTTGCTACAATATATGTGTACATAAGTGTACAAATAATTGTCTTTGCTACAACAAATACTTAACCTGGTGACCAACAGTATGCAATTTCAGCTGAGTGTAGACACAGCCATTCCTCATCCTTGCAGGGACTTGCTCAGCCCAAATACTTCAAATTTGGTGATAAAGTCCTTTTAAACAGTACTTTGCATTCAGGAAGTTCGTAAACCATATTTTTCAATAGCGCATTTTTAAATTATGTTCCTATGTTATAATTAATTTTCTGCTTGTTTCAGGTGGGAGCTCTTGCTCTCCCTGGCTCCACATTGATGTACAGTTAAAAATAATGTACTGTCCTTTTTTTCTGCGGCCTCCCAAAGTCCCTTTAAGAATCGTTAGGTAGTCTATAGATCTGGAAATATTAGTTGGAGCATGTATGGCACATGCTCTGCCTAGTTTTTGACGAATATTGCAGAAGGGTCTTGAAATAGGCGTTAGGACCCTTCTTTGTATATTTAAATTGGGCCAACACTGCTTTCAGGAGGCCACTAGGAGCACCTAAAAACAGTAAGGACCAATATGGCGGTGGCCATGTTGGTGGCACAGGACCTCACGCCCAGAAATTGGTATATGTTGCATCCGTTTTATCCCCAAAAAACTGGAGCACGCATACCAATTTCTCCCAGAATTATTTTAATTAAAGGTTCCCAAACTAGAGAAAAGACAGTTCAATCACACACACTGCAGTCATTAATAGTGGGATTAGTTTAGAACTTTTTCTTTGTTCCTACATTATTTTGGATAAGTATTGACTCTTTCGGAATTGTGAATTTGTTTTTGAATGTGGTGATCCATAGCTTGAATTTGGCACTTCAAATCAATCAGTGCATTTATTTTGTTGCTTTGCTGCTGACAAGAGCCACAAAGTTGGCGGCAAGCCAGCAAAATAGCTGAGGTTCTGCCAGAAGCAATGGCTGCACCAAAAGAGATGGTTTTGCCTGTGCCTCGAAACAGCAACATGGCATTAATCCAATGGCAATGTAAATCCGAGTGGTTTGTCATTGAGGTAGAGGTGGCTATATTTTTTGACCATCACTAGGATGAATGGCTGAATCTTGCATAAGCATAGTTTTATTATAGGTCTGAAGGGTAAAGAAATTGCCCAGGAGTATAACCAGGCCAATTTCTAAAGCAACAACAGCAGTAGCTGGATTTGCAGAACTACTTCCTGAAGTTTGAAGCATCCACCGTCAGTAGTAATGAACATTCCTGTGTGTTTTTTGCTGGAGTCAGAGAAACAGCTGATTAAAACATGAGTAGCAGCAAAATGCCTTAATCGGCTTTCTGTATCTGACTCAAACATGAAACAGACTACAATATTCATTATTACCATTAGTAGATAAAAGTCATAAAATGGATGTAGGCTTTTAGTACATATAAGTGCGTACTCTTGTAGGCTGATCAGATCACTCCTTTTCTTTGTCTGCCAATGGAGAGTAACAGCTGGAAATTCAAAGAACTCATAAGTTAACAATTAACTCATTCATTGCTGAAAATGGCAATGTAATTGTATACTCATTAATTAAATGAGAAGTTAAAACATGAAGCTAAATAAGTAGATTTATCCATTTTGAAAAGCTTGTTCTATGACATAGTTTTTATTCCAGTAATGATAGCAGTATCCTAAACACAGAAACTATGGGGTCAATAATATGGTCGCGGTGCAGTGGCTGGAGGACCACTGCATTTTGGCCACAGTGCATACCTGCAGTGCTGTAAGCTCACCTCATATTATAAAGCAAGCTTAGCTCATTTACATAATGGCAAGGCACCTCTAAAGCAAAGTGAATGATTCACTGAGAGTGTGTCAGGGTCAAGGAGCAGGTTATCTGCTCCCATATATCTGTCCTGACCAACATTTATTCGTCAATCAACACCACCAAAAGAGATTAACTGTTCATTTATCTCCTCAAACCTCTCAATCTCTCCACCACTCTCTCCTTCTTTAAGATGCTCTATTAAACCTACCTCTTTGACCAAGATTTTAGTCACCTGTCCTAATATCTCCTTCTTTGGTTCAGTGTCAATTTCTGTCTAATTACACCGCTGTGAAGCACCTTGGGACGTTTTACTACATTAAAGTTGTTGTTGTTACTGCTATTTGTTGGATCTTGTGTGCAAATTGGCTACTGCATTTGCCTACATAACAACAGTGACTACACTTTAAAAGTAATTCTTTGCATGTGAAATGTTTTGGGATGTTCTTTGGACATGAAAGGCGCTATATAAATGCAAGTTCTTTTAAAGGGCAGCTGTTCGCCCCTACTAGGGGGAATAAATGGCTGGAGCATATGTCACAGGGACACGTTGACCTTCCAGCTCTAATGGATATTTTGTATTGTTTCTCAGCATTCATTACCTTCCTTCCTTTATGTTCTCTCTCTACCTTTACCTCAATTAGACAAAGGAGTTAGCTGAGTGTGATTAAAAAGAACTTGTATTTGCAATCGAAGTGATTTCATTTTCGATAGCCCAAAACTTCATTAAAAACATTGAACTAACTTGCAGCTTTCCTTCTTCACCAGCATCTCTGCAATGAATTATTGGTACTAAAGAGCTTTTAATTATGTACCATCTCTTGGATGTCAAAAAAGCATGAAAATTCAAGGCAGTGGTCAGCTCGACAGCTGCCATCACTGTCCTCAAAGTCATTTCAAGCTGCAATGGACCACACAGTTCTGTCATGGCCTTCTTGATAAATTGTAGTCTCCACATGAAGATCTTGTCAGACATATGCTGGTACAAATGCTTTGGCCTGTATACGAGACTGTCTCCTTTTGAGCACCTAAAGTGTAACTTCACCTGCCTTGCATGCCTCCAATGATCCGCTAACTGCAGCGAGATCAGTGCTGGAGGATATCAGTGTCTTGCAGATTTTCTGGGCCAATGTGTACATTGATTTGCCAGAGTGCTGTTCTCATGTGAATCTTATGGTAGTATAGTGTCTTGTACCTGTTGGGGTTGGCTGCAAGGTCCTCTGGGTCGCTCCTTGAGATTCTGCTGGTACATTAACTCTACATGTTTATGCCTCTGAGGAATCAGCAACTGCTGAAGCAAAATCCTGTGCTGAGTTTGAGGAACCGAACATGCTTTGGGGGCATCAAGGGCCACTTGCACAGAGGCATGAGCTGCTACACTACCAGCTTCATGTGACAGGCAGACATCTGTCCTTGTGCTGCACGTGCATGCTGCTGTTTGTGTAGGAGAATCCAGAACAAGGGGGCATAATCTTAAAATTAGAGCTAGGCTAGTTAGGAGTGAAATTTTTTCACACAAAGGGTCGTGGAAATCTGGAGCTCTCTCCCCCAATAGGCTGCAGTTGCTAAGTAAATTGAAATTTTTAAGACTGAAATTGATAAATTTTTGTTAGGAAAGGGTGGCGAAAAGGTGAGTAAATAGAGTAAAGGCACAGAGCAGCCATGATCCAATAGAATAGTGGAACAGGCTCGAGGTACTGAATGGCCTACGTTTGTTCCTATGTTCTATGAATCCATATGATGACCAATCCTCTGTGTGTGCATGGAACAAACTACTGCCACTAGGTTCCCAAATCTCCCATTAATGGTTGTCTGCAATCTTGTTCTAAATGCAAGTGGCTTGGATTGCCATTCAACAGTAGCAGGGGGAAAATCCATGAGCGAGATGTGAGAGGCCCTTCTTGCACTATTTGCAGGTTTCATCCCAGATTCCATTGACTTTGATAAGCTAGAAATGGCAGTGTGCAGGTCAGACCCATGCTACATGGTGGTAAAACTAAGGCTGGTCATGGCGATAGTGATATGTACACATGACTGATATACTCAACATATACCACTTTCCACTGTGCCGTGCATGGAGATGGAGTTAATTATTCATTATTCTATGGCTTCTGCTTCCATACTGACAGGGAGAAGAAGCAAGATGCAAGCAGGATGGGGAGGTGTTGAATGGAAAGCACGTATCTGGAATGTGAAACGAGGAAGGAGCCATGAGATAAGTATTCTGCAGACGCAGAAATAACAAAAGAAAAATCAGGATAGGAATAGGGCCACTAAGGGGTACACACGATAAACTCACAGTTAATGACCGCAAAATGGCAGAAATAATTACTTTGCCTCAGTATTTACCAGGGAGACTAAAGTATTGAGCATGACATTAGAAGAAGAGATCAAAAAAAATAAAGTCTTTTAAGATAGAAAGGGGAGATAATTGATAAACTAATCAAATTTAGAGAGGATAAAACCCCTGGTCCAGATTGATTGCATCTGTGCATTTTAAAGGTGATAGGGAAGAGCTAGCAGAGGCATTATTACATATATATAAAACTTATTTAGAAAAGGGTATAGTGCCAGAGGACTGGTGGACAGCCAATGTGACTCCTATATTTAAAAAAGGAGATTGAACCAGTCCAGGGAATAATAGACTAATTAGCTTAACGTTGCTGTTAGGAAAGATAATGGAATCCTTACTCAAAGATGTAATAGAAAAACATCTAAAAACCAAAAATATATTAAAGAATAGTCAGCACAGATTCCAAAAGCGAAGGTCATACTTGACCAACCTTATTGAATTCTTTGAAGAAGTAGCAGAAAGGGTAGACAGAATAATGCAGTAGATGTAATATATTTGGATTTTCAAAAGGCCTTTGATAAGGTACCGCATTGTAGACTCAGAACTAAGGTCAGAGCACGTGGAGTCAGGGGACAAGTAGCAGAATGGATAGCAAGCTGGCCACAAAACAGAAAACAGAGAGTAGTGGTTTCTCAGACTGGCAAAAGGTAGGAAGTAGTGTTCCACAAGGATTGGTGCTGGGAACACTGTTGTTCACCATTTACATAAATAATTTGGACTTGGGATTCGGAAGTACAATTTCAAAATTTGCAGATGACACCAAATTGGGAGGTGTAGGAGGACCGCAACAAAATACAGGAAGACATTAATAAACTTGCAAAATGGGCATGTAATCGGTAAATGAATTTCAATATAGATAAGTGTGAGGTATTACATTTTCGGAAGGAAGAATAAGGCGGCCACATACTCCTTGGATAATAAGAGGTTAAACAGGATAGAGAAGCAGAGGGATTTGAGGTACAGATGTACAAATCACAAAAAGTAGTGACGCAGGTTAGTAAGGCCATAAAATGAGCGAACCAAGCATTGGGGTTCATTTCTAGAAAGATAGAATTGAAAAGCAGAGAAGTTATGTTAAACTTGTATAGAACCTCGGTTAATCCACACTTGGAGTAGTTGAACAGTTCTGGTCTCCATGTTATAAAAAGAATATAGAGGCACTGGAGAAGGTGCAAAAAAGATTTACTAGGCAGATACTAGAACTGAGAGGTTATAGCTACCAGGAAAGATTGAGCAGGCTGGGGCTCTTTTCTCTAGAAAAGAGAAGACTGAGAGGTGATCTGATAGAGGTCTTTAAGATTATGAAAGGTTTTGATAAGGTAGACATAGAGAAGATGTTTCCACTTGTGGAGGAGACCAGACTTAGGGGCTATAAATATAAGATAGTCACTAATAAATCGATTAGAGAATTCAGGAGAAACTTCTTCACCCAGAGGGTCGTTAGAATGTGGAAATCGCTACCACAAGGGGTAGTTGAGGTGACTAGCATAGATGCATTTAAGGGGAAGCTAGATAAACACATGAGGGAGAAAGGAACAGAAGGATATGCTGATTGGGTTTGATGAAGTAGGGAGAGAGGAGGCTCATGTGGAGCATAAACACTGGCATGGATCTGTTGGGCTGAATGGCCTGTTTCTGTGCTGTATATTCTATGTAATTCTATGTAAGTTGTTGATTCTGGAAAGGCTACCAAGTATGAGAATGCTACTAGTAGCTGCTGTGAAGGGAGCAAGAAAGAGGTGACTGTGTTTGGAATGAGAATAAGAGGTGGTATGATGTGCCCTTATGAAGGGTGGCTAAGGATGTGATGGAGGGGAGGGAATTGTTGAGAGTTCTGGGGAAGGGGGAAATGGATTGTTGCCATGTGTTATTGACAGATATGGAAAAATTAAGAGCTGTACTCACCTTTGCTACTCTTGTGAGGTCACTGGAGCACTTCCTGCACTGTATCCAGGTCCTATGGGTGATGCTTCTGGAGCTGACAATCTCAGCAATCTCTCTCCAAGCCTGTTGCACATCATGTTTAGGAAACCTCCTCCCACTGGTTGGAAACAGGACTTCGCTCCTCACCCTCACCACTTCCATGAGGACCTCCATGGATGCTTCTGAAAGCTCTGGGGCTTGGCTGAGATTCATTTTACAGCAGTTTCTTCCTCCACCACTCAAACAGCCAAATCAGCCATAAGGGAATGCAACTTCCCTTTAATAAGTGCATTCCACTGTAAATAGGCCTCTGTAGGCCCACTGGAAATTGTGCCCTGAAATTGTGCAGTTTTCTCATTAGCTCAGCAAATCAGGTGGAAAATCCGCTAGTCAAATTAAAATAAGGCCCAATATGCTGGAAGATGTCATAATGCTTTTATACTTCACCAGTCCAGTGTCCCAGCTCTATTTCAACAGCAGGGGCAAGAGGCAGGATAATTGATGGGTAACAAGGGATACCTGCTGCTCCCATGGGTCATGATGTCACTTTTTAGAACCACCTGTACTGCAGAGGAGTACTACAATGAAGCAGACAATAAGGCAAGAATTAGACTTGAGCAAGCCATTGGGATGCTTAAAGTAAGGTTCCAGTCCCTGGATAGGCCTGGGGGTGCCCTGCAGTATGTGCAAAGCATCCTCTCGCAAATTAAAATAACATGTTGTCTATTTCAGCAAGTGACTGATGGTTGATGTTCTGGAGGATCACAGAGAGATGACTATACTGAGGATAAAGACAGGTCTATGAAGAACATGAAGCAGGCCCAGTGGTTAGTGCTGCTAGACAGCTAAGAGTCAAACACATATGGGATACCTTCACAGATGGGTGGAGCATTATTCTTTTGAGCTCTCAGCCCATTAAAGAGCAGCCTCCTCTCATCAACCTCTCCATGCTTTAATCAAAATCCTTACTCCTCACAGCTAGCCATCATGTCATAATTTGAAGTTTCAATAAGAGCAAAGTACTTATTCACCATTGCCCTATAAGATAGTCAAACACCAAGCAACAACAACAACTTGCATTTATATAGCACCTTTATCGCAGAAAAACATCTCAAGGCACTTCACAGAGGTGTAATCAGATAAAGATGGACGTTGGTTGGTCAAAGTGGTGGATTTTAAGGAGGGTCTTAAAGGAGGAGAGGGAAGAGAAGAGACGGAGAGGTTTAAGAAGGGAATTGCAGAGCATCGGGCCTAGATGGCTGAAGGCATGACCATGAATGGTGGGGACAGAGGGAGGGGGGATATCACAAAAGGCCAGAGGAAGAGAGAATTCCAGGGGGTGGATTTATGGGGCGGTAAGAGGTTACAGAGATAGGGAGGGATTTAAACACAAGGATGAGAATTTTAAATTTGAGGCGTTGGAGGAACTTGGCGCCAGTGTAGGTCAGTAAGAACAGTGGTGATGGGTGAGTGGGACATAGTGCAGGATAAGCAGGGGCAGCAGGGTTTTGGATCAGCTGAAATTTATGATGTGTAGGGGATGGGATACCAGCCAGGAGAGCAATAGAAATACTGAATCTTGAGGTGACAAATGCATTGCTGAAGGTTTCAATGACAATGTTATGGAATTGGATATAGGTGGTCTTTGTGATGAATAATATATGGGATTGGAAGCTCAGCTTGGGATTTAAAAGGACGACGAGATTACAAACAGCCTGGTTCAGCCTGAGACAATGGCTGGGGAAGGGAATGGAATCAATGGCGAGGGTACGAAGTTTGTGGCTGCATCCAAAGACGATGGCTTTAGATGAAGGAATTGTGTCCAAAGTGCTCAAATTTGCATACGATACCAAATTGGGAGCAGTGGCAAATGATGAATATCAACGTGCAGAACTTCAAAAAGACCCTGACAAGCTTGATCAACGGGCGGAGAAATGTCAATGGCAGATGAAATTTAATATAGAGAAATGTAAGATTATGATATTTGGCAAATGGAAAGTTGATGTGGATTATGTGCTAAATGGGAATGTACTTGAGATATTGGAGCAAGTCAGAGATTTTGGAGTTTTAATGGACAAGCCAATAAAACCATCAGCACAATGTTCTCAGCAACAATTTTATTTGGGGACTTAGCCTGTGGAGCTGTTCCTCTTGCATTATGGGGATCTCCCCTCATTTGCAAAAGAAAATGAGGCTTTAATAGGCTTTGCACACAACTGGTGCATGGGCTCCAAGAACCTCTGCTGCTTCCGATTATGCTATCCAGCGCTGTGCAAATTGGCCTCAGTGCATCATCGTCCAAGAAGCTGGGACTTGATGTGCTTTTGATTTGCCAATATAGATCAAAAGCAGCTGAGGGGCAGGAACCAGAAGTGTTCCTGCAATAATGGTTCCTTGGGCTTTTTGTTGAGTTGCCTTTTTAAGCTGCTGCAGACTTTTAGTTTCTGTAACAGGATGCAAATTCCTGCCCCCTCCCCTTCACCAAATGGTGAGCAGTGGTACTACTGTTGGGAGTTTACCAGGATTATTAAAATTAGGCTGGCATCAGAAACTGTGGTGGGGTTAAATGGCGCCCCACTATTATTCCACTTGGGGACTTGGCCAAGTAGAAAATCTAGGCTCTGTAGTTTAGGGTCTTATGTGAACAGTTTGGAAGAGGTGATATGTGTACCTTTGGAACCTTATGCCAGTATGTCACCAGTTTGAAGAAAGGAGTCGGATGGGGAAAAAAGAGGAAAATTGAAGGAGAAAAATAAACCATCGTAATGAAGAGATATGGAAAAGGCAAGACCTTCCATGATGAAGATAGCACCACCAGGGAGGGATGCAGTAGCATAGTGGTTATGTTCCTGGACTAGTAATCCAAAGGCCTAAATTAATAGTCCAGAGTCATAAGTTCAAATCCTGCCATAGCAGCTGGGGAATTTAAATTCAATTAATTAAATAAAATCTGAAATTAAAATACTAGTATCAATAATGGTAGCTATGAAACTACCGGATTGTCGTAAAAACCCATCTGGTTCACTAATGCCCTTTAGAGAAGGAAAGCTGCCGTCCTTACCCGTTCTGGTCTACATATGACTCCAGACCCACAGCAATGTGGTCGATTCATAAAATGGCCACACAAGCCACTCAGTTGTACAATCTCACTTTAAAAAAAAAGTCATAATAAGAATAAAACCAGATAGACCACTGGACACAACAAAGGCAAACCAAACCCAGTTGACCCTGCAAAGTCCTCCTCGCTAACATCTGGGAACTTGTGCCAAAATTGGGAGAGCTGTCCCACAGACTGACATAGCCATACTCACAGAATCATACCTTTCAGCCAATGTCCCAGAATCTTCCATCACCATCCCTGGGTATGTCCTGTCCCACTGGCAGGACAGACTGACCAGAGGTGGCGATACTGTGATATACAGTCAGGAGGGAGTGGCCCTGGGAGTCCTCAACATTGAATCTGGACCTCATGGCATCAGGTCAAACAGGGGGAAAGAAACATACTGCCCTCCCTCAGCTGATGAATCAGTCCTCCTCCATGTTGAGAAGCACTGAGGGTAGTAAGGGAACAGAATGTACTCTGGGTGGGGACTTCAATGTCCATCACCAAGAGTGGCTCGGTAGCACCACTGCTGGCCGAGTCCTGAAGGACACTAGCTGCCAGACGAGGCCTGCGGCAGGTGGTGAGTGAACCAACGTGAGGGAAAAACTTACTTGACCTTGTCCTCACCAATCTACTTGTCCACGATAGTATTGGTAGGAGTGACCACCGTACATTCCTCGTGGAGATGAAGTCCCGTCTTCGCACTGTAGAACACCTTCCTACATGTTGAGTGGCACTATCACCGTGCTAAATGGGATAGATTCAGAACAGATCTAACAGCTCAAAACTGGGCATTCACGTGGCGCTGTGGGCCATCAGCAGCAGAATTGTATTCCAGCAAAATCAGTAACCTTACTCTACCATTACCAACAAGCCAGGTGATCAACCCTGGTCCAATGAGAAGTGTAGAAGAGCATGCCAGGAGCATCACCAGGTGTATCTAAAAATGAGGTGCCAACCTGGTGAAGCTACAACTCAGGACTAACATGCATGCTAAACAGCGGAAGCAACATGCCATAGACAGAGCTAAGCGATTCCACAACCATCAGATCAAAGCTCTGCAGTTGTGAATGGTGGTGGACAATTAAACAACTAACGGGAGGAGGAGGCGGCTCTGTAAACATCCCCATCCTCAATGATGGCGGAGTCCAGCATGTGAGTGCAAAAGACAAGGCTGAAGCGTTTGCAACCATCTTCAGCCAGAAGTGCCGAGTGGATGATCCATCTCTGCCTCCTCCCAATATCCCCACCATCACAGAAGCCAGTCTTCAGCCAATTCAATTCACGCCACGCCACTGGATACAGCAAAGGCTATGGGTCCCGACAACATCCCAGCTGTAGTGCTGAAGACTTGTGCTCCAGAACTAGCTGCGTCTCTAGCCAAGCTGTTCCAGTGCAGCTACAACACTGGCATCTACCCGACAATGTGGAAAATTGCCCAGGTAAGTCCTGTCCACAAAAAGCAGGGCAAATCCAATCCGGCCAATTACTGCCCCATCAGTCTACTTTCAATCATCAGCAAAGTGATGGAAGGTGTCGTCGACAGTGCTATCAAGCGGCACTTACTTACCAATAACCTGCTCACCGATGCTCAGTTTGGGTTCCGCCAGGATCACTCGGCTCCAGACCTCATTACAGCCTTGGTCCAAACATGGACAAAAGAGCTGAATTCCAGAGGTGAGGTGAGAGTAACTGCCCTTAACATCAAGGCAGCATTTGACCGAGTGAGACACCAAGGAGCCCTAGTAAAACTGAAGTCAATGGGAATCAGGGGGAAAGCTCTCCAGTGGCTGGAGTCATACCTAGCACAACGGAAGATGGTAGTGGTTGTTGGAGGCTAATCATCTCAGCCCCAAGACATTGCTGCAGGAGTTCCTCAGGGCAGTGTCCTAGGCCCAACCATCTTCAGCTGCTTCATCAATGACCTTCCCTCCATCATAAGGTCAGAAATGGGGATGTTCGCTGATGATTGCACAGTGTTCAGTTCCATTCGCAACCCCTCAGATAATGAAGCAGTCCGTGCCCGCATGCAGCAAGATGTGGACAACATCCAGGCTTGGGCTGATAAGTGGCAAGTAACATTCATGCCAGACAAGTGCCAGGCAATGACCATCTCCAACAAGAGAGAGTCTAACCACCTCCCCTTGACATTTAATGGCATTACCATCGCCAAATCCCCCACCATCAACATCCTGGGGGTCACTTAACTGGACCAGCCATGTAAATACTGTGGCTACGAGAGCAGGTCAGAGGCTGGGTATTCTGCGGCGAGTGACTCACCTCCTGACTCCCCAAAGCCTTTCCACCATCTATAAGGCACAAGTCAGGAGTGTGATGGAATACTCTCCACTTGCCTGGATGAGTGCAGCTCCAACAACACTCAAGAAGCTCGACACCATCCAGGACAAAGCAGCCTGCTTGATTGGCACCCCATCCACCACCCTAAACATTCACTCCCTTCACCACCGGCGCACTGTGTACCATCCACAGGATGCACTGCAGCAACTTGCCAAGGCTTCTTCGACATCACCCCCCAAACCCGCGGCCTCTACCACCTAGAAGGACAAGGGCAGCAGGCACATGGGTACAACACCACCTGCACGTTCCCCTCCAAGTCACACACCAATCCCGACTTGGAAATATATTGCCGTTCCTTCATCGTCGCTGGGTCAAAATCCTGGAACTCCCTTCCTAACAGCACTGTGGAAGAACCTTCACCACACGGACTGCAGCAGTTCAAGAAGGCAGCTCACCACCACCTTCTCAAGACAATTAGGGACGGGCAATAAATGCGGGCCTCGCCAGCGACGCCCACATCCCATGAACGAATAAAAAAAAATAGAAAGAAAGAACTTGCATCTAAATAGAACCCTATCAGGTCTCTCAGAATGTCCCAAAGCACTTCTCATATTATGAGTTACTTTGAAGTGCAGTTACTTTTGTATGTAGATGAACACAGCTGCCATTTTGCATATAATGTGGAGATGCCGGTGATGGACTGGGGTTGACAATTGTAAACAATTTTACAACACCAAGTTATAGTCCAGCAATTTTATTTTAAATTCACAAGCTTTAGGAGGCTTCCTCCTTCCTCAGGTGAACGATGTCGAAATGAAATCCTCGAAATGAAATCGCATTTATAAATCACAGAACAATGCTTGGTGATTACAGACAGTTTTTTCAACTGCCCGTTGCCAAGGCAATCAGTGTGCAGACAGACAGGTATTACCTACAAGTTCTCTGAATATACAAATCACCAAAAAAAAAACAGAGATAGAGAGGTAGAAACATAGAAAAGACAGCAACTGACCCGTTATATTAAAAACAGATAACATTTGTTCGCTGGTGGGGTAACGTGTAGCGTGACATGAACCCAAGATCCCGGTTGAGGACGTCCTCATGGGTGCGGAACTTGGCTATCAATTTCTGCTCGACGATTTTGCGTTGTCGTGTGTCTCGAAGGCCGCCTTGGAGTACGCTTACCCGAAGGTCGGTGGCTGAATGTCCTTGACTGCTGAAGTGTTCCCCGACTGGGAGGGAACCCTCCTGTTTGGTGATTGTTGCGCGGTGTCCGTTCATCCGTTGTCGCAGCGTCTGCATGGTCTCGCCAATGTACCATGCTCTGGGGCATCCTTTCCTGCAACGTATGAGGTAGACAACGTTGGCCGAGTCACAGGAGTATGAACCATGCACCTGGTGGGTGGTGTCCTCTCGTGTGATGGTGGTATCTGTGTCGATGATCTGGCATGTCTTGCAGAGGTTACCGTGGCAGGGTTGTGTGGTGTCGTGGACGCTGTTCTCTTGAAAGCTAGGTAATTTGCTGCGAACGATGGTCTGTTTGAGGTTGGGTGGCTGTTTAAAGGCGAGTAGTGGAGGTGTGGGGATGGCCTTAGCGAGGTGTTCGTCGTCATTGATGACATGTTGAAGGCTGCGGAGAACATGGCGTAGTTTCTCCGCTCCGGGGAAGTACTGGACGACAAAGGGTACTCTGTTG
Organism: Heptranchias perlo; assembly: GCF_035084215.1. NCBI lineage: Eukaryota > Metazoa > Chordata > Chondrichthyes > Hexanchiformes > Hexanchidae > Heptranchias > Heptranchias perlo. Next base: position 25,949,176 of record NC_090341.1, on the reverse strand, counting down.
GTTGCGTCCCGTGTTAGTCTCCTGAGGAGGTCTATGCGATTTTTCGCTGTGGCCCGTCGGAACTGTCAATCGATGAGTCGAGTGTCATATCCCGTTCTTACTAGGGCATCTTTCAGCGTCTGTAGGTGTCCATCGCGTTCCTCCTCGTCTGAGCAGACCCTGTGTATTCGCAGGGCCTGTCCATAGGGGATGGCCTCTTTGACGTGGTTAGGGTGGAAGCTGGAAAAGTGGAGCATCGTGAGGTTGTCCGTGGGCTTGCGGTAGAGTGAGGTGCTGAGGTGCCCGTCTTTGATGGAGATTCGTGTGTCCAAGAAAGAAACTGATTCTGAGGAGTAGTCCATGGTGCAGTCAAGGACATTCAGCCACCGACCTTCGGGTAAGCGTACTCCAAGGCGGCCTTCGAGACACACGACAACGCAAAATCGTCGAGCAGAAATTGATAGCCAAGTTCCGCACCCATGAGGACAGCCTCAACCGGGATCTTGGGTTCATGTCACGCTACACGTTACCCCACCAGCGAACAAATGTTATCTGTTTTTAATATAACGGGTCAGTTGCTGTCTTTTCTATGTTTCTACCTCTCTATCTCTGTTTTTTTTGTATTTTTTTTGGTGATTTGTATATTCAGAGAACTTGTAGGTAACACCTGTCTGTCTGCACACTGATTGCCTTGGCAACGGGCAGTTGAAAAAACTGTCTGTAATCACCAAGCATTGTTCTGTGATTTATAAATGCGATTTCATTTCGAGGATTTCATTTCCAACAACGTTCACCTGAGGAAGGAGGAAGCCTCCGAAAGCTTGTGAATTTAAAATAAAATTGCTGGACTATAACTTGGTGTTGTAAAATTGTTTACAATTTTGCATATAGCCAGATGCCACAAACAACAAGGAGAGGGATGACCAGTGAAACTATTTTTTGGTGATGTTGGTTGAAGAAAGAATTTTGGCCAGGACACCATAGGACTCCCTTATCTTTTTTTGAATAGCACCATGGGATCTTTAACATCCACCTGAACAGTAGATAGGGCTTCAGTTTAACATCTATGCCAAAGGACAGCAGCTCCAACAATGCAGTACTCGCTCAGTCCTGCAGTGTCAGCCTGGATAATGCACTAATGTCCTGGAACCCACAATTTTTTGACTTAGAAGTGAGAGTGTTAGCAACTGAGCTAAGCGGACAGTCATATTTACCTGTGTAGATTACTTAGCAGCTTGGTTTTGAAATTCTTAAGAATGGCGTTTCGTGTGTGTCGGACATCCATGTGACCAGAAAAATAAATCACTATGAAGGAAAAACAGAACTTGCATTTATATAGCACCTTTCATGACCACAGGACATCCCATAGCGTTTCACAGCCAATGAAGTACTTTTGAAGCGTACAGTTGCAATGTAGGAAACACAGCAGCCAATTTTGCGCACAGCAAGCTCCCACAAACAGTAATGAGATAAACGACCAGATAATCAGTTTTAATGATGTTGGTTGAGGGATAAATAATGGCTAAGACACCAGGCAGAACTCCCCTGCTCTTCTTTCAAATAGCACCATGGGATCTTTTATGTCCACCTGCGAGGGCAGAAGGGACCTTGGTTTTACGTCTCATCCGAAAGATGTATTGGCAGATAGGTGACCTGCCTCTTTGATCTATTAAATTATTATTGATCTATTTTGCTTCTCTCATTCTGCCATGGACAAACTTAGGAAAAGTACCCCCCCCAGACACACACACTCACTATCCTCCTTTCCCATGGTGGTGGGTGCTAAAATACAGAAGGCCACAAAAATTGACTGGGCAACAAGGACTTTTTTCCTTGATTTCTGTTTTTTTATGGCACAAATATATGTTAGGGCAGAGTGTAATATTGCTTTTGCATGGTTGGGATGGGAGGGGGCGGAATTGGTGGGTGCTAAAAATCGTGAAGTCACAACAATTGGGTAACAAGGATTTTTGTTCTCAATTGTTGTTTTCGTACAGTACAAATATATGTTAGGGCGGAATGTAATACTGTAGTTCTACCTCTATTTCATAACGCCAGCCCACGCCCTCTAACTGTGTCAAAACTTCAACCAGGGAGAATAAAAGGCGACTGCAGCTCTGAACACAGGCTGAGACGATAACATGCGATTTTAAAAAAATAATAGACAGCAGACCTAAAGTGTATTTGCTGTGTAATGTCAAATTTCACAGCTCTTTTGTTCTGAATCAGAACTGCTGGGCACAAAAAAATACCAGCGCCATTAGTAACATAAAAAAGTGACTAATGATCGTAAAAATAAATAAAGAGGACGAGATCCGAATGCAAGTGTCGAAATCGAAAAGTGACTGTCTCTTTAAATTCCCTGGCTGGATGTAGTTCCAGCCAATTGTAGAGAAGGTGTAGAATGCTGGGAATGCTGGGAATGTTAAGTCAAGCCTGGCTGGGATAAGCTGAATGGTGAAGGACTGAGGAGGGATTCCCGAGGTAAAAATTTTCTCTGAAGAACCGGTTCTTATTTTGTGCTCGTTTTTTTTTCTTTCAAGAGGATGACTGCATAGGGGGGGTTCAATGCGGCTATTGCCGGGTGCCTTTTAAGCAGCAGCAGCAAGCAGCAGCAGAGTCCTGGTGTCACATAGCTGGGTTTTGTTTTAACATTTTCAATTTGGCTTGTAGTGTGAGGAGACAGATGCAATGATTGGAGGTGAGCGACTGGCTTTAATTATTGCAGCTTCAAGGGAAGGCGAGAAATCTTTTGTAAATCAAGGCAACGGGAACGGGATATTTTGTGTTAAATACACATTAATCAACGTTAAGTGCGTATTTTTCTTCAACAGAAGGCCTCAAAATGCCATTTATATTAGATATATTGTGCATTGCTAAACCAAAATGAGTACAGCAAACGCCCATTGCCAGAATAAATGGCTGGACGTTACGGTGCCTTTTAATGTATTTGAGATCGTCATTACTATATCATTTTGTTTTTAAAAAACACATTTTCTTAAAAGTAACTAAGATTTAATCAACGTATTGATTTCTAGGCGGTTTCCTGGGCTCAGCCCTCTCCATCTACCACCGTGTTTGATGGGTCCGCGGAATCTGCTGCCTCTACCAAACCTGGTACTGGGGATGGTGGGGAATATTTTGATTGACGTTTCACAGACCATCCAGCAAGTCAAAAATTAAGAAATCCAGATTGTTTTGACCAATCGGCGAGGTCGGGGTTGGCTGATGTCAAGTTTGGCTGCAATCTCGATTTTGGGTGAGCCCTCTCTTTTAAATAAAAAGCAGTACGGACAGTATTGGCGTTAACCCATTGAAGGCTTTTTTTGGTAGCATTTATGGACTGTCATTTTCATGTAGTTTAATCGATCAAAGGTGCTTCATTTAAAAAAAAAATTGCCTTTAGATTTCTGGGATGTCAAAGCAAATATGTGAAGCTTTATAAAATACAGGCACCGTTTAATATTTTGCTGTGAAATTATTTACAAGTCTGTAAATTCTATTTTGATTAGCTCGTGCTTCCCTGACAAATGATTCTTAGGCAGGTGAATATCTTGTGATGCTACAAGAATGGCTGGCAGTCGTTGGGATCCTAGATGTTCATACTGCATCATTCATGAGAATCACTGATATTGGTTGCTTACAAATAATTCTAATTGTAATGTTTTAAAAATGTTATTTTCTTGATTTTTTAAATAGTCCACTGGTACTGGTGCATAACAGCATCTATTTTGCTTGTGAGACCTGATACATTATGGGCATACGAGACCCACAGCGTTAACATATGCCAAATAATGAAATGCTGCTAGCAATAGACCTCCTATGTGACACTAAAAACACTTGAATTATGGTTGTTTGCAGAGTTGGATTTGTATTCAGTTTTTTTTAAATTACTGGGATCTGAATTTGAATCTACTCCAGATGGGTAGGATGAAAATCTCTCTTTCCAATGGCTGTAAGGGCCTAAAATATGAGGTGGAACAATCCCATTCTAGTTCATAGGCATGAATCCACAACACAAAACATTCCATAATTTAGTGCTAATTGCCAGTCTGGCTCAGAGCTTGTAGAAGCTATGGGATGCCGGAGGTGGAAAGTCATGCTGGTGTGCAGTGGGGCTGTGTGCCATGCTGAGTAGAGGAAGCTGTGTGTTATATCTAATTTGTACTTATCTGATTTGGCTGCCAGCGGGTACAAAAAGTAGAAAATGTTCAACATCTCATCACTGCTAAACTAAACCTTGATAAGCTCAAAATTCACTTTTTTTCAAAAAAAATTAGACATTTATTTGCATAAAATCTACCACACAGCGCTACTGACATCTGTAACCAAGGCAACATCGTGTGCATTGCTGTCACAGCCCGACATATTGTTCCTGAAAATTGCAATGGTGAGTTCTCACTACTGACATGTAACTTGAACATTCTGTTTTTTTAGAACAAATGCTATACAGAAAAAAACATTCAGCCAGTAAAAAAAATAACTGCAGAAATATACAACACTGGAACATTTATGATATAACTCTGGCCCATAGAAACCTTCCAATTCAAATATAGCAATACCACTGAATGAAAACAAAACCATATAAAAATTGATCAAATGGCAAATCCACTAGCATTACCCACATACAAATAATAAATAATTGTGGATTAATACAGGTGATGCATAATCACAGTACCATGTAGATTTGTACATGTAACTTTTATTCCCACCACCAATCGAATTGGAATGTGTTGTCCAGGAGAGATGCTGAAAGGAAACTAAAGGCATTTTGCAAAGTGGAAGGGGAAAAATCCTTAAGGGTGAGTCATCCTTTGCTGATTACAAAGTGGCACAGATGAAAGCCTAGGAGCAGATTAGGTATTCTTCCTCTTGGGGAAATAATACATGATGCAGGGGCACTTAATGGGGGGTGGGGTAAGAAACAACAGCAAAAAAACGGCAGACTTAAATAGGAACCCTTCACACAGAGTTTGGATTGGCTTCTTATTTTTGATTTATTTAACAATGCCATGATGCCTAGGGTTTTGAGTGTTTGTAGCCATTTTTCCTATCCTAGTAAATATTTCTGTGCATCATTATAGGTGAACAGCTGCTCTTTGTATGGCTGGGGCCACAATAAGAAACTTACTTTACACAAATGCTGTAATCCTAATGGCTTCCCTCAACTAGCTGCGCTTGATATTCACCCTGCCAGAAGCATGGATGCTGTTCTCTTCCCTCTTATGCTTATCACTATTATGGTTCAGTATTGACTGATGAAGTGTTCACCCCACCAGTCAGCTCTCCTGCATCACATTGCCATTGTACATTGGTATCCATGATAAGTGCCCGTATACCCCACACACACAAAATAAAATGACACCACATATCAGATCTGGAAGCTGTATAGGAAATTGTTGGTTATAGATTTTACTCCCATAAGTGAGTTTAAATAAGTCTCTCAGTTGTGGAATTACATACAAAAACACTTTTCCCAAACACCAATGTGAAATTATTAACATTTCTGGCTTTGGGGTTTACTATTTCCTTTTTAAGGTTTTTTTCCTCTTTTTTTATCAAATGAATTATTTTATTCCCCTCTTCCATCCATTTCTTTCCCTCTGTTCCCCTTTGACAAGTTAACAGTTACTGCACTTCAAAGTAATTCGATATATGTGAAGTGCTTTTGAGACACTTCTGAGAGATGAGATAAGGTACTTTATAAATGCAAGTCTTTGTTTTCTTTATGATGCACCATTCTCAACCAAGAGTGTGGCAGTAATTTCCAATGCTACTAATAGAAGGTAAGGGTGGCATGAAGTAACTTGCCCACTGATGAGATATTCTTTTTACCTGCCCCTCTCATGGAGAAGCGTCTGACATCCATGTATTTCAGATGTGTGTTAATCAAAAATGGTAAGTTCAGGTTTTCCAGATGGATTAGTGGGTAAAAGCACAAAATGATTTGATACTAAGCCACAATGACAAATAAAGTTTCAGGGTTCATCTTGGGTCTGCCTGTACTAATTTAGTTAATCTTGGCTGGGTCAGTGATTGGGACACAACAATTGGTCACAGTATTTTTGATTAGAGAGGTAAAAAGTCAGCCAATTTTCCTAACCTATCAAGTATTTTGTGCTGGAAATATGTGGATGTGTACACTGGCTAAGGACAGGATTGGACACTGCTGTGATGCCCTCACATAGTTCAATTGTCTGCCAACAGTCACTGTCTAGGTTCATGCATGAAGAATGGTCATGCTACTGGATGAATGCCATTGCCTGTGGAAGTGCCAAATCCAGCATGAGTTACCACCTTCAGTGGAGGAGGGAGGGAAAATTAGAGGAAAAGAAGCCTTGCAAGACTGACGACAAATGATGTTCCAAAATCTTTTTAAGAACTGTTGTGAACTGGCTGAGATCAGTTGGCTTGCCACAGATCAGGGATTAAATCTAGGACCTTCCATATCTGTTTGACTCAGCAGCACACAGAGGATACATTTAACCACCTGTATGTTTGATATCTTGAAGCAAAACTTGCTCATTATGGCACAGCGACATTGATAATAAGAGTTGTAATCAGAACTTTTAATTTTGTATCAAGTGTTTCTCAACTGTAACAGCCCCTGCCCTTGCCCCCACCCCCACCCCCACCTAATGTGTGTCTCAATCTGCTCACCCACTCTCTCCGCACCCCCCCCCACCCCCACCAAGTGTTTTGCTACTGCTTTCTCTTGTTTGTGTTGCTAAGGGTATCTCTGCTAGTTCAGTGTGTATGGCCAGAGGAACCAGGCTGCATGTACTGAGCACATCAGTTTACTCTCACACCCAGCCAGCACCACTGTGTAAACCCTCACTAGGAGGATTGGATGAGGGCTCCATGGTGATTGGCTAAACTTTTTGTATCTTACTATTCCTCCCAGAGGTGGCTGGCTTCCACTAAATATTCCTTAGCAGTGTGGTTGCGATCAGATGCTTGCTGTGTAGGGAATCATTTCATGTACAAAGACAAATAAGATGTAAACAAAAATGTTTTTATAAATTAAAGGCACTTAATACACAAAACAAGTTTTTAAAAAAAAACAAGACTAAGGCTGCTATTAAAGCAGCTGAAAAGTTAATGGAAAAGAGGATTGTGGTCAACTGTGATAGTATTGGGAAAAGCTTTTAGGAACATTAGCAATAGGAGTAGGCCATTCAGCCCCTCAGGCCTAGTCCACCGTTCAATTAGATCATGGCTGATCTGCACCTCAACTCCATTTTCCCACCTTTGTTCCATATCCCTCGATAGCCTTACCTAGCAAAAATCTATCTATCTGTCTTGAAAACTCCTATTGTCCTAGCATCTACAACCTTTTTTGGGAAGAGAGTTTCAAATTTCTACTACTCTTTGTGTGGAAAAAGTGATTCCTGAATGGCCTAGCTCTAATTTCAAGATTATGTCCTCTTGTTCTTGATTCTCCTCACCAGAGGAAATGATTTCTCTGTCAAATATAAATTACCCTTAACAAACCCATGTTGGCTTTCTCTGATCAACTCATATTTGTTAAAGTGCTTAGTCGCTCTATCCCTAATGACAGTTTCTAGTAGCTTCCCCACAATTGACATTAACCTGACAGGCCTGTAGTTACCTGGTTTTTCTCTCCCACCCTTCTTAAATAATGGAGTGATATTAGCAAATTTCTTTCTATTTTTTTTCATTCGTTCATGGGATGTGGGCATCGCTGGCGAGGCCGGCATTTATTGCCCATCCTTAATTGCCCTCGAGAAGGTAGTGCTGAGCCGCCTTCTTGAACCGCTGCAGTCCGTGTGTTGACGGTTCTCCCACAGTGCTGTTAGGAAGGGAGTTCCAGGATTTTGACCCAGCGACAACGAAGGAACGGCGATATATTTCCAAGTCGGGATGGTGTGTGACTTGGAGGGGAACATGCAGGTGATGTTGTTCCCACGTGCCTGCTGCTCTTGTCCTTCTAGGTGGTAGAGGCCGTGGGATTGGGAGGTGCTGTCGAAGAAGCCTTGGCGAGTTGCTGCATTGCATCCTGTGGATGGTACACACTGCAGCCACAGTGCGCCGGTGGTGAAGGGAGTGAATGTTTAGTGTGGTGGATGGGGTGCCAATCAAGCGGGCTGCTTTGTCCTGGATGGTGTCGAGCTTTTTGAGTGTTGTTGGAGCTGCACTCATCCAAGCAAGTGGAGAGTATTCCATCACACTCCTGACTTGTGCCTTGTAGATGGTGGAAAGGCTTTGGGGAGTCAGGAGGTGAGTCAGCCTCTGACCTGCTCTTGTAGCCACAGTATTTATACAGCTGGTCCAGTTAAGTTTCTGGTCAATGGTGACCCCCAGGATGTTGATGGTGGGGGATTTGGCGATGGTAATGCCGTTGAATGTCAAGGGGAGGTGGTTAGACTCTCTGTTGTTGGAGATGGTCATTGTCTGGCACTTATCTGGCGCGAATGTTACTTGCCACTTATCAGCCCAAGCCTGGATATTGTCCAGGTCTTGCTGCATGCGGGCTCGGACTGCTTCAATATTTGAGGGGTTGCGAATGGAACTGAACAATGTGCAATCATCAGCGAACATTCCCATTTCTGACCTTATGATGGAGGGAAGGTCATTGGTGAAGCAGCTGAAGATGGTTGGGCCCAGAACACTGCCCTGAGGAACTCCTGCAGCAATGTCCTGGGGCCGAGATGATTGGCCTCCAACATCCACTACCATCTTCCTTTGTGCTAGGTATGACTCCAGCCTCTGGAGAGTTTTCCCCCTGATTCCCATTGACTTCAATTTTAATAGGGCTCCTTGGTGCCACACTCGGTCAAATGCTGCCTTGATGTCAAGGGCAGTCACTCTCACCTCACCTTTGGAATTCAGCTCTTTTGTCCATGTTTGGATCAAGGCTGTAATGAGGTCTGGAGCCGAGTGGTCCTGGCGGAACCCAAACTGAGCATCGGTGAGCAGGTTATTGGTGAGTAAGTGCCGCTTGATAGCACTGTCGACGACACCTTCCATCACTTTGCTGATGATTGAGAGTAGACTGATGGGGCGGTAATTGGCTGGATTGGATTTGTCCTGCTTTTTGTGGACAGGACATACCTGGGCAATTTTCCACATTGTCGGGTAGATGCCAGTGTGTAGCTGTACTGAAACAGTTTGGCTAGAGGCACAGCTAGTTCTGGAGCACAAGTCTTCAGCACGACAGCTGGGATGTTGTCTGGGCCCATAGCCTTTGCTGTATCCAGTGCACTCAGCCATTTCTTGATATCACGTGGAGTGAATCGAATTGGTTGAAGACTGGCTTCTGTGACGGTGAGGATATCGGGAGGAGGCCGAGATGGATCATCCACTCGGCACTTCTGGCTGAAGATGGTTGCAAACGCTTCAGCCTTGTATTTTGCACTCACGTGCTGGACTCCGCCATCATTGAGGATGGGGATGTTTGCAGAGCCTCCTCCTCCCGTTAGTTGTTTAATTGTCCACCACCATTCACGATTGGATGTGGCAGGACTGCAGAGCTTTGATCTGATCCGTTGGTTGTGGAATCGCTTAGCTCTGTCTATAGCATGTTGGTTCCGCTGTTTAGCATGCATGTAGTCCTGAGTTTGTAGCTTCACCAGGTTGACACCTTGAGACCTCACCTGGAGTACTATGTACAGTTTTGGTCTCCTTATCTAAGAAAGGATATGCTTGCCTTAGAGGTGGTGTAGCGAAGGTTCGCTAGATTGATTCCTGGGATGAGAGGGTTGTCCTATGAGGAGATATTGAGGAGAATGGATGTATACTCACTGGAGTGTAGAAGAATGAGAGGTGATCTCATTGAAACATATAAGATTCTGAGGAGGCTTGACAGGTGAGATTGACGTTATGCTGAGAGGTTGTTTACCCTGGCTGGAAAGTCAAGAACTGGGGGCATAGTCTCCGGATGAGGGGTCAGCCATTTAAGACAGAGATGTGGAGGAATTTCGTGACTCAGAGGGTTGTGAATCTTTGGAATTCTCTACGCCAGAGGGCTGTGAATGCTGAGTCATTGAATATGTTCAAGGTGGAGATCGAAAGATTTTTGGACTCAAGAGGAATCAAGGGATATGGGGATCTGGCGGGGAAGTGGAGATGAGGTCGAAGATCAGCCATGATCTTATTGAATGGCAGAGCAGGCTGAAGGGCCCGTGTGGCCTACTCCTGTTCCTATGATAGAATCATAGAAGTTTACAACATGGAAACAGGCCCTTCGGCCCAACATGTCCATGTCGCCCAGTTTATACCACTAAGCTAGTCCCAATTGCCTGCACTTGGCCCATATCCCTCTATACCCATCTTACCCATGTAACTGTCCAAATGCTTTTTAAAAGACAAAATTGTACCCGCCTCTACTACTGCCTCTGGCAGCTCGTTCCAGACACTCACCACCCTTTGAGTGAAAAAATTGCCCCTCTGGACCCTTTTGTATCTCTCCCCTCTCACCTTAAATCTGTGCCCCCTCGTTATAGACTCCCCTACCATTGGGAAAAGATTTTGACTATCTACCTTATCTATGCCCCTCATTATTTTATAGACTTCTATAAGATCACCCCTAAACCTCCTACTCTCCAGGGAAAAAAGTCTCAGTCTATCCAACCTCTCCCTATAAGTCAAACCATTAAGTCCCGGTAGCATCCTAGTAAATCTTTTCTGCACTCTTTCTAGTTTAATAATATCCTTTCTATAATAGGGTGACCAGAACTGTACACAGTATTCCAAGTGTGGCCTTACTAATGTCTTGTACAACTTCAACAAGACATCCCAACTCCTGTATTCAATGTTCTGACCAATGAAACCAAGCATGCTGAATGCCTTCTTCACCACCCTATCCATCTGTGACTCCACTTTCAAGGAGCTTTGAACCTGTACTCCTAGATCTCTTTGTTCTATAACTCTCCCCAACGCCCTACCATTAACGGAGTAGGTCCTGGCCCGATTCGATCTACCAAAATGCATCACCTCACATTTATCTAAATTAAACTCCATCTGCCATTCATTGGCCCACTGGCCCAATTTATCAAGATCCCGTTGCAATCCTAGATAACCTTCTTCACTGTCCACAATGCCACCAATCTCGGTGTCATCTGCAAACTTACTAACCATGCCTCCTAAATTCTCATCCAAATCATTAATATAAATAACAAATAACAGCGGACCCAGCACCGATCCCTGAGGCACACCGCTGGTCACAGGCCTCCAGTTTGAAAAACAACCCTCTACAACCACCCTCTGTCTTCTGTCGTCAAGCCAATTTTGTATCCAATTGGCTACCTCACCTTGGATCCCATGAGATTTAACCTTATGTAACAACCTACCATGCGGTACCTTGTCAAAGGCTTTGCTAAAGTCCATGTAGACCACGTCTACTGCACAGCCCTCATCGATCTTCTTGGTTACCCCTTCAGAAAACTCAATCAAATTCGTGAGACATGATTTTCCACTCACAAAACCATGCTGACTGTTCCTAATCAGTCCCTGCCTCTCCAAATGCCTGTAGATCCTGTCTCTCAGAATACCCTCTAACAACTTACCCACTACAGATGTCAGGCTCACCGGTCTGTAGTTCCCAGGCTTTTCCCTGCCGCCCTTCTTAAACAAAGGCACAACATTTGCTACCCTCCAATCTTCAGGCACCTCACCTGTAGCGGTGGATGATTCAAATATCTCTGCTAGGGAACCCGCAATTTCCTCCCTAACCTCCCATAACGTCCTGGGATACATTTCATCAGGTCCCGGAGATTTATCTACCTTGATGCGCGTTAAGACTTCCAGCACCTCCCTCTCTGTAATATGTACACTCCTCAAGACATCACTATTTATTTCCCCAAGTTCCCTAACATCCATGCCTTTCTCAACCGTAAATACCGATGTGAAATATTCATTTAGGATCTCACCCATCTCTTGTGGTTCCGCACATAGATGACCTTGTTGATCCTTAAGAGGCCCTACTCTCTCCCTCGTTACTCTTTTGCCCTTTATGTATTTGTAGAAGCTCTTTGGATTCTCCTTTGCCTTATCTGCCAAAGCAATCTCATGTCCCCTTTTTGCCCTCCTGATTTCTCTCTTAACTCTACTCCGGCAATCTCTATACTCTTCAAGAGATCCACTTGATCCCAGCTGCCTATGCATGTCATATGCCTCCTTCTTCTTTTTGACTAGGGCCACAATCTCCCGAGTCATCCAAGGTTCCCTACTTCTAACAGCCTTGCTCTTCACTTTATAAGGAATGTGCTTACCCTGAACCCTGGTTAACACACTTTTGAAAGCCTCCCACTTACCAGACGTCCCTTTGCCTGCCAACAGACTCTCCCAATCAACTTCTGAAAGTTCCTGTCTAATACCATCAAAATTGGCCTTTCCCCGATTTAGAATTTTAACTTTTGGGCCAGACCTATCATTCTCCATAGCTATCTTAAAACTAATGGAATTATGATCACTGGTCCCAAAGTGATCCCTCACTAACACTTCTGTCACCTGCCCTTCCTTATTTCCCAAGAGGAAGTCAAGTTTTGCCCCCTCTCTAGTCGGGCCATCCACATACTGAATGAGAAATTCCTCCTGAATACACTCAACAAATTTCTCTCCATCCAAGCCCCTAATGCTATGCTGTCCCAGTCAATGTTGGGAAAGTTAAAGTCCCCTACTATTACCACCCTATTTTTCTTGCAGCTGTCTGTAATCTCCTTACATATTTGCTCCTCAATTTCCCGTTGACTATTTGGGGGTCTGTAGTACAATCCTATCAAAGTGATCTCTCCCTTCTTATTTTTCAGTTCTACCCATATAGACTCCGTGGGCGAACCCTCGGATATATCCCCTCTCACGACTGCCGTGATGTTCTCCCTAATCAAGAACGCAACTCCCCCTCCTCTCTTACCTCCTGCTCTATCTTTCCTATAGCGTCTGTACCCTGGAACATTGAGCTGTCAGTCCTGCCCCTCCCTTAGCTATAACATCCCAGTCCCATGTACCCATCCATGCCCTGAGTTCATCTGCCTTGCCCATCAGACTTCTTGCATTGAAATAAATGCAGTTTAATCTAGACTTCCCTTGGTCTTTGCCCTGCTTTCTCAGACCATCTGTCCGGTCATGTTTTGTACACTCTCCCTTACTGCCTTTTGTTTCTGTCACCACTTTACTTCCCACTGACTTCCTGCATCGGTTCCCATCCCCCTGCCACATTAGTTTAAACCCTCCCCAACAGCACTAGCAAACACTCCCCCTAGGACATTGGTTCCAGTCCTGCCCAGATGCAGACCGTCCAATTTGTACTGGTCCCACCTCCCCCAGAACCGGTTCCAATGGCCCAGGAATTTGAATCCCTCCCTCTTGCACAATCTCTCAAGCCACGTATTCATCCTAGCTATCCTGTCATTCCTACTCTGACTAGCCCGTGGCACTGGTAGCAATCCTGAGATTACTACCTTTGAGGTCCTACTTTTTAGTTTATCTCCTAACTCCCTAAATTCAGCTTGTAGGACCTCATCCCGTTTTTTACCTATATCGTTGGCACCTATATGCACCACGACAACTGGCTGTTCACCCTCCCCCTCCAGAATGTCCTGGAGCCGCTCCGAGACATCCCTGACCCTTGCACCAGGGAGGCAACATACCATCCTGGAGTCTCGGTTGCGTCCGCAGAAACGCCTGTCTATTCCCCTTACAATCGAGTCCCCTATCACTATAGCTCTCCCACTCTTTTTCCTGCCCTCCTGTGCAGCAGAGCCAGCCACGGTGCCATGAACCTGGCCGCTGTCACCTTCCCCTGGTGAGCCATCTCCCCCAACAGTATCCAAAATGGTATACCTGTTTGAGAGGGGGATGGCCACAGGGGACCCCTGCACTACCTGCCTGCACCTCTTACTCTGCCTGGTGGTCACCCATTCACTTCCTGCCTGTACACCCTTTACCTGCGGTGTGACCAACTCGCTAAACGTGCTATCCACGAGTTTCTCTGCATTGCGGATGCTCCGCAGTGAATCCACCCGCAGCTCCAGCTCCGCGATACGATCGGTCAGTAGCTGCAGGTGGACACACTTCCTGCACACATGGTCGGCAGGGACACTGTTAGTGTCCATGACTTCCCACATCTTGCAGGAGGGGTATATCACGGGTGCGAGGTCTGCTGCCATGACTTGCCTTAGCTTAGTTACCCCTATAAATTACGTTGAAATTAGAAAATGTTAACTATACTAGGGACCTAGGTTCACTTAAAAAAAAAAACACTACCTGCTATAAAACCTGCAGACCTTCCCTTTCTTATTACTTTACTTGCAGTAAAATGGTAGAAATACTCACCTGAACCTACTCACCAATCAGCTGCCTCCCCTGTGCCGCGTCACTTTCTGACTGGTGACGTCACCCCGAACTCTGCCGCTGGTCTCAGAGTCTCACTTTCTCCGCGCTGTTTATATCCCCGCTCTGGTCTCGCTCTTTCCCGCCGCTCACCGACTGAACTCTCGCTTTCTCCGCGCTGTTTATATCCCCGCTCTGGTCTCGCTCTCTCCCGCCGCTCACCGACTGAACTCTCGCTCTCTCCGCGCTGTTTATATCCCCGCTCTGGTCTCGCTCTTTCCCGCCGCTCACCAACTGAACTCTCGCTTTCTCCATGCTGTTTATATCCCCGCTCTGGTCTCGCTCTTTCCCGCCACTCACCGACTGAACTCTCGCTTTCTCCGCGCTGTTTATATCCCCGCTCTGGTCTCGCTCTCTCCCGCCGCTCACCGACTGAACTCTCGCTCTCTCCGCGCTGTTTATATCCCCGCTCTGGTCTCGCTCTTTCCCGCCGCTCACCAACTGAACTCTCACTTTCTCCGCGCTGTTTATATCCCCGCTCTGGTCTCGCTCTTTCCCGCCGCTCACCGACTGAACTCTCGCTTTCTCCGCGCTGTTTATATCCCCGCTCTGGTCTCGCTCTCTCCCGCCGCTCACCGACTGAACTCTCGCTCTCTCCGCGCTGTTTATATCCCCGCTCTGGTCTCGCTCTTTCCCGCCGCTCACCAACTGAACTCTCGCTTTCTCCATGCTGTTTATATCCCCGCTCTGGTCTCGCTCTTTCCCGCCACTCACCGACTGAACTCTCGCTTTCTCCGCGCTGTTTATATCCCCGCTCTGGTCTCGCTGTTTCCCGCCACTCACCGACTGAACTCTCGCTTTCTCCACGCTGTTTATATCCCCGCTCTGGTCTCGCTCTTTCCCGCCGCTCACCGACTGAACTCTCGCTCTCTCCACGCTGTTTATATCCCCGCTCTGGTCTCGCTCTTTCCCACCGCTCACCGACTGAACTCTCGCTTTCTCCGCGCTGTTTATATCCCCGCTCTGGTCTCGCTCTTTCCCGCCGCTCACCGACTGAACTCTCGCTTTCTCCACGCTGTTTATATCCCCGCTCTGGTCTCGCTCTTTCCCGCCGCTCACCGACTGAACTCTCGCTTTCTCCGCGCTGTTTATATCCCCGCTCTGGTCTCGCTCTCTCCCGCCGCTCACCGACTGAACTCTCGCTCTCTCCACGCTGTTTATATCCCCGCTCTGGTCTCGCTCTTTCCCGCTGCTCACCGACTGAACTTTCGCCTTCTCCGCGCTGTTTATATCCCCGCTCTGGTCTCGCTCTTTCCCGCCGCTCACCGACTGAACTCTCGCTTTCTCCGCGCTGTTTATATCCCCGCTCTGGTCTCGCTCTTTCCCGCCGCTCACCGACTCCTTGTGCCTTATGTCCCAGTCCGCTGCATTACCATTTTTCTTGGCATTTGTGTAAGCAATTTCTTTTAGTTTTATACTCTGTCTTACCTTGTGTTAACCAATTACTCAAATGGTTGCTTGATTGTACAAGTGGAACTTTTGCTCTTTGGGATTATTTTAAAGCTATGTGAAGAGTCTGTCCATCATGAAGAAGCTATGTTGGTAATATGTCGGTAATACATCTCGGTACTCTGTGCTGCAGCATTCTGGAGCATTCTTGAAGCATGGGCAGGGAGTTGCAATTTTGGGGGGAGAACTTTATATAAAATTAAGACTTTGGCTATGCCTGTGGTTAACTGTTTTGATAAGCCAGCATGACTAAATTTTACTTCTGAGTTGAAAGCGCATTGGAACACATCATGGATGCTTTCAAAGTAATTTTTTAAAAAAGAAAGTCGTATAATAAATAAAATGAAGGAAGAAAACAAATCAGTGCTGCAGATGATTGACTAATCAGAATTTTCTGAAAGAATTAATTTCCAACATGGGAAAACCTTCATATTTTTTTGATTAGTCCTAATTATATGCTGATGTCTGTAAAATACCGTATGCAACAAAGCCGGTTTGTATTTCAAATCACTGAAATACTTTCAAGCTTTACGGTAGTTATGTGACCATAGAATTAAACAGTAGTTTCACTTGTAACGGTGGTTCCAGTGATCATTGACTGTTTTGAAAGACCATCATAGTTCATTTATAGCTGTGGCGTATGTGCGTTCTTGATCTTTAATACTCTAAAAGAACTGGCAGAATTGGGCATTTTCCATGATACCCTTTGTTGGTTGTTCTGTATGAGTATTAGTTTTTGGCTGCACAGATAAGCTATATCATGAGTGAAACTTGAAAGAGGAATAATTTGTGTTTTGTGGCTTTTGTGTTTCAGAATAGTATGGAACCTGATTTGTATAATGGCCTGTAGAATATTGCAACTCTGATGTGCTACTGGGATTTTTTTTCCCCAGTTGGAACATAGACCTTCAAAACCAGTTTTCACAGGGCTTCTGAGTTATGAGTATGTTGCTTTTGTGAAATGCTAATAATCAACAATAATGTACAATCACTAATGTGGTGCATTATGTTACGTAGCCAAAACAAATTGCTGTTTTCATTAGTGAAAGTTTGAAACTATTTTTATGCAGAAATAAAATGCTTCCATTACTTTTGTGCAACCCACTGGCACTGAATGGAATACTATTTGCATGTTCAGAGAATGCTAGTAGAAATATTGGAGCAATTTAGCTAAGATTGAATGGGGGAGGTGAGATGCTTAAGCACACGTGTAGAAGATATTTCTAATTCACTTACGCATGCATCATCTGAGCCTGATGGATATTCCGCACCTATGAAAAAATACCATAATTCAAGTATCTTCGCTTTGTCGTCACCCTCCAAGTGCAATTTCAAATATTTACATCTGATCTGTAGATAACTCTTGGCATTTTTTTTGCTTTGTAACGTATATCCTACTCACTGGTGTAAAGTTTTTCAAAATCTTAATAACTCCTGCATTTATTTAAGGTGTAGTACTGACTGTTCTAAATTATATTATCATCATACCACCATTGTTCATTTTTCATTTGTGTGAAATGTATATCCTTTGAAACTGGTATACTCTTAAGTCTTCACCATAGCTTTTATTTTTGAGCATTCCTGCAAATCTTCCTATTTTTTTTTAAAAAGACTTCCGATCACACCGGGATAGATTTCCAAATATGGTAGCCATTATTGCAATATTTCTCAAGCCAATGCATTGAAATGTGATATTTTACTGCCCAGCCACTGTTGCCAACACTTACTCCCTCTTGCTCATTCAGGGAGAGTTGGGGACAGAGGCTGAACACTGAAATATCATTTTCAGTTGCCTAATCTTGGAAGTGTGATGATGGCTCCCACTGCGACATTTTAAGTTATGGCTAAATAGTTGAATCTGTATTAAATCAACCAGGGACTGTTTCAATTGTGGTGAGACTGTCTTCAATCTCTTGTCGCAATATATGGTGGAATGTTGGATTCCAAACATTCACATAGTCCTTTTATGTGCCACTTCAGCATACTAATTTGTCGCTTCTTTAGAAAATCCCTCATTCTTGTATTCAAATTGATACCAAAAGACCAGTGCAATGCCTGATTCTTAATTAATTTCTTTTTCAAATTAAAGTTGCAAAAAAAAAATGGAATAGGGTTAGAATAGAATCACAGTCATTTATGGCATAGAAGGAGGCCATTCAGCCCATCGTGTCTGTGCCGACCAAAAAAGAGCCATCCAGCCTAATCCCACTTTCCAGCTCTTGGTCCGTTGCCTTAGAATCATAGAAGGTTACAGCACGGAAGGGGCCATTCGGGCCATCGAGTCTGCGCTGGCTCTATGCACGAGCAATCCAGTTAGTCTCACTACCCCGCCCTATCCCTGTAGCCCTACACATTTTTTCGTTTGAAGTACTTGTCCGATTCCCTTTTGAAGGCCATGACTGAATCTGCCTCCACCACTCCCTCAGGCAGTGCATTCCAGATCCTAACCACTCGCTGTGTAAAAAAGTTTTTCCTCATGTCACCTTTGGTTCTTTTGCCAATCACCTTAAATCTATGTCCTCTGGTCCTTGACCCTGCCGCCGATGGGAACAGTTTCTCTCTATCTACTCTGTCTAGACCCTTCATGATTTTGAATACCTCGATCAAATCTCCTTGCAACCTTCTCTGTTCCATGGAGAACAATCCCAGCTTCTCCATTCTATCCACGTAATTTAAGTCCCTCATCCCTGGAATCGTTCCAGTAAATCTCCTCTGCACCCTCTCTAAGGCCTTCACATCCTTCCTAAAGTGCGGTGCCCAGAACTGGACACAATACTCCAGTTGTGGCCGAACCAGTGTTTTATAAAGGTTCATCATGACTTCCTTGCTTTTGTACTCTGTCTCTATTTATAAAGCCCAGGACCGCGTATGCTTTTTTTAATGGCTTTCTCAACCTGCCCTGCCACCTTCAACGATTTATGCACATATACCCCCAGATCCCTCCTCTTCCACCCCTTTTAGAATTGTGCCCTCTAGTTTATATTGCCTGTCCTAATTTTTCCTACCGAAATGCATCACCTCGCATTTTTCTGCGTTAAATTTCATCTGCCACGTGTCTGCCCATGCCACCAGAGTGTCTATATCCTCTTGAAGTCACTATCCTCCTCACTGTTTACTACCCTTCCAAGTTTTGTGTCATCTGCAAATTTTGAAATTGTGCCCTGTACTCCCAAGTCCAAGTCATTAATTTATATCAAGAAAAGCCGTGGTCCCAGCACCGACTCCTGGGGAACACTACTGCACACCTCCCTCCAGTCCAAAAAACAACCGTTCACCACCACTTCCTATCATTTAGCCAATTCTGTATCCATGTTGCTATTGTCCCCCTTTATTCCATGGGCTGCCATCTTAATAGCAAGCCTACCATGTGGCACTTTATCAAATGCGTTTTGAAAATCCATATACACCACATCAACTGCATTGCCCTCATCTACCCTCTCTGTTACCTTATCAAAAAACTCTATCAAGTTGGTTAAACACTATTTGCCTTTAATAAATCTGTGCTGGCTTTCCCTAATCAATCCACCCTCGTCCAAGTGACTGTTAATTCTGTCCCGGATTATCATTTCCAAAAGTTTCCCCACCACCGAGGTTAAACTGACTGGCCTATAGTTGGTGGGTTTATCTTTACACCCTTTTTTGAACAAGGGTGTAACATTTGCAATTCTCCAGTCCTCTGGCACAAGGTCAGGCTAGGATGTATGGCCCAACTAAGAGTTCTATATACAAATGCACGGAGTATAAGGAAGAAATTAAATGAACTACAGGTTCAAATTCAAATTGGAGGGTATGACATGATAGCTATCACTGAGACATGGTTGCAGGATGGTCAGGATTGGGAACTAAATATACCGGGTTATAAGGTCTACAGGAGAGACAGGGAAAATGGAAGAGGGGGAGGAGTAGCCTTAATGATTAGAGATGAAATCACTTCAATGATATTCAGGAGGATATAACGAGAGGTAAGCAGCTAACAGAGACCTTATGGGTTGAGTTGAGAAATAGGAAAGGATCTAAGACTATAGTGGGAATTGTGTATAGGACACCTGGCAGCAGCTCTGAAGTGCTAGATTGTATAAATGCAGAGATTAGACAAGCATGTAAGAAAGGCATAGTGGTCTTAATGGGGGACTTGAACCTTCACATAGATTGGGAAAAGCAGACTAGCAACTGTCAGAAAGGTAGTCAATTTCTTGTGTCCGGGATAGTTTTCGACAGCAGTATGTCCTAGAGGCAACAAGGGGGCAAGCCATACTAGATTTAGTAATGAGTAATGAACCAGATTTAGTTAACGGCTTAACTGCGCGTGAACATCTATCCAATAGTGATCATAACATGATCGAGTTCAATGTAGTGTTTGAAAGGAAAAATAGTGAATCAGCTGCTAAGATTCTAGACTTGGGTAAGGCCGACTTCAAAGGGATGATGTGGAGATGCCGGTGATGGACTGGGGTTGACAATTGTAAACAATTTTACAACACCAAGTTATAGTCCAGCAATTTTATTTGAAATTCTATTAAAATTGCCTTTAACAATTTCAAATAAAATTGCTGGACTATAACTTGGTGTTGTAAAATTGTTTACAATTGTCAAAGGGATGCGACAGAGACTGTCCACCGTAAACTGGGCAAATCTGTTAATGGGTAAAACGACTGATGATCAGTGGGAAATGTTTAAAGAAACATTTAACGTGATACAGAATCGGTTTATACCCCTGAGGGGCAAGAACTCTAGTTGCCAAAAAAAACAGCCATGGACAACTAAAGAGGTAAGGGACAGTATAAGACATAAGGAAAGGGCATACAAAAAGGCAAAAAATGGCACAGATCCTGGCGAATGGGAAAGATACAAAGATCAACAAAGGGTCACAAAACAGATAGTAAGAGCTACAAAAAGAGAGTATGAAAAGAAACTTGCACGGGATATCAAAACCAATACGAAGAACTTTTATAGTTCCATTAGGAAAAAGAGGGTGGTCAGGAGCAGTGTTGGCCCCTTAAAAACTGAAAGTGGGGATATTGTCATTGACAATGGGGAAATGGCGGACATGTTGAACAATTACTTTGCGTCAGTATTTACAATAGAAAAAGAGGATAGCATGCCGGAAATCCCAAGAAAACTAATATTGAATTGGGGACAGGGACTCGATAAAATTAATATAAGTAAAGCAACAGTAATGAAGAAAATAATAGCACTAAAGAGTGACAAATTGCACATGTCACTTTGCTTTTTAAGAAAGGAGAGGGAAACCAGGGAATTATAGACCAGTTAGCCTAACATCTGTTGTGGGGAAAATGCTGGAGTCTATAATTAAGGATAGGATGACTGAACACCTTGAGAATTTTCAGTTAATCAGAGAGAGCCAGCATGGATTTGTGAAAGGCCTGACAAACCTGATTGAATTTTTTGAAGAGGTGACTAAAGTAGTGGACAGGGGAATGTCAATGGATGTTATTTATATGGACTTCCAGAAGGCATTTGATAAGGTCCCACATAAGAGACTGTTAGTTAAGATAGAAGCCCATGGAATCGAGGGAAAAGTACGGACTTGGTTAGGAAGTTGGCTGAGCGAAAGGTGACAGAGAGTCGGGATAATGGGTAGGTACTCACATTGGCAGGATGTGACTAGTGGAGTCCCGCAGGGATCTGTCTTGGGGCCTCAATTATTCACAATATTTATTAACGACTTGGATGAAGGCATAGAAAGTTTCATATCTAAGTTTGCCAATGACACAAAGATTGGTGGCATTGTAATCAGTGTAGATGAAAACATAAAATTACAAAGGGATATTGATAGATTAGATGAATGGGCAAAACTGTGGCAAATGGAATTCAATGTAGACAAATGTGAGGTCATCCACTTTGGATCAAAAAAGGATAGAACAGGGTACTTTCTAAATGGTAAAAAGTCCAAAGGGACTTAGGGGTTCAGGTACATCGATCATTGAAGTGTCATGAACAGGTGCAGAAAATAATCAATAAGGCTAATGGAATGCTGGCCTTTATAGAGTAGACTAGAGTACAAGTGGGCAGAAGTTATGCTGCAGCTATACAAAACCCTGGTTAGACCGCACCTGGAGTACTGTGAGCAGTTCTGGGCACCGCACCTTTGGAAGGACGCATTGGCCTTGGAGGGAGTGCAGCATAGGTTTACTAGAATGATACCCGGACTTCAAGGGTTAAGTTACGAGGAGAGATTACACAAATTGGGGTTGTATTCTCTGGAGTTTCAAAGGTTAAGGGGTGATCTGATCGAAGTTTATAAGATATTAAGGGGAACGGATAGGGTGGATAGAGAGAAACTATTTCCGCTGGTTGGGGATTCTCGGAGTCGGGGGCACAGTCTAAAAATTAGAGCCAGACCTTTCAGGAGCGAGATTAGAAAACATTTCTACACACAAAGGGTGGTAGAAGTTTGGAACTCTCTTCCGCAAACGGCAATTGATACTAGCTCAATTGCTAAATTTAAATCTGAGATAGCTTTTTGGCAATCAAAGGTATTAAGGGATATGGGCCAAAGGCGAGTATATGGAGTTAGATCACAGATCAGCCTTGATCTTATCAAATGGCGGAGCAGGCACGAGGGGCTGAATGGCCTACTCCTGTTCCTATGTTCCTACCACTCCCGTATCCAAGGATGTCTGGTAAATTATGGCCAGTACCTCCGCAATTTCCCCCCTTTCATCCCTCAGCATCCTAGGGTGCATCCCGTCCGGACCAGAGGAGGTTGAGGGGAGATTTAATTGAGGTGTATAAAATTATGAGGGGCCTAGCAGAGTGGTCAATAACCAGGGGGCATAGATTTAAAGTAATTGGTAGAAGGAATAGAGGGGAGCCGAGGAAAAGTGTTTTCACCCAGAGGGTGGTAGCGGTCTGGAACTCACTGCCTGGAAGGGTGGTAGAGTCAGAAACCCTCATCGCATTTAAAAAAAGGTGCTTGGTTGTGCACTTGAAGTGCCGCAACCTACAAGGCTGACATCCACTAAGATCTGGCCCGAGTAAATTGGAATCATAGATTGGCAGGCAAAACTGTAATTGAACAGTGGGCTGCCTTTGAAAGGTGATTCGGTACAGACATGGTACATTCCAGCGAGGGAGAAAGGTAGGGCAACTAAAGCCAGAGCTCCCTGGATGACAAAGAAGATAGTGAGCAAAATGAAATAGAAAAAAAGGGACGTACAACAGATGTCAGGTTGATAACACGAATGAGAACCAGGCAGAATACAGAAAGTTCAGAGGGGAAGTGAAAAAGGAAATAAAAGTGGCAAAGAGAGAGTATGAGAATAGACTGGCGGCCAACATAAAAAGGAATCCAAAAGTCTTCTACAGACGTGTTTACAGTAAACGGGTAGCAAGAGGAGAGGTAGGGCCGATTAGGGACCATAAAGGAGATCTGCTCATGGAGGCAGTGGGCATGGCTGAGGTATTAAATGCGTACTTTGCTTTTGTCTTTACCAAGGAAGAAGATGATGCCAGAGTCTCAGTAAAGGAAGATGTAGTTGAGATACTGGATGGGCTAAAAATTGAAAGAGGTACTAGAAAGGCTAGCTGTCCTTTACCGAGACTCTGGCATCATCTTCTTCCTTGGTAAAGACAGAAGCAAAGTACTCATTTAGTACCTCAGCCATGCCCACTGCCTCCATGAGCAGATCTCCTTTATGGTCCGTAATCGGCCCCACCTCTCCTCTTGCTACCCGTTTACTGTTAACATGTCTATGGAAGACTTTTGGATTCCCTTTTATGTTGGTCGCTAGTCTATTCTAATATTCTCTCTTTGCCACTCTTATTTCCTTTTTCACTTCCCCTGTGAACTTTCTGTATTCTGCCTGGTTCTCACTTGTGTTCTCAACCTGATACCTGTCATACGCCGCTTTTTTCCCCTTCATCTCTTCTTTGTCATCCGGGGAGCTATGGCTTTAGTTGCCCTACCGTTCTCCCTTTCTGGAATGTACCTTTTCTGTACCGAATCACCTTTCTAAAGGCCGCCCACTGTTCAATTACAGTTTTGTCTGCCAATCTATGATTCCAATTTACTCGGGCCAGATCTTAGTGGATGTCAGCCTTGTAGGTTGCAGCACTTCAAGTGCACAACCAAGCACCTTTTTTAAATGCGATGAGGGTTTCTGACTCTACCACCCTTCCAGGCAGTGAGTTCCAGACCGCTACCACCCTCTGGGTGAAAACACTTTTCCTCAGCTCCCCTCTATTCCTTCGACCAATTACTTTAAATCTGTGCCCCCTGGTTATTGACCAGTCTGCTAAGAGAAATAGGTCCTTCCTATCCACTCTAGGCCCCTCATAATTTTATACACCTCAATTAAATCTCCCCTCAGCCTCCTCTGTGCCAAAGAATACAACCCCAGCCTATCTAATCTTTCCTCATAGCTAAAATTCTCCAGTCCCGGCAACATCCTCGTAAAGCTCCTTTGTACCCTTTCTAGTGTAATGACATCTTTCCTGTAATGTGGTGACCAGAACTGTATGCAGTACTCGAGCTGTGGCTTCTCATCCTTTCATTCTCTTATTAATTGACACATACTGTATGTGTTTAATGGTTTCCCTTGTTGCTTGTCTGGGTCTTGGTCACCTGTGAAACTGGTGCCATTTGTGGCCGGTATTCTTCATTAAAATTTTACTCCCTGCAATTATCGTTCTCATTCCCTTTTTATTGTTTGTTTTGCGTTTCCTTTTAGTAGTGGTACTTTTTAACCTATGTTCCCAAGGTACAACAAACCTATGTGCAGTGTATGGAGCAAGTTGCTTAGGAAATTTACTCATTGATCCAAATATTTCTGGAAAAACATCACAAACACTACTATCATTGTTGGGTCCCCAGCTACTTCTGTGCAATAATTTATTTGTTTTTGACACATTATATTCAAAATAGTGAATCTACATTTATATTATATCTATTTCTATTAATATTTCATTAGTACATCATTGCCACAGATGTTTCAGTTACTCTCTTTCTAAGTTGAACTCTTCTCTGCTTGATGAAAAATTTGAGAAAAAGATCAAATGAGGGGGACTGAGTGGTTTAGTGGATTAGCACACAGTGCATTCACCTCTGGGACCTAGGTTCATATTCAGCCTAGGCAACTGGATCAAAGTCTTGTCTCTGCTGACTGTGATGATTGTCTGAGAGGCCTTAATCTGGTTCCTGGTGGGTATTGGTCTGTAGAAAAAAATGCTCAGTTCAGCATGAATTGGAAATCTCAATCAAAGATGTCACAAGCAAAATAGTAAATACTTGGGTGAAGAGAGAGAGGAATGTAAGTTCACAATGCTGTAGGGATGTGCTTTGAGGCTGTAATTTAAATACATTGTTGGAGCAGAGGAGGAGCTTGGTTTGTATCTGGTCTATGCTATATCTGACCTAAAAATGCTTGATGCTGATACTCCATGCCAAAGGTGGAAAAGGGTTTTATTCCCCAGCACTAATATTTTTCTTTCTTTGGGTGCAAAATCTGAATCTTCAAATAGATCAGGTGGCACATTTGACATTGCTGTATGCCCTAGGTACACCTATTTCCTTGTGCAAAGCAGGCAAAAGGGGCAACAACCTATCATGCTGGGTCTGAGTACTTTGGGGAATTCCCCTGAAAGGATGTTAATGAGGCAGGAATGACAATTGCATGCCTCCTCCCTCATTTTCTTCGGTCTCCATTTGGCTGAGGCCGAAACAGCAGAAGGCCCACTGCAGCATTTTCTCAACAAACTAAGTCTGTATAATTGTCAACTTTAGCTTGCATACTTATAATCAATTTCATAGAATCATAGAAGTTTACAACATGGAAACAGGCCCTTCGGCCCAACATGTCCATGTCGCCCAGTTTATACCACTAAGCTAGTCCCAATTGCCTGCACTTGGCCCATATCCCTCTATACCCATCTTACCCATGTAACTGTCCAAATGCTTTTTAAAAGACAAAATTGTACCCGCCTCTTCTACTGCCTCTGGCAGCTCGTTCCAGACACTCACCACCCTTTGAGTGAAAAAATTGCTCCTCTGGACCCTTTTTCTCTCCCCTCTCACCTTAAATCTATGCCCCCTCGTTATAGACACCCCTACCTTTGGGAAAAGATTTTGACTATCTACCTTATCTATGCCCCTCATTATTTTATAGACTTCTATAAGATCACCCCGAAACCTCCTACTCTCCAGGGAAAAAAGTCTCAGTCTATCCAACCTCTCCCTACAAGTCAAACCATCAAGTCCCGGTAGCATCCTAGTAAATCTTTTCTGCACTCTTTCTAGTTTAATAATATCCTTTCTATAATAGGGTGACCAGAACTGTGCACAGTATTCCAAGTGTGGCCTTACTAATGTCTTGTACAACTTCAACAAGACATCCCAACTCCTGTATTCAATGTTCTGACCAATGAAACCAAGCATGCTGAATGCCTTCTTCACCACCCTATCCACCTGTGACTCCACTTTCAAGGAGCTATGAACCTGTACTCCAAGATCTCTTTGTTCTATAACTCTCCCCAACGCCCTACCATTAACGGAGTAGGTCCTAGCCCGATTCGATCTACCAAAATGCATCACCTCACATTTATCTAAATTAAACTCCATCTGCCATTCATCGGCCCACTGGCCCAATTTATCAAGATCCCGTTGCAATCCTAGATAACCTTCTTCACTGTCCACAATGCCACCAATCTTAGTGTCATCTGCAAACTTACTAACCATGCCTCCTAAATTCTCATCCAAATCATTAATATAAATAACATAATTTATTTAGTATTAGCAATATATATTGAATCAGAAGATTTATTCTCTAGTGGC
Source organism: Heptranchias perlo (assembly GCF_035084215.1). Classification (NCBI taxonomy): domain Eukaryota; kingdom Metazoa; phylum Chordata; class Chondrichthyes; order Hexanchiformes; family Hexanchidae; genus Heptranchias; species Heptranchias perlo. The sequence continues at coordinate 25,922,604 of NC_090341.1, read as the reverse complement.
ACAATTGTTTTACAGTACTGTATATCCTTCATATATTTGGGCACCAATTTTTCTCCCCCTCCGCAACCTGATGCAAGTCTAGCAGAGCACAGCCAAAGTGCATTCCACCTGAAGGAACCTGAACCCGCCCATATTTGCAGGTTCAGGTCATTGCCAAGGCGCCGACATAGGAATGCCCTGCACCCAAAAGTATGGGAGAAAACTGTATCGCTGACTTTTTGGGGCTTGTTGACTCCTGTTCAAAAACAGCAGCCGCAAGGCCTCCAGTAAAATAGAGTTCATAAAGAAAGGCTTCGGAATTGGGATTGTGTTATTGGAAACAACCTTTAGCTATTGAAACATATCTTCTTCATGAACACTTTTACTTGTTCCTTTCTGATAGGAGTGCAATTCGATCTGTGGAAACAATATAAGGGGTAGATAGGGAACTTCCACTTGTGTCAAGAGGCAGCCATTTTTTAATAGAGAAAATACCAAGTAATGTTTTTAGCTGCATAATCCTGAAATTTGAAAAGTTTTAAGCTGTGAATTGGGAAAAAGATTTTGCATGCCAACTGGTGGATGCTTTGCAAAGCATTTTAAAATGTGTATATCTATAATTTCTGTCTGTTTTCACGTTAATGTAGTGAATATTGAGTAGTTTGTCTCTAGTCCTTGTTTTTAAACTTCTACTTAGGCAATACCAGCAGCTAACTTCAATAACTTTTCTTGCAAATTAAAATATCTATTTTGGAAGTTGAAATAATTTCATTGGATACTGGTTTGAAAGGATTGTCCATATCTTATGATCTTCTAGCTACAATATGCCTTTTACTATTGAATCAATTTTGTCAGCATCTGAAGTGTATAAAATTTTCTTACTCTTCAATTGGTAACACTGAGTAACATCAAAAGGGAGATACTGCTTGGACATGGTTCTTTTATGTTCAGAGTTGGCATTAGACTGATATCCAATATGTTTTCCAATACAAATTTTAAGATTTTAGAATCTGGCTTGATGCCATAAGTGGCATTACCTAGTGTATTCATCTTTACATCATTGGCTACCTTGTGACTTCAACAGAGCCCAGATTCTGTAGTGCATGTCCATCCTCTTGTCCTTTCATTGTCTCAGTTGTGGTTTAATGAGACATCACATGGTATGTGTTGGACACAGATTCGTGGAATGCAGTGTTTTCTCTTTCTTCCCCCCCCACCCTCTCACCACCAGATCGTGGATAGTTCTGTTGTTGTGTTGCATGTTTTTTTCAGGTTGAATGGAAGAGAAGAATGTTTGTTCTGAAAATTTGAAGGACCTCTATCATTTTCCTCTTTTCCAGAGAATAAAGTCCCAGGATAGACAATTCAGCTCTCTTCATTTCAGGAATTGTCGTCTTAGCTCTCGTCTGGAATTCCTCCAATAATTCAACATTTTCCTGTAATACGGATCCTGACACTGAACACTGTACTCCAGGAGCAACCTCACTGAGGCCAGATATAACTTCCTTGGACTTGTAAGTCATACCCTTGGCTATACATCACAACACTTTATTTGCTTTCTTCATCACCTGTGAACACTTAACTAATGTTTTAAATGACCTATCCACCAAACCCATAGACTTCTTTCCTGCTCTCACTTCAAACATGTTGCCATTTCATATGTATTCTACATTCTTGCTTTTTCTGTCTAACCTCATAACTTTATGCTTTCATGTGCTGAACTCTATCTGCCAATTCTCTGCTCTCTAACCTAGCCTGTCCATGCCCACTTGGACTGCCACATATTTGTGAGCAACACTGGCTACTGCACACAATTTGGTGTCATCTCGGGCAGTATTCTTACCTGTAAGTCATTTATCAAAAACAATAAGCAACAGCAATCTCAACACCAACCCTGTGGGCCTGCACTGGGAATCAGTTTTCTCTGACACTTCCCACTCAGCACTACACTTGGCTGTCAACCTTTCAACCTTGTATCAATCCAGCCTACTACTTTGCCTTCAATCCCAGGGTATGCCCCTTGTGAATCAGTGTGTTATGTTGCACAGTCTCATGTTTTCCTAAGTCCAGGTAGATAACTTCCATTGGCTCTCCCTTATTTACCAGATCTGTAACCTCAAAAAAAAAATCCAGTAAATTAGTCAAACACAGCTTGCCCTTCTGTACTCATGCTGGTTCTTTCTCATCAGACACTGTCATCCTAGATGACCTCTTATGCTATCCCTCATCAAAGTCTTAACACTTTCCCCACAATTGAAGGAAAGCTTATAGGGCTGTAATTTGAAGGTTCATCTCTTGCCTATATGAAAATCACAATTTACTGAAGAGCAACTGTAAGATTCACTGTAAATCTTTCTACCTTTTTATAAAATAAATTTTGGGAAAAGAAGATTGTAGTTAAATTAAAAGTAATTTGGATAGATACCTAAAATGCAGCCAGACTCCTGGGAAGCTCATAAATCAGCGTGAAGAAACATGACTCTGAATTCTTATTAACTTATCCACTTCAAAATATTCCTGTTGTCTACACTAGACAACATATAGATTTCTCTTCCTGGACATTCCAACATATAACGGATATGTCAGATGTAAGAAACATTAGGGATTATAGTCCTTCATTTCTGGGAGTGCTTAAACACACAATTGTTTTAGACTCTCATAACGCCAAGACATGGGCAATTTGGAGTTACCAAAGCCTATTATGCATAACCTTTCCAATGTTAACTTTTGAACAAACCTACTCGGGCAGCACCAACAACAATTTGCACTTATATAGCACCTTTAATGACCCAAGGCAATCACCAGAAGAGTAATCGAAAAAAAAATTAACTCTGTCCTCATACAGACTTGCAAAACCATGAAGTGAATTACAGGCACAGAGGCTCCACTCCAGTATATGCCCAACTAAACTAATTCACTTATTCTGATTTGCACAAGTAGTAGCAAGCATTATTTTAAGTTGGGAATTCCCAAGTGGAAATTTGTAACAAGCCAAGGAATGTGAATTTTGTTTGCTGGAAAGTCTGAAGAAATGACTAATAACTTGGACCAGCTCCATCCTGTAACAAAGTCTGTGTGATGTTGATATGGCCTGTAACTTTGGAGCAAGTAATCAGTTCATGCACTGTAATAAACTCTTTCAATATGCCCAGGCATAAAAGCAACTTCAGTCCAATGATTAGTTTAAAATTTGGACCTATCCTGGTAATTGACTTCCTTTTGCAGTGAGCTTGTGTGCTGGAAAAAATAAACTGGAATGTGAAACAATTTATATAATGGCAAGAAATGGTCACCCCAATGCTATCATCGTACAAAGCACACAAGCTGTCTATTTGTTACAGAAGAAACATGTAATGAATACACTTAATTCAGTGCAGTCAAGATTTAAAAATAAAAAATTCATGCATTTAACTCCATACAATATATAAAAGTTAACAAGTTAAAGTGGACAAAAGAGAAAATGATTCATTTTCTGGGAAATAGATGTATTCATAAACTCAGTATGATAAAATATCTTAGACAATTGTTACCACATATGCTACACTGTGGGAGAACACAACACCTACTTGACTGTTAATAAATTACTGTTTGTGATTCAGATATGTGCCATTTACTATTTTTAAAAGTGAAAAACTTGGTTATTAGTAAGTTGTATTGTAGCATAATGCATTGTGTTAGTGATTGGAAGGAAAATAGCAAATAAAAGCTAGGCGGATCTCTGTAGAGAAGGGGGAGTTGGAAGGTGATTTGGTCTAAATTGCTCTTGTCCACCTCTCGGCAGCATTGACAGTAGTTAAGGAGCATGTCCTTTTGTCCAGAGAACGACATATAGGGTGGAGTGTCTTGTGAGCTGAATGAGGCCTAATTTGAAGTTTTAAATGTGTGCCGAATGGATCCCTCCTGAATTGTGCTACAGATAAGCAGGCGAGCACTATTAATGAACAGCACTCTCTGGAAAAACCTGCCAACTGATCTTGATCTTCCAGTGGGGTAGTGAAAATTTTTTTACAAATCAGACCAATCATGTTATTTGTTTTTCCAACGGGGGCACATCAAGCTGATATGTGGCTTTCTCTCCCAACAACACTGCTCTTTTTTCTCCTTCCAGATTCTGTCCAGAAATCCACAATGTTTCAGGGCGTGACCTGAGGAGGGGCACAGCACTGTTGGGAGCATGGGTTACATGTCAGTTTCGCTGTGCTTCTGTTAAAATTAGCAGTGCTTTTTGTGTGATTTTTTTTTTACAATTCCTGTGACCCCACCACCCCCACCAGCAGATTTGTTTCTGCCAGTGGATTTTTCAGGGATGAGCATTTTCATTAATAGCATTTATTTTGACTTGCTTACTTGTGGCACTGTGTAAAAGGGATCAGTTAGGCAGAGTCGTATGGACTGGATACAATTGGGAAGCAGGTGAGATTGTGCCCACGAACTAGCGGTTAGACACTCACATTCGCATGCTGCGGTATCGAAGCTGCTGTGTCTCCCTGCCCATGAGTGCAGAAACAAATAAGATGTATAAATAGAAAGACTTGCATTTATGTAGTGCCTTTCACTACGTCCCAAAACGCTTTACAGCCAATGAAGTACTTTTGAAGTGTAGTCACTGTTGTAATGTGGGAAATGTCACAGCCAATTTTGTGCTGATGACCAGATAATCTTTTTTTAGTGATGTTGGTTGAGGGATAAACATTGGCCAGGACACTGGGGAGAACTCCCCTGCTGCTCTTTGAAATATTGTCATGGCATCTTTTACATTCATCTGACAGGGTAGATAGGGCCCTAGATTTTGTGCTCAAGTCTTGAGTGGGGCTTGAACCTACGACCTTGACTCAGAGGAGAGAGTGCTACCCACTGAGCCATGGGCTGAAAAGTAAGATAGGCCAAAGGAACGTAAGGGGACAGGGGAGAAGATAAAGAAATCAAGTGCAGGAGGAGGGATAGACAGACGGTAAATGCATACCTCCAAGGATTGCAAAATAGATTAGGAGTAGGAGGTCGCCTTTAATCATTCTGCCTGACTCAAGTAATTTAATCAGATTACTCATTACTTGTGTCGTAAAGATCTCGCCCACTGCTCCAAAGAGTTTAACTCCTTTGTGTTAACCAGTTGAAAGTTTTAAATATTTTATTTGTGAAACATTATAAATATCTTAAATTTTGCTTCATCTTCAGAATTGTTGAAAGAAAAAAGTCAGTTGATCCTCTTAGCAGCTTTATACTGGATACTGGGTTTATTGGATCGTGATAACGCTTATTCTGAAGCAAATACAGTCAGCTGATATACTATTAAGTACCGATTGCCTGCCTACTTTGTCTTTCTAGTCGAGATGTGTTCGTTTTAAAATGCATATGGTCATGTTACTTTCACCTGTGTTTAGCAGTTTTGTAGGATAATTTTTGAAGGTGACTTCTTTGTTTTCCATATAAATGTTCATTTAATGTCTCTCACAAACTTTTCATCTGTTCGTTTTGCCACAAAAAAAATTGATTACATTCATTTTTTTTTTAAAGTATTCTAGATGTGAACAGTAGGGCAAGCCCTTGTCTCTCGCCACCAGTGGATATGCAGTAACAAGCTCGGACAGGCAGCAGAGGCGTTGACTGACGGTTCATTCACACGGCGATTCCTGTAACATTACGGAGTTTGCATTTGCCTTTGATTCAGACATACTAACCATGTACGGAAGTTCCAGGACAGTGGGCCACGTGGAAGGCAGCCCATCGCGGTCTCCCCGGCTTCCCCGATCTCCTCGCCTGGGACACCGGAGAACAAACAGCGGCGGAACGGGAGGGGCCGGGAAAACCCTGTCAATGGAGAACATCCAGTCTCTGAACGCCGCCTACGCCACATCGGGACCCATGTATCTGAGTGATCATGAAGGGGTCGCCTCAACCAGCTTTCCCAAAGGAACCATGACCCTGGGCAGGGCGACTAACCGAGCAACCTACGGGGGTCGGGTTACGGCCATGGGCAGCAGTCCGAACATCGCCTCGGCCGGGCTTCCTCCCGGGGGAGATACCCTCTCCTTCAGCGATCACCACCAACACCAGCACAGCAGCATGGTTACCCCGTCCTCTCATCACCACCACCATCATCATCAAGTACCCTCCACCTTAAGGCAGGTCCGTGACAACACCATGGTTGATCTGCAAGCGCAGCTCAAGGATCTGCAGAGGGAGAACGAGATACTCCGGAAGGAGCTAGAAATCAAAGACACCAAGCTGGGATCGTCCATGAACAGCATCAAAACTTTCTGGAGCCCCGAGCTGAAGAAGGAACGAGTGCTGAGGAAAGAGGAGGCGGCCAGGATGTCGGTGCTCAAGGAACAGATGAGAGTGTCCCACGAGGAAAGTCAGGTATAAATTTTTCATGATCTGATCTTTGTTTTCCTAAGACAGTGGATGCTTTGAGATGTTTAAATCGTGGTTTGTCTCTGAACAACCGATATAAAATAAAGACTGCTTTCTTTCACCTCTGCAACATTGGCCACCTCTGCTCCGACCTCTCCGCCTCCATTGATGAAACCTTCATCCACATTTTTGTCACCTTGCAGTGGGCCATCTCTAATGTCCACCTTACTGTCCTCACTGTTTCAACCACTCATAAATGATGCCATCCAGCGTGCTGCAATCCATGTTCTCGCCTGTATTAAGACCCGTGTCCCATTCACCTCAGTCTGCCTCAAGCTCCACTAGATTTCCATGTTCTAGAAAATTAAATTCTAAGATTTTCATCCTCGTCTTCAAATCCCTTCACAGTTCTATGTCTCTGTGTGCACACTCTGGTTCTCCAGCACTGGCCTATCTTTTTTTGTTTCCTGCTTCCTCCACTCCATCAGTGACTACTCCTTAAGCCCCCTACTTTTGGGCATTTCTTCTCCGCCTTGAGACTCACCCCTTTGAATGTGCTTCTATTCTCTCCTTACCCTCTTCCTTTCACACCTCCCAAACCTCCTGAGTCCACCTGCTTTCAACTGACCTGTAAAATGCCCTATCATGTCCTCTGTGTAGGTAATGGCACTGTAGCAATCTTAAGTTGTTGAACAAAGTATTATAGGAAAGCAGTTATTTCTTTTAAGTCCTTTTTTCTTTTGGACTGGAATGATAAATTCTAACAATAAAGAAACAATCACTCAATACTGATCATTACTGTTTGGAGTTTTAAATGTTTGATGCCAGCAAAATCTTAACAAGTTGGTGGAAGGAATATGATTTAAAATGGTAATTGATTGAGCCTGTTAGCTGGTTGAATTTTTTTTTGAAGCACACATCTAACTAACCTATTTGTTTACACTCAGTGGCTACAATGGAATCTGTCTGTAATAACCTTTCCCCCCAACTAACTTCAGGTGTTCTACTACAAGTTGAAGTCTGAAATTAATCTCATTATTATAAAGCCTAACCAGCGGGAAAATCAAAAGCGTGATTAGTCTTGAACAGGTAGAGCAATGGCTTTGATTTCTAAACTTATTATCTATTGACAGGAATTCAGAATTTTATGTTGATACTATGTGCAACTTGTTTGTGGTGTCAGTTACAATGGCTTGTTATAGGTTCTTTCACTTTCTTGGCAGGTTTTATCACGCTTAATGGGGTGATTCCCATTGGGTTGGCCTTAGCTAATCCATCACGTTGCAAGCTGTGCAAGAGCTGCATGTCAACAGCCAGCAACCATAGCACGATAGAAAATTTTGCTTTTATATTGCAGGCTGGGTCTTAGGAGAGTGATCACAATATGCTACTGTTCTTTAATATTTGACTAATGCACCATATCTACTTGTGAAACAGTTGCAGAGTTGATCCCAGTACAAAGTGGATGCGCAGACCGGCTACGATAGAGCACTGGCCAAACTTACATGGTGTCTACATCCTAATGTCACATGTCTATGTTGGGTGTTGCTGCCAGAACAGTGCGTTTAGTGGAGTTAGGAAGACCCAGTAAAAACAAGGTTTTCCTGGCTGGTTTAAGTACAAGAAGAAAAATCTGGTGTGTTTACTTAAATGTGCTGCTGGCTGTGCAAGACTTGTACATTAGGAGCCAGCAGCAGAAGTGCGATAAAGCATCACCATTTGATCCCAAGGTGAACAGAAACTTGGCTATAGAGAATGTGTGGCTAATTCAGCAGTTCTCTGTTTAGTGTTGGAGTTGAATTTTATTCCATTTGTTCACTCTTTGCCCCACATTGAACAATTAAATGACCATATTGAACCTGAAAATCAATGTCTGTGGGCATCTATAATGAAAATGTTCTAGTTTAAATTTGATTCCGTAGTAATTTTAGAAAATTATTTAAAACTTTTGCCAAACAATACCATGAGAAATATTGTAACATTCTTTGTTTGGAATTAAATGACTTGGCCAAAAATTATCTGGACCCTTTTTAACATTTTAAACTGATAGTGGGAGTTTGCCATACGGATATAAAAATTTCCTACAAGGTGACTAGTATGCCTGTTTGGTTTTTTTTGCAATGGTATCCTTGCCCTGAAATATTTTTCCTGTTTTGTGGCAGTGATATCATAATCTTGTTCCCAGAATTATTTGCTTGAGAATTTATTTCTACTGTAACATTTTAAAGTTTTTTTAAAAAAGGTTGAAATTGACATTGTTATGTTGAAGTGCTGATATATAATTAAAATCTTTGCACAATTGCGTTATCAAAATGTTAACAATGTTACAAATGGGATATGATATTCTACTTGCTTTCTCAAGATATTGCTTGTGAGTTATCAAGTTTAATGAATGTAAATAAATAATGACTCTCCATAATATATTCTCTATACTGATACCCATGTGCTTTTGTTGGAGTTTTTCCAAACAATGTTTTGTTTGCTGAAACAAACGGACAGCAGGTTTTGTAAGTGGACTGCATCCCTTATGAACTCAAATCCACATCTTCAGCTTCTGGCTTCCAGAACTAATCATAGCCTAGGTCTAGCAATTAACTCTGTTTGAGGTAAGTTACTTTATGGAATTTATGTCAGATTTCCCACATGTTTTTATTCACTTTTGGAAGAAGGAAAATAACAGATGTCCAACTAGTTTCATACAAGTTTAAACAATAATCAAATTTATTACAATTAAACAATTGACAGAAGCCACCCGCTCGTTTTTCAGCAGTGTTTTGTTTGCAAGGTCCTTTTTTAAATGCTCGCTTTAAATACTCATTGCCCTGCCTCATCCTTTTTTGTAACGTCACAGACTATAAGAGAAGTATGATTGGTGAATTTTGTCAACCAAAATAATGGTAGATCATTGTGGATTTAGCCATCAATTAGAAGATGACAATGGATGATTGATGAATTGGGGTGTCAGTCATAAACAAATAGTGGGCAATTGACAGATTCCACTAGGAGGAGGTGAGTGGCCATTTTTATTTTCTATTGGCATATTGCACTGTCAGACGGAAGATTGATATGGGTGAATGTGGAGTGGAGACTGACGGTGAATGGGATGACCTCTGCAATGAAAGAAGGAAAGACTTGCATTTATATAGTGCCTTTCACGACCTCGGGACGTCCCAAAGTGCTTTACAGCTAATAAAGTACTTTTGAAGTGTAGTCATTGTTGTAAGTGCGGCAGCCAATTTGCGCACTGCAAGGTCCCACAATCATCAATGTGATAATGACCAGATAATCTTTTTTAGTTGTTAGTTGGGGGATAAATATTTGCCAGGACACCAGGAAGAACTCCCCTGCTTTTCTTCGAAACGGACAGTTTGCAGTCCAGTCTGAGATGACTGGAGTGTGTGTTAACTAATGCAGTTCCCCACCCCTTCCCTAAACTCTGCTTCTAATGTTGAGCCATTCTTGTAGGTTTTTTTAAAGCTCTCAACAGTCAATTAACTTATTTAGTACATTGCAGTGTATAGTGGTGGAGAATTTTAAAAAAAATCTTTAATTCACCATTCAAGAGTTCAAATGGTTATCTGAACAAATTAAATAATAAAATGGTAATCGATGAACCAAATAGCCTTCTGTGCTGCAATTTCTGATTCTTATAAGATCTAAATTTTGCCCATTTTTGTGGCTATATTGCTAGACAGAGTGCTCTACCTCAGGAAAATTGGGGAATGCAGACCATCGTACTCCTTAAGCTATCTTCCCATTAGCTGCATGCAGAGTGATATTGATCATTGAGATGTGAAAACCTAGCAGAAGAAGTAAAAGAGGGGAAGGGCTGCAGAAATTGAATATACAGATTTTGGAAGGCAGGAGAGAGAAAATTCTAAACCAACAGAATTAAAGATCTTGAAGCAAAAAGTAATGTATTTCAGTGTTAATTTATCAGCTTGTGGTGGGAGACTGTTCTGGCATCCCTGCTTTTGTAGAACAGAACTAAAAGGCGATTGATATCTTGTAGCAACAAAAGATTTGTAGAATGAGATTCAGAACATGCTTCCCAAAATTTGATTGCTCTTTGTTGCAAGAACTGGATCCTGATTGCACATATATTTAAAAAAAAACTAAATGGTAAATATTGGAAATCTGTAAATTAGAGTGTACTAACCTTTCTGGCCAATAATACCTTGCAATTGCATATAAAGTAATAGATATCTTGAAATGGGTTAAAAAATTCACATGGCTGGTTCAGATGTTATGAATCCTGTAGATCAAACATTTTGTAATAGTGGGGTCCATGTTGTGCACTATTTTACATATGTGTCTCCCTTTATAAATATTTGATTCCAAAGTTTTCTTGCTGTTAAATGACATGACATTGCGCTTCTTTGTGATGCAACAAAAGTTTCAAAACAAATAATTTGCAGCAGTTTATAATGAAATTCCATGTACAGTATATATTTGACATTGTGAAATCCATTCCAGATTGCAGAACAAATGATTGTGAATTCAAAGAGTTTAATCTTTAAGAGGTATAATTTTTTTCACATATAACTAATTCTGTAAAAATACTGTTTGTTACTTTAGCCTTTATGGGGCATAGTGTTGCTCAATATCCAGAGCACAGCAGTGATGTTTAGCTGCTAACCTGGCCTGTCTCTTCAAGCCCAGTACTCAAGTACTCCCAATAGGGGAGTGATCTGAATCAGCAAATCAAGGTAATTTTAACAGTTTGTAAACTGAGACAGTTGGAGTGACTGCTTGTAGATTTCTGGTTCCAAATCAGAAGCACGCAGTTTAAAATATATATTTTTTGACCGTTATGAATCTGTAACAAAGTGTGTCACTTTGAAGTGTAAAGGATGTAAACTAGTTATAAAATATATCTAACATTGCATAGGGGGCGTGAAGACCCAATGTAGTCTTCATGTCAAGTGGAGTTAGAGGGCAGAGAATAATTGGACTGGGATGTGCAATGTAATTCAGTCCACAGTTCGAAGTCATGTTCTGTCATTTTTATGAACTGAACTTTTGTGAACTTGACTGAAAAAACTTTAATGAAGGCAGGAAAAGAGAGAAAAGGCAATTCAATGGCTTTTGTGAAATGTGTTTTTTTGATTTTGTTTCAGACATTAGAGATTTCAATTACTCAGATAAAATTGCAATGACATTATTTTCATATTAAATAATGCTATTGCTATGGTTGGGACATGGGAGAAAATATTTCTTGCCCTCCTCTTCTGACTATGTTGACTCTTGCTGGAGTATAGTTGCCTGCGCTCTATAATAACTCACTCAATTGGCCATTATTCATATGCGAGCTTCAATGAGTGTCAGCAGCTTTAGACCGGCTATTAGGATTGCACATTTGATGCTGACCCAGTCCTTGCTGAAGATATGTGTGTGTGGAAAGGAACATAAGAATCGGAGTGTAGACCATTTTACCCATCAAATCTGATCTGCTAGATTGTTAGCCATGGCAGGTTTGTTGAGCATCATCTTTTTTAAAATCTGTGAAGGCTGCTTCTTACTATGTTCATCTAGATATTTAGTAATTTCATATATAAAGATTCCAAAATTTCCCCAGCCACTTTAATTACCCAGATGAACTCAGTGTCTCCTTTTGAAAATGGGTATTACATTGGCCACTCTTCAACCTTGCAATCTCCTTTTAAAAAAAAAATCGCATTGGTTGACCTAGTGACATTGTTGAACATTGTCCTGTGTGCTAATTTATTCTTGCACCACTCCTCAGTTAGCTCCTTTTTATCTTTCTGAAATCTGTCCTATTCCAATCTGGTGCCCATGATTTTATACTATTGACCTTTCTATTTGAGTAGTGATTACTGCTCTTAAGTAGCATACCCACATTCAACTCAGCTACCTGATCTATTTCATTACCCGTAACTGGATCTCAACGCTTCTCTCCTCGTAGGCGTACAAACGTCCTGCACGTATTTTAGGAATTCCATTTCCCTTTCTCTGTTTACTCCCTTCCTGACCCAAGCAATGAGTGGGTAATTAAAATCTCCAGAACAATAACTTTATTATTCCCACTCATCTCCCTGTTTTGTCTATAGATTGCCTCTTCCATTTCCCTCCCACAGAGGACCTTCGTAGTCTTGCTGAGCTACCAGGGAAGCCTTTGAATTGTAAACTTAATAGGGTGCAATGAATAATACAAATGTATATCTGACTTTGTTCTAAGTAAGTGATTGTACACATCCTATATTTAAAAAAAAATCAATTTGTACAACTAGATAGAGGTGTAAGTTGAATTAGGGTGTATGTTTACCACAATCTCTGCTCAATATAATTTGCTAAAGGAAGTGTTTCATTAAAAAGTAAATGTTTTCTCCTTGTGTTGTAAAGTTGTGGGTACAGTTTCTGAAATGGAAGCAAACTAAGCTGCAGGTCTTAACCAAGAAAACATTATTTTAATTTAACATTGTTACTTTCAGTATCAACATTATTAACAACTCAAACTACTGATGTTCCCTACATCATCAGCGCGGGAATGTTTCATGGACCTGGTTATTTATACTGGCTAAGGGACACATTCACGATTTACTTGTAAAAACAAACTGTTGTGGTCATGAAGTTGTTATCACCACCCCTTCCTCTACCAGCCAAATCAACAGAACTCAAGATCTTAATTTGAACATTCTGTAATGAAAAAAATAACCAATTATTTCCACAGCTAGTGGAGTGGACATTTCCCTCTCAACCAATTTTATTTCAGTCAAAAAACTATCTGATATAAAAGATTGATTTTTTTTAAATATAAGGAATGAGTTGCAAATATTTTCTGTTCATTGACTATGCACACACTGTTTTTAGCTGTTGCGTAAATGGACCAGTTTTCTTCTAGGGATTAGGGTACATTCACATTTGCGTCGTTCACATTTAGATGCTGTGAATGTGTGGATAATGCGCCTGACTTGGCAGCCAGTGGGGGAGGGTGTTGGCAAGAGAAGAGTTACTTTTATTTAGGTAGGGAACAGAGGTGTTACTACTGTGCTTGGGTACAGAGAGGTGGAGTAAGGGGGGAAGCGAGATGGTGGCCAATCCTTTCTGCTCTTTTGGAGGGAAAACACGGGTGGTGCAGTCCTGAGATGACGACAAAAATCTTAAGTCATGTTTCCTACCTAAAAGAAACTGTGCGAGTGTAGGGTAAACAAAACAAATCGAGACTGAGGAGAACCAGAATGGGGATCACAAATTGGGTGCAGTGCTGAAAGCATAGTTAAAGAATAATTTCAGGAGGCTTTTACAAGTAGACAGACTTAGCAAGTTGGAGGAATGAGTGTTCCAGAGGGCCAAAGCCCAGTGGTCAAACAAATAACCACTGATGGTTATTTGGCAGCCGGGAACAAGGAGGATGAGAAATGGAAGGAGAGGATTCCGATGTAACACCTGAATGTGTTGCCAGAGTTCATTCTTTCAAGAATGTAATATGTATATTTTTATATGCATGTATTGCACTGTTTCTCAGATTCATCTTTCTCTTGGTACTTGAGTTTCATATGTTCTCATGTAATTTACTACATCGTTAATTTTTAAAAATGACATTTTCCCTCTGGGTAATAACATCATAGGCACAGCCCACAAAATCAATATTGGTATTATTAGGCAGCTGTGGCTTTTATTAGTAGAGATGTTGTCTAACAGGATATCTGAATGAACACCAGCAAGGTCATTTGGAATGAATTGAATGGAGCAAGCAGCTAGAATTTAAACTATGGGCATAAATCTAGTTAGAATTTTTCTGACAGGTTGAGTACAGAAATAATTTAATTTTGAAAGCTGCTTAAAACAGGCATATCTAAATTTCTATTGTGTATGTAGTTGCCACAATATTGAATGAATTACACAAAACTGCAAGTGTTCTGCTGAAGTTATTGTACACTGATTTTTTTAATAGAGAACAAAAGTAATTAGGTTTATTTGCTGAATAACCTATCTTTTGAAAGCTACAATAACTTTTTTGCTATTTCAGTACATATTTGTAGCACAATAAGGTTACTAAAACCTTTGCACTTGTTCAGAAAAAAGCTGGATAGATGGTCACAGAATGCATTGTTGTAAAAGGAAAGGACTTGCATTTTATATAGCACCTTTCAAGACCTCCGGACGTTACAAAGAACTTTACAGCCAATGAAGTACTTTTGAAGTGTGGTCACTGCTGTAATGTTGGGAAACACAGCAACCAATTTGTGCACAGTGATATCCCACAAACAGATTTTAGTGATGTTGGTTGAGGAATAAATATTGGCCAGGACACTGGGAGAACTCCTATGCTCCTCTTTGATTAGTGCCATGGGATATTTTACGCCCATCTGAGAGGGCATTTGGGACCTCGGCTCAATGTCTTATCCGAAAGATGGTGAAAGGCATTCCCTCAGTGCTACACTGAAGTGAACCAATGATATTTGTGGAATATTGTGGCGAATGGAAGACCAAAGGCTAGGTAGTTGGTAGTTTAAAATGTAATCATAAGTGACTTGGGGAAAGTTTTTTCCGGGGCAGATACTGAACGAAGTGGGTTGGTAGGGGGGAATGGGTGTTGAAGGATACACAAGTGGTTGGAGACTGCCTTGTCTGTGATGGGAGACAATGGGAGTAGAGAGGCCACATGAGATGGCAAGGTCGAGAGCGTGGTAGTGAATGTGGGTAGGTTTATATGGAAGAAAGAGGGGCAAGGTGAGTTGAGATGGAGATTGAAATCATTGAGGGAGAAAAGGAGGGAGGGTATCATGGGAGGGGGCGAACTGAGAATGGGCCTGGAGGGTTATGGAGAACAAGGATTTTAAAAGATGGCCGTGGATAGAGCTACAAAGCAGAGGACCTCAGTCCGGAGCCGCCAGCCTAGGAGCCTTGTTCAGATACAGCTTATGTGGGAGGAGAGAGATAGATGGAAAGGCAGACGGTGTTTTTCTTGATTCTAATTTGAGTTTTTTAAAAAGCAAGTTGAATTTTGAAAGCAAACAAAGCTGGTTTGAGGAAAACTGATAGGGAGGATGATTAGAGGAAAGGGAGGAGGGAAACAAGTTGAATGGGAAGAGGTCTCATTGGAGGGTGTGGATGAAGGGTAAGGTAAATGTCAGTGGAGCAAGTGGGAGGGGAGAATGCAGAGTTTAAGCATGTAGTTTGTAGGGGAAGAGGTAGGTATAATTATGGGTGTGATGGGGTGGTAAGGGGAGGATACAGTAGGAAGAGGTAGGGAAAGCACAAGTGATTTGGGGAGGGGATGGGAATGGAGCCGCCGAAGGCCATTTTTTCCCTAAAGCCTCACCCCAAATGTAGCTTGCTGGAGGCTCCATCCCCGCCACACCATGCTATACCTCCCACTTGAAACACAGGAAGATAAAGATAGAAGGAGAAGCGGCAGAGGACCGAGACACAGCAAAGAGTTAATGAAAGAGAAAGTAGCAGAAAAGAGGTGGAGACAAATAATGTGAAGACATCGGATAGGTGAGAGGGACCATCTTCTCCAACTTGCTGTGTGCAATGCCACAGGAAATTGTCTAATACTTTAATAATTGTAATGTTTTGTTCATTTTAAAACCAATTAAGCATATCATCATTATGAATGAGTTTTATAAATGTTGAGTAAAGCATAATTTTATACATTTCAAAATATATGGCATTTTTTTTGACTATGCATCTCCTGCACACAACAGGGGAGTTGAAACTTGCATCAAAAGTGGTTTAGTTGCATTATGTTCCTTGCTAATAAGTGCTGACTTCACTGGGTTATTTTAGTCTGTTCGGCCCCTTTTTATTATTGGGTTAGTTGGTGATTTTCATATTGTGAATTGATTGCAGGAATGAAACAAAGACAGTTGAATGCAAATGAAATTTGTCTAATTTTTATTAAGCACCAACAATGGAAAGTTTCTGCAATGTAAAATTTCAATTTAATTATCTACATCTTACAGCATTTTAACTTCTTCCCTATTCTCAGCCTCTGCATTAACTCACCCATCCAAAGTCACCCCGTCACTTTTTATTGAGGATTCGTTAACTGACTGAAAACAGAGAGCAGGAATAAACGGGTCATTTTCAGGCTGGCAGGTTGTAACTAGTGGGGTGTCACAAGGATCAGTGCTTGGGCCTCAGCTGTTTACAATATATATGAATGACTTAGATGAGGGGACCAAGTGTAATGTAGCCAAGTTTGCTGACAATATGTCCTCCTCACAGATAACTTTCCCACCTGGTTTTGTAAAGAGGTTGCAAAGGGATATAGACAGATTAAGTGATTGGGTAAGAAGGTGGCAGATGGAGTATAATGTGGGGAAATGTGAAATTATCCACTTTGGTAGGAAGAATAGAAAAGCAGAATTTTTTTTGAAAGGTGAGAGACTAGGAAAAGATGGTAGACAGGGATTTGGGTGTACAGGTCACAATTTCAAAATTTGCAGATGATACAAAACTTGGAAATGTAGTTAACAGTGACGAGAATAGTAATAGACTTCAAGAGGACATAGACAGGCTGGTGGAATGGACAGACACATGGCAGATGAAATTTAATGCAGGGAAGTGCGAAGTGATACGTTTTGGCAGGAAGAATGAGGAGAGGCAATATAAACCAAATGGTACAATTCTAAAAGGGGTGCAGGGAGGTCAATTAAGGTGTGATAATTTTAAGTGGGGGGGTGTGTTTTTTGGATATTTGTGGTCATTATAATTCTTATGGTTGAATTAACAACAATAGTTTTTCAAGTTATTGGTCTTGGTTAAAATCCAGGTGGGAATAATGGCTTATTTTATGTTTATAATACTAATAATTTTTGTTTTAGGTTCAGTAGCGGTAGTATCGAATCCTGCACCTTGTTTTGCTGCGTTAGGATTGGTAATAGCTGCTGGATTTGGGTGTGGTTGTGTGAGAGACCTAGGGGCATATGCACACAGATCTTTGAAGGTGGCTGGACAGGTTGAGAAAGGGGTTAAAAAAGCATACAGGATCCTGGGCTTTATGAATAGAGGTGTGGAGTTCTAAAGCAAGGTTGAACCTTTTATAAAACATTGGTTCAGCCACAACTGGAGTATTGTGTCCAATTCTGGGCACTGCACTTTAGGAAGGATGTGCAGGGTTTAGAAAAGATTTACTAGAATGGTTCCAGGGATGAGTGGCTTCAGTTACGTGGATAGACTGTAGAAACTTGGGTTGCTCTCCTTCGAGCAGAGAAGGTTGAGAGGAGATTTGTTGTTCTAAATCATGAAGGGTCTAGACAGAGTAGATAGAGAGAAACCGTTCCCATTGGCAAAGGGGTTGAGAACCAGAGGATACAGATTTAAGGTGATTGGCAAAAGAACCAAAGGCGATATGAGGAAAAACTTCTTTATGCAGCGAGTAGCTGGAATGCGCTGCCTGAAAGGGTGGTGGAAGCAGATTCATTTGTGGCTTTCAAAAAGCAATTGGATAAATCCTTGAAGGGGAAAAATTTGCAGGGCTACAGGGGAAAAGCGGGGGAATGGGACTAATTGGATTGCTCTTACAAAGCACAGAAGGAGGCCATTTGGCTCGATGGGCCAAATGGCCTCCTTCTGTGCTGTAACTATTCTGTGAGAGGGATTTGGGTGTCCTTGTACATGAATCACAGAAGGTTAACATGCAGGCACAGCAAGCAACCAGGAAGGCAGTTGGTATTGCCTTTATTGCAAGGGGGTTGGAATATAAGAGTAAGGAGGACTTGCTGCAATTACATAGAGCTCTGGCGAGACCACATCTGGAGTACTGTGTACAGTTTTGGTCTCCTTACCTTAGAGGGGGTGCAATGAAGGTTTACTAGATTGATTCCTGGGATTTGAGGGTTGTCCTATATAAATGCAAGGTTATTTCATTTCAGACGATGATCTGAATTCCTTAGTTCTGAGTCAGTTGTAGAAATTTAGTTTTGTGGCATGGCACAGAAGATGGGAAAACAAGTAATCATCTGTCTCCTGTCTATCAGATGAGAATTGAAATATTCTAGACCATATCCTTTTAGGAGGAATAACATTTAAGTCTTAGATGTTTTAATGCTTGGTGCTCAAAATCTTCAAAAATTGATCACCAGAGAATGGATATTGGAATTTTCAAAGGCTTTGCCAACATGTGTACGGATAGAATGGTTAATATTGTAGCACCAACATACTGCTAAGTTAAAATTACTTCCTGCTACCCCACCCCAACTGATGCTTTATAGGTAGTTAGTATATTAGAATTCAATTTAGTGCACTCACCTGTCTAAATAATCTGATTTCCTAATTTATCTTAAAAATATTAAGATATTGAAAAAAAACACCCCCTAATTAGGACTAATTAAACATAAATTTTTCTTTCCTTAGCCTGTCAATCAAATCCCATTGGGCCAGATTTTGCTGAAAAAATAACAGCGTTTGAACGATCCACGTTGTTTTTAATGTGCAAATTGACCAGCAACTTGTAGTGAGTAAGAGAGACCCTGTAAATTGCGATTCACCACAAGTTGCTGGCTGATTTGCTCTGCTCCGCCGTTAGCTTCACGAAAGTGACATCTCATGCTGAACTTCCGTGACTTTCGTGACATTTGTACATTAATTGCCCATTCTCTATATTTTAACAGGTGTGGTGGTTAAGTATTGCTAGCATTGAAGTTAAGCCACTAATGTACAAATGTATTTCCATATATTTGAAATCTGTTACAGGGTCTGGAAACTTCCATTTTAAAATCCCTTGACATTCACAATTGTTCGTTGGCGGATCATTATAATGATATGTGGTGAACAATGATTGATAGCATTACTGGTGGGAGAACTACTGTAATGTGGAATTTATTTTCATGAAAAGATTCACATAATATTATAATTGCAACCACGTTTTCTTTATTTAAGAATCTATTCCATCCTTCACTGAAGTGACAACTATTTTTGTATAATTTATGTACTCTGCAGTATTTGGATTGATAGCTGCCTACACTGATTTGTAGGTTCTGTCCTTCAGACATTCAGACTGAGTTTACAAATTTGGTGAATCACCACCTTTTGTGTCATTTACTTTGTGGATATCTCATGCTCCAGGCGAATTTGAGACTCTTTTTGGAAGTCTACAAGTAAGGCGGCGGCAGGTGGGGGGATATCGTGGGGAAGCAATTTTCTCCCTGTTTACCTTGTTACTACCCAGGGATCTACAGTGAAAATCTCTCTCAAAAAAAAGCCTGCATCATGTTTGTGTATGTGTAGTTTTTCTCTTAATATTATTTCAGGGTATTCTCCCAGTCTGTGAACCAGCAGCCAACAAAGGGAGAATTGTTGTTTTGGAGGGTGGATGTTGTATTTTATTTGAGTGGGATTTGGGTGCAGTATCTATTTACTGGCAGATCTATGGGTTGGTCTTGGCCTAAGGCTAAGGTTCTAAAATGGGTTTTGGAATTTTGAGGCAGTTTAGACTGAATTTTTATCCAAATCAAATGTCTGTTTGAAATGCTACATGGTGTAGTGGACTATCTATCTAGGTATAGTATATTGTTTACTTTGATGGCCTGTGATGGAAATGCCCTGTTCATAATGTGAACTTCAGATTGCAGGCTGAGGCATCAATGGTTATAGTGTACGATGGCTGGTGTACTAGCAAATTCCGCAAACTGTGTTCCATGAAGCAAGTTTCTGAGATCTGTTTGCATTTACAATTGTCCCTTTTCATCTTCTCTGTGGTATTTATTCTTAATGTAAAAGAAAATCAACACTAACTCTGTTGATTAAACTTTAAAATGCAGGCCTGACAAAAATCTTTTCAAACATCCTGACTATTTTTCCCTTTGAGATTTTATCAACAGACTTACTCATTGGAGCCAACATTTTTCAATATCAGCACTGCGTTTTAGACTTTTGCCTTTGTTTGCTTTAAAGTATTTTTGTCCATCAAGCCTCATTAATTAAATCATATTTAAGTATTAGGGGAATGACAAAGTGGTGTCAGTACACAGTCTAATTTTCCTGTAGCTTCAAAGTTATTAGTCAGCACAAAAGATCCAGGGGTAGAGTTTCCATTACATTGCACTGGTTTTATCAAGGCAATCCGCCCGAAGCAGCGCAAAAGATTGCGGGAAAATCAAGTGTAAGTTACGTCAAGCCCAAATCAAGTTTCCGTGATCTTTAACGGTGGTTGAAAAATCAGTGTGCCTGAAACCAGCCCCGCCCACAACTGGCTACGCTCCCAGATTGGAATAACGAGGATGACGAGTTTTTGCCGATTGCGGCTGTTTGAGGAGGGTCTTCAAATTAAGCTAGTTTTCTTAGGCGCAAGGGTACTAATTGGCAAGTTTAAATGTTTTTACATATTAAAAGGTATTTAATTTACTAAGAAACTGACTAGTGTACATCAATGAAACTAGTATAGTTTTTTTTGTCATTTTCAAAGATTTAAGATCAGGTTACTCACAGGTGGAGCATTAGACACTTATTAAAATTGTATATTTTTTGTAATAAACCCATTTTCAGCTGTATTAATAAAATTGCACCAAGTTACCACTCTTCAATACATCAATGAATATTTTTTAATGCAAAGAAAAAAAGATTAATTCCATTACGCTGACCGAATGCACTGGTTAACGGAAGATTTTATGTGTGATTATGCAAGAGATTTTTAGCAGAAACATGAACTGTAACCTAACCAGTGCAATTTTAACTGCAATTTGCCGATTGCGCCCAAAGCTGAAACTACCTCACAAATTTTAACTTGCTACCTTTACGAAAAGAACAGAGCGCCTGGAAAGCAGTATTAGTGTAGCTGTACAAAAGGCTTATATGTCACTTGTGTGATACATGTACTTGTTGTCTAGATCCAGACTGTCTTTCATAACATGAGCACAAATAATCATTGGAGAAAGAAAGAGTTAATGTTTCAGGTCAATTACCTGAAAGGTCATCAGCCTGAAACGTTAACTCTGTTTATTTGTCCACAGATGCTGCCTGACTTGCTGAATATTTCCAGCATTTTCTGTTTTTATTTCAGATTTCCAGCATCTGCAGTATTTTGCTTTTGACAAATAATCATTGATAGATTTAAGTGAGTGGGCAAAACTACAGTAGATGGAGTTCATTGTGGGGAAGTGTGAGGTCATCCACTTTGGACCTAAGAAGAAAGATAGATCATTGTATTTTCTAAATGGCTAAGAACTGTGGAAGAGCAGAGAGATTTAGGGGTCCATGTACAGAAATCACGAAGAGCTAGTGGTCAGGTAGAAAAAATAATTAAAAAAGCTAATGGAATGTTAACTTTTATCTCCAGGGGACTGGAATACAAAAGGTGTGGAAGTTATGCTACAGTTGTATAATGCTCTGATTTGACTGTATCTGGAGCACTGCATTCAGTTCTGGGTACTGCACCTCAGGAAGGATATTTTGGCCTTGGAGGGGATGCAGCACCCCCAATATTACCAATAATTTTGAAAACATTAGCTTTTGATGGACAGAGATTAACTTCTAATTTTTGTTCACCTTAAGGCCACTACAGCAAATTCTTTCTACTGACATTACTTGCATGTTTTGCCCTGTGGGTGTTAGGAGCTTGCTGCTAATATTTGCTACTGGAGTGTTAATAATGGGTAAAGATGCAAAAATCGCCAATATGTTGCTTCAAGGAAGATAGTTTTATAGCTGAGGTTTAGAATTAATAGATTCGGACATTCCTATCAAAAATTTGATGTGAAAACTGGCAACCTTCATTTTCTGTGAAGTTGAAGTGAAACCCAATTAACATAAATGACATCCCACCAAAGCAGATTAATTGGTAATTTATCTCATTGATATTTGTGGGACCAGGCTGTGTGTAAATTGGCTGCTGTATTTGCATAACAACAGTGATTTGTTGGCTGTGAAGCACTTGGAATTCCTGTGATGTGAAAAGGGTTCTCTAAATAAGTTTGTCCTTTTTTTCTTTTTCTTTTTTCTCTTTTCCATAACTTAACTTCTAAAATATAGTTCTATGTATGGGTGAATCGATGTTGGGGAAAACAAAATTATTGGCACTTATTTTACAAATGTCAGTATTTTTGTTTAATGAATGTTTCGAAAACATAAAAGGGTGAAGTCCATATAAGTGAAAGTATTTCATTGCTAGTATATCCTTGATGCTTCGTAAGAACATTAAAAACAGGAGCAGGCCATCCAGTCCATCGAGCCTGCTCCACCATTCAATACGATCATGGCTGATTGTTGACCTCAACTCCACTTTCTTGCCCAATCCCCATATCCCTGGATTCCCCTAGAGTCCAAAAACCTATCTATCTCAGCCTTGAACATATTCAGCAACTCAGCTTTCACAATCCTCTGGGGTAGAGAATTCCAAAGATTCACAACCCTCTGAGTGAAGAAATTTCTCCTGATCTCAGTCTTAAATTGCTGACCTGCTTATCCTGAGACTATGCCCCCGAGTTCCAGACTGATCATCCAGGTGAAACAACCTCTCAGCATCTATCCTGTCAAGCTCCCTCAGAATCTTATATATTTCAATGAGGTCATCACTCATTCTTCTGAACTCCAGAGAATATAGGCCCATTTTACTCAATCTTGCATCATAGGACAATATAGGGCAAATTATTGGAATCGATTCTGAGGGACAGCATAAATCATCCTTTAGAAAGGCACTGGTTAGTCAAGAACAGTCAGCAATGGATTTGTTAAGGGAAGCTCGTGTCTGATTAACTTTTTTGAGGAGGTAATAAGGAGGGTCAATGCGGGTAACGCGTTTGATGTAGTGTACATGGATTTTAGCAAAGCTTTTGACAATGCCCTATATGGCAGACTGGTCAAAAAAGTAAAAGCCCGTGGGATCCAAGGGAAAGTGGCTAGTTGGATCCAAAATTGGCTCAGTAGCAGGAAGCAAAGAGTAATTGTGGACGGGTGTTTTTGCGACTGGAAGGCTGTTTCCATTGGGGTCTCACAAGGCTCAGTACCAGGTCCCTTACTTTTTGTGATATATATTAATCATGCCCCCTACATTTAAGTCCAAATCATTAAGAAGTTTGCAGATGATACAAAAATTGGCCATGTGGTTGATAGTGAGGAGGAAAGATGTAGACTGCAGGAAGATATCAGTGGACTGGTCAGGTGGGCAGAAAAGTGGCAAATGGAATTCATTGGGAGAAGTGTGAGGTAATGCATTTGGGGAGGGCAAACAAGGCAAGGGAGGACACAAATGGGAGGATACTGAGAGGTGTAGAGGAACCAAGGGATCTTGGAGTGCATGTCCACAGATCCCTAAAGGTAGCAGGACAGGTAGATAGTGTTTAAGAAGGCATATGAAATACTTTCCTTTATTAGCCGAGGTGTAGAATATAAGAGCAGAGAGGTTATACTAGAACGGCTAAAACATTGGTTAGGCCACAGCTTCAGTACTGTGTACAGTTCTGGTCACCACATTACAGGAAAGATGTGATTGCACTAGAGAGGGTACAGAGGAGATTTATGAGGATGTTGCCAGGGCTGGAGAATTTTAGCTATGAGAAAAGATTGGATAGGCTGGGATTGTTTTCTTTGGAACAAAGGAGGCTGAGGGGAGATTTAATGAGGTATATAAAATTATGACAGAACTAAATAGAGTGGATAGGGAGGACCTATTTCCCTTAGCAGAGGGGTTAGTGATCGGGGGCATAGATTTAAAGTAATTGGTAGAAGGATTAGAGGGGAGCTGAGGAGAATTTTTTTTTACCCAGAGGGTGGTGGGGGGGTCTGGAACTCACTGCCTGAAAGGGTGGTAGAGGCAGAAACCCCCAACTCATTTTTAAAAGTACTTGGATGTGCACTTGAAGTGCTGTAACCTACAGGGCTACGAACCAAGTGTTGGAAAGTGGGATTAAGCTGAATAGCTCTTTTTCGACCAGCACGGACACGATGGGCCAAATGGCCTCCTTCTGTCCCATAACTTTCTATGATTCTATGCTATTCCTCTTATCCCAGGAATCAATCAAGTTTTCAAAACTCTGCCACAAGTCTTGAAGCTGTTTTAATGGACAGCGGCTGATGAGTTTGTGTTTGGCTATGGAGAAAATGGACAGATGATGCCACTAAGAAAAATCAACACTGGAAATCCTCCAGGAAACATTTTCCAGCTATTTACAAGGGGGAGACATGTTTGAAGGAATATTGTGGAAGGCATATTGATATTCACTGAGTCTGTCCTGTTGTAATGTGAGCATGATAACCCAAAATGAAGCCATCAGAACATGATAGTACCATTGGCTGAAAAAGTGCTGCAGACTTCAAAGGGACTCTTACCAGGATTTAATTGCCAGAACATTTTCTGCATCAGTGACTCCTAGTATTTAAATAGTATATTGTACGAAAGAGCTGACAGACGCTGAATTAACTGGAATAAAAATGTCTGTGCACATAAACTCTGGTTTAGAGTTAAACTTGAATTGGTGTGAATGTGGGCAGTCTGTTTGCTGAAAGATTCTTCTGCTGGTGTCCATATACAGTGTGGCTCCACCATAGAGAAGCTGATGGAATTTTGTGCTGAGAACTAACATCTAATTTGGTATACTGAGAGTATTTCTTCAAGAGTGTGCGAAAGCAGTTGATTTGTGAATGATTTCACTACTAAATACTGAAAAATAAAGCTGAATGCTTGCTTTGTATAATTGTTACTGCACTGTATTTATGTAGCAGTGGATAAACTGGAGAAATCACAGAAGTGAAAGTAATCTATGCTTAGTTTTTAATAGCTAAAAAACAAAAATCTGAGTGTTATTATATTTACATCTTTGACCTATTAATTACAAACAGTCTCTCAAAAAGGAGCTGTGTTTGCTACTCCTTTATTAAGTACTTATTGCATGCAGCAAATCTCATTTGATATATCCTTCCTAATATTCAAATGTTAATTCGGTTTTACAGTTATGTTTATTGAGAATATTAAATTGGCTGTAACCAGATGGTAGCTCGTCAAGACCATAACAGCACAAGTAACAGTTATTGGTTTTGCAGTTAAGTTGATCAACTAATTTTCATGCATATCATGACGTAATGATGTCCTTGCCCCAATATATATCTGAAAATCCAATGTACAAGTCACCATTACATTAAATCTGTCGTGCTTTAAAAGCGCGAAATGTTTGTGTCCATTGTTGCATGGCTTTCCTCGATTTCTTTACTGTAACAGTAGCTTTTTGCAGCATCAAGTTGTTCAGGCCTTTTTTAAAAATGAGTTCACTTATTATATGCCTTGTGATCATTGCAAATTTGCATATCAAGATTTTGGGTTCTGCTTGAAGTATGTACAGTCGGTAGTTTTGAAGTGGTAGTGTAATGGGGAAGTAAACATCTAGTAAAAGAACTGAAAACTCAAACTCCAACTTCATGTTGCATTTTTTTGCACAGAGATTGTAAATTTTAAAGTTTTTTTTTAACTGAAAAATCTTGTCTATAAATCATACCTGGATGTATGTTTTTTTTAAGCCATACAAGGGAGCAATATAATATCACATAAATACCATGGCTACAAGAGCAGGTCAGAGGCTGGGTATTCTGTGGCGAGTGACTCACCTCCTGACTCCCCAAAGCCTGTCCACCATCTACAAGGCACAAGTCAGGAGTGTGATGGAATACTCTCCACTTGCCTGGATGAGTGCGGCTCCAACAACACTCAAGAAGCTCGACACCATCCAGGACAAAGCAGCCTGCTTGATTGGCACCCCATCCACCACCCTAAACATTCACTTCCTTCACCACCAGCGCACTGTGGCTGCAGTGTGTACCATCCACAGGATGCACTTTAGCAACTTGCCAAGACTTCGTCGACAGCACCTCCCAAACCCACAACCTCTACCACCTAGAAGGACAAGGACAAGGGCAGCAGGCACATGGGAACAATACCACCTTCACGTTCCCCTCCAAGTCGCACACAACCCTGACTTGGAAATATATCGCCATTCCTCCATTGTCGCTGGGTCAAAATTTTGGAACTCCCTACCTAACAGCACTGTGGGAGAACCTTCACCACACGGACTGCAGTGGTTCAAGAAGGCGGCTCACCACCACCTTCTCAAGGGCAATTAGGGATGGGCAATAAATGCTGGCCTTGCCAGCGACGCCCACATCCCATGAACAAATAAAAAAAAATGCATTAACATGATTTGTACACCATTTTATGGTCATACATAAGCTACTTGAAGGTTATGTAAACTGATACAGCTATGGAAAAATGGGACATTTCTCTGGAATTTCAGCAAAGATACAGAATTATGGATAGATGAATAAATAATTGTGATTTAGAAGGTTGCATTTTCATTTTACCCTCTGGCACCTTGTTTTTTTTCAGTTTTGATGTGTTAGATCCACTGAAACCTGAGGGAAGACTGTAGAAATGGGATTTCTAAAGTAATGTGTGCATCAGTACATTGTTTGTGTAAACCAGTTGCTGCTTCAGAGAAGTTGAGCCAGGAAAAGTCTATGGGTTCCTGCTTCTGTCTTGACCAGTAGCTCAGTGATGGCACTCTTGGCTCTGAATCAGAGGTTGTGGGTTCAAGTCCCACTCCAGAGATTTGAGCGCATAATCTAGGCTGACACTTCAGTGCAGTACTGAAGGAGTGCTGCACCGTCTGAGGTGCTGTCTTTTGGGTGAGACATTAAATTGAGGCCCTGTCTGCCCCCTCAGGTGGACGTAAAAGATCCTATGGCACTAGTTGAAGAAGAACATGGGAGTAGTCTTGGTGTCCTGGCCAATATTTATCCCTCGACGAACATCACTAAAACAGATTATCTTGTTATTATCTCATTGCTGTTTGTGGAACTTTGCTGCCAGGTTTCCCTACACTGCACAATGACAACACTTCAAAAGTACTTTATTGGCTGTAAAGAACTTTGGGACGTCCTGAGATCGTGAAAGGCACTATATAAATGCAAGTTTGTGCTTTCAACCTGATAGACACTGCTAATGGCCTGCATATTTACTAATGAGGCTGTCAAGATTACCATTATTATAAGTGCCAAGAACTGGCACATGTTTGCGATGTATAAATTCCTTTCTTTGATGGTGTGCCATGCTGTTGGTATCCTACGTCAGAGGATTGTGATTGGTTAGTGACGGAGCTATTGTTAATAAATATGGCGAACCAAACATGTAATTTCGTTGTAGCGTAAAACTTGCTGCAGCAAGTGAAAAACAGCATGAGTTAAGAAAGCAATGATTTTTCATTGATTCGAGTGCATACGAATCTTTACAGCTATTGAATTTGAAAACGTCTGCAGTTTAAGACAGCTGCTTAACCACTCTTCTAATCTGCAGTGCAATCTCCACATTCTAGAATTACTAGCAACTAGAATTTAAAGAAAATGAATGCCAAAATTTTAGTAATAGTAACCTTGGATGATGGGATTAAAGTTGTTGCTGGATTTTGTGGCATTCTCAAAGTGATTTAAAAGAAATTGAGTTCTGAATCTGCGTTTGATTTCATAAATGTTGCTGAAGTTCATATTAAATTAATACTTCAAAATAAATGATTTGAATATAATCGATTCATTTTTTTAGATTTCAGGATTCTGGTTCCTTACAACAGTGGTTTAAATGTTTCTGTACCAAAATCTTTATCTACTTCCCCATATTAACATAATAAGCAAAATTATAATATGTCGTATGAAAATTTTGCCAGTGCTGTAGAAAGCAAAGAATAGTAACTACCAGACATAGGCGATAATTTTTTAAGAGAAAAAAATCTAGCCACATTTACTTGAATTTTTAAAAAAGATTGTACCTACCTAGAAGATTTAAATTTTAAAAAAACATTGTATTTTTGTGTTCCAGGAAGGTTGGGAATGTCATTGTTTGAGAACGAAACTCTTTACTTTTCAATTTTTGCATCGATTGTTAGTATCAAGTCTAGGTTTTGTACAAGCTAATTGCTTGCACCTTCTGTTATAAAGTTTTAACCAAAACTGAGTGGCAGTGTGTTAGACTTGTTTTTGTCCTGACATGCATTCAAGCTAGTTATCGGTGTGGGTCTATGAGCCTGGATGGTATGTTAGATTTTTGTTTGACTGTGTTGACTAGAGTTCATTCACATTGTGTTGGCTCTGCCTGCTGTGCTGGAGTTAACATCACATGAAGTATACTCTGATCTGTTTTGAGAGTTTGACAAGAACTGCAACAAGGGCACAGATTCCAGAAGACCACACATACCTTGTTATTATCTTGATTACCTATCAGTTTGGTACCAGATTTACATTGATACGGGTGTATATTTGGTGTGTGACAGCATAAAGCTGCTTCCTCTGTACATCAATAACTTTACCATAACCCTACTCTTGAAGCACCTTGGAATGCATTCTGACTTTTGATAGGTGATTACATTTGGTTAGTGGCAGTTATTATCAACTGCTTGCCTCACCCAGCCATCATCATCAGTGGCTCTGATTTTGTTTTGTAATTTTGTGCTGAATTGTGAACTGGTTTGCTCCATTTAAGAACTGGATTGAGACTGTCTAAACTTGTTACATGTAGGCCTTCTACAGCCAGCAGAGAGCGAGAGAGAGAGGGAAAAAAAACTTTCATCCTATTGATTGGGCTGCATTTGAACCCAGATTCCTGATGTGAAAGAATATTGTGCTAATCTACAGTCCCTTATTCCAGCGTATATTATAAAAAATCTCTTTGATTTGGTAATCTGTGGTGTAGTTATAACTCTTTTAAACCTTAACGCTGCTAATCTGACTGGTCTCTAATTTGATGTCCTGCTCTGTAGATGTGTAAAATCTTAGTTTTTTTGGTTTGTCTTTTATAATTAAAATGTCAACTGCTCTGAGCATTTTAACTGTTTAAGATGAGTTAAATGGGTTGCTAAATAGAATCTGTTTGTGCAGCAGTTTGATTTGTGTGAGAATGGTAGATAACATCTTGGTATTTTTCATTTTGAAAGGAGTATTAGGAATTTGTGTGTACAATTTTGACTGTTCATAATTGTTTCAGAAGACACAACATTGTTTTTTTATGACATTACATCAAACAACGTCACTGGTATTTCATTTACAATTAATAACCAATTAGTGAATACTGACAGTTTAGTCACTCAAAGGAGTCGACTGTTTAGGGAAAGAATACATTGACTCTTGTTCCCGTCTCAGAATTACAATGGCAGTAGCACAGTGTAATTTCTATATTAGATTTAACACTGAAGGAATTGGCAGACTTTAAGGCCTTTTGGATTGTGAAATAAACTGCTCTGATTCTGGTTGCTGAAGATTTTTCTGGGAACAGTCATGGTGATTTAAAAGACAAATCACGAAGAGTTGGCTTCCAGAATGCTTTCCTTACTGCTTTAGAGATGACATCTCGATTTAAAAAGATTTCCTAATACTCTGTTCTTGAGTTTCTTGTCTGAAAAATTCAATTTGCCTCCAAGTATTGAAGTTTTGTCTTTGAGGTTATATGCTTTTTAATAAAACTTGTAAAGAATGGAAATTAGATTCACCCAGATGATGTTTTGTCCTTTATAAGTGTACTGCTTATTTAAAAGAATAGTCCAGAGAGAGCTTTTATAAATATTCCTGAACTTTCCCTGATTGTTGAAAAGTTAAATCAACTGAGTTTTTTTTTGCTCCAATTCTCCATTGGCCACTCCATATACTAGGATCAATTCAGTCTCTGGGTTTCCCAGGCTCATTTTTGCAGTACTACAGTTTTCAAAGTGACATGCAATGACTGATCATGAGTGAATGCTGAATCCAGCAATTCCTAACTTTATCACCGAGATAAGTACTGAGTGAAAATAACCTTGCTGGTGTATACAAGTGTTCACAATGGACTTCACTCTGAGACCTTTCACCTCCCAGTGTTGCTGACTGTGAGACAGTGTACTCTAATTGTAAAATGCTGTCGGTCAGTGTGTATGCCATTCCCACTTTGCTGGGCACTACTTCGTGTTTGTTTGTGGTGTTAAATTTTTTATTAGTTAATGGTATGTAGGCGTCGCTGGCAAGTCCAGCGTTTATTGCCCATCCCTAATTGCCTTGTGAAACAATACCAGGTGAATGCCTTTAGCTGTTTGGGATGGGCACAGGAGAATTTAAAAAAAAATTAAGTAACTTCATCAGTGAACATGCATTTCCTTAAACAAGTAAAATTATAGATACTCCAGAAAAGCTCTTAAATTTTCCTAAAGCAGTCCTTATTCTATAGGGTAATGTCAGCTTCATGATCTAGTAACTGAAAAATAAATATTATTATACTTGTATATTTAATGACGTCCTTATTCACAAGGACATGTTTGTGATTTTAGTTCCTTAACTTTTTAGAGAGTGATCAGTGCTTGTATCCTTGTATAAATAATTGACCTGTTGCTGTCCAAGAAGTGATTTTGTAATGCCGCATAGGAAAACAGGGATCTGGAGGCCTACCAACTCTACTTCCTTCTGTGTCCACCCCTGGGGGGGGGGGGGGGGGAAAACTCTTCCCCCAAGTCACTCACAACTGCACTTTCAAACTGTCAAGCCTTTGGCCCTCTGTTTGCCACAATACTTCTGCAGCTGTCGATCTGCTCAATCTCTCCCTCACCTTTGTCCTTGCTCTTATCCCCAGTAAAACCCTTACTCTCTCCTACCCTGGCCATTCATCCTTGTATGACCCCCATCTTCGCTCCTTTAAATCCAAAGAATGCAGACTTGAGCCTATGTGGCGCTCAACTGGTTTAGCCATTCATTGCCAGATCAGGCTGAACCACATTAAGCGGTATCGGGCCGTGTTGTCCTCTGCTAAAACTGCTCACCACTCCAGGATTATCCTGGAAGGCAAAAAATAACCCCAGGCATTTTATCTCCTTAATCCCCTCTCTCCCCTGCCCTGTCCACCCTCACATCCAACCACAAGTGTGAGGAGCCATGGACGACTTTGTTATATTGAGACCATCTGTTCAGCTGTCTGTCTTATCTCCCCCTGAACCTGCATCTTTCTCCAGTTTCTCTCCTATCTTCCCTACCCTTTCCAAGCACATCTTGTCCATAAGACCTATCTCCTGCTCTTTTGACTCTGTTCTCACTAAACTGCTGAACACCCAACTTATCTTCCTGGCCCCCATGCTAGCTGTCGTTGTAAATGTCTTCCTCTCCAAGTACTGTCCCCACTCCATTTCAAATCTGTTGTCCCGCCCCCCGCTGGCTCAAAAAAACCTCCCCTTTGACCCCTCTGTCCTTGCAAACTACTGATTCATCTCAACTTCCCTTTCTTCTCAAGGTTTTGAACGTGTTGTCACCTCCTAAATCCGTGCCCATCTTTCCCGCAACTTCATGTCTGTGTATCTCCAATCAGGTTTTAGCACCTGCCACAGCATTGAACAGCTCTAATCAGAGTCACAAATGACTTAATCTATGACTGTGCCTGTGGTCCTCATCCTTCTCGACCTCTCTGTAGCCTTTGACATGGTGACCATGCCATTCTGCTGAAGCTCTCCGGGTTCCCCAATGACACGAATCGGTGCGCGCGCCGCCCCTGCATGCAGGACTCCCACCGGCAATCAAAGCCGGCGGGATCCCACTTAAGATCATTATTTGGGTACTTGAGGTCGTTTACAGACCTCATTAGTTGGAGATTTTAGGAAGATTCACATTTTGGACTACCCAGAGCATGTTTCCCATGCTGGGGGAAACACTCCCTGTTTAAACAGACGTGTTGCAGCCAGTGGCAGCTTCAAAGTTCCATTTAACAGGTGCGAGGTAAACCCTCATTCATTGCAGCAGGGCACTCTGTCGCCTCAGACAAAGTTTTTGCCTGCCACACCATTGTCTCCACACTCTAAATTATTAAATCAAACCCTAAACTCTGCTGTCCAAACACATTTACCTACTTTGTCGACCCCCTCATACTCTCACTGTCAGGATGGTGGGGTGGAGGGGGGGGGGGGGGGGGTGTTCATTGCTGCATACATCACTCCATTGGAGGACGAGCAACATCACCGAAGATCTCCGTCGTCCTCCCCCCCCCCCCCCCCCCCCCCCCCCACTCTCACTCCATCCAGTAGGATCTGGAGTGAGGCATCATTAAACCTGGGAGCAGTCTTCCCCCTGGGCTGCTCCATGCTGTAATTTTGGCTCCTTTCTGCAGCATCAGTCAGTGGAGGACTGCCCCTTTAAATAGGGCCCCTCCGGCTGACCGCCTTTGTTGCAGGTGCGCAGTCCCCCTGCTGCGCAGCGTTCCAGCACGAAACCCGGAAGCCAAGGTAAGTGGCTTCAATTTACTTAAGATCGCGTGGGGAACCCACCGATTTTACTGGGCACGTTACCCACGTGCCCAGTCAATTTCCCCTGCCAACTGCTGGCAACCCACCTCCCTCTTAATATCGGGCCCAAAATGTCTGAACTTGGCTCCCAGTACTACCAGGTTTATCAAGTACTTGCACAGAATTCAAAATGTTGAATTTGTGCAGCTTTTCATACTGATTTTCTAATGCTTTTTAAACAGTATGTTATGAAAAGTGAAGAATCTCTTGTTTAGCTTGGGTGGGAGAAGCTGATGTAGCATCATATGGAGTATATGCAAACGATTAGCTATGTCAGTGAAATACTTTGAGAATATTAGTGCCAAGAAGTTTATTATTAATTTATGAATGGTTCTACACTGAGCAATCCTCTGAAGGCTAGTCAGGATGTTAAGGTCAGTTTCTGGCAGGTGATGGGAAGTGGGCACTGAGGAACAG
Source organism: Heptranchias perlo (assembly GCF_035084215.1). NCBI lineage: Eukaryota > Metazoa > Chordata > Chondrichthyes > Hexanchiformes > Hexanchidae > Heptranchias > Heptranchias perlo. The sequence goes on along the minus strand of NC_090341.1, from coordinate 25,889,632 downwards.
TATCTTATGCAAAAGAAAACCATATTAACAATTTCTTATATTTGGAAACTGAACTTTTAACATTTTCTTGCTTCTCTCACAGAACAGCTAACAGAGGGTTATGAAAACATTCAACAGATTGGCAGAACATGCCAATTGGTGATGGGACCCATGCAACTGAGATCAGATATTCTAATTCACTGTACTTATCATTTTTTCCACCTACCCCGCCCAAAAAAATGAAGAATTCAAACCTTGTTCTAAAAGGGGTGCCGGAACCGAGAGACCTGGGGGTATATGTGCACAAATCTTTGAAGGTGGCAGGACAGGTTGAGAAAGCGGTTAAAAATGCATACGGGATCCTGGGCTTTACAAATAGAGGCATAGAATACAAAAGCAAGGAAGTTATATTGAACCTTTTATAAGACACTGGTTCGGCCACAACTGGAGCATTGTGTCCAATTCTGGGCACCGCAATTTAGGAAGGATGTGAAGGCCTTAGAGAGGATGCAGAAAAGATTTATTAGTGTGGTTCTGGGAATGAGGGACTTCAATTACGTGGATAGACTGGAGAAGCTAGGGTTGCTCTCCTTAGAGCAGAGAAGGTTGAGAGGAGATTTGCTAGAAGTGTTCAAAATCATGAAGGGTTTAGATAAGGTAAATAAAGAGAAACTGTTCTCATTGGCGAAAGGGTCGAGAACCAGAGGACACAGATTTAAGGTGATCAGTAAAAGAACCAAAGGTGACGTGAGGATAAACTTTTTTACGCAGCGAGTATGATCTGGAATGCGTTGCCTGAAAGGGTGGTGGAAGCAGATTCAGTTGTGGCTTTCAGAAAGGAATTGGATAAATACTTGAAGGGGAAAAATTTGCGGGGCTACGGGGAAAGAGTGGGGGAATGGGACTAACTGGATTGCTCTTAGAAAGAGCTAGCATGGACTGAATAACCTTGTTCTGTGCTGTAATCGTTCTATGATGGTTGAAACTTGGGATTGACTGACAATAGATTTTAGGAGTGATTTATGCTGGTATGTATATATTTTCTACTGATTGTGTAAAAATAAAAAGGTGTAGATCACAGGAATGTGGAACACAAACCCTGTATGTGAGTTATGTTTGGAAAAAGCTTTGTGTATCTTGAGATAATAAAGGGCTCTTAAAAATTCCTATAATGGAGTAATGCTTATTACATAACAAAAATTTTTCAAACTTTTTAAAATCTCCAGGTACAGGATGATGGGAATGTGACTGATTTTACTGTTTTTTTATCATTGCTGCCCATCTCCACGAATCTGTCACCAGTGGTGAGGGGAGATTACATAACCTCACAAAGTATTAAAACAGTCATTAGATTCTTGAGGATTTTTAAAAAATCTTTTAAAAAATAAAATGTACGGCATAACATTTGACTTTGCTATTGTGGGTGATTCCATAATCCCTAGGAAAACCTTTAACTTGGCATAAGCTGATTCCCCTATATTTCAGAATATATAATTGACCAGAAACTTAACTAGACTAGCCCTCTCAGCAATGTGGCTACAGGAGCTGGGCACTCCACAATGAGTAGCTCACCTGATGACCCCTCAAAACCTCTCCACCATCTGCAAGGTTCAAATCAGACGTATGATGGAAGTCTCACCGGTCGTCTAGTTAGGTGCACCTGCAATCAATTCTTGAAAAGCATGACATCATATTGAACAGAGCATTTTGCTTGATTGATACTCCAGCAACTGGACTCAACATCCACTCCCTCTGTCACCAGCACACTGTGGCTGTAGAATGTACTGTATGCTTGGTGGTTCTTACATATTCCTCCTACCTATCTATAATATAGTAAAAGTCTTGCATACATGTGAATTTCCTGACAAGTAACACATAATTGCTGTAACACTTTTCTGACAAGGCATTTTATGCCATCATTTAACATACCAATTTGTTTTACGTACTTGAGTCATCTAAGGTGGGCTTCAAAGGTAGATGGAGCTGTTGCTCACATACCAGCGAGACCTCCCAGTTGTGTCTCAAGATAGTTGGTGCTGTTCTCCAGTACTATCCACGTTAGAGCTCCAAGATCCAGTCTGCTGTCTGCTTCCTCTCTGCTGCAACGTGCAAAATAACTGTTTTTGTTTTTAAAACCCTAATTACAGTGAAATTGAAGTAAAATTGTGTGTGAAGATGTTTTTCTTATCCTTGAAATTGTAAATGGCTGTTAAACAATCTGGAAGTGTTTATAAGGAAAGTTCCCCTATTGTTATAGTACATATAATTTTATAATTTGGTCTAGTCCGACAGAGTATAACATTAGGAGGACTCGACTGTGCGTCTATTGGGTGTGGAGGATGCAGAATGTTGAAGAAAAATAGGTAACTCACCTTGTAGTGTTGTCTTCATTCTTGCATATACCACATTCCTCTCCCCCACCCCCTTCCCGGCCATCCAGGCAAGAGTATTTGTCTAGAAATAAGTGTTGGTGTTATTAGTGGATGAATACTTAACACATTCATGTAACATTCTGCTGTGTGCTATTGTAACATAATTGTTAACCTATATTTATGATAAACAGGTTAATACCTTGCTAAAATTGTAGACCGGAATGTCATACATAGGAACAGGAGTAGGCCATTCAGTTAGTTTATGGCTGATCTGTATCTTAACTCCATCTACCCACCTTGGTTCTGAAACCCTTAATACTGTAGTACTGAAGACTTGTGCTCCAGAACTAGCTGCACTACCAGCCAAACTGTTCCAGTACAGCTACAATACTGGCATCTACCTGACAATATGGAAAATTGCTCAGGTATGTCCTGTCCACAAAAAGCAGGCAAATCCAATCCGGCCGATTACCACCATCAATCTACTCTCAATCATCAGCAAAGTGATGGAAGGTGTCGTTGACCGTGCTATCAAGCGACCGTGCTATCAAGCGGCACTTACTCACCAATAACCTGCTCACTGATGCTCAGTTTGGGTTTCGCCAGGACCATTTGGCTCCTGACCTCATTACAGCCTTAGTCCAAACGAGGACAAAAGAGCTGTATTCCAGAGGTTACTTGAGAGTGACTGTCCTTGACATCAAGGCAGCATTTGACCAAGTGTGGCACCAAGGAGCCCGAGTAAAATTGAAGTCAATGGGAATCGGGGAAAACTCTCCAGTGGCTGGAGTCATAACTAGCACAAAGGAAGATGGTAGTGGTTGTTGGAGGCCAATCATCTCAGCCCCAGAACATTGCTGCAGGAGTTCCTCAGGGCAGTGTCCTAGGCCCAACCATCTTCAGCTGCTTCACCAATGACCTTCCCCTCCATCATAAGGTCAGAAATGGGGATGTTCGCTGACGATTGCCCAGTGTTCACTTTCATTGGTAACCCCTCAGATCATGAAGCAGTCCGTGCCCGCATGCAGCAAGACCTGGACAACATCCAGGCTTGGGCTGATAAGTGACAAGTAACATTCGCCGGACAAGTGCCAGGCAATGACCATCTCCAACAAGAAAGAATCCAACCACCTCCCCTTGCCATTCAATGGCATTACCATCGCCGAATCCCCCACCATCAACATCCTGAGGGTCACCATTGACCAGAAACTTAACTGGACCAGCCACATAAATACTGTGGCTACAGGAGCAGGTCAGAGGCTGGGTATTCTGCAGCGAGTGACTCACCTCCTGACTCCCCAAAGCCTGTCCACCACCTACAAGGCACAAGTCAGGAGTGTGATGGAATACTCTCCACTTGCCTGGATGAGTGCAGCTCCAACAACACTCGAAGCTCGACACCATCCAGGACACAGCAGCCACTTGATTGGCACCCCATCCAGCACCCTAAACATTCACTCCCTTCACCACCGCACACTGTGGCTGCAGTGTGCACCATCCACAGGATGCACTGCAGCAACTCGCCAAGACTTCTTCGACAGCACCTCCAAAACCCGCGACATGTATCACCTAGAAAGAATAGGGCAGCAGGCAGATGGGAACAACACCACCTGCACGTTCCCCTCCAAGTCACACACCATCCCAACTTGGAAATATATTGCCGTTCCTTCATCGTCACTGGGTCAAAATCCTGGAACTCCCTACCCAACAGCACTTTGGGAGAACCTTCACCTCACGGACTGCAGCAGTTCAAAAAGGCGGCTCACCACCACCTTCGGAAGGGCAATAAATGCTGGCCTTGCCAGCGACACCCACATCCCATGAATGAATTAAAAAAAAATACCCTTGCCTATCAAAGATCTATCAATCTCAATTTTGAAATTTTCAATTGACCTAGCCTCAATAGCTTTTTTGGTGGCGGGGAGGGGAGGGAGAGAAAGAGTTCCAGATTTCCTCTACCCTTTAATACATAATGTGGAGATGCCGGTGATGGACTGGGGTTGACAATTGTAAACAATTTTACAACACCAAGTTATAGTCCAGCAATTTTATTTTAAATTCACAAGCTTTCGGAGATTTTCTCCTTCCTCAGGCAAATGTTTCAAGAGCTCCTTGAAGCCTACGCATTTATACATATAGAACAATACATGGTGTTTACAGACTGCCCCTGCAACTGCCCGTTGCCAAGGCAATCACCGTGTTCAGACAGAGAGGTGTCACCTGCAGAACCCCCGAATACACATTCAACAAAAAAACAAACAGGGAAAAAAAACAGAGAAAAAAAACAGAGAGAGGCAGAAACATCCGGAAGGCAGAGAGAGCCAGCAAATGACCCATTATATTAAAAACAGATAACATTTGTTCGATGGTGGGGTAACGTGTAGCGTGACATGAACCCAAGATCCCGGTTGAGGCCGTCCTCATGGGTGCGGAACTTGGCTATCAATTTCTGCTCGACGATTTTGCGTTGTCGTGTGTCTCGAAGGCCGCCTTGGAGTACGCTTACCCGAAGGTCGGTGGATGAATGTCCATGACTGCTGAAGTGTTCCCCGACTGGGAGGGAACCCTCCTGTTTGGCGATTGTTGCGCGGTGTCCGTTCATCCGTTGTCGCAGCGTCTGCATGGTCTCGCCAATGTACCATGCTCTGGGGCATCCTTTCCTGCAACGTATGAGGTAGACAACGTTGGCCGAGTCACAGGAGTATGAACCATGCACCTGGTGGGTGGTGTCCTCTCGTGTGATGGTGGTATCTGTGTCGATGATCTGGCATGTCTTGCAGAGGTTACCGTGGCAGGGTTGTGTGGCGTCGTGGACGCTGTTCTCTTGAAAGCTAGGTAGTTTGCTGCGAACGATGGTCTGTTTGAGGTTGGGTGGCTGTTTAAAGGCGAGTAGTGGAGGTGTGGGGATGGCCATAGCGAGGTGTTTGTCCTCATTGATGACATGTTGAAGGCTGCGGAGAACATGGCGTAGTTTCTCCGCTCCGGGGAAGTACTGGACGACAAAGAGTACTCTGTTGGTTGCGTCCCGTGTTAGTCTCCTGAGGAGGTCTATGCGATTTTTTGCTGTGGCCCGTCGGAACTGTCGATCGATGAGTCGAGCGTCATATCCCGTTCTTACTAGGGCGTCTTTCAGCGTCTGTAGGTGTCCATCGCGTTCCTCCTCGTCTGAGCAGACCCTGTGTATTCGCAGGGCCTGTCCATAGGGGATGGCCTCTTTGACGTGGTTAGGGTGGAAGCTGGAAAAGTGGAGCATCGTGAGGTTGTCCGTGGGCTTGCAGTAGAGTGAGGTGCTGAGGTGCCCGTCTTTGATGGAGATTCGTGTGTCCAAGAAAGAAACTGATTCTGAGGAGTAGTCCATGGTGAGCTTGATGGTGGGATGGAACTTGTTGATGTTATCGTGTAGTCTCTTTAGTGATTCCTTGCCGTGGGTCCATAGAAAGAAAATGTCGTCGATGTATCTGGTGTATAGTGTTGGTTGGAGGTCTTGTGCAGTGAAGAAGTCCTGCTCGAACTTGTGCATGAAAATGTTGGCGTATTGGGGTGCGAATTTGGTCCCCATGGCTGTTCCGTGTGTTTGGGTAAAGAACTGGTTATCGAAGGTGAAGACATTGTGATCCAGGATGAAGCGGATGAGTTGTAGGATGGCTTCCGGAGATTGGCTGTTGTTGGTGTTGAGTATTGATGCTGTGATCCGACCAAAGAACACACCCACCAGCTCAACAAACTGATCAAGACCTTCGATCCAGACCTTCAAAGCATCCTACGCATTCTCATCCCACGTAATCCCCGCGTGGGAGACTTCTACTGCCTCCCAAAGATACACAAAGCCAACACACCCGGACGTCCCATCGTATCAGGCAACGGAACCCTGTGTGAGAACCTCTCTGGATACATCGAGGGCATCCTGAAACCCATCGTACAGGGAACCCCCAGCTTCTGTCGTGACACTACAGACTTCCTACAAAAACTCAGTACCCACGGACCAGTTGAACCAGGAACACTTCTCACCACGATGGACGTCTCGGCACTATACACCAGTATCCCCCACGATGACGGCATCGCTGCGACAGCATCAATACTCAACACCAACAACAGCCAATCTCCGGAAGCCATCCTACAACTCATCCGCTTCATCCTGGATCACAATGTCTTCACCTTCGATAACCAGTTCTTTACCCAAACACACGGAACAGCCATGGGGACCAAATTCGCACCCCAATACGCCAACATTTTCATGCACAAGTTCGAGCAGGACTTCTTCACTGCACAAGACCTCCAACCAACACTATACACCAGATACATCGACGACATTTTCTTTCTATGGACCCACGGCAAGGAATCACTAAAGAGACTACACGATAACATCAACAAGTTCCATCCCACCATCAAGCTCACCATGGACTACTCCTCAGAATCAGTTTCTTTCTTGGACACACGAATCTCCATCAAAGACGGGCACCTCAGCACCTCACTCTACCGCAAGCCCACGGACAACCTCACGATGCTCCACTTTTCCAGCTTCCACCCTAACCACGTCAAAGAGGCCATCCCCTATGGACAGGCCCTGCGAATACACAGGGTCTGCTCAGACGAGGAGGAACGCGATGGACACCTACAGACGCTGAAAGACGCCCTAGTAAGAACGGGATATGACGCTCGACTCATCGATCGACAGTTCCGACGGGCCACAGCAAAAAATCGCATAGACCTCCTCAGGAGACTAACACGGGACGCAACCAACAGAGTACTCTTTGTCGTCCAGTACTTCCCCGGAGCGGAGAAACTACGCCATGTTCTCCGCAGCCTTCAACATGTCATCAATGAGGACAAACACCTCGCTATGGCCATCCCCACACCTCCACTACTCGCCTTTAAACAGCCACCCAACCTCAAACAGACCATCGTTCGCAGCAAACTACCTAGCTTTCAAGAGAACAGCGTCCACGACGCCACACAACCCTGCCACGGTAACCTCTGCAAGACATGCCAGATCATCGACACAGATACCACCATCACACGAGAGGACACCACCCACCAGGTGCATGGTTCATACTCCTGTGACTCGGCCAACGTTGTCTACCTCATACGTTGCAGGAAAGGATGCCCCAGTGCATGGTACATTGGCGAGACCATGCAGACGCTGCGACAACGGATGAACGGACACCGCGCAACAATCGCCAAACAGGAGGGTTCCCTCCCAGTCGGGGAACACTTCAGCAGTCATGGACATTCATCCACCGACCTTCGGGTAAGCGTACTCCAAGGCGGCCTTCGAGACACACGACAACGCAAAATCGTCGAGCAGAAATTGATAGCCAAGTTCCGCACCCATGAGGACGGCCTCAACCGGGATCTTGGGTTCATGTCACGCTACACGTTACCCCACCATCGAACAAATGTTATCTGTTTTTAATATAATGGGTCATTTGCTGGCTCTCTCTGCCTTCCGGATGTTTTTTGCCTCTCTCTGTGTTTTTTTTCTCTTTTTTTTCCCTGTTCGTTTTTTTGTTGAATGTGTATTCGGGGGTTCTACAGGTGACACCTCTCTGTCTGAACACGGTGATTGCCTTGGCAACGGGCAGTTGCAGGGGCAGTCTGTAAACACCATGTATTGTTCTATATGTATAAATGCGTAGGCTTCAAGGAGCTCTTGAAACATTTGCCTGAGGAAGGAGAAAATCTCCGAAAGCTTGTGAATTTAAAATAAAATTGCTGGACTATAACTTGGTGTTGTAAAATTGTTTACTTTAATACATATTAACCATTTGACCCCTAGTATCACCAACAGTAATTTCTAGGTCTACTTATAGTATGGGGGTGGGAGGGTTGGTGTTAAGTGGTCTAGTTAGTTTCAGTTCTGGTTCAAGTGGAAAGCAAACTTGTGTAGGTCCTGCAGGAGTATGTATATTATGTGTGGTAATATATACTGCTTTCTCATGATAACATTTTAATGTGTGTGCTCAGAATGTAGTTTCCTCAGAACCTCAATCAGTATAGGCTACAGATCTATGGTGTGTGTATGTGTAAGGTTAATATCATTGAGAGAATGAGGAAGATTCTACAGGGGTTGGTTATCTTCCTAAAAACAAAAAGCTGCATATACAATCCTTCTTTCTTCTGGCTCCCATCATCAGTTTTGGAGGTGGAAACAGCTTTCCAGTGATTTTAAAAGTTATTTATTTGTGCTAATCAAAAATCAATAATCAGTGAAGATTGATGTGGTTACATCATTGCTACAGTCTGGTTATTGTGACAAGTTTTTGTGTAACAAACCAGGAAGGGACAGCCAATAGATGAATGAATTTGACAGCAAGGCACAGAGTAATAATGTGCTTTGACACTCTAAACTCATCTGTTGGTTAAAATGTTTATCACAGAGGCGATATTTTACTCTGCAGTACTTATATAAGGTCCTGCTTTGTAGTGTTGGTCCTTGTTTGCAATTTAGTCATGTATGAGTCAGATGCTTGAAATTTAGCAAGTAGTGTTCCCAGTATGTTCTGGCAGATATTCCCACTGAGGTGTATCTTTGCCTCGCTATCTTTGTCATTCATTTGCTGCAGTGGGGTAGCTTCTTCCTGTCCTTAGTAGATCTTGCTGGTTAAGACTGCTGTGAGCGCAGACAGAATTTTTCAATTCTAGCCATGCATGAAAAACCCTTGAGAGTGGCAATGTGATAGGTCTTAGCTGACATCTCAATGATTACATGACAATTTTTATAGATTGGCTGCTGTGAATGCAAGAAACACTACACTTCTACTGTGCAGTTGAGAAAGAACAGCTTTTAGCATTTTGAGCTGAGTAATCTTTTGGCTAATATGATTCTTGATGTTGAATGCTAACTGATATTACATAGAATTAGATAGAATGTACAGTATTTGGCCCTAACCACTCATCATCTAGATAAGTAAGCATTTATACTATTATAGAAAATGACAATAATCCTGTTAACTTGTTGAAAATACATTTTTAAATAAAACCTAAAACCAGTTTATGTAAGTACCTTATTGCAAGTGCCAGTTTTGACTTATCTGCAAGAATCTCGACTTTTTTTTATGAAGGATCTGTGTTGAGCAATTGAACAGGCAAGCCTTCATTTCCATTTGAATTTTAATAATTTCACATCAGACTTCTACAGTACATTGCTTGGTGGAGTACTGGCATTATTGAAGGAAACAGTTGTAGGTTAAAGATTGGAGGGTAGATAGGATGCCACTGGAAGAGTGGTGAGGTGGAACTTCTGCCCACTGCTTTGCTCCTCTCATGATGCCGTCTCAAATCCTGAGGACAGGATCATTATTGTATTATGGTCAGGTTGCTGTGCCAGTAGCAGTGCAACAGAGATGCCCACCTGGTGACCACAAAAAATGTTGGAATGACTCCCTGCTGCCCCGAGAGGGGAAATTATGGCTGGTTGGGTCAAAGATAAATGTTGTTGCTCCTCGACTGATCCAACTTGAGCAGACCAAGGATCAATTGGTGTTTGATTCTTTCATTGTGGTGCCCAAATATGGCGTGGAATGGTACCTAGTCCATCTTTCTGCAGATGTAGGTACTTCTGGGCTTGTTGAAGGTGAATCTAACAGGATTCCCGGATAACCTGAGCGCCTCCAAACAGACCTGAAACTGCTATCAGGACATGGCGGGGAGTCATTTGCTGCAGGGTTGGACATATTCCTAGTTGGACATATTCCTGGAGGTTTCATCACATGACCTCCAGTCTCCAACTGCCCTACTCAGCCATTTTTCCCATCTCCAATATATTTATAACTAATAAATGAAAATGAAAGCAAAACACACTTTTAAAAAAAAAAATCCCCGATGATATTTCTCCTGAGTTGTTCGCAGCAATGTCCTGGAGATTAATCTTTTAAATCGTGGAGGATTGGCAACCCTAGTGGTGAAGGGCAGAAGAAGCACCTGCTCCCCCTCATCGAAATTCTCTGTGGCCAGACAGAAGATAAGGCAATGTGGTGGATCTTGATTCCACCTGGAATTCTCGTGCCTCTACCGCTACTGCACCAGAATTCTGCCCAAGGAAAGAGTGGAATATTTGGGCTTGGTTGTTCAATTTTCTAGTTACAAAAGGATTTTTTTTTCAAAAAATATACTTTTCATAAAATTTGCAGCAGTACATACAATACAGTTGTCATATTACATTCCAAACGTACACAATATAGATTATGCAATTTGCAGGTTACATCAAGTACAATTCAATGAAACACATTGGACATAATTACAGTTCATGACACTCTAGGGTGCCTCATTGCATCACAATCAATACAGGTGATTCATTACAGATACATTACAGATTTATTACGGGTACATTACATCAATTTGAGTTTTACATTCTGCCCGAGGGGGTTTTTCCCTGATTGCAGCCCCTCGGTATACAATGGCGGGAAGGCTCTAAACGGTTGCCTTTCCCCACAGAGCCTTTGCGGCGGCTGCACCCATCCTCAGTGCATCCCTGAGCACGTAGTCCTGGATCTTGGAATGTGCCAGTCTGCAACACTCGGTCGAGGACAGCTCCTTGTACTGGAAGACCAGCAAGTTTCGGGCAGACCAAAGGGCGTCTTTCACCGAGTTGATGGTCTTCCAGCAGCAGTTGATGTCCGTCTCGGTGTGCATCCCCGGGAACAGCCCATAGAGCACAGAATCCTGTGTTACGGAACTGCTCGGGATGAACCTGGACAGATACCACTGCATCTCTCTCCAGACCTTCTTTGCAAAGGCACATTCCAGAAGGAGATGGCTGATGGTCTTGTCTCCACTGCAGCCCCCTCGGGGACAGCGCGCGGTGGCGCTGAGAGTCCGGGAGTGCATGAAGGATCTGACGGGAAGGGCCCTTCTCACCACCAGCCAAGCTAGGTCTTGGTGCTTGTTTGAAAGCTCTGGCGATGGAAGGATTGGCTACTTCTGAGAAAATTGACTTTCAGAGCAGGAAGTGGAAGATTTCAAATATTTGTGCTTTAGGAAATGGATATCTCATTTAACACGCATGAGGTCATCATTCTATCTGGACTAAGTTCTTGCCAGACAAAATAAATTAACAGTTTGTAGAAGTGTGCAGTGCACTATAGAGTTGTAAACATACATCTACAACTGAATACATTAAACATGCCTAGAGCAACAGTTGTAGCCATCTGACTGTTTTACACACCAACGTTGGCCACCAATGAAAGCATATTCCTGGAATCCACCATAGTACTATATTTCTTGTGCTTGGAGATTGAACTATAGGCAGTCATGGGTTCAAGCCCCACTCCAGAACTTGAGCACATAATCTAGACTGACACTTCACTATAGTACTGAGTGTTCTACAATGTTGGATGTTCTGTGATTTGGATTAGATGTTAAACAGAGATCCAGTCTGCCCTCTTGGGTGGATGTAAAAGATCCCATGGCACTATTCGAAGAAGAGCAGGAGTGTTCTCCCAATGCCTTGGCCAATATCCATTGATGATCACCAAATGTGCAACAGGTTTTGTGGCTTACCCATAAGGGTACAAAAGATTTGCTAGGAGAGCACTTGTAGAGCTTTTATAGTACAGAAGCACTTTGAAATTAGTCCGTGCATTTGGCGTTTTATCCTCCTAATGTTTAAACATTAACACATTTTAAATGGTGTGTTTGAACAGGGGAGGCTGAAAGATGTAGTAAAAGGACTTGGCTCCTGCTAACAAGAACGACTCAAGATTTCTGCTTACCCAGTACAGTTAGTAAAGTAGTTTGTGTCATTCACCTGAAAGGAACTTCTCCATCATAGGAGTTAATGGAGCAAAACTGAACATGTATATTTATTTTGAAAAAAATTTAGTACTTTATTTTTGCTTCAACCAAATTCCCTGTGCTGCTGATGCAGGACCTGGTTTTGAATCTCTAATTATTGTAAGGCACTTTCTGAGGTGGTAGTTTTTTATTATAATTTAAACAGAGTAAAATCTACAAACTTGCAGGCTTCCTGAGCCCAGCATTGATTATTACATAGAATGTACAGCACAGAAACAGGCCATTTGGCCCAACAGGTCCATGCTGGTGTTCATGCTCCACACGAGCCTCCTCCCTCCCTACTTCACCTAAGCCTATCACCATATCCTTCTATTCCTTTCTCCCTCATGTGTTTATCTAGCTTCCCCTTAAATGCATCCATGCTAGATGCCTCTATACTTGTGGTAGTGAGTTCCACATTCTAACCACTCTGAGTAAAGACGTTTCTCCTGAATTCCCTATTGGATTTATTAGTGACTATCTTATATTTATGGCCCCTAGTTCTGGTCTTCCCCACAAGTGGAAACATCTTCTCCACATCTACCCTATCAACCCCTTTCATAATCTTAAAGACCTCTATCAGATCACCTCTCAGCTTTCTCTTTTCTAGAGAAAAGACCTCCAGCTTGTTTAGCCTTTCCTGATAAGTATATCCTCTTCATTCTGGTATCATCCTAGTAAATCTTTTTTGCACCTTCTCTAGTGCCTTTATATCCTATTTTATAATGTGGAGACCAGAACTGTTCACAGTACTCCAAGTGTGGTCTAACCAAGGTTCTATACAAGTTTAACATAACTTCTCTGCTTTTCAATTCTATCCATCTAGAAATGAATCCCAGTGCTTGATTTGCTTTTTTTAATGTCCTTATTAACCTGCGTCACTACTTTTAGTGATTTGTGTATCTGTACCCCCAGATCCCTCTGCTCCTTTACCCCATTTAGACTCTTATAATCCAAGTAGTATGTGGTCCCCTTATTCTTCCTATTGAAATGTAATACCTCACACATCTATATTGAAGTTCATTTGCTAATTACACACCCATTTTGCAAGTTTATTAACATCTTCCTGTATTTTGACCTTGAAACATTAACCTGCTGTGCCAAGGAGTGGTTTGCAGGCATAATGTTTCCCCTGTCTTGAAATATATACTTGAAAAGAAAACCATTTGCAGGGCTATGGAGAAAGCAGGGGAGTGTGACTAATTGGATTGCTCTTTCAAGGAGCTGGCACAGACATGATGGGCTGAATGGCATCCTTTTATGCTTGATGATTCTGTGGTGATCCTGATTTCACTTGTGTGGAAACCCAGAGCAGAAGCCAAATACTTTCTCCTGTGAGTGAAAGGTGGAGGGAGATTGAATTCCCTTGTTCTTGCTTACCTCTTAATCGCATGTCACAGAGCAGCAGTGGAAGCCGATGAGCAAGTCAGCCCCCTTATGTATTCGACAAGAATAATGATTGGTGTAAGGAGGTTCATTAAAGAAGTACACATGCTCCAACACTAATACAATAGACTCCCCTAAAACAGCAGTTAATTCTATTTTGAGTTTTTTTTCACTCTACACAGCTTCTTGTAACACTATACACTACTTTGGCTATATTTCTCTTTCTACACACATTCAATTAACAAGAAATAATTATACTGTTGGATTTTCTGCTCATCTGTGTTCATGGCTGCTGAAAGGATATTGGAGGAAATGCTTGAAGACAGTGAGCAAAGTGACGGTTTAGGAACTGGGTGATGCAATAGGTTAGACTCTGACCTTTCACTTTCAGGACTTCGATTCAAATCCAACTCAGACCGATGAGATGAAAATCTGCTGTCTGTTGATCCGATGTGAAATGAGTTTGGATAGTCTTATTCCAGTTTCTTTTATGGCAAATCAGTTGAATCTGCATTTTGATGTATCTGTTACTGTCAAATCTGTAGATGTGGTTTTTATGGCCCTGAATGATGTATGTTTGTCTTGTTCCTTGTTTGGCATTGTATGTGGCTGTAGAGTTCTTTGCTGCCATCTACTGGAGCGAACATTACATAAGAAATAGGAACACACGTAGGCCAAATGGCCCCTCGAGCCTGCTTCCCCATTCAATCAGATCATGGCTGATCTTCAACCTCAGGTGATACCTTCTGCGAGATCTCTAGTTCAGGAAATTTCTATAAGCTGACGTAGCAAAGCTGCCAAGTAATGCTATTTGTGCCTATTTCTGAGTAGAAGCAGGCACACCCACATTTGTTCGAATAGATTTTTTTCCTGGTTTTAAATTATGCCTGCTTTGTTTTAAAAAGAATCTCAAATCAAGGCTGAAGTTGAAACATTAGTGCCCTGATTTAAGAATGAAATACTTTGTCACATGGCTCAGTCTGTCTGAAAGGAGAGACAGTTCTTTGGCTTGGTGTCAATTCTTGTCCGATTGCGCTCCTGCGAAGCACCTTGGCATGTTTTCCTATGTTAAAGGTATTATGTAAGTTGTTGGTGAGTGGGAGAAACACAATACAGTTAGCTATGTAGAAATAGCTGTTGGTTTTGTGGGGAAGCAGGCAGCCTACTATTGTTTTGGTGCTACTGCTTGATCAAAAACTCTTCAGGTCAACTTTGTTTACCTACTCTATTAATTCCTTGGAATGTTAGTGATGTGTAAATTTGCAAACTAATGTCAGACATTTGAAATAATTTTTGTCGTGGCAAGGTGCCCTGAGCAAATTACTCAATAGAGCATCAAGAGGTTGCTGTTCATACCTTATCTCTTGAGTGGTAGAAATAATTAATACTCTACTCTGACTCTTGAGAGAGATCCTTGATCTTTGGAGGAAATCTACCCTTCAGAGATCCAAAATTTCTACTTCCTCATTTTGACCATTTCCATGTATAGGTGGTGAAAGGGGCTTTGAGGTACCAATTTTCTGTGTAATATTTTATCAGAGATTCCATTGAAGAGTTGTTTTGAATGGATTCTAAAGATTCAACACCCTTTATTGTTTTGAAACGGTTAGGTAAGTAGTCAAGTATTGTACTGCTAGTTTTTTGCTTTGTGTTTCTGCTTTGGTGTGATTAACTTGCGTGTAAATGAATTCGTTCTAGCCCGAAATTTGACTCTTCAATATTTTCTGCATTTTGAGGCAGACAGAAGAGCATGATGGGTAGCTCTTGTTTCTGTGGCTTAAAACTGGCTAGATAGGTAACTTTGTCCTGTTATAAGTTATCTTGTCAGGTTATGCATTAAGGTGCCAGTTTCTAGGAGATGGAGGTCTGCTTGTGGAAACTGCCTTATGCTGTGATCACGAGTAGAATGTTGGGAGAGATTCTGAACCAAAGCAGCTGTGATACAGCAGAATGGCTGTTTGTATTTGGGTTGAGTTATGAAGTGCGACTGTTATAATTGGGAAACGTAGATTGAGGTGAGACATCTAGGTTTTTAAAATTCTGAAGAACAGATGATGTAGTTGAAAGTAGGTTTTTTAACTTGGACCATTGTTATTTAACTATAACTAGAACACAAGTATAAAATCAAAATTGAAGCAAGACTTCGCAATTTTTTTTCCCCCATCTCCCCTTCCCTCCACACAGTTATTGATACAACAGATAGATCCCTAGATAAAGAAACTGATTCATCCACCTGCATTTTTTGTTAAGAAAAGGGTGCGGGTCGATGCATATCTGGTCAGGAATGGGATTGAGAATCATAGGAAGGCATCATATAGGATAAAAGATTATTTAGGTATTCAGGAGTCTTTTGCAGAAGTGGGATATTTTTCTTTAGATTATTAAGGAGGTTGGATAGACTGCATGGCAGAGCAAATTGTACATGCTGTCTGAAGAAATGAGCCTGCTAGACCAAATGTCCACTTATTCCACGATTTTATGTTGAGTTAGAAATGTTCTTGCATGCAGGTGTATTCAATTTTAAGTGATTTTAGAATAAAGTTTTCTGTTTATGTTTGTGGTTTCTGGGTGTAATAGAAATTAAGAAATTTGATTTTATCTCCCTAATTTTAAGAAAAAGGCTTAATTAAAAGCAAAATAATATTGGGTACATTTTAAATTTTTTAAAAACACATTCTATTTCCGAGCACACTTTTTTGAAAATGTAGGAATTTCTTATATGATGAGTAGTAAGTGCATTTCTTATGACTGAAAAAGAGCTCCTTGTGCCACAATGTGGTGAAATACAATGTGGGTGTTAAGTTCACACAAAGTCAGGAGGAAGCATTATTAAGTTAATTGCTAGCAGATTTTAATTGTTTGCTTTCATAACACCTAAATTTAGTGATGTCTGGTTACTATTGATCTCATTTCAAAATATGGATAATTGATTATTTGGCTAATGGGAAAAGTGGGGTTAAATGCCAGATGGTGACTATTCTATGAATTATTGTTCTAACTTTGATTAATATGACAGGGAACTGGAAACTTATTAAAAAGCAGTTGTGTCAAATCATATTAAAAATGCACACTCTTATTGGCAAAGTCTGAATTGATATTGAGCAATGGAGGGTAAAAAGAAATAGTTTTTTTTAAGCTATCTGTTCTGCAAAGTGCTTTTGGAACTTAGCCATATTTATCTAAACACAGCAGCATAGGGTGACTTATAATCACTCATGTCCCTTGTGTGAAGTCCTTAGTACTGCATGGCTTAATTTTCAATATTTGGCAAGTACTGTAATACAATTATTTTGGCTTTCAATGTAATTAATATATTAGCCTTGACTATTGTATGTTTTGACTTATTAAAATCATTTATAGGTAGTTTCAGAAAAACAGCAAATACTCATTGTAATTTAAATATAATTTATGACTCCCTCTTCTCTTCCTCCATAATTTTTGTAATTATTTCTCCTTTTTTGGCTTCTCCAATTCACATATCATTCCCTTGCTAAGTAGTACCATTGTAAACAATTTTACAACACCAAGTTATAGTCCAGCAATTTTATTTTAAATTCACAAGCTTTCGGAGGCTTCCTCCTTCCTCAGGCTTCCTCCTTACCTGAGGAAGGAGGAAGCCTCCGAAAGCTTGTGAATTTAAAATAAAATTGCTGGACTATAACTTGGTGTTGTAAAATTGTTTACAATTGTCAACCCCAGTCCATCACCGGCATCTCCACATAATAAGTAGTACCAAGGGGACCTGTGTCTCAAATTTTATCATTGTTGCTCTAATCAGCTGTGAAGATGTATGTTAAATTGGTCTGTTTGACTTGAGTTCTCTGTCGGGAAGTGGTTCAATTTGAGAGAAATTAGGTCCCTTTCCAGATTACAAACTCGCAATGTAGGACACCTTCATCTTCTATTCCAGGGTGCTGTATATGAGGTGCCGGTGAGAGGAAGAGGGAAGTCAGCACCCCCTCAGTGGTGTTCTAGAAGGTTTGTCATGCCAAAATTTGCAGAACTTTTAGTGCATCAGCTCATCTGGAACAAGGCTATCAAAAATTGGTGTAGTCAATGCACAAGAATGCCTACTTTGCCAGATGTAACAAACTCTATAGGGGTTCTGGACATGCAAGAAAGCAGAGGCACTGGACAGTACATAACCTATGAATCATCAAAAATTTAAAAAGCAGAAAAATTTGTAGGGCTACGGGGAAAAAGAGTGGGGTTGTGAGACTAATTGGACAGCTCTTTCAAAGAGCCAGCACAAGCACGATTGACTGGCCTGCTTCGGAGCTGTATGATCTGAGGACGATACATTTTTTTCCCCCCAACTTTACATCAACCAATGTATTAACGGATTGTTAATCTAATGGCTGTTGCATGAAGTCATTTCACAAAGTAATTCATTTTTGAAGCAGTGAAACATTTTAATGTGATATCTGCTATTTAAAGGATATCTGTAAGATGCATTAGTTTTTAATTCATTCTGTATTTCAAAAAATTTGGTTGTTTTTTGTATGTATCTGTATAATATATTACAAGTCTTGTGTATAGTATGCACGTCCTGTGAGCGTAATACTTGTATGCGGTCACACATGTCTATCAAGATTTAATTTACCTATTCATTATATTTACCTATGATTTGAGTCATCTGAAGTAGGTGGTGTTGCTATATATTCACCTTTTTTTTTTGAGACCTTCCAGCTCTATCTGTAAGAAAGGTGGTGCTGTGTCTACAGTATCCTTTGTCTTAAAGCTGTTACAGTAATGTGCATGTGGCGCAAAACTGCCTGCCCTTCCCTGATGCCACCTCTCATGTATGCTGTTCTCTTTCTCCCAACCTCCCTTACCAGCCCAAAGCTGCATAGTCAGCTGTTGCCAGGAACCAGCTTAAAGTTCTTCTATCCTTTTAAATCAATATTTGATATCTCGTACTTGGACCCATTTCCCACTTCTCCTGCACGACAAGACACTCCCCTCCCCAACCCCCACACGCTGTTACCCATTCTCATTCACACTACACCCTTGTACCCCCAATCTCCCCAAGAATGCCCCCTCAACTTGACCAACCCAAATAGCGGCCACCTCACCTTTCCAGTGTGGCTACACATTGTTCCTGCAACCTATCCCTTATCAACCTGCAACACTATTCTTTGGATTCTAGGCTTTTTAAAAAAGCCTCCCCAAATAACACCCCCATGGGCTGAGATCAAGAACTTGCCATGTAGGAATTGCTTTGAAGAATGTGTTGTCCTGCTGTTTGATGCTTCATGTCAATTGACTAAAGCACTGCACCAGGTCTAGTTTTTTAATTGTTTCACACCTGCCTTCAGTTTTGTGAATTGTATTTGGTTCCATTTAAATGAATATAAGCCTGAAAATGACAGTAGAAAACTTTCAAATATGTTAAAATGCTTGTCAAGTAGAGATCATATGCACCATCACAAAGAGAGTTGTCCCAGGTTGCTCAATGTGGTGGCAATGGCTGGGATGTGTGAGCTGTTTGGTTGGCCATTGGTGGTGTATGACCTAAGCAAATCTGAGAGGGTTGGGGGGGAGAAAGATGGAGGAACAAATAGAGGGAACTTGCTATTTAAAAAAAAATGTTTAATGGTGACACAAATGACAGAAAATAGACACTGGAGTGTTCTGTTAATTTGAAGTTATTTTTACATCAAAACTTCAAATTAATTAGTAATTTAAATTAGTAATTTAAATTACTGAAATAACACCACAGGAAGTTTTTGAAGCACTTAAGAAAAAACTCATTATCCAGTAATTCAAATTGAGTTTGAATTAACAGAAGTAGACTACTGTACAAGTTGTAACTTTTTTGGTGCTGTTGACTGTGTATTTTGAATTAAAAAGATACCATTGCACCATCATAATTGTGCATTTATTCCTCAAGTAGAAATTCATACTTATCTGGCCGCCTTGAGGGCAGGAGAATCTATTTTGCTTGAAATTTTGCAATGCAAGTTGAAACAAAGAGTACAACATGTTTTTCAAATAACACTGGTTATAGTTACTGTAGCATAACATACAGATAGATTAAATTGTGTTTCATTGTTTCTCTGCTGTAAATTTCTAATTAGTTTGAAAAAGTTTCCAGATTAAATTTTGACTCGAGAGAAATCTTTTCATATTACTATGGAAACGTACTATATGCAGTACTTAAATCAAGCAGTAATGTTTGTCTCAACTGCTTTTCACAAGCAGAGATTTGTTTCTGGTATCCTTCTCTACTTGTGCATCAGGATGTATATGCTGACTAGTGGATTTTTATTTAATACCTTTGTTGGAATATTTGCTTTGTTGGAGAGAAATCTAGCAAGCTGCCTAATAAACCCATTGTACAACTCTGCAAATTGGCACAGTTAAATTGAATTTTTTTTTCAGTTTTGAGGTGAAGGGACTCGACCTTCACCTCCCACTCCATCAGTATATATTTATGGGGCTTTTACTGTATGTGAGTTTAGTATTACACTCAATCTTGCATATGGTGTGATGTGAATGAGTGAAATACAAATTTTAACATTTTCACAAAGCATTGAAAATTTCTGGTTTTAATTTTCAGCTGCACAATGTAGATGTTAATCTATGTGATTACTCATTCATAGAATATGTAAGAGAAAGTGTGAAAATGTAAGTGCTGCTACAATGGTTTTTAACCTGATGAACAAGCCTAGTAAGATGAGAAGGAAACAAAGTACTCTTCAAACTCATCTAATAAAAGTGTAAACATAATTATGTCCTTCAGAGAGAGTGCAGTTTTGTGGATCTCTTAATATGTGTATTGCCTATGACTCTCCTTTTTAATTGTATTAATTTACACTTTGTCTTGGCTTTATTATTGTAAAGCACAATTTATTAAAGGACTCTATCATATTTCAAGATGAAATATTTGAAAAATGGCTGTACAATATTGCAGAAAGTCTGCACATCTAAGGTGATCGTCTCTGCATAACCTTGAAGGAGTACAGGTTCTCTAAACCACACTTATTCTTGTTACTATTACTTGGATTGAATCCTAACGATTGATGTGCTAGATCATTAGAACATTCTTGCTCCCTAAGCAGTCAAATTAATGTTCAATAACATTTTATCTCTCCTAAGTTCTTCGTATCCCCAGAGATGGCGCTCTCATTTTAAGATGCATATATATTTATACCGATATCTTTTTGACCCAGTTATAAAACAACTTTTCATTTGAAGTGCAAAGATTTTTGGGGCAAGTCATATGAATTAAAAAAAAGTTACTGTTGAATTTGTAACAATTTTATCAGACACTGGTCTGAATTGGTTCTGCCACCTTTTGAATATGTTGCCTTGTGATTACTTAAAATCCAATTATGTTTGAAGGTTGTCCATCTATTGAGAAAAGGAGTTTCAATTTAATTTGTGCCACATTGATAGAAAAGTGTTTTTTTAAAACTATTTTCTCTTTGTGTGTCCTGCATTTTCTCATCCTTCTCTACAGAGCTACTTAGCCACTACATGCTGTCCTATGGCTAGGAGAATTATGAATGAGATTGTGGGTTAATCTATAAACTGCCATCAATACTGCCACATATATCAGTGGTTATAAGAATGTGCTTTTCTTCTTTTGCAGCTTTCCATTTTTTTAAAAAAAAAGGTCCAAAATAGAAGCATTTAATTTTTTTTAAAAAAACCTTTGTTTTGTGAGGCTGAGGTTGGGTGCAAGTCTCCAATAATATGACTGACATTTCAGAAACAACGCTAATTGCTTTGGCCTGTCTACTCTTTCATTGTTTGTATCTTCCTTTTATATTTATTTAATTTTAGAACCTCCTACAATATTCTGCTGAAAGGGTTGGTAGGCAACCTGATCTTAAACTTCTGTTACACTTCCTATAACTCTGTTTTGCCATGTGTTGCATAAATGAGGCTCGGGTTGACTTCAGTGGAGATATTTAGCCTCCATTCTCTTTCTCTTCCCCCTTTCCTTGGATAACCCAGCCAAGATAGAAGCTTGTTTAATGGAGAGTGCAAGGTTTGACTCCACCTTATTAGTCCATGGTGCACTGTTACAACACTAATGCATTACAATACTGAGTTATTCCAACCTACTTCTTCTGTGCAGTTTATTATGTTAATGGTTGGTTTATGTGAGAGGATAATGTTGGCTGGTAAAGTGTCCAGAAATTTCTTTATCTGTTCTGTCTTAAATTTTATATGCTTATTTTTATTCAAAACTAGAAGTAATTATCCTAGTGCAGGAAATAATATTAAACATACCAACTCTTCAGAACTAATAAGATTTTATCATTTCAATGATCCAGCACCCAAAAATCTGGAACTTGCTGAGCCTGATGAACCATTGTTTTACGATTGATCCATTGGCAAAGCTTAACTTTGAATCCTGCTTATAATCAATCGTTCGCTATTGATGGATCTTTTGCTAAGCTGTTTTAGCATTCATGCTGTTGGCGTGCAGTATTCCTGCTTGCATTCTCTGTATTCATTTGTTGATTTTTGCTACATTCTTTTTTATTTGCCATGCTGTTCAGCCTTTGGATGCAAGAAGATCAAAGGTTTGTGTTATGTTTGCAACAGTTTAGTTTGCACAACATAAAATAATGCAATTTGCTTTTTTCTTTGTGATGTGTAGTGCATTGTGATTAATTTGTGTTTTACTTTAAACGGGGTTAAATTTTGAAGTTTTAATGATTTTAATTGGTGAGAATATTAGATTACGCCTTTCAATAACATTGACTCCACACTACAAAAGACCTTTCACTGGTAAAACAGTACTAGAATTATTTGTATTTAACATCTGCCTAATTGGTTGTTGAGTAGAACATTCGTACTAATAGATCACAAGTTTCTTTTAAATCATTTACGAAATTATGAATTAAAAATTTTAGGTGTAATCTAACATCGCATCGTTTCGTATCCCAAGAAAATACCATATTTGATGGGCAATGAATCACATTGGACTTATTGCATCCTTTATTTCGAGAAATTGTAAGGCTGTAGTTTTTAAAAAAAAAAAATTCTTTCAATCTGGAAACTAACTCATTTTTTGAAAATTTTCTCAAACTCTTCGAACACAAACAGAAACATCCATTCTATACTTTGCATGTGAAGGAGGCATAGAAATTTGTTGTTGGCTTGGCAAAAGTTATGTATATGCTGTCAAATATGGTACAATGGATTGTAACACTTGAACTGTGAGGATTCTACATTTATGTTTTTGAGTGTTTATATTTGTCTTATAGTGAACTGACTTCAATATTAGATAATTCGATTAACTTCACATGAAATCTAAAGGATTTTTAGTTGTAGCAAACTTCTTAAAGACAAACTATGTTGAAACAGTAATTAAACCATTCACATTTGATCTTGTAGCAAATAATCTTGACAGTCTGTTCATAATTTTGTAGAGTGTTTCATAAGATAAGCCACTGCTGGAGATCACTTAAATGGTATATTTCAGATGCATTATATTAAGTAACAGTTTAGGCATAATTTGCTTTAGAGTGCTAAAGTTGGAAAAGATTTTGCCCCATGTAAAGTTAAATCGGCTGTTTGGGCAGCATGATATTGTTAGGAGCCGATTACTAAACAGAAGCCTGCTAATTCTATTGCTGTCTTGCTTGCCTCAGTTACTTGGTGAGTTTTCTCATTTTTAAGCTAGACTATTATATGGCACACTAAAATAGAAAGGTGGTTGGTTTCAGTAGGAAGAGGGGAGAGTTGACCTTAGTCAGTTAGACCGTTATGAATTATGCCTTCATTGAACTGATTAAGTAGCCCCACTGATGGTAGTTGTGGAAAAAGTTTACTTGATAGGCCAAACGCTCACGTCTTACCAGTTGGGGAAGAAGATTTGATAATGAGCTGTCTCCAAAGAGGAGAAATCTCATGTGAAAAAAAGCTGTATTCAGAGTATAAGAGTCATAATTACCCTTGTCACTTAGAATAAAAAACATTAATCGGTACATTTGACATTATGTGAAACCTGTGGATAAATAAAATTTAATTTTAAAACTGAATTCTTTCAAATAAATTCTGACTATAAAACTTGGCAGGCATGGGAAATGCATCCAAATTTGGAAGCATAGATGCTTTTAAAGTTTATTGATGTAATCAGTGTATCCAGAGCATTTTATTCAAGCATCTGTTGAATTTGTTCTCCAGAAAATGTGCATTTTATGCTGTTGCAAAGATTCTGCTCTGTGAATAGTAAAAATTGCTCTTGCTTAGGAGATCTAAAGAATCCTTTGTGGTACAAACTTCTGAAAGTGATTTTTGACATGGAAATGGCTTTGCAAATAGTTTAAAAATAGACTAAGCTAATGGTATTACATTTGGTTTGTAGTTCAACCTATAGAATGTGGTTTTGGAAGAACCATTTGTACAAGTTTTGAGCAATTTGCTTTCATTACTTCTACAGCACCTGCAGATGACCATCCAAGCATTGCAAGATGAACTTCGAACCCAGCGAGATCTCAATCATCTTCTTCAGCAAGAGAACGTTAACCGAGGTGCCGAGCACTATACCATTGAGCTCACTGAGGAGAACTTTCGTAGGTTGCAGGCAGAACATGAACGCCAGGCCAAAGAGCTCTTTCTTTTGAGGAAGACTTTAGAAGAAATGGAACTAAGGATTGAAACACAGAAACAGACATTGAATGCACGGGATGAATCAATTAAGAAACTACTAGAAATGCTGCAGAGCAAAGGTTTGCCTTCCAAATCCATGGAGGAGGAACATGAAAGAAGTCGGAGAATATCTGAGGCGGAATCTCAAGTTAATCATCTGGAGGTACTTCTGGACCAGAAAGAGAAAGAAAACATTCATCTTAGAGAGGTATGATTTACTTTTAATAGTATTGTGTTCCAGCAAAAACTTCTCATTTGAACCCCATGCTATTCATATTTTGGGATTTTAGTAAATCAGTTTCCCTTGGTAGTAAATTGGTTAAATCAAACTCTGAATAGTACTGCGGCAAAGTACTAAAGTCAAATATTCTAGGGATTACCAAAGTAACTTCTGCAATATTTGGATTTGTTGTCCAGGTTTGCAAAAGCAGAAAAATCTGGGAACTGGGTGGTGTAGCGGGATAGACATGGGCCTTTCACCTTTGACATCTAGGATAAAAATCTGGGCACTCAATCCAGTTGCTGATTGGAATGGGCCTATAGCACAAAGCTATCCTTAATTCAGCATTAACTGGCATTCTCACTGGGAGAAGCCACAGGATGGCTGTTGTGGAAAATGGAAAAAATGTCACACAGGTGCAGTAGGGGATGCTTTTCTGAGGCGAGGGCTGGGGCATGTTGTTGAGGCAGAGTAGGGGGAGTTTTACTCTACATCTGGCTGTGCCATACGTGACCTGGGAATGCTTGATGCTGATACTCTGCCTGAAATGGGAGGAGTTCCATTCCCTAGCACTAACATCTCAAAAAGAAAACAAAAATCTACCTTTATTATATGTTCGGCATATGTTTGCACTTGTGACAAGTAACACTCTTTAGCGACACCTATTTCTGTTGCACCTTTCTGTTACAATTAAACTGAGTATTCTTTTTACTTGGCTCCTGAATTCTCCAAAGTTAGCTTCCTCCAAAATAGACAGTGCTGTTGCTTACATATCTGAGACCTCCCTGTTGTGCCCAAATTAGGTGGTGATGTCTGCAGACTGTAAAATGTGTTCTGTGATCCTGTGCTTTCCTGCCTTCACAATGGCCTTCTCCCGCTGTATGAACCTGCTTCCCTTGACCTGTGATCCAGTACCTCTGAGAAAAGTTGTGTTCCTGGCTGTGGCTGGGATTTGACTTCCCTGTACTCTGACACTCAACAACCCTTTGCTCAATGCTCCCAAGCCCACAAGATTCCATCCCAGTGCTCCTACATCCCAAGCTCACTGCCATGTTTCAGGATTTTTGACTGTTTTCATGGTAAGCTCGTTATATAATGTATGTTAAAAAATGCTACTTTTAAGTTAAATTCAGGTCTTGTATTAAATTCACAGAAGAGCTGGTAAATGTAGATTAGGATTCAGACAAAGCAACTGAACCAGAGTGATTTAGAAAATGAATGTTAATTTGGGCATTCCAGTGATCCTTGTCTACTATTGTTGGGTTGACCCTATTCATGTGAGCTCAGTAGGGATAGTTTCCAGGGTAGTTTGGTTAGAATTCACTCTGGGGGGAGGGGGGAGTGTGTTTAAAGGTAGCCTGTTTTACGGACAGGCCAACAGATGAATTACTGAACGGGAAAGTAGTCAAAAGGACTGCCCACCCACTTCTCGTCGTCAGAAGTAACGAAAAGAGGAGGAAAAAACCTTGTTTAAGATCAGTCGTTCAGGATGGTCTGCTGAGAGAAAGGACTTGTGCCATCCAAGCCTATGTAAGCCTTGGTCTTATTAATAAGAGGGGTCGGGGGGAGAGAAGGCTTCAGGTTAGGGTACATTTTTAAGTCTAAAGAAAAAAAAGTCAAGGCTGTAGAACAGAGTAGCGATTTGGGTAAAAGCAAGCAGAGTGCGCCAGGAAGGGACAGAGTATTTAACAAAGGTAATAGGGCATTAGTGACTAAGGTCACATCAGGGAAAAATAGTTTAAAAAGTTAAAATTGAAGGCACTATATCTGAATGCACAAAGCACTCATAACAAGATAGATGAATTAATGGCACAAATGGAGATAAATGGGTTTGATCTCGTAACCATTGCTGAAATGTCGTTGCAGGGTGACCAAGGTTGAGAACTAAATATTCCGGGGTACTTGACTTTTTTTAGAAAAGATAGGCAAAATGGAAAAGGAGGGGTGGGTAGCCCCAATAATGAAGGATGAGATGAAGGCGGTAGTGAGAGTGAATCTTAGCTCAGAAAATTGGGATATAGAATCAGTATAGGTGGAGCTAAGAAATAACAAGGGGCAGAAAACACTAGTGGGAGTAGTTTATAGGCCCCGTAACAGTAGTTATAGTGTTGGACAGGGTATAAATCAGGAAATTAGAGGATCATGTAACAAGGGTAATGCAATAATCGTGGGGGACTTTAATCTTTATATAGACTAGGAAACCCAAATTGGCAAAGTAGTTTGGAGAACGAGTTCATGGAATGCATTCAAGACAGTACTTCAAGGAACCAATTAGGGAACAGGCTATTTTAGACCCAGTATTGTGTAATGAGACAGGGTTAATTAGTAATATAGTTAAGGATCCTCTGGGGTAGAGTGATCATAATGAAAGAATTTCCTATTGAGTTTGAGAGTGATATAGCTAAGTTCGAAACTAGGGCCTTAAATTTAAACAAAGCCAATTACGTAGGTATGAGGGGTTAGTTGGCAATGGTAGTTGGGAAATTAGATTAAAAGACATGACGGTAGATAAACAGTGGTGAGCATTTAAAGAAATAATTCATAATTCTCAATGAATATAGATTCCCTTGAGGAATTAAAGTAGTAAGCCTGAGGATTGGGAGGGTTTTAGAAATCAGCAAAGGCTGACCAAGAAATTGATAGAGGGAGAAAATTAAATGAGAGTAAATTAGCAAGAAATATAAAAACAGATTGTGAGAGCTTCTACAAGTATGTAAAAAGGAAGAGATTAGCGAAAGTAAACGTGGGTCCCTTAGAGGCCGACACAGAAGAAATTATGTTGGAAAATAAGGAAATGGCAGAGATGTTAAACAAATATCTTGTATCTGTTTTCACAGTAGAAGACACAAAAAAATAGTGGGGAACCCAAGGGTCTAATGAGAGTGAGGAACTTAAAAGTAATTAAGATTAGTAAAGAAAAAGTACTAGAGAAATTAATAGGACTAAAAGCTGACAAATCCCCAGGACCAGATGGCCTACATCCTAGGGTTTTAAGAGGTGGATGCATTGGTTTTGATCTTCCAGAGTTCCCTAGATTCTAGAATGGAGCCATGGATTGGAAGGTAGCAAATGTAACCCCGCTATTCAAGAAAGGAGGGAAAGATAAAACAGGGAACTACAGGCCAGTTAGCCTGACATCAGTAGTAGGGAAAATATTAGAATCAATTATTAAGGACGTAGTAACAGGGCACTTAAATCATCATATGATTAGGCAGAGTCAACACAGTTTTATGAAAGGGAAATAGTGTTTGACAAATCTATTAGAATTTTTTGAGCGTGTAACTAGCTGGGTAGATAAGGGGGAACCAGTGGATGTAGTATATTTGGATTTTCAAAAGGCATTCGATGAGGTGTTACACAAGATTAGGGCACATGAGATTGGGGGTAATATATTAGCATGGATTGAGGATTGGTTAATGGACAGAAAACAGAGTAGGCATAAACTGGTCATTTTCGGGTTGGCAGGTTGTAACTAGTGGAGTGCCGCAAGGATCAGTGCTTGGGCCCCAGCTGTTTACAACATATAATTAATGACTTAGATGAGGGGACTGAGTGTAATGTATCCAAGTTGTTGACTATACAGAGCTTGGTGGGAAAGTAAACTGTGATGAGGACGCAAAGAGGCTGCAAAGGGATATTGGCAGGTTAAATGAGTGGGCGAGAAGGTGGTACATGGAGTATAATGTGGAGAAATGTGAAATGATCCACTTTGGTAGGAAGAATAGAAAAGCAAAATATTATTTAAAAGGTAAGAGACTAAGAAATGTTGGTATTCAGAGGGATTTAGGTGTCTTTGTACATGAATCACAAAGTTATCATGCAGGTACAGCAAACAATTAGGATGGCAAATTGTATGTTAGCCTTTATTGCAAGGGGGTTGGAGTATAAGACTAAGGAGGCCTTGCTGCAATTATATTGGGCTCTGGTGAGACCACATCTGGAGTACAGTGTACAGTTTTGGTATCCTTACCTAAGAATGGATAGACTTGCCTTAGAGAGGTTGCAATGAAGGTTCACTAGATTGATTCTGGAATGAGAGGGTTGTCCTATGAGGAGAGATTGAGTAGAATGGGCTATACTCTCTGGAGCTTAGAAGAATGAGAGGTGATCTCATTGAAACGTATAAAATTCTTAGAGGGCTTGCAGGGTTGATGCTGAAAGGCTGTTTCTCTGGCTGGAGAGACTAGAACTAGGGATCATGGTCTTAAGATAAGGGGCCAGCCATTTGGGACCAAGATGGCGTTGGATAAGTGTGAAGTTATCCACTTCGGAAAGAAAAACAGAAAGGCGGCGTATTATTTAAATGGTGAAAGATTGGGAAATGCTGATTGTAGAAAGGGACCAGGGTGTCCTTGTACACCAGTCACTGAAAGCAAACATGCAGGTGCAGCAAGCAGTTAGGAAGACAAATGGTATGTTGGCCTTCATTGCAAGAGGAACTGAGTACAGGAGTAAGGATGTCATACTGCAGTTATACAGGGCCTTGGTGAGACCACACCTGGAGTATTGTGTGCAGTTTTGGTCGTCTCACCTAAGAGAGGATATACTTGCCATAGAGGGAGTGCAACAAAGACTCACCAGACTGATTCCTGGGATGGCAGGACTGTCGTATGAGGAGCGATTGGGTCGACTCATGTATTCACTCGAGTTTAGAAGAATGAGAGGGGATCTCATTGAAACATATAAAATTCTGACAGGGCTAGACAGACTGGATGCAGGGAGGATGTTTCCCCTGGCTGTGGGGTCCAGAACTAGGGGTCACAGTCTCAGGATATGGGGTAGGACATTTGGGACTGAGATGAGGAGAAATTTCTTCACTCATAGGGTGGTGAACCTGTGGAATTCTCTATCACAGAAGGCTGTGGAGGCCAAGTCACTGAATATATTTAAGAAGGAGCTAAGATAGATTTCTAGACGTAAAAGGCATCAAGGGGTATGGGGAGAGAGCGGGAATATGGTATTGAGATAGAGGATCAGCCATGATCATATTGAATGGCGGGGCGGGCTCGACGGGCCGAATGGCCTACTCCTGTTTCTATGAGATGAGGAAAAATGCCTTCACTCGAGGTTATGAATCTTTGGAATTCTCTACCTCAGAGGGCTGTGGATGCTCAGTCGTTGAGTATATTCAAAACTGAGATCTGTAGATTTTTGGATACTAAGGGAATCGAGGGATATGGGGATCAGGTGGGAAAGTGGAGTTGAGGTCGAAGATCAGCCGTGATCTTATTAAATGGTGGAGCAGTCTCGAGGGGCCATATGGCCTACTCCTGCTCCTATTTCTTATATTCTTATGTCTGCTTTGATACTAAGCTGACCAAAAGCAAGTATTAATCAGCCCACTAATCCAGGGAAAGGCAGCTTGGTTTATCATTTTTCTTTTTCACGAGGTGGTGATTCGAAGTTGAGTGCAGTGAGTGAGTTTAGATTTATAACTTTCATTCTGTACGTTCCCTTGCTGTCTGTGTAATAAAGCAGCCTAATGTTTTGTATCTGGCTTTATCTCACTGAAATCTTCAGTCGACCTACTGAAAGATTGGTGAAGCACACGAGGCACGTATGAAAGATATGATGTTCAGATCACAAGGGGGTACTATCGGCTTGGAAATTGCGCTGAGTGGCAAATGAACCTCTCCCGTCGCTCGTTTAGTCATAAACTCACTGGCAAACTATTTGGGGATTCTGGGCGCCAACTTGCTTCGATGGTGAGCTACAATTATTGCAGCGGTCTTTCTCGGGCTTTTGTGAGCTGAGAGCAGGGAAAGGATCTGTCTCTCCCTTCAACCAATCAGCTTGAAGCATCCTTGACAAGCTACGCAGTCAGAACCAGGAAATGAAAGGTACAACAGTGAATTCAAATGTAAAATCAGTTAGAGAAAGCAAAATAAAGGGAGGGTAAGATTAAAAGACAGAGATACGAGACAAAGAAAATTTGAAAAAAAATTTTTTTTTTTTTTTTAAATGTCCACCAACAATTAATATTGGGAGGAATGAGACTCTACCTTTTTAATAATTTTCAGTGCCAGAGAGGTGGTTTGGCAGTCATTAATACTTAACAGCTGTTAAGTTAGTTTAGCCTGATATAACTCAGCGTGCCTTTTTTCTGGTGAGATTAGTTAGTTTCCAGCTGGGCAGGAGAGCCAGTTCGCGTGGGTCCATTCATTGCAGCCAGCTAGATCTCTTTACCGCAAAGCTTTCAGAGAAGCAGGGAGTCAGGTGGAGCAATTTCCGCGTTTGACTGCGCACGTGCGTTCTCTGGACTTGCTGTTCCATTTTCCCTGAAATAACGGTGAGCGTTGTTTGGATTGCCATTATTTTACGAGCAATTTCCAGGCCGTTGTTACCCTCCTGGGTTTAGGCTATTGTATGATTAGATATTTTGCTGTATAGACACATTCCTGAAATTAAGACGTGGAGAGTAGCTTACAGGATTTACTAGCACTGTTGAAGCTGAGTGAATATCTAAGGCAGACCTGAAATTTGTAACAACCATCCTTCCATTACTGCCACATCCCAGATCTTCCTCTCCTTCCCTCCCTCACTCCTCATCAGCCCTGTTCCCGTGCTGCTACATCTTGTACCTTCAACCAGCCTCCTACTCTGCCATTTCCTGGAAGATATTTTCTACCATCTTCCTCCATATCCTGGACTGCTTTCATAAAAATTAAAACTAAGGGGGGTGGGGGGGTGGGGGGGAGGGGGGTGCGGCCAAGCTATTCAATTGAAATACAATTATCCCGTGGGTTTTGTTTTGAATGTAAATTTAATTGGCAGCAATATTTGAGATTGAGCTGCATATTGTCCTGATTAGATTTTGAAAATATATCCCATTCTGTCTTCAGTTTGTGTGGTGAGTGTCTGTGGGCCAGGTCAGCCCTACATACAATGACTGACTATTTTCCTCTTCTGTTTTGGATTTTGAATAAAACCCAACATTTCAAAATGTTGTTTTGGAAACCACCATAAAGGAATAGTTGGTTGCGTTTGAGTAACATCTGCTTAAATCATAATGACCTATATATTGCTGTCATGCTGAATGAATCCCAAGTTCCTTTATCAACCCAAATCTATGGATTAGCTAGCCAGGTAATGCATGAGATCAAAACTAAAATATAGTTTTGCCAGTTTTCTGTAAGGTGGTCTCTGAATAGCCAGTTTGTAGCACATATTTTATATCTCATGCTGTAATGTTTTGGTTTCCACCAAATAGATGGATCAGTTATTTAAAGATGTTCCCACAGGTCATGTTTTGTGTGTATAGGGTGGAGCCGAAGAAGTTTACCTCTTTCAATGCATTCTTTCTTGTGTAAACAATTTTACAACACCAAGTTATAGTCCAGCAATTTTATTTTAAATTCACAAGCTTTCGGAGGCTTCCTCCTTCGTCAGGTGAACGATTTTCACATCGTTCACCTGACGAAGGAGGAAGCCTCCGAAAGCTTGTGAATTTAAAATAAAATTGCTGGACTATAACTTGGTGTTGTAAAATTGTTTACAATTGTCAACCCCAGTCCATCACCGGCATCTCCACATCATTCTTTCTTGTGCAAACTGTTAACAAGATAATCATTTTCAGGCACATATACTTTGTGTACTTTTGTTGATGACCTATGCTCTTTGCCTCTGGGTTCCTGCCAGTTGCAGGTCCAGTGCTTTGGATTAAGGTTCAGCAACACTGGCATGCAAGCCACACAGTTCTGTAATTAGCTTCCATTATAAAAGCTTGCAAGTCTTCAAAATGGTTGGCACAAGATGAGTTTGTAAAATTATTGTGATACGAATGTGGACCACGACAGCGTTAATTTTTCAATTACATTTTATGACTGATTCATTGGCATATGTCTACTAATGAATGTTTGAGCTTTAGACCACTTGGAGGTACTGATGCACGATTATATAGTTACTGTTGCAAGCCAAGACTAATTGGTTTGGAAAGTGCCCAAAGCTTATAGACTCCAAGTTTGTAAGCCTGTGCAGTATTTTCCTATTTATGTTTCACTTCTTGCATGCAAAGAATTAGAAGTGTTCTGAGCATTCTTTTCTGTCGTTTCCTTTTCCTTAATTTATAAAGTGGTACTGTGCGTTCCCACTAAAATAACTGCATTCCTTAACTGCAACATGAATTACAGCTTAAATGGATTGCAGGAATCGTTAACTTCATTCTATTCCAGCACCAGGATCAATATTTGACCAAGTTCAAATTTAAATGTTTCAGTGGGGTTAGGGGGAAATGTTGCGTCAACTGTTTTGTTTGGACAAATGTAAGGAGTCTTACAACACCAGGTGACGAAGGAGGAAAGCTCCGAAAGCTTGTGATTTCAAATAAAGCTGTTTGACTATAACCTGGTGTTGTAAGACTCCTTACATTTGTCCACCCCAGTCCATCACCGGCATCTCCACATCATGTTTTGTTTGGGTTATATGTTGCTTTCAGATCAGCTTGTCTCGTAGCTGGAAGTGATAGTCACTGCACAGGCAAATTGAGAGAGAGAATAAAGATTGGAAGTGGGTGGAAAGAGGAGTAAGATGGAATTACAGTAGCCCCTGACATTACCTTGGCAAATAAATATTTTAATAATGAATACTTGTTTCAATGGAGACCATGAGCAAGGCCGTAGCACCATGAAAAAAGCGGTTGCCCAAAGTGGGAAGGTGAAGAGTTACATGCAGGAATGTAGTAGTAGTAGTGAGAATAGAAGACGGTCACTTTTGTAACCGTTGACATGAATTCTGTATGGTATGTTGCCTCCCAGGTGAAACAGTAAAAGATGTAACAGAGTTGATACACAAGCTCTTGGAGAAGGAGTGGGATCAGCCGGAAGTCGTAGTTCATATCCGCACCAATAACAGGGAAGAATAGGATTCAGCTCCTGCAGAAAGAATTCTAGGAGTTCAATAAATTAAAAAGCAGGATCTTTAAGGTAGTAATTTCCACATTACCACCAGTACCAATAGTCAGTACAGGAATAGCCAGATTGGAGAGGTAAATAAATGGCTAGAGAAATTGTGTAGGAAGTTAGGATTCAGAAACTTTAAAAAAAAGCACTAAAGAGATGAAGGAGACAAGCTTATAGTGGTGAATGTGGTAATGGCAGAGATATTAAATAAATACTTTTGCAGTTTTCAAAGAGGAGGTGGATATTGGGATTGTAGAATCATTGGGTGTAGAACAGTTAGTAGAGATTCTGGGGGTAATTTTAACACCCAAGCACATGTGTGCTGGGGGCAGGAGGGAAGGTAAAAATTGTAAAAAAAAACATGTAAAACTTGACCCCAATCCACCTACTTCCGGTTTTAACAGAGGTGGATTGGGGGGTGGGGGGTGGCGAGTGACTAACCCGCGCTCAGGAAGCGGGTTGGTCACTAAAATCTTTTAAGGAGGCTGCGTGCCTCCATTTTAAGTTTTTTATTTTTTAACTCCTGGGGGCTGGGATTCCCGGCCTTCTGATTCGCGCCACGTAATAGGAGGTGAGAAAGACCAGATCAACGGGTGAGTGCCTTTTATTGCACTGCTTGTGGGCTAGAAGGAGCAGGAGTGTTTCCTCCAGGCCCAACAAGCTTACCTGCCGCAATCCGACATATGCGAACGACAGCCGGACCGATGATCGATGTCGATGGGGGACCACCCCACTCCCCCCATCGACATCGATCAGGAAACATGCTGAAAAAGTTTTAAAGACATCCTTATGTCAACATGGTCAGGACTTCTGGGAAACCCGTACTTCCTGGTTTTCTGGCCACCAAACCTCCTTTTCCCCCCCGCCTCCCCTTGTAAATATTGGGGCCTATTATTCAAAAAGAATGGTGCTAAAGAAGTTGCTCAAAATGTAAGGTACACAAATCATAGGGATATGATCTTCTACTTAAGAGAATCCCTTGGGAAGAAGTAGTGGAGGCTCTGACTATAATTTTCCAAAATTCTGTGGAAAAGAAAATTGTGCCAGAGAACTGGAGGGTGGCAAATGTGACCCCTCTTCAAAAAAGACTGGGATAAGCCAGGAAATTAAAAGCCAGTTAGTCTCGCTTCAGTTATAAACTGCAATTAAATTAATAAACACTTTCATAAACTTGAGCTAATCAGAGTCAGTCAACAGAGGTTTCTGCAGGATAGGTTGTGCTTGACCAACCGTAGACAATTTTGTAAAGAAATAATGGAGAAGATAGCTAAGTCATTGTAGAGAAGTGGTTTCTACGGATTTTCAGAAAGCATTTGATGAAGTGCTGCATTGATATGGACTGTCCTGATTCCCTGATGGTTTACTGGGTAAAGGTGCTGAGTCTCTGTGGTTTAGTCACTAAACAGTTATTGCGTACGAGCGCGTCTCATCCTTTCCTGATGCACGTTGCTTTTGCGTGGGTTCTTGCGCAATATCGAACAGCACAGTGAAACCCAGCAATTCACCCTTAAGATCTCAGTTATCAGCCTTCCTCAGCTACTGGTCTAAGTTACCCCTGTGGCAGTTTTGTCTTGCTTTATCCTCTTTATAGCAGGCAGCAAAAATCTCCATGGAAAACCAGTCTTTTTAAGCCTCCACAGTAGAGCCCTTTCCTGCCTTCATGCATGACCGCTGCATGTGTGGGGGATAAACATTAATACAGATGGGTTGGGATGAATGGCCTGTTTCTGTGTTGTAATTTCTATGTAATTATCTTTGCTACGAAGCTCTTATTAAATAGAATGGCATATGGAATTAATGGGATAGAGAGATAGTTGGAGGCAGAAAGCAAAGAGGAGGGACAAAAGGAAGTTTCTCAGACTGGAAAGATGTGGCAAGTGGTGTGCCACAGGCAGCCATGTTGGGGTTGCTCTTACCTTTGTACACATAAATGTATAAAATTAGGAATTGAGGGATAACTATTAAAAAATTTTCTGATGACACCAAATTGGAGGTATGGCAAATTGTGACTAGGATAGTGAAATGCTGCAGGAGGACATAGACCAACTGGATGGCCAAATAGGTGGTGGATATAGGGAAATGTAAAGTGACATATTTTGAATACCATGATACTCAAATATTATCTGCAATCTGAGAGAAAATTTAATGGCAAAATGGAATTCATATTATGAACATAGGAACAGAAATATGCCATTCAGCCCCTCGAATCTGTTTTGCCATTGTATTAGATTGAATGCTGACCTCTACTTCAACTCCATTTACAGCCTTTGTTCCATTTGCCTTGATACCCTTACTAAAACAAATCTATCGATCTCAGTCTTTAAAATTTCAATTGACCCGGCATTCATCTCCTTTTGAAGGAGAGTGTTCCACGTTTCCACTACCCTTTGTGTAGAAAAAGTGCTTCCTGATTTCACTCCTAACTGGCCTAGCTCTAATTTTGAGATTATGCCTTTGTTTTCTGGATTCCCACCAGAGGAACTAGTTTCTGTGTATCCACCCTATCGAATCTCTGTCATTTCAAACACCCCTGCCCCTCAACCTTCTAAACTCAAGAGAATACAAATAAGTTTATGCCACCTATCCTCATAGCAACCCGTTTAGCCCCAGTATCATTCTGGTGAATCTGTGCTGTACCCCCTGAAAGGTCAGTATATCTTTCATGGAGGTCTGGTGCCCAAAACTGAATGTAGTACTCCAGATGGGGTCTGACCAAGGCTCTACAACTGAAGCATCAGTTCCTCACTTTTTTGTATTCTAATCCACTTGAGACAAAGGCCAGCATTCCATTATTTTTTTCTACTTTTTGTACCTGTACACTAGTGCTTGTTGTTTTGTGTACATGGACACCTAAATCCCTTTGCTCCTTCACAGCCCCTGGTATCTCACCATTAAGAAAATATTTATATTTGTCTTTCATCCAAAGTGGATGACCTCACACTTCACCACATTGAATTCCATCTGCCATAGTTTTGCCCACTCTCTTAATTTATTCATTTCCCTTTTGAAATTTCCTGCTATCATCTACACAACTTACTGTGCTCCCTATCTTAGTGTCATCTGCAAACTTGGATGTACAACTCTATTTCCTTCATCAGTCATTTTTCTGTATTTTGGAATATATATAATTGTGAAAACCTGAGGCCCCAGTACAGATCCCTGGGGAACACTACATGTCACATCTCGCCAGTCAGAGAACCCTTTATCCCTACTTTCTGTCTCCTATCTCCCAACCAATTACCAACCCATGAAGCATCAGACCATGATTTCAAGAAGGCTTTCAACTGCAGGTATGCCCACTCATGAAAAACTTTGAAATTGGAAATCTTAGCAATGATTTGAGGATACTGTAGCAATTTTTTGAATGAAAAATGTAAGCTGATTGATTTATTTTGTAATGCAGTTCTCTGGGACAGGAGCCCAATTAAATTCTTAATGCATGAAGCAGTTTTCATTGTGGAATACACCTCTCTTAGATCTAAGCTCCTTAAATATTATGTTACTTTATGAATATAAATCACTTATTGTTGCATGTGAAATGTGGAGGGGCTGAAATCTTGCATGAATAGAGATTAGAAATAGATTAATGAGCAGCTATTCGTAGATGCCAGCTGCTGCTGCAGTTCATTCTAACTGTTCTCCACATGACTCCTATTTTACTGATTGATATCCCCATTTAGAGTTGTTTATGCATTAAAAAGTTGGAGTTTACCAAGGGGGAAAACTTGCTTTACAAGATGAATTGTAAAAAAAAATGCATACAGTTTGATCTATTTTTTTCTGCTGTATTCACCATGTACAGTGTATTGCCAAACGAACATTAATGCAACCAGAGAGCTCATTTAGTACTTGGCTGTGAGAGGTGAGGGTTAAATATGCATCCAATGGAGTATCAAACTTGTATAATGTGAAGTTCTCACTGAATCGTAGGCATTGTGTCTCTGGGATACGGAGAGCCAACTTCACAAAACTGATGTGAGTTTAAGGCCTGTTTTCAATCTTTTGCCTTGAGCTGCCATGTCCGATTGAAAATAAGAGATGCACCAATTTAAAGTGCGATAGCTGAACTTTGATTGCAATTGATCCCAGATGAATGGAGAAATACAATGTCGTAGTTTCATTCTCTGATGTTGGCCCTCATCCTATGGAGAAAGTCTTTTTTTATCCTGGAGTTTTATCTGAACACATGCTTGTATTGTTCCTTCAAGTTGCTTTGGGGGAAAAAAGGAAATTTTGTCAACACTTTTGTCAAGTGTATAAATATAATTTTGTGCAAAGGAAACTGATTTTTGTTAGTTTGCAGAGAGACACTAGATGGCACTTATGTTCGTATTTATATCTTGCATTCCAAGGATTTCAAAGTACAGAATAATTTCTAAGCCTGCACAATTGAGTAAAGTGTTTGCAGCTTTTAAAATGTCACTATTTTTATTTGATGCTTTTACGATCCATCATCTCAATTATGTCAGCCAATTTGGATTAGGATTTTAAGGAAATCTGCTGCTCGCATTTAAGTGTGTCAGGTTTTTTTTTGCTCGTCTTATACGTATAACTGGACGCAGGAGCTGATTACCAAAGGAGAGTTGAGAGTAGCTGCCCTTCCTATCAAGGCAGCATTTGACCAGGTACGGCACCAAGGAGCCCTGGCAAAACTGTGGTCAGTTGGGGTAACCCTCTAGTGGATGGCGTCATACCCGACACAAGAAGGATGGATCTGTTTGTCAGAGGCCAGTCATTGCAGCCATAAGGTACCCCTAGGAAGTCCTCAGGGAAATGGCCTTGACCCAAGCATCTTCAGCTGTTTTATCAATTACCTTAACCCCCTCCCCCCATCATAAGGTCAGGAGTAGAACTGTTGGTTGACAATTCTAGAGTGTTGTGCTCTATTCACTCTCGTCTGGTAATGAAGTAGCCCAAGCCAGCCTACAGCAGGAACTGAACAGCATCCACACTTGGGCTGACAAGTGCCACAAAAGTATCAGGCAATGACCATCTCAAACAAGAGAAAGCCCAACTACATCTCCCTGACCTTCCATGGTACTGCCATTGCTGAATACCCACCATCAACATCCTGGGCATTAGCATTGGCCAGAAGCTTACCTGGGCCTGTCATATTAAAAATGTGGCTATAATAGCAGGCAGAGGCTGGATAATCTACGGTGAGTGGCTCATATTCTGACCTCTTAAAGCATTTCCATCATCTACAAGGCTAAAGTCAGGAATGTAATGGAATACTCATTAGTCACTAAGATGGATGCAGCTGCAACAACATTCAAGCAGCTTAACACAATTAAAGGCAGAGCAGTCTGCTTGATCGGTGCCCCCGCTGCTGGACCCCATATCTACTCCTCCACCACCGGCACAATGTGGTTTGCAGTATGTATGATTTACTGCAGCAACTCCCACGGTTCTTCAACAGCACCACCTTACCCTGCTACCTCTACCACCGAGAAGGACGAGCAGCAATGTTGTGGAAGCACCACCACCTCGAAGTTCCCCTCCAAGACACACACCATCATGACTTGGGCATAAACCACTATTTTTTCAGCATCATTGGGTCAAAATCCTGGAATTCCCTATCTGACACCGTGGCGGGAGTACCATCAACACAAGGACTACAGTGGTTCAAGGCAAAGGCCCACCCACCACCACCTTAGGGAACTAGAAATGGTCAATGTGCAGCTTTGCTCATAACCCAAAAAATAATAAAGATTGTAATTTTCCTTTTGAAATGATCAAGTGACTAAATATTGAAAGAATTACGAGCATATTGATGGCACCCAACAACTTTAATTCCGTTAAATTGGGATGCATATATAACAGGACAACTGGAATGTGTTGTCACCTACTGGGGGAAAAAATAATTTTGCTGTCCATGCTGCACGAGCCCTATTGTTCCCACACAACCATCTCCATGTAGGAGAACAGGTATGGCATAAATTTCTTTCAAAAAAACCAAGAATCATAATTTAAGTTGTAATAAACTGTTGAAGAAGCAGGTTTTTTAAAAGAAAAAATAATGGTTAATTTTGGCAATGTTAATTGCGATTATTTTGGAAAATGTTTTGTCATGAAGGTGAGGGATTTTAGTGCCGGGAAATGAAACACTTCACAATTTCAAGGTCCCTGTGTCTGCATTAGGGCTTGGTCAGGTATAGTCCAGCTAGATGCTGTTCTTAAAAATAAAAAGAACAAATTTGCAAACAGTCCTAAGTGTAGTGGAATCAAACAAACTGAGCTCTTCAATGAGAGGCAGATACCTGTTAGCGATGACCTACAGCTCATAAGAAACTAAGAGGAGGAGAGCTGGCTATTCAAAAATTATTTAGAGATACAGGTTGGCATTTAGATTTGTGACCTTTTATTTTGTCCTTCAAGGAAATCTCTGATTAGAATTTCTACAGTACTCTTCAATAGTCCCATCTGCCAAAAACGTTTTCATCACCTTGAAACTTACAGCATCTTCCATTTCCACGTGTTCCCTAGGGAGGTTATTGCATAATTCATCACCCTCTGTGCAAAGAAATATTTACTTTTACTCATCTAGGTTTGAATCGTATACTTTGCTCCTCATTGTTGTCGTCTAAGGGCTTATCCATAAGAGGATGTTGCCATTACAGTTCAGGGCTCTCGCTTGTGCCTCATCAGCCATAAGGTCCGTGCTATTAAGGAGCAATTTTATGATGTCATCCCATCTTCTTCTGGGTCTGCCTTGTGGCCTCTTTCATGTTGATGGTTTGGTGATGAGTGTTCTGGCAAGATTCCAGACTCTGGGTGGTGCATGAGGTGTCCATACCAGAGGAGCTGGTAACAATCAACCACTGGGACAGTGGTGGTTCGTTAGTCAGGTTGTGTAGAGACTCACTTTGTCCTTGGGCTTAATCTTTAATAGTGTGCAACGCAACCTAGAATCAAATCCATCGATTCGCCTGGCGCTTGTGTTGATATTGAACGTATTTCTGGGAACCAATTTATTTATTCTGTTTAAGATTTTAAGTATCTTAAATCACATCTAAACCACCTTTTTTCCACCAGTGTAAATATTCATAGTATCTATGGTCTTTACTAATAGCTCTAGTGTAAAAAGTCTTAATTACTCTGTGCTGAGGTTAAGGAGTGACTTCACTGAGGTCTGAAAGATAATGAAAAGTTATGATATAGTAAATAGTAATCAATTGTTTCCACTGGTCAGTGAGACCGTATGAGATGGCACAAATTTAAGATAGTCATAAAGAATTGAAGGGGATGTTAGAAAAGGCTTCTTTGTATGGAGAATGTAGAATTGTTACCCATAATGGTTTGTGATGTGGAGATGCCGGTGATGGACTGGGTTGACAATTGTGAACAATTTTACAACACCAAGTTATAGTCCAGCAATTTTATTTGAAATTCACAAGCTTTTGGAGGCTTCCTCCTTCCTCGGGTGAATATACTGCTTCTATTTCTTAATGCCTCATCATTCTTTCTTTCAGGTTCCTTTCTATTATTTGATCCATTATCAATATTGAACTTAAATACTTTGTTTTCTGGTTATCGTTCCAATTCATTTTATAAACTGGCATCACAGTTGCTTCTCTAGTCCCTAAAAATGTTTGTCAGGATGTGAGCAATTTCATTGCCACTTTCTTTTAATACTCTACCATTAAGTTCATTAGGGCTGGGTGCTTTGCCCATTTTTAATTCCTTTTTTTAAGTACCTAAAGAAGGATATACTTGCCTTAGAGGTGGTGTAATGAAGGTTCACTAGATTGATTCCTGGGATGAGAGGATTGTTCTATGAGGAGAGATTGAGTAGAATGGGCCTATACTTGCTGGAGTTTAGAAGAATGAGAGGTGATCTCATTGAAACATATAAGATTCTGAGGGGGCTTGACAGGGTAGATGCCGAGAGGCTGTTTCCCCTAGCTGGAGAGTCTGGAACAACGGGGCATAGTCTCAGGATAAGGGGTCGGCTATTTAGGACTGAGATGAGAAGGAATTTATTCACTTGCTTGTGAATCTTTGGAATTCTCTACCCCAGAGGACTGTGGATGCTCAGTCGTTGATTATATTCAAGGCTGACATCGTAGATTTTTGGACTCTAGGGGAATCGAGGGATATGGAGATCGGGCTGGAAAGTGGAGTTGAGGTCGAAGATCAGCCATGATCTCATTGAATGGTGGAGCATGCTCGAGGGGCCGTATGTCCTACTCCTGCTCATATTTCTTATGTTGTTTTCATCTCTAAACTTTCTGTGGCCAATTTCTGTGTCAACTTATTTTTTTGTCTTGCCATTCATATTCTAGCCCTCTTTGGGAAGGCAGTCTTGAAATTCATTTGTAAACAGTGATACAAAGAAGTTATTACATCACTGAGGATTTCTACTTTTTACTGTGCTGCACAAATGGTGCATTTTGTCATTGGTGCATTTTGTCAGGAAATGTTTTTAGGGATTGAGGTAGTATTTTAATTTCTGCCACATAATACTTATTTATTTGACTCATTTAATACCCCCTCTCGATTTGTCTGTGCAAAATTCCAAATATTATGTCAATAGAGGATCACAGGAGCTCCTTTTTGCTTCAAACAAGTGAAGCCAAAAAAACTACTTTTGCAAATTCTTTCCTTTGCTAAAATGATTATTTTGAAATTTGACTTGTTTGGAATTCATCTTGTACAAAAATGAATAATTCAATGCTGCACTAAGGAAGACTGTGTATAATTAATATATGTCAACTTTATATTTGTATAGGACATTAATTACATTTAAAGTAAATTGTTTGACCTTCCTGTGATGAATCCCAGTTGCAATTTACTAATGCTGAGGAGTACTGTTACTATAATATATATAATATAATATAGAAATTGTAAAACCGAATTTACTGAACTTGTGTGAGTAAATAAAATCATCCATGTTAGAAGTTTTGTAATGTTCAAAATGAGTCTGAATTATCAGGATCCATTTTCATTCCATAGTTTTAAAAAAAAACTATAATTGACCATCATTCATTATAACACTTTATCCTTGTTGATTCACTACATCATGCCCCTTTCAATTACCTATCATATCTTTTGCGCTCTTATCAGGAAAGATTGAGCAGGCTGGGGCTCTTTTCTACAGAAAAGAGAAGACT
Source organism: Heptranchias perlo (assembly GCF_035084215.1). Classification (NCBI taxonomy): domain Eukaryota; kingdom Metazoa; phylum Chordata; class Chondrichthyes; order Hexanchiformes; family Hexanchidae; genus Heptranchias; species Heptranchias perlo. Next base: position 25,847,280 of record NC_090341.1, on the reverse strand, counting down.
GAGGGGCCTTCAAAGATTATGAAAGGGTTTGATAGGGTAGACATAGAGAAGATGTTTCCACTTGTGGGGGAGACCAGAACTAGGGGCCATAAATATAAGATAGTCACTAATAAATCCGATAGGGAATTCAGGAGAAACTTCTTTATTGAGAGAGTGGTTAGAATATGGAACTCGCTACCACAAGGAGTAATTGAGGCGAATAGCATTGATACATTTAAGGGGACGCTAGACGAACACTTGAGGGAGAAAGGAACAGAAGGATATGCTGATAGGATTAGATGAAGTAGAGAGGGAGGAGGCTCGTGTGGAGCATAAACACCAGCATGGATCTGTTGGGCCGAATGGCCTGTTTCAGAACTGTACATTTTATGTAATATCAGTTGCTGCTTTTCTGCTGAACTTCTATTCCTCTGAAGTTCAAAGCTCTTGTCTCTACTTGACAAGCCTATGGTCTCCCTTTGCATTAGCTTACAACTGGCCATTATCGGTAGCCCACTTCATATAGTACTTGTTTTTTCCTCGCGTTGTCTCTCTCTCGCTCTCACATGTTCCCCTTCTTTTCCCTTGCCCCTTCATTCCAAACCCCAAACCTGTTGCATTGATTCTAGTCCATCTCCACCCTAGCCCTCATCAGACTAATTTCCTCCATGAAGCCCACCACCTGATTTTAGTTTAGTTCCAACCTAGATTCTGGCCACTTTTTTTCCACCCCATGCTTGTGTATCCTTAAACAGTACACTTTCCCATGCCGCTCGAAGTTCAGGTACCCCCAATCCCCTTAAAGTAATAAGGGTATATTTTGTGAGTATTACTCCCATTTCCAGTTTCAATATACTGCACTTGCATGATGATTAAGCTTAATAGATGAAACAATTTAGTGACAAAGGGTAAACATTCAAAACTCCCCACCCCCCCAAGCCTACAAAATAATGTTCCAAGATTGGATGCTTTGCATGAAACAATGGCGTAATGCTTTCAGTACATGCTTGGGAAATAACAGATGGGGGAGGTGATGTAATTGCTGTCAATAGGTATAAGAACTGGAGAGACAGTTGGGCACAGGATACAGGGCTCCACATATATCAAGTGTGCTTCTGGAAGCGTAACTTTGTCATTAAAAAAAAATGTAGCTGATGTGGATGATTTATGCTGAGTTACATGTGGTGTCTCCTGAATAAACTCATATTTTCAACCAGCAATCTGTAACATTACTGTACTTGATCTGTCCCTGAAGAGTATTAAGTAATACATGGAAAAAGGAAAATACAGAAAAGGGTCATTTAAAGTTTAGGCAGATTGTGTCATTACTCCCTGAAGCCATTGTGAAACAATAATATTTTAATAACTACTGCAGTGTGTATGTATGTGTATAAAAATGTAGTTAAAATTTAGGCATTTGGTAGTATTTTACTCAAGGTAGGTATTCATTTTTAAAACTTTTTCCCTTGAATAGTTCCAAATACTGCTAACCATAACCACACCTCTTTGGTCGTAACTGTGAAATTTTTTATAGTGCTTCATAATCACCTGGTTGAGTGCATCTTGAAACAGGACTAACTTCAATCCTCTAAAATGGAGCATTTTGTGTCTACCATCTGATTGAGATCATGTGAAGCTCGATCATTGAATGCAGTTTAATCTTAACAGGGGAGACTGATTTTAAACAATAGCAGTGTAGAGATTTACTGTAAATCTGCATATTCTTTGACACCTTCAGTATGCTGAGTAAACCTTTACTAGACACAATATGGAAGCAATGATGTGAAAGAAATGAATTCTAATTGAAATACCAAAAGCCTTTTTCACCCTCACCTCTTCTGAATTTGGTTTCACTGGTATCGTCCAGCCTCTCACTTCTCTGCGGTGGCCAGTATTAATGTGCGAATCTTGACTCTGTGTTGACAGGCACACTATCCATGGGGGTATCACAGTCAAGCAGAATCCTATCCTCACCTGATGTCTGCAAAGTTGCACTTGCATCAGGGGTTGGTGGATAGAGATTAGGAATGTGAACACTGTTGATTTTCCCTCTCCTAACCTTAGGGTACTGAGCCCAATTGTAGCACCTTGCTGCACCAGTTGAGATGAGCTAAGTCTGTAGATACGGAGGATTATACCTCGAACTTTCCTGGCCTGTTCAATTACTCACTAGGTAAACCTGTTAAGCCATCGGGGGAGTGTGCCAAGTATGTTGCATTCCTTAATACTTACTGGATCTGTATAGTTATAAGAAGCTGACTTGTGCTCCAGTATTGTTTGTTCCTCCTTCTCTGCATATCATGGGTAAAAACAGCAGATAATAAGTGAAAATCACCTGAGATGTGGAAGGAACGTCTCTTACTAAGATATATCAGCATTCTCTCTTGGGAACCAGCTTCAGTTTTTTTCCCCTCTCATAGTGACAATCATCAACAGCATTCATTATGCAACTGACAGCAGAAATATTTTTCTTGAGACAGTATTGAATCCATCTTTGGTCTGTATGCTTAAAAAATGACTAATTTTTTTTTCTTATGAATTGAAATGTCAGACGATTGCCTTATGTCAAGTCATAATTGGACCAGGACACTTTTAAAAAAAAAAAGACCTGGAATCATAAAATCTTACAGAACAGAAGGCGGCCATTTGGCCCATCATGCCTGTGCCAGATCTTTGAAAGAGCTATCCAATTAGTCCCATTTCCACACTCTTTCTCCATAGCCCTGTAAATTTTTCCTGTTCAAGTACATATCCAATTACTTTTTGAAAGTTACTGTTGAATCTGCTTCGACTACTCTTTTGAAGCAATGCATCCCAGATCATAACAACTTGCTCTTTTTTCCCCATCTCCCCTCTGGTTCCTTTGCCAGTTATTTGTGTCCTCTGGTTACCAACCCAACTGTTAGTGGAAACAGTTTCTCCTTATTTACCCTATCAAAACGCCTCATAATTTTGAACACCTCTGTTAATTCTCCCATTAACCTTCTCTGCTCTAAGGAGAACAATCCCAGTTTCTCCAGTCCCTCCACATAACTGAAGACCCTCATCCCCAGTATCATTCTGGTAAATCTCCTCTGCACCCTCTCCAAGGCCTTGACATCCTAAAGTGTGGTGCCCAGATTTGAACACACTACCCTAGCTGAAGCCAAACTAGTGATTTATAAAGGTTTAGCATAACTTCCTTGCTTTTGTACTCTACCTCTATTTATAAAGCCAATGATGCCATATGCTTTTGTAAGAGGCTCATCAACTTGTCCTGCCACCTTCAAAGATTTGTGTATGTGAACCCCCAGGTGTCTCTGTGCCTGCACCCCCTTTAAAATTGTACCATTTACTTTATATTGTCTCTCCTCATTCATCCTCCCAAAATGCATCACTTCACTCTTCTCTGCATTAAATTTCATCTGCCATGTGCCATGCCCAATTCAACAGTATGTCTGTGTCCTCCTGAAATCTGAGATTATCCTCCTCACTAATATATTTCCAAGTTTTGTGTCACCTACAAACTTTGAAATTATGCCCCATATATCCAAGTCCAGGTCATTAATATATATCAAAAGGAGCAGTGGTCCGAATACTGACCTGTTGGGGAACACCACTATATTTCCCTCTAGTCTGAAAAACAACTGTTGATCGCCAGTTTCATATCCACGCTGTCAATGGCCCTTTAATCCCATGGGTTTCTACATTGCTAACGATTCTATTACGTGGCACTTTATCAAACAGCTTTTGAAAGTCCGTTCACACAACTTCAACTGTACTACTGAAGTTCTGTTATTTAATCAAAGAATTCAATCAAGTTTGTCAGACATGATTTGCCTTTAATAAATCCTTGTTGGCTGTCATTAATTGACCCATGCTATTCCGGGACAAAATTAATTTTCCACTTGGATTATGGCCTCCAACTTCCCCCACCATGGACATTAGGCTGACTGGCCTGTAGTTACTGAATTTATCCCTCTCCTTTTTTGAGCAGGTGTTTAACATTTGCAACCCTCCAGTCCTCTGGCACCACTCCCAAATCCAAGGTGGACTGAAAGATTGTGACCAGAGTCTCTGCTATTTCCACCCTTTAGTCAGCAACCTAGGATGTATCCCATCTGGATAGGGTAATTTTTCTACTTTGAGTGCTGACAACCTTTTTAAGTAGCTCCTTTTTTATCTTTTTATCCTATCCAATTTCTCTAACCCCTCCTCCTTTGCATTGGCAGCATCCTCTTTTGTGAAGACAGATGCAAAGTACTCATTTTATACCTCAGCCATGCCCTCTGCATCCACAAGATGATTTCCCTTTTAGTGCCTAATTGACCCCACCCTTCCTGCTGACTATTCTTTTACTCTTTTTATATGTTTATAAAATACTTTAGTGCTCCCATTTATGTTACCTGCTAATCTTTTCTCATGCACTCTCTCTGCCCCTCTTATTTGCTTTTTCAGTTTTTCTTGCACTTTCTGTATTCTGCTGGATTCTCTACATGAACCTGACATTTGTCATAAGCCTCCATTTTCTGTTTCTTAATTTCAATTTCTTCAGTCATCCAGTGAACCCTGTAGCACATCGCCCCTTTCCTGTAACTCATGACATGACCTTCTGCCACCCATCAAGCTGTGGATGTGCATCATATGAATTTTATCTGCTTCTGATGAAAGTTGGAGTGGTTTTATGGATCTGAACTTTCTCATCTCATGTGGGAGGAAATAGTACAAGAGACATCAACCAGAAAAAGCTTTGGATTTGATTCATTAGGGGCAATCTTTAACTTTTGCCTGAAACAGGTGTGACGTCGGCAGAGCGGCCATGCCGTCTGACCAAAGCCAACCTAGGGAGGCCTGAGCCATTTGTGGGTTTGGGTCCTTATTTAAATGCCACCGGTGAGCTGCGGGCAACAGATGGGCACCCAGCTGCAGCTTGCCAGTTATGGAACAGCAGGAAACCAGCTGGCTCCTACCCTGAGCCAGCCGGCAGGTTGGGCTATGTGGAGGGTGGGGAAGTGATCCTGGGTGGTGGCGGCTAGAGCAGGCTGGCCTACCTGCTCCTCCTGGCACCAGAAAAATTAAAATTAAAAATTTTGTTGAGTTCTATAGCAGTCCCTTGAAGGACAGCCAGTTAGGCTGCTCAACGCCTTTACAAAGGGGCGGAGTGTGTGATATTTGTGCCCCCTCCACTCATTTGTACCTGAAAATTGCAATCTGCGTCCTGCAACTGGCACAGGACCCTGATTTGCATATTTAAGGAGCCTCGAGCTGGTAATAGGCAGGAGTGCTGCTCACCCATTTACAATTGTAAACAATTTTACGACACCAAGTTATAGTCCAGCAATTTTATTTTAAATTCACAAGCTTTCGGAGGCTACCTCCTTCCTCAGGTGAACGATGTGGAAAATGACCTGAGGAAGGAGGTAGCCTCCGAAAGCTTGTGAATTTAAAATAAAATTGCTGGACTATAACTTGGTGTCGTACAATTGTCAACCCCAGTCCATCACCGGCATCTCCACATCATGACACCCATTTACAGGCTGTCCTGAAAATTGCATCAGACGGGCGTTGTGCCTCATCTCCCCCCACCTCCAATTTCAGCCGCCGGCTGCATGTTTTTCAGGTGAGGAAAGGATGGATGGTAGTTGAAAATTTATCCCATTGATTCAAAGTATTTGTGCCTTGCAGCAATGAGGATTGCATCAGATAGAAACTCATGAAAATTCAAAGGCGATGAGCAAGTAGGTCAATCTGCTAGGCAGCCACCAGGGAACGAACAATAGAATTATGTTATCCACCACCTTGATGTGTTTGTGTTTGATCAAATGATTCGCTGCTTTTTTTCAGATGTTCTCCTCCCATCTTAAACCTATGTACTTTGGACATAATTAAAATTCATTTAATGTTGCTGTTGCATGCAGTTTAAAAATGCTACATTTTTTTCCCCAAGTGTTTTTAATTTAGATTGAGTACAGTGGAGAAAAGCCCTTGTTTGGGAACGTAACAAATGCAAAATAAGGGTAGGCTTTCCATCTTTAGTTGTAGTTATACTCTTCCACTAAATTATTTTCGATGGTAGTTTTAAATTATTTTCATGCATGTACTAACTTCACACTTTCTAGTTTTGTTTTTATCTATGGTAATAGGAGGGTGGGGGAAGTCAAATTCCTAATGCAGGAAACTGCAGCTTTGAAATATGTAATTTCAGTATTGGATTGTTGAATTATACAGGGAAAAAAATCATTCTCTTTTCATTAAGAGGAATTTTATCCCCTTGGTTCTGCAGTTTGTCCTTTAGATTAGGCTGTGTTCCATTGTGTTACTATGTTTAAGACAGAATTAACCTTAATTTAAGGTGATTGTTACCCATGATTTACTTTGTTAAACTTTATTTGATATGGTGCTTATTTCTAGTTTAGATTAAAAGAATGTAATGTAGAAAATTCTGGGAAAAGCAATGCCCGTATACAGGTCTAACCTAAGCTTTTGCCTTTAGGAAAAAGACCTTTGCTTTAGTTATTGCACTCCATGAGTTGCGTAGTGCAATTCATTAAATTAGTTGTTAAAAAGATAACTAAAAAGTGGGGAATGATCCTGATATCTTGAGTCTTTCCTTGTATAAACAGGAAGTAATATGGCGAACCCCTTGAACCTCCAAAGCAACTTCCTGGTGGTGGTTTTTGTAACACTGAAAAATGTTAGTACTGACATTTTCTACTGAATAACCCTCTACTGTAGCAGACTGAAAACCTGTTATGGATTGTAGTGCTTGGTCTGAGGATTTTCAGGTCACAGCTTGAGGGTAAATCAGCAATATAGAAACTGTACTGTGGCAGGCAGCTTTAACAGTTTTTAGTGTTGCCAGTTATGATGGTGAGACAGCTGCAGACACTGGCCTGTTTCTACACTTCACTGTAGAACATTTAGTTGTATGTTATGTCTGGGTTTGTGTAGGCTAAGGAAATGTAAGTACTGCAAATGGGATAAATTATCTGCAGATTGTACTGGAATGAGTTTGAGGCCATTGAAAGGGGAAGGAAATTTGATTTGAACTGAGCAAATGTAAGCTTTTGCTGCTTTGAGTAGGATTTGGCCAGCTTTAGTTTTGCACTTCCAAAGTTTCAAACAAGCACAGCTAGTGCATTCACAGGACATTACGTGTATACAATAGCACTTGTAAGAGATTGAAAAATGATAACTTGTTTTCAGATTGTAGTTTTGCATCGAACAATCTCATGCTAAGATTTTTTTTGGGTGTTTTGCTTTCTCATTTCATTGTCCTTTTTTGTCACCTATCCTTCTTCCAAGCCACACATTTCTGCAACATAGAGGATGGATAGGTGATGAGCTCCAAATTCTCTCTTTGTGCTGCTGTGAGCCAAGCACCAGGAATTGCACAAGAACATTCCTGTTGATACTACCAGTTTTCCCTTTCTATTGAGTAGCAACTAACTTGGCGGTACCCACCGCAGCACAGCTTGAGATTGTGAAATCAGTGGAGGGAAAGGATCCCAGCACTCCATGGCACTGTGTGAGTTAATGCTTCAATATGTGTATCACAACACTGCCCACTTCGATATTTTTTTTTTGCAATGGGAAAGTGAGCAGTGAGGCTTAAATTTAAAGGGAGGTTTAAAAAAAATCTAAATTTAGCTTCACTCACTTGGAATCATAGAATCTTACAGCACAGAGAGAAGGCATTTGGCCGATTGTGCCTGTGCCGGTTCTTTGAAAGAGCTGTCCAACTTAGTCCCACACCCCTAGCTTTTTCCCCATAACCCTGCAAATTAGTCCTCTTAAAGTACATATCCAATTGCCTTTTGAAAGTTCCTATGGAACCTTCCACTTTCAGTAGTGTGTTCCAGATCTTAACAATCCTCTGTGTGAAAAAAAATCCCAGCATTTTTTTAAATACAATTCTTCTAATAGTGTAAGTGTTTCACATTTGTGAAAAGCATATTTTGATGTTGCAGTCTCACATACATACTTTAATAGAAATTAAAATTGGGAAAATTATATTTTTTAAGCTAGAAATTAATACCCAATCAATCAAGGGAATCAAACATGCAAGTTTAGATCTTCTTCATAAGGTTAAGGTAAATCCATAAACTCTGGAATTCCCTCCCTTAAACCCTGTGCCTCTTCACATCTCCTCCTTTAAGACACTCCTTTAAAACCTACTTTAACCAAGCTTTTGGTTATCTGTACTGAAGTCTCCTTCTTTGGTTCTGTTAATTTTTTTTTTCTGATTATGCGCCTGTGAAGCACCTTGGGATGTTTCACTACATTAAAGGCGCTATATAAATGAAAGTTGTTGTAATGTCATACTTCGTGTAGATATTTTTCAAAAGTTCAAAGCGATAAATCCATGTATTTACAAGCTGGTAGAGTGATTAGGTGCTTTGGAACCCCAGAATGTTGCAGTGTGATGCAAATTGATAGGATGTCTGTGGTTGTTTATAAACAGTAGGCGGGAATTGAGGGTGTGGGGGCAGAAATGGGTAGCAAATGGTACGGCCCTCCGGAGCGTAAGGCCCGAGAGATGCCTCCTTTACATGCCCCAACTCTGAACCGGTAGAAATGACGTAAGTCAGCTGGTGGGACAGGTGTGGGGCCATGTCACTGCCAGGGACCCATGGGTTGGGTGTGAGGTTGGCAAATTAAAAAAATTTTTTTTTAAAAAATGCCTGGGCCTGGATGCTTGCTTTTACTGGCGGGCTGGAGACTTTGTTGACTGCAGTCAGGACGTGACACTGCCATTTAAATTAGGCTCCTGCCCTTCTGGGACAGGCGGCCTTACCATGCCTGAAATCGGGTATGTAAAAATGGGGAGGATTGGAAACACATCTGGTACGCAGCGCAACCCCCCTCGCCATCTTCCACCGCCCCCCCGGACCCACATCATTCCTGCTGGGCGGCGGGGGTTTAAAATTGGCTCTAGAGTTCCTGATTTCAGCTGTGCTGCTGTGGTGAGCAATTGACTGGAAGTACGCCTCCACAGGGAGGAAGGAAAACTGGACTGACAATTGGCCCAATTACCTTGCATTTCACTCTTTTTGACTTCTTTCTCCATCTCTGGAAGGAAGTGATTTCCTTCAGCTGGCTTTAGCCTATGTTTTGGATCTCAATACTGGGAAAAAGATTTATAATTCTGTCCTTTTGAATTATAATTTTATCCTATGAATAGGATATTCCAGTTACATATTCTGTGTATTTAATAGCCAGGTTGTGCTATCCCACTTATATTGATGTGGGTGAATCAATTTTATTAGAATTGATTCACTTCTGTTAAGGAACAGGAGTAGGAATTGCATAGACACATCACTGTCACAAGACCAAATTCTCTCCAAAAATAAGTTACTTTTCATTACATGTTGACTTATTACAACTTATGAGCCTTTAGAACTCTGCTTATTAGAATGAGCTGAGACCAAATATATCCATGGGACATCTAGTCAAAACAGGGACTGAAGTTCCTGATTTTTAGACTGCTATTGTGAAATTGAGTTTTCAGAATGGATCTGTAGAAATATAAAAGATGCCTGTGGCAATTTTTTTGATGCAGAAAATAGAAACCAGCTGATATTTGTCAGAACAATAAGGTTCAACAGTAATTCCCTCTTTCTGCCCCCCCGCCCTTTTAATTTTAAAATGTAGTAAAAAGATATCAGCTTTTTGTACCATCACGTCTGTTTTTAATTAACCTTTTGACTGTTAAATCATTATAGATGTGTTTTTAAATGAGGGAATGGCCCATTAAAGAGACAGTTCCTTTGCAGTTCTCTTTGTATAATTATGTTGCTCATGTTATGTAGAGGATAATACCTTTTTAAAAAAAAAAATGGGGAATACCAAGTATAGCTTCACAGCTGCATGTGAGTGTCCAGTAAAACAACTAGCTTTGTGTATCTAGTTATAATAGTTATGTACTGTTGGTGAAATTATGTTCATGATGCCATAAAGTAAAGTATAGTTTAAAAATTACAGTTGTGCCAGCGGTGGGAACAAGAAATATGCAGAAACCAATTGAAGTTCAAAGTTAATTTTTTGGACCAAGTATCCCAGGCTTGTACAATACTGTTTATAGGCCCTCACATTGTTGCTATTGTTACAAGAGAGATCTAACTCTCTTAGATTTTAAACAAGCATTATAGTGCTCTTTGAGTATTGGAAATCAGTAACTTTTCTGGTTGCTTTTTATGATTATATCTGTAGAGAAATACAACTGGGACTTCCTGCTGGAATTTGTTAAAGTTGCAACCTGCATATAGGGCAGTTTACTAACCTTTTTGGTATTCCTGGAATTGTGCTTCATGTACTTCACAAGTGTAAATATTTACTACAATATACCATTGCTTACATGGGTATACTGCAAATTTAAAAAAAAATCAGTAATAGGCTTAATACAAAATCAATTTATAGTCCTGTGACTAAACGTCTACCTCACCCCTCCCTATCTCTGTAACCTACTCCAACCCTACAACCCTCTGAGATCTTTGCGCTCCTCCAATTCTTGCCTCTTGCGCGGCCCTGATTTTAATTGCTACACCATTGGCGGCCGTGCCTTCAGCCATCTAGGCCCCAAGCTCTGGAATTCCCTTCCTAAATCTCTCCGCCTCTCTACCTCTCCTCCTTTTAAGACGCTCCTTAAAACCTCCATCTTTGACCAAACTTTTGGTCACCTGTTCTAATACCTCCTTATGTGTGTCGGTGTCAAATTTTGTTTGATAACTCACCTGTGAAGTGCCTTGGGATGTTTTCCTATGTTAAAGGTGCTATATAAATGCAAGTTGTAGTTGCAGATCTGGTTTACGGTTAAATAATTTTGGCTATTCTCAAACTCAAATTTAGTTTAGTTTTGGGAAAGAGAGTGCGATCTTGTATGCATTTCTTACATTGTCTTGCATTATTTAGAGTAGGCAAATGAGCTGTACAAATAAAATTATTTTGAACACTGCAGTCACGTTGGGTATGTTAGTTTATTTTGTTTACTGAAGCGTTCTGTAGTCTATCACGTTTCAAGCCTTTTTAAGTAAGTTGTTAGAAAATCTTCTCTGGTAAGGAGATTTGTAAGTTTCACTTATATGGTAAAATGAGTTAGAGTATTGTAAAAGTTGCATGAGAAATTATGTTAACATTAAGCATGGTATATCATAGGTATGCATTTTGATGCAGATTTGACTATCATGACGTGCTGATTGTGGATGATTGAGATTCTGGTACTTTAAGTTGAAAGGTATTCAGACATCCACAAGTTGATGGCTGAAATCACTTCCTGAAATAGTGAATTTTTAAGATAGCAACAGCAGCTGTTACAAATGTGTTTTTTAAATGCAGGTTCTGAAAGTTGACTTTTAAAATGTCTAGATCCTGCTAGGGATGTGTGAGTGATACATGCTTGATGCATTTGTGGTTATTAGTCACTACTGTTAAGCTGCAGAAATAGTGGTGGCTATTTACTGTACCTCCAAATTGGCTTGCCTTTAAGCAGCATTTGGAGGTTAACTTTCCTTGCACAAAATAGTTTGATTGTGAATGTCAAAAGTGGGCTGAGTTTCTGCACCTGCTTTGAAGGGAAACTGTTGATTACAAGCAGCTGTCGAGCAAGAGGTAGATGACAAAGTGCGTCATTTAGCCTACATGTTTGTGTGAAAAGTGGCTGGAGGCCTCTAGCATATTTTACTTGGACCACAAAGGGTTTGTAAGAATCTGGGAACAAGTTTCCCAGTTTTTTAACTCAGTGTAAAGTGAAGTATTTACATTATAACTAAATGTGGTGTTTTTGCATTTGATAGAAAAGTGTTTTTCTAAATAAAATTATTGTGCTGTAAAGGAGAAGTTAAGTGATTTAAAATAGGAACATGAATCAGAAGTAGAAATATAGTCCTGTCCTTAATGATGTTGGTTCACTAGATGGCAGTGTTTATTATCAATTTTGGCACAAGTATATGATTTGAAAAGATGTAGATTATTTCCTTTGGTCTCTGCTTCTTAATTTGAGTGTTGAGAATTAGCATGAACACGTTGCCTGGAATGAATTCTTGTGATTGTTGTACTTGGCTTTGGATACAGTTTAAGTGTTAAACCCTGGGATTAACAGTACATCCTTTTTTAAAAAAAAATTCAGTTTATACAGAGCTATGCTGTTTAATTGCCATACTTAACCCAAAAAACGAAATGAGAGTGAGTTATGTCTTTGTCACTGCTTCCCTTAATTCCTTGTTTCTCCTTTTTATTCTAACTATTTTTCACATTTATAACCAATTTCTTTTACGTGATGGCTGCTTTCATTTTTATGTACTTAAAAAAATTTTTAAAATGTTTTGCTTCCTTAGCTTTATTCCTGATGTTGAGTTTGTTGGGTTGATCTGGATTAATTCTAAACTGAAGTGAAACTGAGCAGGACAGAAATGGGGATGTGGTAGCTAGCAGGAAAGGTTGTATATAGTTTGGCCATGTTGTTGCCTACAGTTGTAGTTTGCCACACTGTCCTGTGGCTGCTATTTTTATTTTGTGATGCCATAAATTTATTGAAATACTATATTTTGCTATAGTCCCATCAGTCTGACAGTTGTGCAAGTTAGTTTGCAGCATCATTGCAATCACTGTAATTATAAGTTAATTATAATATTTGAAAGGTCTATTTTGTAAGGTAATATTTTCCCTAAATATCTTTGTTGTATATTCTGATCAGTAAATGTTAAAACTCCTGCAGTTTATCTCTTTGGAATCTTAGAGAGAAAAATGAAAATTCACATACTACAGTTATCCAGCCATAATTTAGAAAAATGAATAAACATATCTGAATCTGTGGGCTTCCTTTACTCTTTGGCCATGGACAAAACTCACGGTTTGGATAAGTTTTGATCAGGTTTGTGCGACCCTTGATGCTAGACTTTTTAAGGTGCAGCTTTTAAAAAAAAAAAAAATGCTGGCCTTAATGAAAATTAAGAACTCCATGGGGTAAATTTTAACCTGGAGTTGGGAAGAGGGTGGGTGAGGAGGAAGCAGTATTCCTGACTGGCAACTCCGGAAGTATGGATTTCCTGGATGTTCGTACAATTTTAGCGTAAAAGTGTCTTTTTTTTGTCAGTTTCCCACCCAACAGGCCAGCCTGATTGACAGGATGGCCGTCGGTTGGATGGGAGAAGAGCCAGGAAGCAGATACAAGCAGGTAAGTCTTAGATTTGGTGGGGGGGGGGTTGCCTCTCGCGTGGTGCAGAGCAGAAGGCCTGGAATCCGTTAATTAAAAATAAAAAAGCTGGAGAAATGAGGCCCACAACCGCCTCAAAAGCTATCACTGACCGATCCACCTCCTGGTCACCTGCTCCTTGTCCCGCCTCTGTTAAAACTGGAAATGGACAGGTTGGAGTCGGGGTTTAGTTTTTTTTAACGCTTTTTACCTTTCCCACTCACCCATTTGTGGGGTTAAAATTTAGGCCCATATGTCTGTTATTGGCAGTTTTTTGAGGGAAATGTCTTCCAGAGCCCCAGACAAGTCTCCTTTAGCGGAGGCAGGTCATCGTAATCTCTTGCGGCCTGTAGTATACCCAAGACTCCTGATGTAAGCAGGAGACACCCAATTTGCAAGCTGAGTCATATCCTTCAAGTTGATGGGTAACTGGGTGTGGTATTGTAACAGCTTTTCTTTTTTAAAAAAAAATCAAGGTTGGCAACACTAAGGCTGCTCCAACTATGGTTCAGCAAGGCTTCAAAATAGTGTGTTTTGAAATGGTTATGAAAATAATATGTTTCTAATTATTGTCATTGGGTTTTTAAATGTCATTTGGCTGATGCGTTTCAATAAAGCAAAGCAATATTTTTATTATATAATTTCTCAAAGTTCAGATTCATTGCAAATTATTTTTGATTTTTCATATTCTGATCCACTAACAACAATATGGTCAATGTGTGCACACAAACTAATTTATTGTGAACAGCTATTTATGATCTCTGTTTCACCAATAAAGTTTTTGAAAACATTTCTTTTGGGTGTTTTGCTTTCCTGCTGTTCCTGACATTTCAGGTCACTAATCAATCCTGGGTCTGTTGGAGGTGCCACCCTACATGGTTTCCTGCCTCTCCTTTTCTCCACCCCTATGGTTGTTCTGATTTAATATTCTTGGTATAAAGGAAAAAAATGTGTCCACCAATGGCCTTTTACTATCCTGCGTTGAATTGCTCTGATTCAACCTAGTTCCAGCATGACCAAAGCCTCTGTGAAGGAAGCAATAGGAATGGGCAATAAATGCTGGCCTTGCCAGCAACGCCCACATCCCATGAATGAATTATAAAAAAAAATGGAAAGTACATATGCTTGGATGTCACCTGAGGTCAGGATTGGACTTGGTTGTGATGCCCTCATGGTGAAATAGTCTGCTAACACTCGTTGTCGAGGGTCATTGGAAGAATGGCTGCTTGAGAAAAGTACTGGAAGGCATCAGCAGACATGTATATTTAGCCCAGCAGATGCCAAAGTCTTCCCCCTTCCCATATCCTCATCCAGGCCTGAAAAATGGCAGACTCCCAATACTCTGAGGCAAAAGAAACTCTTCTGCACCTGGGTCAAAACAGAAGATCAACAAAGTGGCAAGAGAAAATTCTGCCATTTGAGACTCCCTGCCATAATATCTTATCATTAGCTATCAGCCACTTCTTTGTTGTTAGACCAGAAAATACAATGAGATATATTTCTCTTTGGTGCAAAGTTAAAGAAAAAAATCTTTTACTAACCTATCATTGGTTTATAGTAGTTCAGCTTAGTGTCGCCTTCATTTTTAAACTGAAGTATTCTCTACACGCAAGAATTTTGCCCTGTTTCCTATTGGCACTGGGAGATAATGTGGGTGTCTCACAGGCTGTGACATCATAAGTAATCACCAATAAATTACTGTTTTTTCCCATCCTCTTTAAAAAGGCAATCAGATTGTTAATTCATTTTGACCTAAGTTACAGTATTTGGACATAATAAGTCATACATTTTGAACAAAGAGCCTGTGGGGTTGGATGTGAGGGCGAATGCTTACCAAGATAACTAATTCATCTTTTTATTCTCCACATGTTGCACGACCATGCCAAAGTAGTAAACTTAAGTAGGATGAAGGCCTGTAATATTCCAGCACCAACTACAAGGACAGATCTGGGACTCTGTCAAATTCAACTAATATTGCTTTACAAATGAGTGAATTTTTCCATATGTCAGTCCTACAAATAAGTTCACTTGGTACATGATTCAGAGAAACCCAAGATGAGGCCTAGAACCTGAGGTTTGGGCCTCCAATCGTCTTTTGGGTTCATTATCCCCTAGGCTGCAACAATGGAGAATACATGCCACTATTCATTTGGCTATACATTGCGTGGCTTTATGGCCTACCTGTGGTTTTAGTCTCATAAGTCATGACAATTATTCATTTCTTATGAAAGGGCTCTGTACATCAAGATCGAGTTGTAAAGCCTTATAGGCATCTACTAAGTGGAGTTGGTGATGCAACTTCAGTTTGTAAGGAGGAAGATAAAATGAAGAATAATCTGTTGTCCTAAATAGAAACAGGAGTCTATTTTAGTGTGGAAATTAAAGTGAGTTTTGAGAACTACAGGATCTGGAAACCATAGCAAATGCGGTTTATCTGTAATGAGTGCTTGTAAGGCACTAATTCAGCCTTCGGAAACCAATGTTAGCAGTGAGGCATTTTTCCAAGAAAGGAACTTTTAAGTCACATGAATTCATGGGTTCAAATGGCATATTCATCAATTTTGGTAAAACAAAGTTGATGTGCCAGTTTTGAAGCCATTGAGAGGTCTGAGGGGACAAAATTCACGCGTAGCCTTCATGAAAAATGACACCAGTAGCTGAACTGCTAATGAAGCAGACAAAAAAGTTTTTTGTGAGAAGCTGAAACAGTGGGAACATAAACTCGAATAATGCTGAGTTTCAGCTACCAATGTTGTAAATAATTTTAAATAAAATTAATAACTCTTTTCAAAGAGTTGGCACAGGCATGATGGTCTGAATTGCCTCCTTCTGTGGTGTATGATTCTGTGATATTGCATGAAACACAGTTAGCATCAAGCATTAAGTACCTTTTCATTTGCTGTTATAAGTCTCAATCATAGAAACTCTACTCTCTTATTAGGATATCTACTTTCATTGTTGAAAGGCCTTAGTGAATTAGCTTGTGCCTTTTAATAATAGTCAGCGCCAGTAATGAAAGAACTTGGACGACACCAGGTAATGTAAGGACTCAAAGTAGGAGTGGGGGGGAAAAATAAATGAATGATCAGGCATGTTGACTGCCTCTTTTTGGAGCATGAAAATGCCCAATCAATCATATACTCACAACTTCAATATCAAGATAGTTACCCATGTTATTCTCCAGGACTAATAGGGCAAGAGACAAACTACTGTGGTCTGTGCACAGTCAGAACGATCTGTGAACTATAGCAGGGGGGTTGTGACTGGCACAAGAGATTACTAACTGGTTGAATCATTGTACCATCATCGACTCTTGTAGGGCAGGTGAATCTCCTTCGAACCATTTGTTTTTAAAAAAAAGTAATTTCTCTAATCACTGGCAACATCAAATCACTACTAGAACAGCACTCAAGACATTCCTCCTTTCCCAACTGGAAGTCTCTCCTTCCTGAAGTACAGCAGTCCAACGGTTCCATGAAAGTCTTGTGTATTTTCTGTGAATTCACCCCACTATACGATGCAAACTTACTTTTTCCACCATAATTTTAATTTCACGCATAAAAGAAGATCCCAATTCGGAGGAGATTGATACCTTGTGTTTCTAGATCTAGAAATAAGAAAATGAAAGCAGTGTGATGAACTTGTGGAATGGGCTGCCAAGAAGGCTTTGGAGGCGGATAGAGTGAAAGATTTTAATGGAGACTCGGATAATATTTGAGGGTGTAGATGTTTGAGTTATTTGTTTTTAGGGGTAGCCAGATGGACTGTAGTCTCTTCTAGTCCTGTACTTTCCTGTGTTCCTGGTGTGATTTCTTTTGATCATCCAAAACTAAGGCACTTGCTATCTTTGGAATTATTTCACAAACACTAAGAATAGATTGATATTTTGCCAAGCAATTTAATTATTTTGTAGCTATCAAAGCAACTGATTAATAACCAATCCTGGCCCTCAATCCTTTGAACATCTGAGAGGCTGAGCAGTCAGTATATATTAATTAGAAAGCAAAAGCAATGTATTACACAGAATGTACAGCTCTGAAACAGGCCATTCGGCCCAACTGGTCCATGCTGGTGTTCATGCTTTACACGAGCCTCTCTCCCTACTTCATTTAACCCTATCAGCATATCCTTCTATTCCTTTCTCGTGTTTATCGAGCTTCCCCTTAAATGCATCTATGCTAGTCGCCTCAACTACTCCTTGTGGTAGCGAGCTCCAATTTCCAACACTCTGGGTAAAGAAGTTTCTCCTGAATTCCCTATTGGATTTATTAGTGACTACCTTATATTTATGGCCTCTAACTCTGGTCTTCCCCTGCAAGTGGAAACAACATTTCTACGTCTACCCTATCAAACCCTTTCATAATCTTAAAGACCTGTGACCAGTCACCCCATAGTCTTTTTTTCTAGAGGAAAGAGCCCCAGCCTCCCCGATCTTTCCTGATAGGTATAACCTCTCAGTTCTGGTATCATCCTAGTAAATCTTTTTTGCACCTTCTCCAGTGCCTCTATATCCTTTTTATAATATGGAGACCAGAACTGTTCACAGTACTCCAAGTGTGGTCTAACAAGGTTTTTTTTTTATTCGTTCATGGGATGTGGGCGTCTCTGGCGAGGCCAGCATTTATTGCCCATCCCTAATTGCCCTTGAGAAGGTGGTGGTGAGCCGCTGCCTTGAACCGCTGCAGTCCGTGTGGTGAAGGTTCTCCCACAATGCTGTTAGGAAGGGGGTTCCAGGATTTTGACCCAGCGACGATGAAGGAACGGTGATATATTTCCAAGTCGGGATGGTGTGTGACTTGGAGGGGGATGTGCAGGTGGTGTTCCCATGTGCCTGCTGCCCTTGTCCTTCTAGGTGGTAGAGGTCGCGGGTTTGGGAGGTGCTGTCGAAGAAGCCTTGGCGAGTTGCTGCAGTGCATCCTGTGGATGGTACACACTGCAGCCACAGTGTGCCGGTGGTGAAGGGAGTGAATGCTTAGGGTGGTGGATGGGGTGCCAGTCAAGCGGGCTGCTTTGTCCTGGATGGTGTCAAGCTTCTTGAGTGTTGTTGGAGCTGCACTTATCCAGGCAAGTGGAGCGTATTCCATCACACTCCTGACTTGTGCCTTGTAGATGGTGGAAAGGCTTTGGGGAGTCAGGAGTTGGGTTACTCGCTGCAGAATACCCAGCCTCTGACCTGCTCTTGTAGCCACAGTATTTATATGGCTGGTCCAGTTAAGTTTCTGGTCACTGGTGATCCCCAGGATGTTGATGGGGGATTCGGCGATGGTAATGCCGTTGAATGTCAAGGGGAGGTGGTTAGACTCTCTTTGGAGATGGTCATTGCCTCGCACTTGTCTGGCGTGAGTGTTACTTGTCACTTATCAGCCCAAGCCTGGATGTTGTCCAGGTCTTGCTGCATGTGGACACGGACTGCTTCATTATCTGAGGGGTTGCGAATGGAACTGAACACTGTGCAATCATCAGCGAACATCCCCATTTCTGACCTTATGATGGAGGGAAGGTCATTGACGAAGCAGCTGAAGATGGTTGGGCCTAGGACGCTGCCCTGAGGAACTCCTGCAGCAATGTCCTGGGGCTGAGATGATTGGCCTCCAACAACTACTACTATCTTCCTTTGTGCTAGGTATGACTCCAGCCACTGGAGAGTTTTCCCCCTGATTCCCATTGCCTTCAATTTTACTAGGGCTCCTTGGTGCCACACTCGGTCAAATGCTGCCTTGACGTCAAGGGCAGTCACTCTCACCTCACCTCTGGAATTCAGCTCTTTTGTCCATATTTGGACCAAGGCTGTAATGAGGTCTGGAGCCGAATGGTCCTGGCGGAACCCAAACTGAGCATCGGTGAGCAGGTTATTGGTGAGTAAGTGCGGCTTGATAGCACTGTCGACGACACCTTCCATCACTTTGCTGATGATTGAGAGTAGACTGATGGGGCAGTAATTGGCCGGATTGGATTTATCTTGCTTTTTGTGGACAGGACATACCTGACTTATTATCCAAGTAGTATGAGGCCCACTTATTCTTCCTACCAAAATGTAATACCTCACACCTATCTATATTGAAATTCATTTGCCAATTACATGCCCATGCTGCAAGTTTATTAATGTCTTCCTGTATTTTGTCGCAATCCTCCTCTGTTGGCCTTCATTGCAAGAGGATTTGAGTAAACGGCAGGGATGTCTTACTGCAGTTATACAGGGCTTTGGTGAGACCACATTTGGGGTATTGTGTGCAGTTTTGGTCTCCTTACCTGAGGAAGGATGTCCATGCCATGGAGGGAGTGCAACGAAGGTTTACCAGACTGATTCCTTGGATGGCAGGACTGACGTATGAGGAGAGATTGGGTTGACTAGGCCCATATTCACTAGAGTTTAGAAGAATGAGAGGTGATCTCATCGAAACATATAAAACTCCAACAGGATTAGACAGACTAGGTGCAGGGAGGATGTTCCCGATGGTTGGGGAGTCCAGAACCGGGGTCACAGTCTCAGGAAATGGGGTATGCCATTTAGAACCGAGATGAGGAGAAATTTCTTCACTCAGAGGGTGGTGAACCTGTGGAATTCTGTACCACAGAAGGCAGTGGAGGCCAAGTCATTAGATGTACTCAAGAAGGAGATAGATATATTTCTTAATGCTAAAGGGATCAAGGGATATGGGGAAAAAGCGGGAACAGAATAGACGATCAGCCATGATCATTTTGAATGGTGGAGCAGGGCCGAATGGCCTCCTCTTGCTCCTATTTTCTATGTTTCTATGTATTATCTATACCCTCCAATTTGGTGTCGTTCGCAAATTTTGAAACTGTATTTCCGATTCCTGAATCCAAATCGTTTATGTAAATGGTGAACAACAGTGGTCCCAGCGCTGATCCTTGTGGAACACCACTTTGCTTCTTTTGCCAGTCTGAGTAATATTGAAAATCTCAACATCGGGTCTTTGTAGATATGAATTCCATATACTAAAAGTGCTTGAGTGCCAATGTACTAATAATCAATTACTAACGAATAATGATCACTCAACCTTTTCTAGCATCAGGATGTTTAAGATGCTATGTGCTTTTTTTGGAGATTTGACTTCTTGGCACTATCTTTCATTAAATATGCTTTTTTCCTATATTAGAGATAAAAATCAATTAAGAGTTCAGCAGAAGCCTTGACTATCTGTTCTCAAAAGATAAATAGTTGTTAAGAAATTCAATTTCCAAATCTTGCACTCTCTCTCAATGTTTTGAGAAAAATTGCATTCAGAATTTTTACTGGACGACATAGGCTTGATTTGTTAGAACCAGACATAGTTTGGTTGCTTTACTTTCAATGTTTGTTTGGAGCCTCAAACCTAATTCTACTAGGATTCATTTAGTGGTCACCATTCTCTTCTATATTAAAAATCTATGACTGCGTTATTTGGTTTTCGATCATGAAAGGGGTCAAAATTGTTTTCCAAATTCTCTGCCCTCAACAGATTATATTGTTGAGCTTTCAGTCACAGCATTCTTCTAAGATTAAATGTAGATGTCTGGCATACTATTCAAATAGCAGTAAAGTTTTTCTTTTAAGATGGGTAACAAAGATTTAGAGATGCTAATTACAAATGATCGCATAACCCCTCTAGTAATACATTGTGTGGTATGAACTGTCAACTTGGCAATCACAAGATAAATTGAGCTCACTTGACTTGAACAGTGATCATCTCATCATCTCTCATCAAAAGTTGGTGTGGACTACAAATGGAACAATATTCTTTGCTCTACTAAATTCCATTGTCTTTGCTCTTTAAAACATCAGTTTTAAACCAGACCTCGGCATCAAACCACTATTTTTGTTATGTTTAAGGTATATGGGACAATCGTAAATTAAGAATATAAGTACCTAACTTCAGTATGACCTTTAATCATTCTTTGCAAGTACTTTATTTGTACCTTGCTCCTATCGTTTGACTTAGTGTTTGGACATTTAATTTGGAATAATTATTGGTGTACATGGAAAGCTGCTGCTTTCAGGGAAAAAAGTGGGGAATGATCTGTAGAATTGTGTAACCTGTTAAAAGATGCTGTGGCATCACAATTACGAGCCATATCAGTAGCAACTTAATGCCACACAAATAGCAAATAAACATGAAATGAGTAAAGGCAGAAAACCTGATGAACATGTGCCAAAACACATTTTTGAATCTTTCAAGATGGGGAATAATGATGTCATCGAAGTATTTAAAGAATTACGATATGGTGGTGTAATTATGTGGTGTAATTATGATACTGAAGTTAAGATCGGGACTGATGGGATTGGAAAGCACATAGAAACCAACGCTCATGCAAGCTGCAAGCACTGCACATAAAGGCAAGAAAAATTTAGAAGTGGCCCTCACACTATATCTCATTATTTTAAGAAGACATGTGAATAAATTTCTGCAAGCTTCATGTTTTTTCAGGACAACCTCAGTAACCTGACCAATAAATATCTAGATGAAAAGTTGACAAGAAATTACAAATTGATTTTATTCATTTTTAATAAGTTACCCAGTGTTCTTGATCGATCTGATTTTGATTTTATTGCAGAGAGGCTTGTGGCAGTCAGACACTAGAATAGTTTTATGATGTGTCATTTTGAAAGAAGTTACTTAATGCCCCCTCCCCTGAAAAGCATATGAAGTGATGACTGGTTTGAGCACTGTCATGTGCTTTTCCCATCTGTGGATCCTTCCAAAGACAAATTAAAATTGTTGGGTGAATTGGTTACACAAATGTGGATACCAGATTTTCAGGAAAGAAACTCAGGAAAGTCAGTTGCCATGTTTTGAGAGACGTTGAACCTCGTACTCTGTGAGCCACCTGAATCATCAGACATTGTACTGATTGATCAGTGTTCCAGGATAACAAAAATTGAGCAAATGATTCTCTGGAAGAAACTGCACATACATCAAAACATGTCTGAAAAACATTTTTAACTTAGGTAAATATGATTGTCATTGTACATTACTTTCAAATAGTGTATACAGTACCATTGACTATGTAATTATCCATGCTAAGCCAGCATTGCATATTGAGTTAGGTCAGTTTTAGAATGAATGATAGATTATTCAATCGAAAATTGTGAGTTGGAAAAACATTGAGAAAAATGAATTAACTTATGAGAGTTTGCATAAAATTGGAGCATATAGGTGTACAAAGTTTATATTTACTGGTCTGGGGAAAACATATATAAATGTTTTTAGTTTTTTTTATAATCTTGAAAGTTTTTTCCCCATTCTCCTCCCCTCTTCAACAATTCACTTTGATTCTATATTTTCCTTTTAACTATCAGTTAATTCAGGGTAATTTGGCATTCTCACTCTTTCCCTCCACCCCCCCCCCCCCACCTCCCAAACAGTTTAAAAAAAAAATTGGGTCCGAGTATGTTCCAAGGTGTTAATGCATCTTAGGGTTTTGATCTATACTTAAATTTGACTGTTGTAGTTCATGATATCATAATTCCTTGACGTTTTGCTGCTTGTACGTTTCTTTAATGTTATTATATGAATATAAATCTGAGCATCATGCTTTAAGTATAGAAACAAGTCATAAATCAAGAATATATGAAGGTTACCTAACTGGAAAATTATTTTATTGCTTTTAAAACACTATATCGTTATTTTCAACGCATCCTGAGTGAGTGCTTGGCATTCGTCAGTTTATTTTGGCTAAGATTGTGTTTTCATTATTTATTTGGAGAAGACTAGGAAATTCTAAAACATAAAATATTACAGGGAAAAGAATTGTTTCCTGTCCTTTTCCAATTGAGATTTTTTTGGCTTAAATATGAAACTTAAAATTCAAAAAGCACAGGGTGTTATCTCTGCCTACTGCTGTCTGGAAAGATTTGAATGTTGCAACATCTATTTTTCTTTGCTAGTGGTAGGATCATCACTAAAATATCTTAGTTTGTCACCTGCAGCACTGTTATTATAATGCCTCAAATGTAGAATAATGGTGGCTGAATTTAACAAAAACAAATGACCCAAAATGAGGTTTTAAACTCCATGCAATACATTTAGAGTGTTCTGTCTTAATGCAAATAAAGCATCTGCTGTGAATAAGGGAAAATCTTATTGCTGGAGTGTACTGAGCATGGTGTTTTCTCACCTTCCCTCCTCCCGAGTAGGAAGGGTGCTTAGTAATGGGAACCCAAAAGCTTAGGAACAATTGTCAATGCAGTCACCAGTTGGCCAGTGGTGGCGTATGTATGTACCATCTATTAGGATTTAATCTTAGTGGGGGAAAATTTAATTTTGTTGGTTTAGCAAAACTTTTGTACTGACCCTGTCTCCAGGGATCTACTCCCGCCATATCTCCTCACAGTCACCTTCTACTATTGTTCTCTGCTTCATCATTGGTGGCCACTTTCAGCAACATTTCCCTTGCCCATTGGAGGTCCCTTCCCAGATTTCTCCCACCTGCCACCTTCCTACTTTCAAAAGTCAGCTGAAAATTCTTACCGTCCGCTCACCTAGTTCTGATTTTTTTTTCTCTCTTCCTACTCCGCATCGATTCCGCCCCCCCCCCCCTCCTATAAAGCACATTGAGACATTGTTTTGTACCCGAGTGCTTTACAAATGTAAGTTATTGGTCAACTTTCTAGGGATGTGTGTATTTTTTTCCTCTACCTCGTTCATTTGTATATTTGTGTGTAACCATGGTGAGACATTTTTATGATTAGATAGGACCCACTTGTGATGAGATTAAGTGCACAGCTGTTTGTATTATTTTAAATTCCTGGTAGCTCATAAGGGACTTTAGTTTTGGTTGGGGTTATTCTTATAGGTACTTGGAATAGATCCTGTTTTGTGTGTATGTGAGCTAGCAGGCATGTGTCCCATACTATTCTGGGTGGCAGTTGTACACGTTTAATAACTGCTTGGTCAGCAATACAAGTTAATGCCTCTAAATAAGGAATATTTGATGAGGAACAGTAAAGCATAGAATCTGTTTGCCAAAAAGGAAGACTTTGACGACTTGTCAGAGAAAGCAACATCTTATGAGTGAAATAAATTGTATTCTAAAATTCTTCTTTTGAGTGTTCTTTTTATACAACACGTATTTTCTGTTTTAATTTTAGGATTTAACAAAATCCAACTATAATGCGGACTATTACAAGCGGAGAGAGCTCTTTAGTGCTCCTAAATAGGTAATTTGAGATGCATTGTCATTTTTTTCCCCAGAAGAGTGGCTGCCATCTTGAAAATGCCTTCAGCGGTTTTAAAAAAATGAACTTTTAGAATTAAAATGAAATGTATTATAACAGTCACTCTTGGAAACAAGATAAATTGTTGTAGTTGTGTGACTTGATTACAGGACAAAAAAGGAGTACTACTTATGTTTGGACTTTGGCCATTCTACAGAATTAAAGTGCACTTTGACCCTTCAGTACTGTATTCCTTTTGGATTTTACAATGAGCAGAGAAACTCAAAACCTTATTGAAGCTGGAATGTATGCTTTATTCTGGCTTTGGTGGTCCATGATTTTCTCTCCCTTGCTGAGGAGTTTATAAGATGGCAGCTGCGATGGTGCTATAAATTTCTAGTTTTACAGTTGGAGGTATAAGTAGCCATGGTCCCGTAAAAGCAGAATAAATTCTCTATTTCTCCCACTTATATGAAAATACGTTTCACGCTCTTACCAGCCACAAGTTTTGAATAAATGTTTTTGTAAATAATGTTTATCTTGCGCTTTCATTATTATTTTTGTTGTATCTAAGGCTCCCTTGGTTGAGAATTGCTGTAACTTGAGTGGAAGAATTAAGTGCTTTCAAAAATATTGTAGTCCTCAAGATCTGGATCTCCCCAATAGGACAGTTGATTTAACTTTTTAAAGACATCCATTACAGAGCAAAGCTATGTTTGCCTAATATTGTACTTCATTTGGTTTTAGAATACTGAGCTTTCAGGGATATTTTGAAGGAACACCTCATTAACTTATTCACAATATTTCTTAACGACTTAGATGAAGGCATAGGAAGTCTCATATCTAAGTTTGCCGATGACACCAAAATTGGTGGCATTGTAAGCAGTGTAGATGAAAACATAAAATTACAAAGCGATATTGATAGATTAGGTGAATAGGCAAAACTGTGGCAAATGGAATTCAATGTAGACAAATGTGAGGTCATCCACTTTGGATCAAAAAAGGATAGAACAGGGTACTTTCTAAATGGCAAAAAGTTTAAAAACAGTGGATGTCCAAAGGGACTTAGGGGTTCAGGTACATAGATCATTGAAGTGTCATGAACAGGTGCAGAAAATAATCAAGAAGGCAAATGGAATGCTGGCCTTTATATCTAGAGGACCAGAGTACAAGGGGGCAGAAGTTATGCTGCAGCTATTCAAAACCCTGGTTAGACCGCACCTGGAGTACTGTGAGCAGTTCTGGGCACCGCACCTTCGGAAGGACATATTGGCCTTGGAGGGAATGCAGCGTAGGTTTACTAGAATGATACCCGGACTTCAAGGGTTAAGTTACGAGGAGAGATTACACAAATTGGGGCTGTATTCTCTGGAGTTTCGAAGGTTAAGGGGTGATCTGATCAAAGTTTATAAGATATTAAGGGGAACGGATAGGGTGAATAGAGAGAAACTATTTCCGCTGGTTGGGGATTTTAGGAGTAGGGGGGCACAGTCTAAAAATTAGAGCCAGACCTTTCAGGAGCGAGATTAGAAAACATTTCTACACACAAAGGGTGGTAGAAGTTTGGAACTCTCTTCCGCAAACGGCAATTGATACTAGCTCAATTGCTAAATTTAAATCTGAGATAGATAGCTTTTTGGCAACCAAAGGGATATGGGCCAAAGGCAGGTATATGGAGTTAGATCACAGATCAGCCATGATCTTATCAAATGGCGGAGCAGGCATGAGGGGCTGAATGGCCTACTCCTGTTCCTATGTTCCGATGTTAACTTCAAACAATTGCAGCTAGTATCAGATTTGCAGTACTCGTGATAATTTTTAAAAATTCGTTCTCAGGATATGGGCGTCGCTAGCAAGGCCAGTATTTATTGCCCATCCCAGGTTTCCCTTGAGAAGGTGGTGGCCGCTTTCTTGAACTGCTGCAATCTGCGTGATGAAGGTGCTCCCACAGTGCTGTTAGGTAGGAATTTCCAGGATTTTGACGCAGCGACTATGAAGGAACGTCGATTGTATGATCAAATAGGGATGATGTGTGACTTAGAGGTGGTGGTGTTCCCATGTACTTGCCCATGTCCTTCTAGGTGGTGGAGTTCACAGGTTTAGGAGGTGCTGCCGAAGGAACCATGACGACTTGATGCAGATCTTGTAGATAGTACACACTGCAGCCACAGTATGCCGGTGAGGAAGTAGTGGATGTTTAAACTAGTGGATGAAGTGCTGATCGAGTGGACTGCTTTTTCCTGGATGGTGTTGATTTCCAGGGACCTTTCTCCCACTTAGCCTTGACTCAGTAGTAACATTTTCCTCTGAATCAGAAGGTTGTCAGTTCAAGCCCCACTCCAGAGCCTTGACCACATAATCTAAGCTGGCACTTCATTGCAGTACTGAGGAAGTGCTACACTTGTCAGATGAGATGCTAAACCGAAGCCCTGTCGGATCACTCAGATGGACATATAAGATCCTGTGTTTTTTTTGAAGAAGAGCAAAAGAGTGCTCCCTGGATAGAAATGTAATCATAAAGATAGTCAATATGGGTTCACAAAAGGGAGGTCTTTCCAATCTAACTTACTGGTTTTCTTTGAGGGTATGACAAAGGAGCTTGACTGGTAAAGCAGTGGATGTGATGTACTTGGATTTCAGTAAGGCCTTTGATTAAGTTTCTCTGGAAATGTAAGTATTGGAAATAAAGAAAGTGGGAATTAGTGGAAATATTTTACAATGGATATGTATTTGGTTGATTAATGGAACCTAAGTGTAGTGGTACAGGGCTTGTCATCAGCTGGGAAGAATTTTCCCAGTGAGGTCCCACAGGGGTCTATTTTGGAATCTCTTTTGTTTAATATCTTTTTAAATGATCTGGAGATAGGAATCACCAGCACAGTGGCTAAATTTGCAGATGATGCAAGGTAATAGACTCCAAAGCTGAGCAGGGTAAGCTACAGGAGGATTTGAATATACTTGGGAATTGGGCAGACGGGTGGCAGATGAAATTCGATGTGAAGAAATGCAAAGTGCTTCACATGCAACAGAAAATCCAGGGAGGAACTATTACTTAAATGGAAAGAAAATTATGTGCATGGATAATGAAAGTGATCTGGGGGTCCTGATTGACAATAAATTGAAGCTATTGCAACAATGCTTGGTGATGGTGAGTGAAGCAAATTAGATGTTGATGTATTAAAAGATCAATATTGAGCGAAAATAATGAGGTAATCCTGCCACTTTATAAATCATTGGTGTGACCGCACTTGGAATACAGTGCCTTTAGAATACTTTGTTTGCCACAGTACAAAACGGATATTGCAGCTAGTGAAAGGATACACAAAAGAGCAACCAGAATGATGGAGGGATTGGATTATGAGAAGCGATTATGTAAATTGGGCATGTTCTCACTAGAAAAGAGGAGGTTGAAAGGTGATTATGATGGCTGTTTTTGGGATTCTAAAGGGACTAGACAATGTAAACCATGACGAGCTTTTTCACCTTGTCCGGAACAATAGAACTAGAAGAGACGCTTGAGAGACGGTAAATTCCAAACTAATCTGCGCAAACAATATTTCAGCGAGCGAGTGGTCAACCTATGGATCAGCTCCCTAGGGAGATGGTGGAAGCAGTTAGTCTTGGCAATCCCTCTATAATTGAGTAAGATTGTTTCTCAGCATTAAAAGAAATTGAGTTTTAAGGTTGGCCATGTCTTTGGTGAGCATTTAGATGACTTTGTAAACCAGCCCTAGAGAGACATATTTTACCAGAAAACTGACCTATGAAAGACAACCCAGTTAGTGGTGTAGTTGCAGTAGACAGACATTCTTTCCTCTGTCCATGTTTCTCCTCTTCTTTGACAATCCTAGCTGCTTCAAAATAGTTAACTCCCTGCATGCACATGGTTTCCTCCCATGTATTGATGCCAATATACTGCATTTCTTTAGGTTGGAAGCAATTAGTATTGATTCATTCAAATGCAAATTGGATTTCTTTCAGAAAATAACATTTTGGGATACAGTGTATGAGTAATTTGAGACATGACATGGTAACTGTAACATGCTTGAAAGGGACAGGTGACTTTGGACCTATGATTCCCAAAGCTCTCCTCATGTCATGCCTGGATCTGTTGTAGATTAATTCATATCGTATCATAGTAGGTACAGCACAGGAGGAGGCTATTCGGCCCATCTTTGAAAGAGCTATCCAATTAGTCCCATCCCCCAGCTTTTTCCCCATAACCCTGTAAATGTTTCCCCTTCAAGTATTTATCCAGTTCCCTTTTGAAAGTTACTATTGAATCTGCTTCCACCACCCTTTCAAGCAGTGCATTCCCAATCATAACAACTCGCTGCGTTTTTTAAAAAAAAGTTTCCTCATGTTGCCTCTTGCTCTTTTGCCGATCACCTTAAATCTGTGTTCTCTGGTACCGATCCTTCTGCCACTGGAAATAGTTTCTCCTTATTTACACTCTCAAAACCCTTCATGATTTTGAACACCTTTTATCAAATCTTCCCTTGACCTTCTATGTTCTAAGGAGAACAACCCCAACTTCTCCAGTCTCTCCGCATAACTGCGGTCCTTCATCCCTGGTACCATTTTCGTAAACCTCTTCTGCACCCTCTAAGGCCTCCATCTTTCCTCCAGTGTGGTGCCCAGAATTGAACACAATACTCCAGCCCAGGTCTAACCAGTGTTTTATAAAGGTTTAGTGTGACTTCAGTGCTTTTGTACTCTGAGCCTCTGTTAATAAAGCCCAAGATCCCATATGCTTTTTTAACAGCCTTCTCAATTTGTCCTGCCATCTTCAAAGATTTGTATGTGCGTACCCACAGGCCTGTCTGTTCCTGCACCCCCTTTAAAATTGTGCCATTTAGTTTATATTGCCTCTCTCCATTTTTCCTACCAAAATGAAATCATTTCACACTTCTGTGTTGAATTTCATCTGTCATGTGTCGGCCCATTTCACGAGTCTGTCTGTGTCCTCCTGAAGTTTGTTACTATCCTCTACATTTCCGAGTTTTGTGTCATCTGCAAACTTTGAAATGCCTTCAATGCCCAAGTCCAGGTCATTAATATATATCAAAAAGAGCAGTGGTCCTAATACTGACCCCAGGGGAATGCCACTGTATACTTCCCTCCAGTCTGAAAATCAACCATTCACCACTACTCTGCTTTCTATCCCTTAGCCAATTTTGTATCTACACTGCCGCTGTCCCTTCAATCCTATGGGCTTTAATTTTGCAAACAGGTCTATTATGTGGTACTTCATCAAATGCCTTTTGAAAGTCCATATATACAACATTAACTGCACTACCCTCATCGAGTTCCGTTACTTCATCAAAGAACTCAATCAAGTTAGTCAAACATGATTTTCCTTTAATAAATCCGTGCTGACTTTCATTTATTAGCCCATACTTTTCCAAGTGCCAATTAATTTTGTCCTGGATTATTGTGTCTCAAAGTTTCCCCACCACTGATGTTATGCTAACTGGCTTGAAATTGCCGGGTTTATCCTCCTCCCCTTGGAGATATTGCTATGATTAATCAATAACTCCATATTGATGTATCATGCGACTACTAGGATGATGGATGACGAACTAGATGGACCCTGGTCTTTTTTGTCTTGCAATTCCTATGTTCCTATATCCTGGCCAACATTTGTCCCTCAACCAACATCACTAAAACAGATTTTCTGGTAATTTATTTCACTGCTGCTGGTGGGATTTTGCTGTGCACAGTCTGGCTGGAAATTTACATGGTTCTCAGGTACTTGCAAGTTCCAGCATCTCTTGACAAACTCTGTGTATATGAGAGGGATGCATTGTGGGGGCTGTAGTTTTCACCCAGCTCCAATGGAACTGTAATACCACTGTGACAAACCTGATAAATTTGCAAATAACTGCAGCACAAGAAGTCGGGTTTAAAAAAAACAGAAGGAACATTTTCAGCATTTTATAGTTTTTTAATCTGATTTAAGCCATTAAATAATTTTTAGGGTGAGGTTATTTTTGTGTTGCTTAGGGGGATTGATATTTGTGGTGTGTAGGATATTTGAGTGCTTTGATGATGAGCTTGGGCTTTCTGTTCAAGGTGCTGATCGTTAAGAGATTTGATGGCGGGCGAAAGCCTTTTTGGTTCAGCATTATGTCAACACGTTCAAGAACAGCTGCAAATCCCCTGTGGGAAGTAAACTGGAGGAAAAAAAACTCTTTTAAAAGTAGTTGAGGAAAAAGGAAAATTTTCAGGAAGGGAAAGAAAGAATAAACAAATATTTGCATCTTAAGCCAAGACTGAAAATCTACCATTATTTATTAAAAAATAAATGTAAACAACTGAGAATCAGATTTTGGGGAGGGAAGAACAACAAAGTTTACTTACCTTTTAAGCAATCTCTGTGAAGTGGTAAATATTAGTGAAAGTTTAACTGAGACCCTATTATAGGCAAGATATGCAATATCAGTCATGTGATCCATTACTACATTTAATTTGCTATATTACAGTGATGTTTTAGGCTGCTTGGGACCATAGTAAACATCAAACATTGCACCAGGTCCCAAACTTAACCATGTGTAATGCCTTTGGCAATCCACTAGTGTTCTGTAGAAATTTGGCCTGTGGTCTCCAGCATATGAAACTTGTAATAAAGCATTTTCTTTCTGTCTAGCTAATCTGCTTAACAAATATATCCCATGGGTGGTTTTAATTAGTAAACTGTTTAAAGGCTAACTAAGGAGATGGGAAACCCATTCTTGGTGTAGCAATTTACAGAAAATTATCAGACAGCAATTATTTTAAATGTTATTTTTGATGGTACATCTGGGGTTTTCATGAATTTGAGTATTACATACTCTAGGTCTTTGTTTTCTTGAGACCTAAAGCAGAGAATATGGAATTATACTGGAAACACATTTTTCCCTGAAGCCTTGTATGCAGTCACATTTCTGAAGCAAATTGAATTGATTAACATCACTGTATGTCTGAATTTCTTCCTCAATTTACACAGCTAGTTACAGGAAAACACTGTGGGGATTAAAAATTTGCAAAAGTTCTTTTTCTCAGCATAGCTATTAAGGGACTGTTTCTAATTATCCTCCCATCTTTTTACCCAGTATCTGACTTGCCTCAGTTTTATGTATTGCTAAAGGGAAGATTAGTGGTTTTGTTTAGCCATGATAATTGGGAAAAGGCATGCTTCACTGTCTAGAAAGGAGAGAAAAAAAACTCATGTCCTTTTCAGAAAGCCCCTGATTCATCCTGTTTGATCTAAATGCAACATCAGGGAATAATTGGACTGCAGAAAGTTGTGAATGCGTGGCCTTTTAGTGTGGCATTATGACATACTTTTCCTTACTTGTATGTAATATATGTCTCACTTGAAATAGCCAAAAGAAGAGCAGCATTTTACTTGGGTAAGGCCATAGCAAGATTTCAAGCCCATGGTGACTTTTTTAATAAAGGCGGTCAAAGCTTTAAGAACAAATTAGTGGCAGCACATAGTAGCTTAGGAAGACCATGCTTGAAACTGGGGATGTGAAACAAACCCATAATGACAGGAGATATTAAAGCCCACTTGGAGGTGCTGATTAATCTAACATGAGCCTGAGGTTTAAATTTATTGTTTACAAACCAGCCTACTGCTGAGGATGTTGGCAATTAGTTTTATGAATGAATGTGAATGTAAATGCACTAACTGAATTATTTTTGTATGTTAATCCATTTTGTCCTGGGATATCTTAATTATTTCCTATTTATATTTGGTTTATTTTATTTAATGACCAATTTTTATTTAGAACTAAACATAGAATGTAGCTTTCATGTAATTATTTGAGAGATGGACAGTTATAGAGCAGTTGACAGTAATGACTGTCCAAACCTGCTATAATCAGTGTTTTATTTCTGGCCCTGCAACCTTTGCATCATGCTTCCTTATATCCATTCCCACTTTTTAGGCCCAGTTTTAAAAGATTGTTTTTGATAAGGTATCTTGCAAGATGTTTTACTGGATACTAGATTTTTAAATGGAGTGTATAGTAACAATATTTGTGACACTAGGGGTGAGTTTGGAGTGGAGTACAGTGGATGTGCAGTGTGCTTTTTGTGATTAGGCCTAATTTAAATTCATTTGCCAAGCTGCCAGCACAAAATGTGCTCCCTACAGGCAGCTTGACTATTTTTGGAGGGGGAAATCAGGTGGGGCAGCTTAACTTGATGCAGCAATGCCTTAAAGGGAAGGCTCGGAAGCATCAGGAGAGAAAGAAGCACCAGTTTAGAGCAGCACTCAGAATTTTCGCAACACCTACAGCAGCAAAGATGTTAAATGTGGAAGCCTTTAAACCTCAAAATCCACAAGTGAGTGGTGTAAAAATGTGTGCCAAAGCTGCATCTAGCTTTCCCTAACTGCAGCTGAGGATTACTTTTTAATGGATGCTCAAAATGGCTGCCTCCTAACATGTACCGCCCATGTTTGATAGGCGGGAGCAGGAACTGGCAGTAATCCAATGGGCAGAGACACACATGTCACTGGGGCGTCATACCTATTTCTTTTGACCCTGATTAGCATGTATTCATGGGTCTCCCATTTGTTTATGTGGGGGCTTTGACTGCCTAGATAGAGCTCCTTCCGAAAATTGGAATGGATAGGAAGTTGGTCCTTCCATTTCCCATGTGGTTTTCATCCACTACCGTCTGTTTTAAGTGCAAATGGGACAGTAGGGACACTAAAATGGCCCCCGTTATGTTGTCATTACTTCAGTAATAAGTTTAACTATTGAATCTCCTGTAGTGTTTAGTCAGAAGATATGACGTATAACAACATATGTAAATAGGAGGTGGAAGATCCTATGAAGGCACAGAATAGAATCCATAGTTGAGATAATCGGTAAAAAGTTCTTAATTTGTTTCCCTTACATCTCCATTACAATGAATTTCTCACTGCACAATTTAGCTATACAGAAGAAATAACATTCTTTGTAAGACTTTTAGCAATGACTGTACCAGTCTCATCCAGAAATATCTGACCTGAAAAACATGCTGAAAAAAAGATGGAACTTCATCACTGAAGGCCTTTCTAGCATTTCTGAAAGATGTAAAGTTTGAAAAGCGACATAAACAAAACAGCTGGAATGCTTGCAATGGGCATCATAATAGGAAGAAACAACATTCTTTAAGCATTCCAAATGAAAATGTCTAATGCAACTTTGGAGAACATGTGTTTAAATAGTTGAAGCCATTTATTTTATTGTGGTAAAAGGGGCGTACAGGCAGGTTGGGCTGAGGGAGGCATACAAGCCAGGACAGTCGAACAGTGGGGCAGCAGGAGGGTTAGTCAGCAGAAGGCTGTATTGCTGCATTTTCTGGGCTGAGGAAGAGTGTGAGCACGGAGCTGCCATATAGTGGGTTCAGACAGCGGAAGGCGCTCTCGTGGTATTTATTGGGTTGTGGAGAAGTGTGAGCATGGAACTGTTGTGTGGTCGGTTCAGGCAGTGGGAGGCTGCATTGTACTACTCAGGGCTGGGATGAAATTTTATCATAGTCCAGGATGGCAAGGCTGGGAGTGAAACTGAAACGTCTTTTTTTTTAAAAAGTCTGGCTATAGACAGCCAGTCATGCAACTAGTGGCAGCGGGGAAAGAGTTGGTCGCAGGCAGGAAAAGTCAGGGCTGGGAAGGGGGAGAAAAGAAAATTTAAAAAATAATGTAAATTTAATTGTAAGAGTTGAATTTTTTTTTAAAAAGTGGAACTGTACACAAGCCTCAGGAGGATCAGCAGACACTCTGGTGATGGTGCAGAAGGTTGTTACAGGCAAGTCTGAAAATTAAGCTGGGAACTTCTAGAACGCCATCTACTGGTAGTACACGGAAACTTAATAGCTAAGTATAACATTTAAACTTGGGAGTGAGGTGCTGTTACACTACTGGGTGTATTCTATAGGCCACTAACTAGTGGGAAGGATAGAGGAGCAAATTTGCGGGGAAGTTACAGAGAGGTGCAAAAGCTATAGAGTAGTGATAACTGGGGACTTCAACTATCCTAATATCGACTGGGATAACAATAATAATACAAGGGGCAAAGAAGGGGAGGAATTTTTGAAATGTGTTCAGGATAACTTTCTTGACCAGTGCGTTTTTGGCCCAATAAGGAAGGAGGCATTGCTGGACTTGGTACTAGGAACGAGGTGGGCCAAGTGGAGTAAGTGTCAATTGGGGAGTATTTAAGGAGCAGCGATCGTAGTATCATAAGGTTTAGAATAGCTATGGAAAAGGACACGGACCACTCTATTGTAAAAATACTCAATTGGAGGACGGCCAATTTCAATGGGATGAGAAGAGATCTGTCCCGGGTAAATTGGAATCAAAGATTGGCAGGCAAAACTGTAATTGAACAGTGGGCGGCCTTCAAAGAGAAGATGCTTCGGGTACAGTCTAGGCACATTCCCACAAGGCAGAAAGGTAGGGCAGCTAAAGCCAGAGCTCCCTGGATGACAAAAGAGATAATGAGTAAGATGAAATGGAAAAAAGGGGCATATGACAGATGTCAGGTTGATACACAAGCGAGAACCAGGCAGAATATATAAAGTTCAGAGGGGAAGTGAAAAAGGAAATAAGAGGGGCAAAGAGAGAATATGAGAATAGACTGGTGGCCAACATAAAAGGGAATCCAGAAGTCTTCTACAGGCATGTAAATGGGTAGTAAGAGGAGGGGTGGAGCCGATTCGGGACCATAAAGGAGATCTACTCATGGAGGCAGAGGGATGGCTGAGATACTAAATGAGTACTTTGCATCTGTCTTTACCAAAGGAGAAGATGCTGCCAGAGTCTCGGTAAAGGAAGATATAATTAAAATACTAGATGGGCTAAAAATTGATAGAGGAGGTACTCGAAAGGCTAGCTGTACTTAAAGTAGATAAGTCACCAGGATGGGATGCATCCTAAGTTGCTGAGGGAAGTAAGGATGGAAATTGCATAGATACTGGCCGTAATCTTCCAAATATCTGTAGATATGGGGATAGTGCCAGAGGACTAGAGAATTGCAAATGTTAGACCCCTGGTTGCAAAAAGGTTGTAAGGATAAACCCAGCAACTAAAGGACAGTCAGTTCAACCTCTGGTGGGGACACTCTTAGAAATGAAAATCCGGGACACAATGAACAGTCACTTGGACGAGTGTGGATTGATTAGGGAAAGCCAACACGGATTTGTTAAAGGCAAATCGTGTTTAACTAACCTGATAGTGTTTTTTGATGAGGTAACAGAGAGGGTAGATGAGGGCAATGCAGTTGATGTGGTGTATATGGACTTTCAAAAGGCGTTTGATAAAGTGCCGCATGGTAGGCTCATTAAGATTGTGACCCATGGAATGAAGGGGGCAGTAGCAACATGGATACAGAATTGGCTAAATGACAGGAAACAGAGAGTAGTGGTGAACAGTTGTTTTTTGGACTGTAGGGAGGTGCACAGTGGTGTTCCCTAGGGGTCGGTGATGGGACCACTGCTTTTCTTGATGTATACTGCTGACTTGGACTTGGGTGTACAGGGCACAATTTCACAATTTTCAGATGACACATGACTTGGAATGGTAGTAAACAGTGAAGAGGATAGCGATAGACTTCGAGGATATAAACAGGCTGGTGGCATGGGCGGACATGTGGAGGATGAAATTTAACGCAGAAAAATGCGAAGTGATACATTTTGGTAGGAAGAACGAGGAGAGGCAATATAAACTAGAGGGCACAATTCTAAAAGGGGTACAGGAACAGAGAGATCCGGGGGTATATGTGCACAAATCGTTGAAGGTGGCAGGGCAGGTTGAGAAAGCAGTTTAAAAAAGCATATGGCATTCTGGGCTTTATAAATAGAATTATAGAGTACAAAACTATGGAAGTCATGATGCACTTTTATAAAACACTGTTTTGGCCACAACTGGATTATTGTGTCCAGTTCTGGGCACCGCACTTCAGAAAAGGGCAGCAGGCACATGGGAACAACACCACCTGCATGTTCCCCTCCAAGTCACACACCATCCCGACTTGGAAATATATCGCTGTTCCTTCATCGTTGCTTGGTCAAAATCCTGGAACTCCTTTCCTAACAGCACTGTTGGAGAACCTTCACCACACGGATTGCAGCTGTTCAAGAAGGCGGCTCACCACCACCTTCTCGAGGGCAATTAGGGATGGGCAATAAATGCTGGCCTCGCCAGCGACGCCCACATCCCATGAACGAATAATAAAAAAAGGAAAGATGTGAAGGCCTTAGAGAGGGTGCAGAAGAGATTTACTAGAATGATTCCAAGGATGAGGGATTTTAGTTATGTGGATAGACTTGGAGAAGCTGGGGTTGTTTTCCTTGGAACAGAGATGGTTGGGGGAAGATTTGATCGAGGTATTCAAAATCATGAAGGGTCTAGACCGAGTAGGTAGAGAGAAACTGTTCCCATTGGCGGAAGGGTCAAGAACCAGAGGACATAGATTTAAGGTGATTGGCAAAAGAACCAAAGGCAACATGAGAAAAAACTTTTTTACACAGCGAGTGGTTAGGATCTGGAATGTACTTTCCGAGGGGGTGGTGGAGGCAGATTCAATCATGGCCTTCAAAAGGGAGCTGGATAAGTACTTGAAAGGAAAAAATGTGCATGCTACAGGGATAGAGCAGGGGAGTGGGATGAGCTGGATTGCTCTTACATAGAGCTGGCTCGGACTTGATGGGCCGAATTGGCCTCCTTCCATGCTGTAACCTTTCTATGATTCTATGTTTACATAGCAGTTTTCAGTAGGGTTTGTGACCTGAAATTTTTTTAATGTATTCTAGGTAGAGGGAGTGGGGGCGGGGGGAAGAGAAGGTACAAAATCTGTTATGGAAGACATTCCTTAGAGTCCAACATAGTGGCATGTTGACCAGAAATTTCAAATTTAGCTATTCCAAAGTGAACGAGGCTAAAAGCTCTCCGAAATGTTGAACATCCAGTAAATCCATGACCTTTGATAGACCTTAGTTTATTTATATTTATTTCCTCTTGCCGTTTTCTCCTTTCTTACATTGTGTACTTTTTTTTCCCTGCCTGTATTGTCCTCCTTACAATCTCTGATCCCTGACCTCTGAGAACCTGAACACAGATCAAGACAGCAAAGGACCAGCCTTGAATTGTGGCCTGCCGCCGACTTCCATGCTGTCCTAGTTCCCCAGCTGACTGCCTTTAATTTTTGTTTGTTCTACTTAACCTGTCTAATTTAGGTTATCCAGAGCAAGCAAGAAGCACTTAATGCCAAATCATGTTTTTATTTCATGCCCTCTATCCTCCCACTGCAAACAAAACATCAAAAACCGTCCTGCCATAAATAATGTACAAATATTGTATGTTCTAAATGCTACTGGATGTCTACTCATGCAGGCAACGATAATTCTTAATGTTTTCAAATTCAGTTGTAGCCTATCGCAGTGGGGCAGCGAGTTGAAACAACAAATTTAAAAGTGGGATACAGTTTTATGATATTCGTAATGAAATTAAAGAAGTTGAAGCCATGAGCTGTGTTTTGTCTAGGTTCAGCCTGAGTTCAAGTTTTTGCATTAATTCTTGTAATATGGTTCCCCAATAGTTAAAGATGATTTTTCTCCCCTAATTCACGTGTCTAAATCCATCTATTATTCTTCTGACAAGTATAGCAAAAAATTTAGCATTGCGTTGACATAGCGATACATCCCTCCAGGACAATATTAATTAGAAACAGCTATAAATGTTGAGTTATAAAAGTTGCTCATTCAGCCATTGCTTTAGTACTGGAATGTAATGAGAAAATCAGTCTGTCCTGTTTTAGAACACCTGGTGAGAAATTTAGCAGTTTATTTGCATGCTGCTAATGTTCCTGAGGGATTAAAAAATTCATAGCATTCTTACAAGAGCAGTCATAAGAGCGCACATTTTTTTCTATTCTTGTTATCCATCCCTAGTTGCCCTTGAGAAGGTGGTGGTGGACCACCTTCTTGACCCGTTGCAGTCCGTCTGGTGAAGGTACTCCCACAATGCTGTTAAGTAGGGAGTTCCAGAATTTTGATCCAGCGATGATGAAGGAACAGTGGTGTACGTCTGTCAGGATGGTGTGTGACTTGGGAGGGGAATTCGGAGGTGATGATGTTTCCATGCACCTGCTGCCCTTGTCCTTCTAGGTGGTGGAGGTCGTGGGTTTGGGAGGTTGCTGCCGAAGAAGCCATGACGACTTGTTGCAGTGCATCCTGTAGATAGTACACATTACAGCTATGGTGCGCCGGAGAGGAAGGAGTGGATGTTTAAACTAGAGGATGGGGTGTCGCTCAAGCAGATTGCTTTGTCTTGGATGGTGTTGAGCTTCTTGTGTTGTTGCAACTTCACCCATCCAGGCAAGTGGAGGGTATTCCATCACG
Source organism: Heptranchias perlo (assembly GCF_035084215.1). NCBI lineage: Eukaryota > Metazoa > Chordata > Chondrichthyes > Hexanchiformes > Hexanchidae > Heptranchias > Heptranchias perlo. The sequence goes on along the minus strand of NC_090341.1, from coordinate 25,808,599 downwards.
CTCCTGACTTGTGCTAGTAGGTGGTGGTGAGACTTTGGGGAGTCAGAAGGTGATCATCTTGCTTAGAATTCCCAGCGTCTGACCTGCTCTAGTAGCCACAGCATTTATTTGGCTGGTCCAGTTGAGTTTTGAGTCTATGGTGACCAGCAGGATGTTGATGGGGGCTTCAGTGATGATAATGCTGAATGTCAAGGGGAGGTAGTTAGACTCTCTTAGAGATGGTCATTGCCTGGCACGAATGTTACTTGCCACTTATCAGCCGAAGTATGGATGTTGTCCAGGTCTTGCTGCATGCAGGCACGGACTGCTTCAATATCTGAGGAATTGCAAATGGAGCTGAACACTGCACTCATCTGCCCCATTTCTGACATGAAGAAGGGAAGGTCATTGATGAGGCAGCTGAAAATAGTTGGGCCTAGGACGCTGCCCTGAGGAACTCCTGCTGCGATGACCTGGGGCTGAGATGATTGGCCTCCAATAACTACAACCACAACCATATTCTTTTGTGCCAGGTATGACTCCAGCCACTGGAGAATATTCCACCCGATCTCCATTGATTTCAGTTTCCCTAGTGTTCCTTGGTGCCACACAGTCGAATGCTGCCTTGATGTCAAGGCCAGTCACTTGCCTCGCCTCGCTTTGCCTCAATAAGTGCTAAGGTTTCTTTTTGGCTAGTCTGCAGTGGCTCTTCAGGTCTTTTCTATATTGGATAGTCAGGGAGCTTAATTTTTATAAATTAGCTAAACAAGTGACTATTTCAGTTTATTTGTTTAAGCTACACGTTGAATTCCCCCATTGCATTGAATTCAAAATCGTCTCCCTCGTTTACAAGTTCTTCCACATCCTCACATTTGCCATATGTATCAGCAAACACTCTCTGCTCTACCAGCTTTGAAAGAAAGAATTTGCATTTATATAGTCCTTTCACATCCCTAGGGTGTCCCAAAGTACTTCACAGCCAATGAAGTACTTTTGACATGTAGTCACTGTTGTAATCTTGGCCTACTTTTATAAGCAATGCCAATTATTCTGATGCAGAACAAGTTGCAGAATAAGTGGTTTCTTTTTGGCCAGTCTACTCTCCACTCCTAGGTATGCTGGCTTTTGGAAGCATAATGCATGGGCAGTGAAGGACTGTAGGAACATTGAAAAAGACAGGAGGCTGTTCGGAGTGAGGATCTGCCCAAGGATGCAGGACAGGATGTAGAGAAATTATCCAGTTTAAATTAAGATGACCCACCGCAATGGGGGTAGCATTGCTTGTTCATTATTTTGTATCATTACACGAGTGTAAGTTGTACCAATTTGAATTAAATGACTCTGATCGTCCGTTTCACCTTAATGATTCAAACTGAGCTTTACATCACCTAGTTTAACTCGGTCCATCTTTAGAGAGATTGAGGAAATACATGTGCAAAGGGCAAAAATATCTGGTCCAAATTGGAGGGTTTTTTTTTGTTGCTCTTGGGTTTTGCTACCTTGTAATTTAAGGGCAACGTGATTCAATTCCATTGAAAGTAAGACACTCCCAGCATATGGGAGCAACTGACGTCAGTGAATCTGAGAAGGTATTTAAGACACCTAAATATCAAACAAACTTTAATTTTTACTTCAGAAGCAGTTGAGCTAGTAGAGGGAGACAATAATCATTGTTTACATTGAGTCATTTTTACATAAGATTTGTTTATACAGCTGATTTGGGTGAGTGAAATGCTAATTATTAACCGATGAGTGGAAGATATATTGAAACATTTACATGAATTTTGGTATCAACCTGATAATGTATACCATTTTGTTCTCCAGTTTTCAATCCAAAAAAGGCCTCTTATATCAGATTGTGGAATTCAATTGCAAAAAAACTGATAAAAATTGTAGAAAGCCATCCAGTAAAAACAGAATTTTACTTGTGTAGTCTGAAAAGTTCCATTTCTCCAGCATTTACATCCATCATCTTGATGAACATAAAATTCACTATCAATGCTTAAGGGTACAAATTAAAAAGAAAAAAGCTTCAAATACTGAAAATTTGGAAAAAAAACAAAATGCTGAAAATACAGAGCAGGTCCGTCAGATTCTGTAATGAAAAAAGACAGTGACTGTTTCAGGTTGTTCTGAGGAATAGCCTATACCTGAAACATCAACATGTCTTTCCTCTTTAGAGATGTTAGTGAACTCTGAGTATTTCCAGCACTGTGCCCTCTCTTGTGCAATGGGCTGGAGAGCCATGAAAATATTGCAGCTAATATTTATAAATATTAGTTATAAATTAAATGCTCCAAACTAACCATCTGACTTAATCGATACAGGTAGGACAAATGGCTTTTTTTTTGCTGCTGACATTAGGATATCTGGGATGTATGTTCCTGCTCAAATTGCCCTAATCTTCCTCAACTTTCCCAAGCTTCGGAGGGGAAAAGCTGACCTGGGTTTCTATTCCTGAAAGCTACCTTGTGATCCCTCTGGTGATATCAGGCAATGTTCATGTTTATGCTCAGTTGTGGCTCCCATGACAGAATACGCTGCTAATGCTCACTGTCCAGGTTTATACATCAAGAAAGACCACTTCAGTGAGGTGGCAGGGGGATGCCAGTGTGAGTTGTTGTCTTCATGAAGTGTCAGCTTGGCTCAGTTGATGGACTGTGGGTTGGAAGGTTGTGAGTTCAAGCCTCACAACAGGCTTCAGCACATGATCTAGGCTGACTGTTTGGTGCAGTACTGAGGAAGTGTTGCATTGTGGTGAAATGTCTGCTTGCTCAGGTGGTTGTAAAAGATCCATGGCGCTACTTACAGAACAGCATGGATGTTTTCTGATGTCTTGGTCACCATTATTCCTTTAGCCAGCACTACCAAAAACAGATTATCTGGTAAAACTTGGTAGTGTTTTCCATGTGCAGATTAGCTGCTGTGTTTGCCTATGTTGCAACAGTGAATGCCCATCAAAAAAATTCATTTGTTGGAAAGCACTTTGAGGTGCTATGTAAATGCAAGTTCTTTCTTTTTGTACTTCATTTTGCCTACTTCACTTTATCTACTTCCTCCTCTGAAGGAAAAGATCAGTTATGGGAACTACCATTATAGCGCAGAGAAGGGGATAGGGAAAAGCTGAGGATAAGTCCAAACAGAAGCCAATTTTGTTTGCAGTGTGCCACTGATTGAGCTATGCCAGATTTAAGTAATAAACAGGCCTGGCTGGCTGTGGAACCCAAAAGAAAAGCCAGAACCCAATATGCCTACAGAGGTCTTGGTCATCTCTCAAAGTCCAATTTAGCTTGAGCCTTGTCGCTGTTGGGAGCCCAGCCATGCAATGATGTAAGTTTGATGAAAAAAAATTGCTCCATGGGTGGCCTGTTGGTTGACTGCAACATGTAAACGCCACTGAGTTGATATTTATAATTCAATCTTGTGGTTGTGGGAGGTAGTGAATCTTTTCAGTTTTAAAACTACCACAAAATCTACTGCCTGTGAAGGGAATTAACACACCCACATTTCAATTTGTCGCCTGAACAAAAGCCACATTGAATGCTGAAAATATTAAAGGTCTTTTTTGCATAGAATTAAATAGAATCTATAACTCGGCAAAAGGCCATTCGGCCCAACTGGTCTATGTTGTTAGTACGCCTCCTCTTACTCTAATTACTACTTCCCACCCTGCCCCCATATTTCTTCACCCATATGTATGCATTCTCACCACTCTTTTTGTAAAGAAATTCCTCCTAAATTCTGTATTTGAGGTTGGTGATTATCTTACATTAATCCCCCTTGCTCCGGACTCACCCATAGTGGACACAGTTTCTTTACATCCACCCTAATGCACCCCTTAAGAATTTTAAAGACCTTTAACAGTTCTCCTCTTGTACTTCTCTTTGCCAGAGAAAAGGCCCCCAGGCTGCTCAATCTTTCATTATAGTTGCATCCTCTCAATTCCGGTAACATCCTTGTAAATCCTTTCTGCAATTTCTCCAGTTCACCAATATTGTTTTTGTAGTATAGAGACCAAAGCTGCAGACGGTACTTCAAGTGCGGTCTAACCAATGTTCTCTTATAAATTAAATATTACCTCCCTACTTTTGTATTCTGTTCCTCTAGAAATTAACCCCAGTACTATGTTTGCACTCCTTATTGGCTTAACAACGTCTGTTGCTACTTTTAGCGATTTATGTAGATCCCTTTGCTCTTCTACCCCATTTAGTTTGTTACCTTCCAAGGAATAAGTGGTCTCCTTATTTTTGCTACCAAAATGAACCACCTCACACTTTTCTATAATATAAACAGAAAGTGCTGGAAAAGCTTAGCAAGTGAGGCAGCATCTGTGGAGAAAGAAAGAGTTAACGTTTCAGGTCGAAGACCTCTCGTCAGAACTTTCCACATTTTTCTATAATTATTTGCTGTCTTTATTTATCCATGACATTCTATTTTGTTGTTTTTAATGGAATATATTTCTCCTGAACTCCATTGATCTCTCCTTTAAATATTGCCCACTGTTATTCTACCTCTTTGTCTGTCAGTATTTTAGCTCTATCCTCATTCTCTTTTTTTCCCCCCTATCTATTACTTTGGTTTGTGTACTATACATATCTCTCAATTATTAGTTTAAAGCTTATTATATTGTGATCACTACTCCTAGAGTTACGCCTACTCCAGTGGGAGACGATCTCCCGATGCTCCAGTTCATTTCCCATTACTAGGTCTAACAGTGCTTCCCCCTTCTTGGGCTTCTTACATATTGGGCCAGAAATGAATCTTGAACACACTGTAAAAACTCCATCCTCATCTCCCCTTTCACTTCCTCTCCCTGCCTGTTTATTTGGGGCTAGTTGATAATGAAGTAATAAAGCTGTTCAAATGTCAGAACAAGCTATATTAATATGAACACTAAACTTAAACAAAAATCATTATATATTAACACTATTCTGCTTATCCTCATCATCTTATTTCCTTATCTTTGCTTTTAGCATTTCATCATTTTCTACCCATCCTATCTCTTCTATGCCTTTTTATATTTCTTTCAAGAACAGACTTAGAATCATCTTTACTTACCTTCTTTCTGTCTTTCCTGTGTGTCCTTGACTGGGGAGAGTTTTTGGACACTGGGTGAAAATGTAGACTTTTTTAAATACACAATACAGGTATCTATCAATACTGTTGATTTAATTAAACAAAAAAAATTCTACTTCCAACTAGTTGAATGTTAAAATCCCTATTGTATTCCTTACAATGTGGCACAGTAAATCTTTTGTATAAGTCTGTCTATATGGGTTTTTTGTTATGGCATAGTGTGTATACTGTAACAGAGCTCCACTGAACAGTACATTTCACTTGAAGTAGTTAAAATGCTTACTGAAAAGTTATTCATTGTGTTGAGTGCTAGACATAGATGTTGAGTAAAGTAACTATTTAGCCCTTTAAGAGCTCAATGATGCGGGAGTTACTTTTACTATATCAGTGGGGTTATGGACACTTAAAGTAACCCTTGAGCCAAAGGTCAGTAACTGAAGTGCAGGACAAAGCAGTTTTGTTTTACCCTGGTTTTACTGAGGCTTTAGAGACTGGATGTTCATAAAGCTTTCAGTGTACTGTTACTGTCTGTTACACTTTGGATCTTTGTAGCATATCTTGACACTTTAATTAAGTAAATGAGGGGGCATTGGATGATCTTATCCTGATGAACAATGATAAGCTGTTAATGGACAAGAGCATCTTCCATTTGAGGGTTAGGTTTCCCAGCCACAAAGCAGCCTATGGTTTGTCTTTGTTGGGTTGTCAGCCTAATGACACATACTGACTTGTCTGCCATGTCAGTGGCATCGTGGTAAGCATTAAGCAGATCTATTTGGTTGGTGAGTTGCAAGATTATTTTTTTCAAATATAAAATTGTCTACAATGAAGTATGAAAATTACATTGTTTTATCATGTATGATACAAGGTGATGTAACACATCTTATTGTTTTATCATCTCAGCTGAATACATATAGTATTATGTAATAGTTTTCAAATGACTTTAACTTAGTGGGATTTTAAAATGTTTTCAATCATCAGTTTACTGCAAATAACATATCGGGCAAACTATTTCCTCGGTCATAAATTGGGTATCCTCTGAAGTTTCTGAAATCGGCAAAATGTAAGATTCAAAAAAACATTTTTTTTGTTACTTTGCAGTTTTCAATCTAGATTCACTTTTGATAGTTCTGTAATAACCTATATATTAAATACTTAAAACAGAAAATAATATGAAGGTTCACTAAATGTTTCACGATAAGTTAATCGGGTAATGGATAATACATGGTGAATTGTAATTTGAAATGGACATATTCTTATTTAGCCGGTTGTTGGTGCTGTGGGTTAAAATGCTGTCCTTCTACCTCTAGAACCTGAGAAAGTGTTCTCCAACTGGGTCCAATTGACACATCCTCCTTTCCTTTGGATCTTTGAGAGCTGCCAGACATATGCAGTGATAACAGTAAACATCATATTCATGAGATTGCCTGCAGAGCTGTGGTGGTAGTGGGTAGTAATCTTGCATTCAGAGAAAGCCAGACCATTCAAGCTGTACAATCCATATTACTAAGCCCACTCAAATAATGCCCATTAGTACTTCATCTATCTACACAAGTAGTAGACTGCTGGTAGGTAATTGTAAACAATTTTACAACACCAAGTTATAGTCCAGCAATTTTATTTTAAATTCACAAGCTTTCGGAGATTTTCTCCTTCCTCAGGCAAATGTTTCAAGATCTCCTTGAAGCCTACGCATTTATACATATTGAACAATACATGGTGTTTACAGACTGCCCCTGCAACTGCCCGTTGCCAAGGCAATCACCGTGTTCAGACAGAGAGGTGTTACCTGCAGAACCCCCGAATACACATTCAACAAAAAAACAAACAGGGAAAAAAAACAGAGAAAAAAAAAACACAGAGAGAGGCAGAAACATCCGGAAGGCAGAGAGAGCCAGCAAATGACCCATTATATTAAAAACAGATAACATTTGTTCGCTGGTGGGGTAACGTGTAGCGTGACATGAACCCAAGATCCCGGTTGAGGCCGTCCTCATGGGTGCGGACGGCCATGAGGACGGCCTCAACCGGGATCTTGGGTTCATGTCACGCTACACGTTACCCCACCAGCGAACAAATGTTATCTGTTTTTAATATAATGGGTCATTTGCTGGCTCTCTCTGCCTTCCGGATGTTTCTGCCTCTCTCTGTGTTTTTTTTTTCTCTGTTTTTTTTCCCTGTTTGTTTTTTTGTTGAATGTGTATTCGGGGGTTCTGCAGGTAACACCTCTCTGTCTGAACACGGTGATTGCCTTGGCAACGGGCAGTTGCAGGGGCAGTCTGTAAACACCATGTATTGTTCAATATGTATAAATGCGTAGGCTTCAAGGAGATCTTGAAACATTTGCCTGAGGAAGGAGAAAATCTCCGAAAGCTTGTGAATTTAAAATAAAATTGCTGGACTATAACTTGGTGTTGTAAAATTGTTTACAATTGTCAACCCCAGTCCATCACCGGCATCTCCACATGCTGGTAGGTATGTACTGATGGTGTCACTGATGCACATTATGATGATGATGATATACAAGGGGTTCTGGTTTGTTTATCCACCTTGCAGAACTGGAGTAGACTAGATCCAAACCCACTGCCAGCTCACTTTGGAAAGTTTTTGCTCCTGCATTCAGAGTTGAGCAATGCTGTGTCATTGGGTCTTGGGCCTAGATGTTCCGAGGATGCCGCCAGCCAAATTAGGAAAATTGCACTGGTAAGGACCAGGAAAATTGAGATCTAATGCTGCATTTGTAGTGTTATTATAAATATCCCCATCCCCCTCTATCGCCATCTCTATCTCTCTCCACCTTCTGCTCTTCTCCCTCTAACACTTGCTGTCTTCTTCCTTCACTCTCTTTTGCCTATCTAGTTCATTTTTTTTTCACTTCTCTCCCTCTCTTTACTTCATGTTTTCTTCATTTTTTTTCTATCACAACCTCTCTAACTGCCTGCCTCTTCTCCCTTTTTCTTCCCTTTTTACCCTGCCCATTTTCCATATTCTTGTTCATTCCATCTTCCTGTATTTTTCTCTCTCGGCCCCTTTTTCGGGCTTCCCTTCCCTCCCCACCCCCCCCCCCCCCACCCCCCCCTTTTCTGGTCCTCCCATGCCTCCCCCATCTCGGCCCCTGACTCTTCCCCGTCCCAGCTCTGTCTTTCTCTCTCTTTTCCCCCCCCCCCCCCGCCCGACCACCCGTGAGCTCAGACTGACACCCTCGCTCTCTCCCTCCCTGACACCCCCCTCTCTTTTCAACTGTCTTTTTTCGCTCTCCTCTCCCTATTCTCTTTTTCCTTTACCTTCCCTCCTCTGCGCTCCTCTTTTTTCGTCTACTAACTCTTTACCCCTCTTGCTCTCATTCAGTTCACAACAAAACAAAGCATGCCGTTTTGTTTTTGTTCAAAAACTTAGGTTGGCCTCAGTTGGAATACTTTGTCCAATTTTGGTCTTCTCACATGGTGGGTGATAGAGGCTTTGGAAAGAGTTTAAGGCACCCTAGTTACCCCGATAGGCTCAAAAACCTGGGTGTCTCTACTTTAGAAAAGCATAGACTTAGGATGAAATGTTGGAGGCTTATAAAATAATGAAGGGACTAGATTGTGTTTGTGTAGACCAATTGTTTCAACTGAATAGGTGAGGGAGGACCAGGGGTATCTCATAGAAGTTATGTAAGGGCAGAACTAGGGTTAGATGTTAGGTTCTTTTCTTGGACCTGTGGAACAGATTGTCGGCTTGTGGTGAATGTTGATTTGCTGAATTCCTTCAAGGGAGACCTAGACCTGTTTCTGGCTGGGGTGGGGATCACCTTATACAAGAGAGATAGGTATCTTGTAACATTAATCAGGGCTAGGGTGGTTATAGTTACAGTTCTCTATGAACTTAAATACTTTACACAGAGACTGTATTAAAAGGGTTGTCAAGGGCAGCATTGGAGTCCGATTGCAGGAGGAGAGTTGGATGAGGAAAAATTTCATAGAGGGCATTGTGGTAAGTGATGGTTCCTAGACATGGTACAAGACCCTGGGAAATGATGGCATCATACTGAAGATGGTAATCCAGGCATCGTGTCAGGGTAATGTAGGACTAATAAAGACACAAAATGCTGGAAAAGCTCAGCAAGTGAGGCAGTATCTGTGGAGAAAGAAACAAAGTTAACGTTTCAGGTTGAGGACCTTTCATCAGAACTGGAAGATGTTAAAGAGTTAAAATTTTTAAGCAAGTAAAGAGCCAGGAAAAGGGGGGAGAGGAGGAAAGAACAAAAGGGAAGGTCTGCGATAGGGTAGAGGGCAAGAGTGATTAAATGACAAAAGTGATGGTGCAAGGCAAGGAGGGTAGTAATGGGACAAGTGAAGAAACAGAAGAACGGTCTAGAGTAGCTGTTAATGGCAACAGCAGAACTGTTACCAGCACTTGCTGCCGGAAAAAATGGGAGCAGTGGTTATGATCTGAAGTTATTGAAATCAACGTAGAGTCCGGAAGGTTGTAAAGTGCCCAAATGAAAGATGAGGTGCTGTTCCTCAAGCTTACGTTGAGCTTCATTGGAACAGTGTAAGAGGCTGAGGTCAGGGTGGCAGTGGGACGGGGAATTAAAATGGCAAGCGACTAGCAGGTCAGGGTCATGCTTGCGGACAGAGCGGAGGTGTAGTATACTGTGTTCGCTGCTCACAATGCGGTCTACCCTACATTGGGGAGACCAAACGCAGATTGGGTGATCGCTTTGCTGAACACCTCTGCGCTCTCTGCAAGTGTGACCCTGACCTGCTGGTTGCTTGCCATTTTAATTCCCCTTCCCACTCCCACTCTGACCTCTCTGCCCTTGGCCTCCCGCACTGTTCCAATGAAGCTCGAGGAACAGCACCTCATCTTTCGTTTAAGCACTTTACAACCTTCTGGACTCAACACTGATTTCGGTAACGTCAGCTCATAACCACTGCTCCCAGTTTTTTCGACAGCAAGTGCTCATAATGGTTCTGATGTTGCCATTTACAGATCGATCTTTTGTTTCTTCACTTGTCCCATTACCACCCTCCTTGCCTTGCACCATCATCCCTTTTGTCATTTAATCACTAGTGCCCCCTACCCTATCACAGACCTTCCCTTTTTTGTTCTTTCCTCCCCTCCCTCCCTCCCCCCTTTTCCTGGCGCTCTACTTGCTTAAACTGTTTAACATCTTCCAGTTCCAACAAGAGGTCTTTGACCTGAAATGTTAACTGTTTCTTTCTTCACAGATGCTGCCTCACTTGCTGAGTATTTCCAGCATTTTCTGTTTTTATTTCAGATTTCCAGCACCTGCAGTATTTTGGTTTTGATTTAATGTAGGACAAACTTTGTTGATGTACAGCATAGCATACAGCAATTTGCAAATAGTGATGTCAGTAGATAAAAAAGGGACAATATTTACTAGTGTTGAGGGTAAAGAATTTGCACAAACTCTTCTGTATGTTACTTTATGAATTATAACATAATTTAAGACTTAATTCTTTTCCATTTCCTTTAATGATGCACACCATTTTTTAATGAGATTTTTACAGATGCTTACAAATACTTAGTCATTATTGCCTAAGGTTTGCCCAAAGACTTTGAATACAATAGTGCAGTTCCCACATTAAAATCAATATGCTGTTGATAGTTATGTAATATGTGTGGTAGGATCAGTTGAGCATAATTTGTAATAGTTGAAGGAACAGAGCTAGTTGTAACTGAAGATCTGCATGAATTACTGGAAAGCTTAGAGTTTTCAACAACCTTTAAAGATTTGACCTTTTAATTTATTTACCACATAGTGAAGTGCACTACGAACTAATACACTGAATAACTGTAACAGTCATTACTTGATTTGACTTCAATATTATTATGTTGAAGCAAATAAATGACCATGTTGGTTATTTTGAACTATTTAGAGAAAATGGCCTCAATGTGACCACACACACTCTAAGTAGCAGAAGCAAATTTGGGAACTGTACAGTGCCATTCGCTTTGTAAACTGACGCAGTTTTCTGGGAAAGCAGCATCCAAGGTTTGGTAACGGGTATGAAGATTTTAAGACTGAGTGACCTCACGCTTTTTCCTTGTTAATTTGTATTCATATTTCTCCCCAATCAAAGGTTATCTTGAAAAATAATAAACATTTTCATTGATAGTTCTTTGCATGTGCATGAAATCAACTATACAATATATTTTTAAAAAATTGTCTTTGCAAAAAGGAACAAAATAGTGCCTTTCATATCCTCAGGATGTCCTAAAGATCTTCACAGCCAATAACTTGTCATCACTCTTTTGTAGGCAAACACAAGGCAAGCAGCAATGAGATAATGACCCGTTTAATTTTTTTTTGAGATGTTTGAGGGATACATGCTGGCCAGGACATCGTGAGAACTTCCCTGTTCTTCGAATGGTGCCATATCATCTGAAAGACAGCACCTCTGACAATGCAGCATTCCCTCAGTACTGCACTGAAGTGTCACCCTAGATTGTGCGCTTAGGACCTGACGTGGGGCTTGAACCCACGATCATCTGACTCCGAGGCGATAGTACTACCACTGGATGAAGCTGGCACTGCAGATCCTAGAAGTAAACCAAATAAGTACAGCAGCGTAAGCTGTACTGTAAAAATAATTCTTTATGTAGGACTTCACTTTTAAAAATTTTTGAAAGGAGGGAGAACGTAGGGAAGATTTCTTGGCTACACCTCTATATTAATGCTATCATAAGAACTTAAGAAGTAGGAACAGGTGTAGGTCATACGGCCCCTCGAACCTGATCCGCCATTCAATCAGATCATGACTGATCTTCAACCTCAACTCCACTTTCCTGCCCGATCCCCATATCCCTCCATTCCCCTAGAGTCCAAAAATCTATCTGTCAGCCTTTGAATGTACTCAATGACTCAGCATCCACAGCCCTCTGGAGTAGAGAATTCCAAAGATTCACAGCCCTCTGAGTGAAGAAGTTACTCCTCATCTCAGTCTTAAATGGCCAACCCCTTTTCCTGCGACTGTGCCCTCTACTTCTAGACTCTCCAGCCAAGGGAAACAACCTCTCAGCATCTATCCTGTCGGGCCCCTCAGAATCTTATGTTTCAATGAGATCACCTTTCATTCTTCTAAAATCCGGACAGTATTGGTCCATTCTACTCAACCTCTCTTCATAGGACAACCCTCTCATCCCAGGAATTAATCTAGTGAACCTTTGTTGCACCGCCTCCAAGGCAAGTATATCCTTCCTTAGATAAGGAGACCAAAACTGTATGTAGTACTCCAGTTGAGGTCTCACCAAAGCCCTGTTCAGTTGTATGAAGACTTCCTTACTCTTGTACTCCAACCCCCTTGCAATAAAGGCCAACATGCCGCTTGCTGTACCTGCATGCTAACTTTGTGTTTCTTCTACCAGGACATCAAAGTCTCTCTGGACACCAACATTTAATAGTTTCTCACCATGCAAAAAATATTTTGTTTTTCGATTCTTCCTACCAAATTGAATAATCCCACATTTTCCCATGTTATACGCCATCTGCCACCTTGCCATTCACTTAGCCTGTCTATATCCCTTTGTAGACTCTTCGTGTCCTCCTCACAGCTTACTTTCCCACCTAGCTTTGTATCGTCAGCAAACTTGGATACATTGCACTTGATCCTTTCATCCAAGTCACTAATATAGATTGTAAATAGCTGAGGCCCAAGCACTGATTCTTGCGGTACTCCACTAGTTACAGCCTGCCAACCTGAAAATGGCCCGTTTATCCCTACTCTCTTCTGTCCATTAACCAATCCTCTATCCGTGTTACCCCCAACCCCATGAGCCCTTATCTTGCATAACAACCTTTTATGTGGCACCTTATCAAATGCCTTTTGAAAATCCAAATATACTACATCCACTGGTTCCCCTTTATCTACCCTGCTAGTTACATCCTCAAAAAACTTTAAATTTGTCAAACATGATTTTCCTATCGGGGGAAATTTTTCTTTCCAGCTCTGTGTAGATTCTTGACTAGGAGATGCAGCTTTAAATTCCAGACTGCTATTTTAGTAAAAGTCATTTTTTTAATGTTCCATAGGAAAATTTATTCCTCTTTAGAAGAGGCCAAACCAGCCATGGAGGGTCTTCCATGTTTAAATTGTTTAGATAGACTTCTTGGTGGGTTGACCAAGGAGCAGTATTGGTGTGTCTGTGAGATGGATGGCCCTCCTGCATGACCAAGGAAATTTTGAAGTGGAATAGAGACTGAAAATGTAACTTAAAAATCTTACCTGTGTAATGCAGCACTTTTTTTGGTTGCCAAAGGTTTACACCAGCTAACACGATTGTTCTGATTATGAATGTTTAGATCAGAGACCAGAACCATGATTATTATATTGTAAAAAAAATTAAATTTTTTGATCTCTACCTACAATACATCAGTGTGGTTTTCTGTTTTGTTGCATGTGGAAGTGCAAAATGAAGGCCAGATAGCTTCTGTTAGGGTGAGGGAAAATCAGAGGGGAGTTATTACGTATCTCATAATGGGTGACTGAAGAATCGCAGAGGCCCTAATGGAAGTTGCTTGCTGCCCCTCTCGGCTATTCGTTGTTTGTGCATATTGGACAACGGCAAAGAGAGAGAGAGAGGAAATGAGTTTGTGTTTTTTTTTAAGCTAATCCAAAAAGTTGTTCTGATAGCAAAGACTGAATAGTTTATTCACCATGTACAGGTTATTGTTGATGGGTCTCAGCAGAATTTTCCATTTTAGTGCAAGTAGGTGTAATACCATAGAAAACCAAAAATAATTTGTGAGAATTTCCACACTTAAACAAGGCTACAGCCAAGTCAGAAGAGCTTTCATAAATGGGCAATTTTTTTGGGATAATGAGCTCCAGTGTATGTGAAGCAAAGGTTCTTCTGTCTGAAACAATAGCTGCAATGCAGTGAATTGTTTTAATAGCAACGGTTTAACTTACAGTTCAGGAACTTTGATATATAAATTAAGATAGATAACCATATGAAAAAATGCAGACTGAATACAGTGCTCCTAAATCAGCACACATACCATTGACTCATTGTTGTCTTTTAACCAATTTTATTAGAATTTCAGCGTTGCAGAGATAAATCAGGTTCTCAAATGATGCCCCGGACATTGCAGTTTTAAGTCCACTTGGAAAATCCATTAAAGAAATCCAGTCTGGAATGTTTGATAACTGCTTTGTGCTCCTACATTTAAAGGGGTAATTATCATGCTGTGGAGTTTTGTGGTGACCTCGCTCCTTGGAACATCCAGGAACAACTGATATTGCAAATCCATGCCAAGTGTTGCTGGGAAAATATGCTATTGTAGCTGCTGTATCGAGAGCTTTTCTTGAGCAGTTTTCACAGATGTATTGTTTAAATTTGAAACAGATGATTTAAAAGTAGCACAGCACATAAAAGTGATACAAGACATCAGTCACTGGAGGATTTCATTAGGTACACTGTCTTTTTGAATAGAGTTTGTTAAACAACATTATTACAGGGTGATGTGGCCCCTTTAAAATTGTGGTGCACTTTTGTTTGATGAGTTTATAAACTATTAAAATCTATATTAAAAATATATATATTCCTATTGACATTTTGAAATCTTTACTTGTAGATGCCATTTTATTGTGATGGCTAGCCTGATTTTCAAAGGGCTGCCACTTCATTTGTTCTTTTGTTGGAATAAAAATATTTCTGCTTCAGTGAGTTTTATTGGATGCACAGGGTTTACAGTGACATAGAATTTACAGCACAGAAACAGGCCATTCGGCCCAACAGGTCTATGCCAGTGTTTATGCTCCACGCGAGCCTCCTCACACCCTACTTCATCTAACCCGATCAGCGTATCCTTCTATTCCTTTCTCCCTCATGTACTTATCTAGCTTCCCCTTAAATGCATCTGTGTCATTTGAAAGACAAATGGTAATATGGGGAGGGATGGTTTAAAAGCAATTGTCAAATGAATTGAAATATGAGGCTAAGTAAGAAGCTGGTGTGTGGTCACACCTGTTTGGATAACATCTTTTATATTTCTGAGTTCTTGGGTTATATCCTATTGATTACAAATAAAATGGTAGCTTTGATAGTACTGACTAAAATTGCACTTGCACTTTTTTTTGCAAGCATGGGCATAAATTTAACTTTCTGTCAGGCTTTTTTTTTACAGAGTAGTATCAATAGCTCTGTTGCTATCTGAGGAAAAGAATGGTGCTGCATCTATTTTAGCTTTTGGAAGAGCTGGACAGTCTTGATACTGATTTTTAAGTGCATTTACCCAATATTATCTTAATGCTTTTTAATTCCCACTTTCTCCATATGCATAATTTCCACGAGCAAAAGTTATTTTTCTAAAGTAAATACGTCTGTGCCATTCTTCCATTCTCATCTGTATGATAGAGCATTGGTTTTGGCATGTTTAATAAGCATCAATTAGCTGTCAAGAATTAAATGAAGTATGGTTCGATGACTACGACGGAGTTGTGCTGTTAGATTAAATGGACTGAGCATTTGCTTGCTGTCAGTGTCACAGTTGACATTAATTATTGATAGAAGCTGACATAGCGCATGTGCTAGTAGCAATGACTGTAATATAAGCTAGAAACTGCAGTGTACTGGGAAGATTAACAAGGGCTGGACCTGTGGCGTGTAGGCCATTTCATCTCCCCATTTTATTAAGTAGTCGATTTATGTCTGTAGAGTACATTGTGTTGCATTTTAAGTAATGGAACAATGAGTCGACAGGTTTCCTTTTATCGTGTGCCTCCACAGGAACTGCACAGGAGAACTCCACTCCAGCCAGAGTCCGCGAAGACGAAGGCTCTTCAGACGGTTATTGAAATGAAGGTAAGGCCACTTAGATACTTCAACAAACTACTGTAGTGTGCGCTGAACAAAATAATGCATGTGTTATTGCTGTAAATTAATTAATTTGAAACTGATATCAGTCCTACGTAGGTTTCATATTGTGTCATTAAAACCATCTTTTGAATTGATCAATTTGCTTTTAAAGCCAAATTAAAACATTGCATATCTAAAGCTTATTAGGAAGTGGTGGTGACATTTGCCAAACTCTTCAATATTGCAGTCCAGGCCACATTTATTTTTCTGATAATACTTGGGGTTTTACTTTTGCTAAGACTGTTCTCCTCCTAAAGGATTGCAGTTATACAATTATTGGCTAAATGTGGAAAACTCGAATTCTTAACTTAAAATATTAATTACATAAAAATCTCAAAACAAAAACAAATTGACACGATGGGCCGAAGGGCCTCTATCCGTGCTGTATAACTTTTGTTGGTGCTTTTTTTTTTTAAAATGACCTATCAAAAGTGAATTGGGTGCAAAAATTAAATTAGCACTTAACAATAGAAATGTATGATGTGTTTTTAGTAATTATATAGCTCTGGTTGAAATGATATAGGATGTAAACTAACTCCTCTTATTGGGAAGGTATGCACATTAGTATCAGTTAAACTTATCTTTTCTCCAAATCAATTTTAATGTTCTTGTTTTATTCAATAACCTAATGCTTAAAATATAGCTCAGTTCCAGGATGCTGTCAGATATTTGATTTATAGTTAGCAATACAAACATTTATGTTGAAGAAATAATTGACAGCTAGTCAGGTTTTCTTGTTTTTCTGAACGTTCTTATCAATTTCCTCAAGGCTCAGTGGTCTTGTAACCTACAGTTACAGCCCACCTAATTTGTTCTTTTGGATATTACAATTTGGGGTTTATAAAGTACTATTTCTCTCTCATAGTAGTTTCACAGCAGTTTCTGCAAGTGAAACTTGTTCCCTACAAACCAAAAGCTGTACCTTTTTTAAGTCTTTCAGGTGTATGACCCATAATTACCCTATTCACAGTAATTTGCCTACTGGATTAATCATTGATTGACCAATATGATGCTACTTGCTTTGAATTAGCAGAGTATTAAACTCATACTAGAGATTTCCCATGCTAAAGCAACTATTTTTCAATGTTACAAATTAAGTGGAAATCTGAAGGATTGAAGCATGAAGAAAGTCATGAACTATTGAACAGTACAATATGTAAACAAAACAGGAAACCGTTCCTGATGGGGTAATTAGCCTTTTCAAGAAATGTCTTACATTTTTGGAGATTTATGCAAGATATTTTGCTTGGGCCCAGCACGATCGTCAGTTCCATAAGTGGACCTCAAGTTCCTTACAAACTAGAATGCACCTTTTCATGCCCAATATATCTGGATAAATTTAGTGAGGCCCTGGGATTAAATATATAATATTGAAATCCATTGGGTAGGGTCAGCTAACTATACCTTCTTCAATCCCATTCAACTGGCACTGCCCAGGCTCCCTTTGGAAGTCAGATTCCAAAGGAATTTGGTATTTGTTTTTCCACTGCTATGCTTAGAACTGAAACAGTTTGTTTCCCTTCTTAAACTGTGCTGGCCCCTGACTCTCTTTCAGGTGGGTGAAGCATAAGACCCTGCACCATTCCATCAACATCCATCGTGGCTGACTATCCAGGGATTGCCTGTGCTCCGTTTCCCAGTCCTGGCCACCTCCCAGCTAAGTAGTCCAGCCATAACGCCTTCAGTATCCCCATGAAAGCCGTAAATGGTAAAGTTGCTGAAACCCATGCTGTTTTCTCTTGTGTCCAAGTAGGGTATCGCAGCTGAACCTGGCAACGAGTTGCCTGTGGTCCCTATAACACTCAGAATATGAACAAGTCCACCTTTTACATACTGGTCATTCCACACCAGATGTGGTTGCACTGAAGGAAAAGCCATCATGCGTCATACAACTCCCTTGTTTGCCTCACATTTACCATGACTGGGAGTGGGTATAGTAGTTGCAACGGCTCTTCTGTGTCCAAAACCAACACACTCTTACATTGTGACCACACTTGAGTCTCACAACTGTACTGCAGCCCCCTTTAAGACCAACAGTTGTTAAATTTGTGACCCACCCTCGTAATTAAGATGCTAAAACCCAAAACGGGCACAAAGTCAGTGGAGCAGCCACATTGCTTGCGTGAAGCCTAAGCAATGTTAAGGCCCAGGCCTCGTTTACATGCTGCAGGCACCAACTGGGCCAGCAAGCAGGTCGGAATGGGGAGGGGGGCTCGAGTGGGCTGGTGATTTTTTGCGCTCCTCCTGCCACAACAGAAAGAAAAAAATACTATTTCCTGGGTCATTTGTGAGCAGCCTCCAGCACTGCCTTTAAGGACTAGTGGTTAGGTCATTTAATGTGCAAATTGCAATCAAGTTCCTACAACTGGCGTAGGACCTTAATTTCCATATTTAAGCATCCTTTTTCATGTTTTAGGCTGCTCGCTCATTTATAGGCTCACCTGAAAATTGCATCAAGCCGGCCTTAGGAGTCACTGGGGTAGCTGAGGAGTGCCCAAGACCTGCCCAATTTTCATTGCCGGCTACCCATTTTTCAGGTGAGAAATGGGCAGTTGGCAATTGAAAATCACATCTCTTTCCCATCCCTTCATCTCAGTCGTCATATTTCTGCGTTCTGTTCCAATGTGAGCTGACAGTGCGTGGGCTGATCCACTGACTCTGAGCAGCGAGTGGGGTGGACAGCGTGGACCATCTGACTTCTCACCTGTACAATAGTTTTCTGGCCCTCTAAAGGCCAGAAAATGATCAAATAATTGCTTGAGTGAGCTGCATTTCTGATCAGGCAACCAAACTCTCATCATCTGGAACTGGTATCCGGAATCAATGCTTTAACATTAATTAATTCAGTCCCTTATAATAAATATTCTATGCATCTAACTACAATTTCTAAGTACCCTCCAGCTCCATCACTAGTTTTCTGTAAGTGCCAGATGGAGCTTTACATAACTTCTCAAGTCATAAGCAGTAAGTATAGCAGAGTTTATAATTCCATAATCCATACTGTCCATTGGATCCACGTGTGAAAATGCTGTAAGTGTTTATCACTAATTGATGCAAGTCGCTCTACCCAAACTTCTTTGTTGCACTTAACGATTTGGTACTAATTCAAAGGCCCACAAAAATCTATCCATGTCATTTCCCTGTTGGTATCAGATTGAATTTAACAAAATTATCTTGTACAAAGTCATGGGTACTTGACTCACTGATGTTATGGCATTCTATGCCGTTTCAGGTGCATGACAGTGCTCCTTCTCCTTTTCAGCTAGTTCCTCGCCATTTTCCTCTTGAATTTATGTAGTACCCCTCCTGTTCATCCACCTCAAATCTGTGCTGATGTTCTCATCTGCCTTGTGCTTGTAGCGTTCTCTTTCTTCCTTATATCATTCTTTCTGCTCCTTGTATTGCTCCTTCGCAGCTTCCAGTTTCGACACTTTTAACTGGTATGCACGTTACTTGTCTTTTCTCATCAGCCAGTTGGGCTAATTTACCTCTCCAAATCTTTTCCAACCTGTTGTCTATCATTATACTTATGTGCTTCTTTGCTACTTTCCTTTTATGTTGATCAATCTTTTTTTCTCACCCCTTTAAACCATTCTTTGTTTCCCTTCTATATTTTTTATATTTTTCACACAGTTTTCGTTTACTATCTTCCCTATATTTATTGTATACCTGTACCTCTTTTTAAAAAAAAAATAAAACTAATTTTTACTCTGAGTAAGTTAGTGACAGTGGTTTTGACAATGTGGTTTTGTCTGGAAGAGGCTTTATTTCCTTAGAACAAGTAACTATTAGTACCAGTCCAAGGGACAGCTATTTATTGTTAAATTATTTCCAACTCTGGCTTGTTGGAACTGAAAGCCTTAAGTATTAAATGTACTTAAATATGTAGAACTAAAATGCTTAAAATACACCCCCCCCCCAAATCACTGAATCAAAATTGCATAGAATGTTGCAGCACTTCTAATGGTATACTTATTACAGCGTTCATCATCTTATGATTTTGGGCCCGATAAGATATGGCAGGTATGTTAACTTGAATTTCTAGACTGGGTGTGCATGTGTGTCCCATTTCCTTTCTTCAAGGAAAACAGATTCCTTGCAGAGAAATGTAAGTATTGCCACAATAGGGATATTCTGCTGCCGAATTAATAAATCACTGTCATTAGCTTTGTTCGAGGCCAAATTTTGATACCAAGATTCATCAGTGATCTGGCACTTTCTAATTATAAACCTTTGTGATGTATAAAAATGTTTCACGTGGCCTGTCTTTTATGGAAGTCCAATACAAGTGCATTGTTTTAAATATGGTTCAGTGTTAATATTTACTATGCTATATTTTTATTGTGGCATCCCTTACTTAAAGGCAGGCTTTTGGTTTTGAATAGAACTTTTGTTTTGTTTTCTTTTTTCCTTAACTGAGAGATGGTTGATTGAGTTTGCTTTGCATTTGTGTGCAGCAATTCTTATTTTAATTTGATTTAAAAACAACTAAATTAAACTTAGTAAAATTGCATATAAAAATCTATACATTTGGTGCATGCCAACTGTGAGTGCTTTGAGTTGTCTGCTCTGTTGACGACTTAAATTTAATGTAACAAGGTATCAGAGTTGAAGGATCCTTGATGAAATCTGTGGCAAATTACATTGAACAAATCTGCCACTGTCCAAAAAGTGTAATTCTGTATACTTTCAATTGCAATTTTCCTTTCAAAGGGAAATCGAAAACTAGGGATTTATTTTTATTGTGAACGTTTTATTGAGCTAAAGAAGGAGATATTAGAAACGGTGACTAAAAGCTTAGTCGAAGAGATGGATTTTAAGAGGGTCTTAAAGGAGGAGAGGGAATTGCAGAGCCTGGGTCCTCGACAGCTGAAGGCATGGCCATCAATAATGGGACAAAGGGAATGGGGGATGCAGGAGGCAGGAGGCGAGAGTTGGGGAAAACAGAGTTTTGGAGGATTGTAGGGCTAGAGAAGGTTGCGTAGTGGATATATTACTGGACTAATAATCTAGAGAATGCAAGTTCAAATCCCACCCTGGCAGTTTGAAAATTAGAAATAAAAAAGCTGGTATCAGTAAAAAAAAAGTGACTGTGAAGCTATCAGATTGTTGTAAAAACACAACGAGTTTACTAATATCCTTCAAGGAATTAAACGTGCCATCCTTACCCTGTCTGGCCTATATGTGACTCCAGTCCCACACCAACATTGTTGACTTAACTGCCCTCTGGACTGGTTTAGCAAGCCACTCAGTTTTATCAAAGTGCTTAGAAATGGGCAATAAATGCTGGCCTTGCCAGAAACTCCCACATGCTGAATATGGAAAAAAAAACTCCCTGGGGAGAGAACAGGAAAACTTAAATTTCCAGGTGGTAGATTGTGACATGTATGTATAATATATAATATAATATAATGTAAAGGTTACATGAGTGATTTTGCAGGCAATAGACTTTGTACATGCTTGAGAATCTCCTTGGTGCTTACAATTTTCCACAATTGCCTTAATTGCAAAAGAATTAGAATATTTTTAATTTCCTACAATATAATTTTTTCATTCCCAAATCTCTCTTGTAAAACATGTACTGTAAGTATTAATTTATTCGGCAGATAGTTCCCATGGACTGAATAAAGGTTAGTATTTCCAACTAGAATGGCTTTTTTGTTTCATGTTGCAGCATTTGGTCACTGATTTTTAATTGATTTTTTTTTATCAAAGGCAACCACTCTGTTGTCTAGCTTTGTTACATCATAATATGAAGAAAACACTGTTCACAGATGTGCAGCTGCTTTAGCACGTGACATGTTCTGTTAGGTTTTGCTGGACAATATTAGTTTCAAAGAATACAAACAGTGCTTTTAGGATCGTGTGATAAGTTGCTGCCAGCTATTTATCCACCCATTGAATTCCCGATTTCAGCTGTAGCATTAGGCTGCTTAGAAGCTATTGGTAAAGACCTAGGAATAGAAATTGTGCCTGTGTTAAAGAAATTGTACATGATTCAGAGTGAACTTTTCAAAAAAAAAAAGGGAAGGGGGAAAGAAAGTTAGTTAATTTTTTCTAAATAGAGAGGCAATTATGTTTCTTCCTTTCTTTCATCAAATTTCTCTTACTCAAATGCATTAACACTTCTGGCGAACAGCTCCATGGGCACCTGTCACCTTCTGGTACCTTGCCCAAGTGGCCATTCCTCATATGAACATTGACCGTAAGTACTGGCAGGCTATTCTACCATAATTGCTGAGTCTGATCCTGTCTTCACTTGACTGTCACACGTGCACACTGCCACCGGTAGTTGCTGGATAACAATCAGAAGCGGCAATCCTGCTCGATTTTCTCAGCCCTAAATCAATGGCAATGAGGTCAATAGCAACCCTTTTTACTACTATCCTGGTTAAAATTGGCTAACTCAGCACAGACCAGGAATGAAACTTTGGACCTTTGTATCTGTGTGGGTGAATTCTTTTTTGTTGTATAGAGTATTATTGTACACCTTTTTAAAGGGAAAAATTCCTCAAGTACATCGGAAGCTACAGTACAGTTTCATAAATGGTAGAAGAGGATTATAGCAGTAAAACATTTTAAATATCCAGAATACACTTGAACTAAACTATGATCTAGTTAACCAAGCTATGGTTGACCTGCCGGATACAATAATTATGACCATGTACGAATGCCATTGAAATTTTGTCATTGAACACAACAGCATGTTGATGTAAAAATGACAGTCATTTGTAACTCTGCATCATTATTGATAATATTTAGCATTCCCATATTCTGTAGCAAACATTTTTTTTGCCCAAATAAACATACAAGGATTGATTTTAATTCCCCTGCGTGGTGGAAACCAGGCAAGGTGGACAGTTTAAAATGGAGCGCGGGACTTAGCCCCTACTTTTCTAATCCAGCTGACTGCAATATTAAATTACAGGTGACTAGGACACCCACCTGAAGCTGGCGAGCTCCTCTTTAAATATGCAAATCGGGCTCTGATGTCACCATGGCCCGATCTGTTATATTAACCTTAGGCCTGAGTGGGGGATCAGTGGCGGGTCCCTGGCGGCAGCTTCATGCTGCCCGACTTTAATGGCCTGGCAACTGCTTTCTGCTGACTTCCTGGCCCTTTTGGTCAGGATGTCAGCGAGCGGCACCTTAATGAGGCCCGGCCGTTGAAATAAGCCAAGCCTGCCTCCTGCCGCTCCTGTACGGGCTTGCTTTACTGTATTCCTGCCTGGGAGTTAAAATCAAGCCTATAGAATCATAATGTATGCTAGTACTTTTCATGGCAATGCAATTACTTCGAACTGCATTTTTATTATTTGTTACAAATAAGTTAATAGTGGTGCTGTTTAACTACTGCACAGTTTAAACTATGTGCTTAATTAAATCAGCTGAATAATTTTGAATTATAAAATCTATAAACCAGAAATAAAAGGGTTAACCAGCTAATGTGTGGTCATGGTCTTAAGCATATGCTATCAATATTGTTGAGCCTATCTGGAGTCAGCCACCATGGCAACAAAGCCTTCTGGAGGCCTATCAGTTTTCATGAAAGAATTGCCTACAGACTTTCCTCTACTGTGTGAGCTCCATCAAATGTCTCCTGTTTTTTATGCAGCCATGTATATTTAAAAGCCCAAAAGTGAATTCCCATACACTCTTCATTGAACAATTTTCCTGTTTGTTCTTCTTTTAGACATGAAATTGTACACTATTGGGCTATAATTTCTCACATCACTGTTACATTCCATTCAGCTATGGCATCGTGTTTTTTTGCTTTGAAACCAAGTTGCCTTTGAATTTGTAGCTGGTCGTGCATACAATTAAAAGCAATTTGTACAATACAGAAGCTACATTTTAAAACACAAAGATTGCAGAAATGTTTGAGCAAGAGTTCTGACTCCAATAGTATAATCAAACTTGAAGTAGTTTTAAGTGCTAAATGTCTCCGTTGCTTTACTGAATTTAAGGTGAATTATTGCTAATGTGCAATCTAGGGAATAATGCATTGACAATTCTATTTTTGTTTTGCATTATTTTCATTAATTATTAAAATGTGACATTCATGTATTTGAAAAATATTGATCAGAACAAAGGTAATGAAAGACAGGTTTGATCAAGTTAATTCTTATTCTGGTAAACAACTGTACATAACAATATTTCTTTTGAAATGTAATGGAAGCTTTGACTTTTCTTTGTGAAGAATTGGTAATTAATTAGATCCCCGTGCCCATAGTAGGTAATGTAAGTGAAGAAAGCTAGCACTGTAATATGCAAAACTGTGAGCAAATCTAATTGGCTTGCTTTTGGAGAAAAATGTGCTGAAGAATAGTGATAATTATCCTCAGTATTTAAATAACTTAAATTCCTAGAAGTTGTTCAAATTGATAAAGCTTATTTAAAGATATTTGAGGGTAATTTGCTGGTGAGCTCTAAGAAAATAAGATACTTGAGGTAATTTTCTGGGGGAATATTGGAGAATTGGGTTTTATCCCAGATTTTTGTAATTGGTGCCATGCGGCATTTCTTGTCCATCAGCCAGGAAAGGCAAATGGGATCCCATTTATTGCCATGTAGTGACTCCCAGTTTCCCTTTGATACTTCACTGTATTTTCTGTATTAAGTATAAACTGAGCTACTGCAAGTGTGGTTTGGAGCACATAACCTTGCATAACATAGACAAGAGTATTACCAACTGAGGTAATATCTAATACAAGTTATATGTCTGTAAACTCTGTGCACTTTTTCAAATTAAACTTAAAACTAAGACCTAACTTTTTTAAGCATATGTTATCAATATTGCTACAATTCCCAGAATAAAATGAAAGTAGACTAAAAGCCTACATTTTCAAGTGTGCAGTGGGGGTGAGCAGCCTTTCCTGCCACGTACTGAAAAATCAGTGACATGGCATCTGTGATTTTCCAAAATGTGCTGGTGGTCGGCAAGGTTGCTCATTGGTGGCACATACTTGGAAAATCTACCCCTAATTATACATGTGTGTATATGTATGTGTATGAAGTGAGCTTCAATGAGTTTCTGATAACATAATATGCACAATTAAAAGTTATTGGGTTTAAAATGCAGCACAGTAAACTAACATCCTTTGGGATTCAAGTATATCTCAAATGTTTGAGTTGATCCCTGAAAATTAGTTACCATTGATATCTGAGCCTAGATTTTCAGGTATGGGTGCAGTTTAGTTACAAATAGAAATGAGTGCAAAGCATAATTTAGTGTGCTAATTGCACGGAATTTTCTGTGGCATGCTCATTAGCATAATTAATTACGGCTCCGTGTACAGCTTTGGCCTTGTGAAGGAAAATAAGCCTAATGATTTAGGATATGAGCACTTAAAGGCCAGAAATTCTTGCAACCTTTGGAAAGGCTCAAAACACATTTCAATCCGTTAGCAGTCTTTTTGAATGCTGAAGGGAGAGAGGGGAAAGAAGTGACGGTCAAAAATGAAGGGAGAAGAAAACCAGTGTGAAGGCATGCAAGAGACTGCAGGTAAGTGACAAAGCAGCCCAGCAGCTGATCCTCTGATTGTTAGCTGGTGAAGTGGAGTGTTGCTGCTCGAGGACACTATTCTCATATTTAACTCTACAGCATGTCTGGAAGGAGGTGGAAGCAGATTAGAGGCCAAAGCTGACTCTTGCTGCACTGGGTGTGCTAGCTCTATGTTAGCTACAGGTATCTTTGCAGCAGATGGTACAGCTCCATATCTGGCTTTCTGTAGACCCGGAGCCTGTGAACTCAGTTCCCTATGGTCTTTGTTGGGCAGGTGTGCCAGAACCTGCAGATGTAGTTGGTGCCATCTTAATAGGTACAGCCAGTCCGACCCTGCTAACTCTTGATCACCCTCTCATGCCTTCTTTCATACAGTGTCATTTAAAGCATGATATACTGTTGTTTCAGCACTGCCAAAAACCAATCCAGCATTATGATTAATCACTCCTTCACATGTCAAGTTTATGCCGTTGGGTCTGCTGTCATGGCATACCTTTGTAATTGGAGGCTCTGCATGCACTAATCTTCTGACAAAGTGAGGTAATGTACATCCATGTCTGTAGATGCAGGTGTGAGTATTAAGTGGGCACGGAACATCTTTGGTGCAGTCTTACCAACTTGATATTCCTCTACTGCTCCCCCGCTTTTTCCAAAAAGCTCATTTTTGGGGGCATTGCTATTGGGCAACCTATTGTGACACGAGTGGAAGTGTGGGGGGGGAAAAAGGCAGTAGGACAACAATTGGCACCAAGGCTTCTGAAAAATTAAGTGGCAGCAAAAATAAATTGAAAAATAAAATGATGGAAGTGGCCTAAAAACTTAACTGAGTTTTGAACTCGTGTATAGAGCGCATTTCCTAGTAATTCTGGATTCTCATTTAATACGGGCAGGTATGCCACAAGAACAGCAAAATTATGTCATACCTTAATTTAAATATTGCTGTGCAACTCCTGCCTCCACTTCACTTGCTGCCAGAAATGCATGGACTGAGATCCAGATCTCTGCTCAGTTTTCTGATTGGTTTTGTCCAATTCATGCCTGTTTTTTGAGGAAGCCAATCAGGAAGTATATCCTCTTGTCTGAGTAATGTGATGTTCTATTCGAATTGAGTCCAAAATGTTATGTGCTAGATTATTGATTATGAAAGATAAAGTACATAATGTAAAAAATGAACACAGTGCTAGTTGTACTTTTAAAAATTTAATACTTCTAATTCTTTAGATTGAATTAGTGTTTCATTGCCATTGGGTTAAATTGGCAGATGGATTGAATTGTCTAAATTTTTTAGAATTAGACATTGTGAAACAGAACATCTGATGTTTTAGAAGGTTTTTCCCTAATAATTACTATGTTCAGAGTTTCTGGAGAAGAGGCAAACAACAAGGAGACCACACAAGCATGTGTTGCTTACCCCATTTTTTTGTGACCTCCCTGCCAAATATTGTTCTGTGGGTTACTGTTGACTTCTTTGAGGCTTTCCATGTCCTCAGTTGCCTGAAAGTTGAACTTCAGCAATCTGGTTCGCACCTTGTTCTGATTTTTCTCTCATACCAGTCAGCAATAAGAGCCTTGTTTCTACTTCAGACCTCATAGGACACCTCAGCTGAGAGTGGGAACATGCTGTCTGGGGAACTATGTGCATTTGCTGGGATTCAAATCCAGGTCTCCCTATCTCCTGGTAGTTCTCTGACACAGTGCATGACTGGGCCACCCCTGATCTATGTATCTGGCTGTGCACATATTCAGTGTATTCAGCACAAATTTTGCACTATTGAAACTGCATTATAGGTCCTCACTGGGGTACAGAACAAGTTGTTGGTTGTATGGACAGATGATAATGTAATAAGTATACATGTACAATGTAATCAGTTAAGATACATTTTGGATATATGGATTAAATATGGTTTCTTCAGGAGTAGAATAAGACTTGGATACGAAAACCATATTGAGAGCACTATAACAGGCTATAGGGATGAGTTAGATGGGACAAGTGGCATTTTTATTTTGTGCTTTCTTTCATGTGTTGGGGTATTTCAATCTCAACCAGAAGTTCAATAGTTTAAATCCTGAGATTGTGTGTCACTGAAGCGCCTCATTTTGATGACTTTTGCTTTTCTGAAGTAAGTGTAAAGTAGGATATTTTATCAGTGAAAATGGTCACTAATTGGTATACAACACTAAATTTGCTCTTCCTGCTGACTGAGTAGTGAGAGTGGTTCTATGGAGAAGTCTGAGAACCACACTCTCCTTAATCTCAGCTGGAAAAGGACGGGTGATTATTGAAGGAAAAGTAGCATACGAACCAGGACAGCTGGTCCTTTGAGCCTATTCCATCCTGGCATATAACTGGACTATAACTTGGTGTTGTAAAATTGTTTACAATTGTCAACCCCAGTCCATCACCGGCATCTCCACATCATCCTGGCATAGTGTAACCTTTGCATACCATCACCCCATTCCCCTCCGATGCAGTGATGCAACTTCCTGGTACAGGCCAAAATAGAGAAAAAACCTTAGGCCAATTTAGGAAAAAAGCTCTGGGAAATTTCCTCTCAGACCCCCAAGGATAATCATGCAAGTTCCTGTTGACTCGGTGACACAACCCCCAATGACCCATCGTCCTTCTGTATGTAGATATGTTTGCCACAGATCTTGAGTTGCAAAAAGTGTTTTGCAGTTTTAACTTTAATTCTAAATATGTTAGTCATTATTGTACTAATGACTATGTGAATTATAGCAATAGCAATAATAGTTTAAAAATTGTGGTTCTGTTTCCTGTATTAATAGGATACCAAGATAGCCTCACTGGAGAGAAATATTAGGGATCTAGAGGATGAAATTCAAATGTTGAAGACAAATGGAGCTCTGAGTACTGAAGATCGGGAAGAAGAGATTAAACAGATGGAAGTTTACAAGAGTCATTCAAAGTTCATGAAAAATAAGGTGACATTTTCTTTTTGGATTAGTGTAAAATTTGTTCAAGTAATCACAGACAAAGGACAGCTGTCCTATTGAGGATTCTTGCTTTTGTTCTTTTATGTACTAATCACTGTGCTGGTTTAAATATTTTAATAAAATAATACCAGTTTGTTTATGACTTCAGGAAATGGTCATCTGTTCTGTGTTTATTTTAGGGAGCTATGTGTACATTATTCCTAGGGGTAGCCCTGATGGGGCAGGCTTGATGGGCCTGATGATCTTCCCCTACCCCTCATTTTCATACATTCATATAAGGATATTTGCTCTCAAAATTATACTTATAAACATTACATCACTGCAATAACAACACCAACTAATGTGTTTGTGACTTTTAATTCATTTAAAAGTGTGTTCTAGCTCAAACACTCGTTAGTAGTTAAACGCAAATAGATTTTTGGTTTTTGTGGAGGGGAGAAAGCATCTAGTGATATTAGTGTTGGCTGTTGAACATTTTTTGTTGGAAACCAGGCACAGGGAGAGAGGGAGACAAATCAAAGGGAGAGTTTTTCTTGGCTACACTTGCATATCCCCTTGATTAGTTTACATGAGACTTGAATGGACGCCTGGGTTTAAATCACACATCCAATTTCTCAAACATAGTTGTTGTGTGTGGCCATAGTAGACCATGGAGAAAGGTGAAGCAAGTCTTCAGATTTAGGTGTTTGGAGCCTCTTCAGCCAATTTTTTCCCCTAATGTATTTCTCACTTCTGAGAGCCAGAAGAGATCAGTTAAGTAAAAGTGTTCAATTTATTATTGTTGTTTGTTTTAGAATCACAGTTTATGAGCTGAAAATTTAACAAAAAGTTAAATAACAAATTCATGGTCTGTTAAAAGACCTTTGTGGAGTTTCATCAGAGCTTGGAATTCTGTTGCCGGTGTTCTAAAGGTTAAAATATTACACTATAAAATCCCTTGTGTGTGGAAAAGATGTCTTATCAGTTATTGTACTGGGACATCATTTTATCAGTAGTTCCTTCACAAAAGTCTTATTTAACCAATTTTTTTTTAGCACAGCTGGCAAGATAACTAAAAGAAAACAAGATTTGGAATGTTTCATGTGGCTTTTAATTGGAGACTGAGTGTTCAGTCACTTGTTAAAATTGCTTGTGTGTGCGAACAGTCAAATGTAATAGTAATATTACATTAATTTGTATGCATCTTATAACTGGGGTTTGAAATGGCAACTCAAAATAATGCATTTCATGTGTCAATAATATTTGAATGTGGGAAAATTAACTATCTTCATTACAAATGGGATGACGAGGTTGCAAATGGTTGTGTACAACGTGAGACAATGCTGGGTAGGGAGATGGAATCAGTGGCAAGGGTTTGGTGTTTGTGGCAGGGGCTGAAAACGTTGGTTTCATTCTTCCCAGTGTTTAACTGAAGGAAATTGTGGCTCATCCAGGACTGGATATCGGACAAGCAAGCTGACAAAACAGACGGTGGAGGGGTCGAGAGAGGTGGTGGAGCTGGGTGTCGTCATTGTACTGTGGAACCTGATGCTATGCCTTTGGATGATATCACCAAGGGACAGCAGGAAGATGAGGAAGAGGAGGGGGCTAAGGATAGATCCTTGGGGGATTCCAGAGGTAACGGTGTGTGGGTGGGAAGATAAGCGATTGTTGGAGATGCTCTGGCCACGATCAGATAGGTAAGAGTGGAACCAAGCGAGGGCACTCCCACTGAGCTGGACAATTGAGGAAGATGGCGTGTTCGGCTGTGTCAAAGATTGCAGAAAGGACGAGAAGAGTGCACTACAGTCACAGGATGCCATTTGTGACATTGATTAGGGCTGTATCAATGCTGCAGCAGGATCAAAAATATGATTCAAACTTGGAGTTGTGAGAAAGAAGTGAGATGTGCATGAAATTGGGAGGTGACAACATGTTTAAGGACTTTCAAGATGTAAGAGAGGTTGAAGATGGACTGGTAGTTTGTAAGGATTGAGGGGTCGTGGGTGTTTTTTTTGAGGGGGGTGATGATGACGGTTTTGAAAGATAGGTGAACAGTTCCTGAGGGGAGGGAGCAGTTTATAATGACACATAGCATGTCGGCCAGGAAGGGAACTTGGATGGAGAGCAGTTAGTGGGAAACAGGTCAAAAGAGCAGGAGGTGGGTCTCATGGACAAGACGAGCTCGGAGAGGGCATGAGGGCAGATTTAAAAAAAAAATTCGTTCATGGGATGTGGGCGTCGCTGGCAAGGCCAGCATTTATTGCCCATCCCTAATTGCCCTTGAGAAGGTGGTGGTGAGCCGCCGCCTTGAACCGCTGCAGTCCGTGTGGTGAAGGTTCTCCCACAGTGCTGTTAGGAAGGGAGCTCCAGGATTTTGACCCAGCGACGATGAAGAAACGGCGATATATTTCCAAGTCGGGATGGTGTGTGACTTGGAGGGGAACGTGCAGGCGGTGGTGTTCCCATGTGCCTGCTGCTCTTGTCCTTCTAGGTGGTAGAGGTTGCGGGTTTGGGAGGTGCTGTCGAAGAAGCCTTGGCAAGTTGCTGCAGTGCATCCTGTGGATGGTACACACTGCAGCCACTGTGCGCCAGTGGTGAAGGGAGTGAATGTTTAGGGTGGTGGATGGGGTGCTAATCAAGCGAGCTGCTTTGTCCTGGATGGTGTCGAGCTTCTTGAGTGTTGTTGGAGCTGCACTCATCCAGGCAAGTGGAGAGTATTCCCTCACACTTCTGACTTGTGCCTTGTAGATGGTAGAAAGGCTTTGGTGAGTCACTCGCCGCAGAATACCCAGCCTCTGACCTGCTCTTGTAGCCACAGTATTTATGTGACTGGTTCAGTTAAGTTTCTGGTCAATGGTGACCCCCAGGATGTTGATGGTGGGGGATTTGGTAATGGTAATGCCGTTGAATGTCAAGGAGACTCTCTCTTGTTGGAGATGGTCATTGCCTGGCACTTGATTGGTGCGAATGTTACTTGCCACTTATCAGCCCAAGCCTGGATGTTGTCCAGGTCTTGCTGTATGCGAGCTCGGACTGCTTCATTATTTGAGGAGTTGCAAATGGAACTGGACACTGTGCAATCATCAGCAAACATCCCCATTTCTGACCTTATGATGGAAGGAAGGTCATTGATGAAGCAGCTGAAGATGGTTGGGCCTAGGACACTGCCCTGAGGAACTCCTGCAGCATTGTCCTGGGGCTGAGATGATTGGCCTCCAACAACCACTACCATCTTCCTTTGTGCTAGGTATGACTCCAGCCACTAGAGAGTTTTCCCCCTGATTCCCATTGACTTCAATTTTACTAGGGCTCCTTGATGCCATTATCGGTCAAATGCTGCCTTGATATCAAGTGCAGTCACTCTTCTATCACTTCTCAGATAGGAGAGAAACTAGACAAAGATGTAGGATCAGGGCTCAGGTGGGGATGTTTGGCTTGGTGGGCAAGGGGAATTGGGTGGAGGGAGCGGCAGAGACAGCTAAATGGATGGTCTCAATCTTAGTGACCAAAAATGTCTACGAGTTCCTCGCACTTGTTTGAGGAGAGGGGGTGGGGGGTAGGGGAGAGGGGATTAAAGAGACGGTTGATAGTGAAGAAAAGAAACCAGGGGTTATCTTTGCATTCCAAAATGATGCTGGAGCCATGCGTGGTTTTGGCAGAGGAGAGCAAGGCCCAAAGGTGCTTGAAATGGTCCAGTCAGATCTGTCGATGGATGGCTAAAACAATTGTGTGCCATATACGTTGAAGTTGGCACCTCTTGGAGTTGAGGGAACAAAGTTGGGGGCCATAGCAGGGGAAAGATCCAAGGTGGGAAAGGGGTGTGGAAATATAAATGCCTGGACTGAATGGCCTGCTGAGGAGTTTGCACTGGTGTCACTGGATTGTGCCTGTGTGGTTGCCAAAACAAAATGTGGAAGGCTTAGCTCAAGAAAGCAAGTTCCAGGAAAGGAACAAAAGTGAGGCGCGAGAGAGAGTTAGATCACTGAAGTGAAACTATTGGATAGATTTCCAACTAAGCAAGTATCTAAATATTTCTGTAAGTTATTTAAGTTTTTATGTTTGCGTTATGTGATCAGTTTTATTTTATTGGGTGTATATCGTCAGGTGCCTGAGGAAACAACATGGTTGCTCAAACAAATTGGGGGGAAAAAAATGTTTGAACAGTTTGTTCTGTCTTGTGATAATTGCTATTTCCAGATTAGCAGCTTTCAAAAAAAAAATTGTGTTTCAATTAGTTGGTTTTGTGAGGGTTGCAGATTTCTGATTAGGAGTGGTAACTTTTCCTAGCTGTCTAGTGATCAAAATATTTGAGCAAATCAGCATACTTAACTGAATGGATAATGATTATTTAAGACAATCGTTCAAGTATGATAGATGTGACTTACACCCTTGAAGTATCATACAACCTAGATGTAAGACTTTTAATTTTGATGGTATTAGACAGGAACTTTCAGAAGTTGATTGGGAGAGTCTGTTGGCAGGCAAAGGGACGTCTGGTAAGTGGGAGGCTTTCAAAAGTGTGTTAAACAG
The DNA here is from genome assembly GCF_035084215.1 of Heptranchias perlo. NCBI lineage: Eukaryota > Metazoa > Chordata > Chondrichthyes > Hexanchiformes > Hexanchidae > Heptranchias > Heptranchias perlo. Next base: position 25,775,706 of record NC_090341.1, on the reverse strand, counting down.
GGTTCAGGGTAAGCACATTCCTTATAAAGTGAAGGGCAAGGCTGGTAGAAGTAGGGAACCTTGGATGACTCGGGAGATTGAGGCCCTAGTCAAAAAGAAGAAGGAGGCATATGACATGCATAGGCAGCTGGGATCAAGTGGATCCCTTGAAGAGTATAGAGATTGCCGGAGTAGAGTTAAGAGAGAAATCAGGAGGGCAAAAAGGGGATATGAGATTGCTTTGGCAGATCAGGCAAAGGTGAATCCAAAGAGCTTCTACAAATACATAAAGGGCAAAAGGGTAACTAGGGAGAGAGTAGGGCCTCTTAAGGATCAACAAGATCATCTATGTGCGGAACCACAAGAAATGGGTGAGATCCTGAATGAATATTTCACATCGGTATTTACGGTTGAGAAAGGCATGGATGTTAGGGAACTTGGGGAAATAAATAGTGATGTCTTGAGGAGTGTACATATTACAGAGAGGGAGGTGCTGGAAGTCTTAACGCGCATCAAGGTAGATAAATCTCCGGGACCTGATGAAATGTATCCCAGGACGTTATGGGAGGTTAGGGAGGAAATTGCGGGTCCCCTAGCAGAGATATTTGAATCATCCACCGCTACAGGTGAGGTGCCTGAAGATTGGAGGGTAGCAAATGTTGTGCCTTTGTTTAAGAAGGGCGGCAGGGAAAAGCCTGGGAACTACAGACCAGTGAGCCTGACATCTGTAGTGGGTAAGTTGTTAGAGGGTATTCTGAGGGACAGGATCTACAGGCATTTGGAGAGGCAGGGACTGATTAGGAACAGTCAGCATGGTTTTGTGAGAGGAAAATCATGTCTCACGAATTTGATTGAGTTTTTTGAAGGGGTAACCAAGAAGATAGATGAGGGCTGTGCAGTAGACGTGGTCTACATGGACTTCAGCAAAGCATTTGACAAGGTACCGCATGGTAGGTTGTTACATAAGGTTAAATCTCATGGGATCCAAGGTGAGGTAGCCAATTGGATACAAAATTGGCTTGATGACAGAAGACAGAGGGTGGTTGTAGAGGGTTGTTTTTCAAACTGGATGCCTGTGTCCAGCGGTGTGCCTCAGGGATCGGTGCTGGGTCCGCTGTTATTTGTTATTTATATTAATGATTTGGATGAGAATTTAGGAGGCATGGTTAGTAAGTTTGCAGATGACACCAAGATTGGTGGCATTGTGGACAGTGAAGAAGGTTATCTGGGATTGCAACGGGATCTTGATCAATTGGGCCAGTGGGCCGATGAATGGCAGATGGAGTTTAATTTAGATAAATGTGAGGTGATGCATTTTGGTAGATCGAATCGGGCCAGGACCTACTCCGTTAATGGTAGGGCGTTGGGGAGAGTTATAGAACAAAGAGATCTAGGAGTACAGATTCATAGCTCCTTGAAAGTGGAGTCACAGGTGGATAGGGTGGTGAAGAAGGCATTCGGCATGCTTGGTTTCATTGGTCAGAACATTGAATGCAGGAGTTGGGATGTCTTGTTGAAGTTGTACAGGGCATTGGTGAGGCCACACTTGGAGTACTGTGTACAGTTCTGGTCACCCTATTATAGAAAGGATATTATTAAACTAGAAAGAGTGCAGAAAAGATTTACTAGGATGCTACCGGGACTTGATGGTTTGACTTACAGGGAGAGGTTAGACAGACTGGGACTTTTTTCCCTGGAGAGTAGGAGGTTAAGGGGTGATCTTATTGAAGTCTATAAAATAATGAGGGGCATAGATAAGGTCGATAGTCAAAATCTTTTCCCAAAGGTAGGGGAGTCTATAACGAGGGGGCATAGATTTAAGGTGAGAGGGGAGAGATACAAAAGGGTCCAGAGGGGCAATTTTTTCACTCAAAGGGTGGTGAGTGTCTGGAACGAGCTGCCAGAGGCAGTAGTAGAGGCGGGTACAATTTTGTCTTTTAAAAAGCATTTGGACAGTTACATGGGTAAGATGGGTATCGAGGGATATGGGCCAAGTGCAGGCAATTGGGACTAGCTTAGTGGTATAAACTGGGCGACATGGACATGTTGGGCCGAAGGGCCTGTTTCCATGTTGTAACTTCTATGATTCTATGATTCTATGATATAGTCACTTCTAATTAATATGTAGTCTGTAAAAGGTATTTAGGCCAAGGTTGATCTGTTGTCATGTTTGGTGTTCTTTAGCGAAGAATGAGCAAATCGCTTGATTCTCTATTTTCGTTTTGCATTGCGACTTAACCTGCCAAGGTCCACTTTGAAGTAACACTAAAACTTAAAGAAATTGCTATCCTTGTGAATGATAGAATCTATTTGGAATTGCACTGTGAATTTGCCCATTCATATGTCAGTTATGAAGTCATTAACCTTGGCAAGGTAAAAAAACATATAAACAAGCTGACTGGGTTTGTAATTGGGCTTTGAATTTTTTGTTGACAGAATTTGAAATACTGTGTTCATAAAATAAATGTTGGGCAAAATGGAAAGATTGTGGCAGATAAGTGATAACAAGGCCCATGAAAACACTGCCTCAGGCTGTGCATTTTTGTAGTTCTTTATAAGCTATCTCTGAATCAAAAAATGCTGGGTGTTATTAACCTTTGAACTCCACTAATTGAGCAAAATAACCCAACAGAAAGACTTAGTATTTCTTAGATTTTTAAATTAGATTTCAGAAAACAAGTAGTCTCATATGCTTGTCATTGTCTATTTGAAAATTTATAAAAAGGACTTTTCAACAAAATGAGCCTATCTTGCTCTTCGTCAGCACATTTTGATGAAACTCCACAATGCTCTTTCACCAGACCTATCCATCATTAATTTTGTGTTTTTTTGGGTACTTAAAGATGTTACAAATCCCTCCATTCAACTGTTGAGATGGAAGTAGTATTTATTTTTCTGCCCTCAATGATATGTTCTCACTTATAAAATGCATATGTTCGGATGGTATAAAAAGAATTGATAAGCAAAAGTTGGAACCTGATGGTCAACATTTGCAGAACGGAGGCCTTTTCATTATTGTTGAATTTTGTGTGCAAATAATCTCTCTCGGTGCAGCAGTCTGAATATTTGCATCATTCACCACTATTTTCCTCAGTAACTGAAATTTCTAATATCTGAAATAAAAGTTATTTATTTCATAATTATCATTTAAATTCATCCACTAAATCATCTTTTGTGCTTTTTAATGCCTTCAGTATAGTTTTTACTTGAATGCCTCAGCATCTCCCAAAAGCAATGACTTTGAGTTGATATTTTTGTGTAAAGCTGTGATGCTGTCAGGTGAATTTGGATTAAGTAGTCTGAGTGTGCTAAGGGTTCCTAATTTCCTAGGATGCATCAGTATGGCTCAGTTAGTTATACTGAGGATTTTTTTCTTCAGCTTCTAGCAATTTCTGCTCAAGTTTTTAAAAAAAAATTATTTAAGAGGTGGTCAAATTCATATTGCGTGTTTTATTTAAAAAGGGAGGCTGTGTGTCCGAGAGAAAGAGTGTTCGGATTGTACCCCTGTTGAACCCAAGAGGCTGGCACGGAGACCACTGAAGTATTTGAAGCAGCAGCCATGTCGAGCACCACAAGATCCCACAAATAGCGATGAGATCAATGATCAGTTAATCTTTGAGTGTTTTGATTGAGGGAGGAATGTTGACCAGGATGCTCTAAGAGGTTTTTGTTTTTTCTCCCTGCCCTCCCCCCACTCCTTAATCTTAATTTTTATAATTTTGTGTTCATTCTCCCATGGCTTCTCTTAAGCTTTTTGCTCAGATTTGTAGCAGCTTCCTTTGAAACTGTGGCTGGAGCTTACTGCTTGTGCATTTACAAGCCTAGGTTTTTCTCCCTGTTCATTTTAATAGACAGGAAAATTGTGAGTTGGTGAGTGCTGAGGCAGAAAAACCCTGGACTGTTTTTCTTTCTGCAGTTTTTTTTTGTTGCTAATTCTGTTTGGGTGTGTTCATATTTCAACGACCATATCACTGCAACGTGGTTTCTGCTTCACAACAACACTAAAATTCCAGTACAAATTCAGAGTTGGGCCCTGACCTGACTCCAGGGAGAAGTGGTCTGAGACTTGGAGGAGGTAGTCTCACACCATGTGGGTTTGAAGTTGCAAGGATTATAACAATGTGGTGCATATATGTATTCATCATCAGTGGCACTGATTTACAGTGACTAAGTCAAATTCCATTTTTATTAAATGGTATTCTGAGATTTTTACTGGTCCTTCGGGGATTGAATTCTACAACTCTTCCCATTATTCTGTGAAAACCATAGATTGGTGGCTTTTATTTTATTTATGAAATGGAGCAGTGTTCTTGACCAGGAAGAAACTTTCATGGACGAAAGTGGGAGGGGGGCCAGATCGTTTTTCCTAGTAGAACAAACAGGGAAAATAGGGAGTGTTGCAACTATTTAAAATTTAGCAGCAGAGCTGGGCAGAGTGGAACCAAACAGGCAGTGGAATAAAGATGATGTTCTTAGCAGGAGGACAGAGTGTGGGACTCTGCAACAGAGCCAGTGAATTTATGGCACACCAAGCACTGGGCCCTCAGATCCTAGAAACTGGTGTGCCTGAATAAAAAAACACAAAACAATTCGGTTGGTAAATGTAACCATGTTATTGTGAAATATATAATTCTTGAATTTCTTATTTTGTTTAAAATCCTAGAAATTTTAGTTACTGAGAATAAAATGGTGGCCACAATTTTTTTTGGAAAGGTGTCTTGAGTGATTCAATTGGTATGTCAATGAACCAGAATGGTGAAAGTTGACAAAGCAAAATTGAGTGGAAAATGTTGATGTACCAATTTACGATGGGAAAAGTTAACTCGCAAGTATGACCAAAATCTTTGATAGCCGAAAGTTAGGTTTGTGAACAGGAAGTATGCACTCTATGCAAGATTTTTAATAAGATCTAGATTTAATATAATGTGCAAAATTGTCTCATTGACTTGGAGTTAATGCGGAAGTTCCTGCCCGCAGTATCTAAACGTTTAAATTTTAATTGCAGAGTAGGATAAGGGCAGTTCCAGCCAGGCATTATGAACTGAGTGCTATCTGATTGAATCTATACTGCTATTTCAGACCTGTAACTGAAGCATAATTATTCTTCCACCTCATATCTTTATTACACTTTTTCTGTTCACTCGCCATGACTGCCTGCCATCTAGACCCTGAAATGAATTGTTTGCACTATCATCGTACTTCTGGTGAAATCCTTAGAAGTATACAATCTGGATGACTGTGGAGTTTGTATCGACACTGAAAGTCCTTCGATCAACTGCCTTGAAATTCCTTGCTGATGTTCATTTGCAACCAGAGATTTGTGGAAGTGTGACCACTGTTGTAATTTTTACATGAGCTTTTTAATACATAGGTGGTTTCTTCAATTCCATTTATATGATATGAGCAGTTGCACTGTACTTCAAAGTGGAGCCTTTGATCACTTTTCCCAGTTCAGTAAAACAGCAGGATTAATATTATGGTGGTGTTAGCACTAATGTGAGACATTTTTACCACCTTAAAATACTTGAACAAATTGTAACCAAATGCCATAAGTTCTTTGAAAATTACGCATTTGGCGCATTTGTATCATGCGGCTACCAGGGTGGTAGAAGGCAAACTAGATGGACCGTTGTCTTTTTTCGTTTATCTGTTCCTATGGTGCCACTCATGATCTTCATTTGCATCTCCATTAAAAACAAAGTAAGGATAAATAAATATTTTGATAAAGTCCCACGTAAGAGGTTAGTGTGCAAAATTAAAGCACATGGGATTGGGGGTAATATACTGGCATGGATTGAAAATAGATTAACAGACAGGAAACAGAGAGTAGGAATAAATGGGTCTTTTTCAGGGTGGCAGGCAGTGGCTAGTGGGGTACCACAGGGATCGGTGCTTGGGCCCCAGCTATTCACAATATATATCAATGATTTGGATGAGGGAACCAAATGTAATATTTCCAAGTTTGTTGACCACACAAAACTAGGTGGGACTGTGAGTTGCAAAGAGGCTTTAAGGCAATTTAGCCAAGTTGAGTGAGTGGGCAAATACATGGCAGATGCAGTATAACGTGGATAAATGTGAAGCTATCCACTTCGGAAGGAAAAACAGAAAGGCAGAGTATTATTTAAATGGTGGTAGATTGGGAAATGTTGATGTACAAAGGGACCTGGGTGTCCTTGTGCACCAGTCACTGAAAGCAAATTTGCATGTGCAGCAAGCAGTTAGGAAGGCAAATGGTATGCTGGCCTTCATTGCAAGAGGATTTGAGTACAGGAGCAGGGATGTCTTACTGCAGTTGTACAGGGTCTTGGTGAGACCACACCTGGAGTATAGTGTGCAGTTTTGGTCTCCTTACCTAAGAAAGGATATACTTGCCATAGAGGGAGTGCAGCGAAGGTTCACCAGACTGATTCCTGGGATGGCAGGTATGTCGTCTTGAGAAGAGATTGGGTTGACTAGGTCTGTACTCACTAGAATTTAGAAGAATGAGAGGGGAGCTCGTTGAAACATATAAAATTCTGACAGGGCTAGACACACTGGATGTAGGGAGGATGTTTCCCCTGGCTGGGGGGGTCTAGAACGAGGGGTCACAGTCTCAGGATACGGGGTAGGACATTTAGGACTGAAATGAGGAGAAATTTCTTCACCCAGAGGGTGGTGAACCTGTGGAATTCTCTACCACAGAAGGCTGTGGAGGCCAAGTCACTGAATATATTTAAGAAAGAGATAGATAGATTTCTAGACACAGAAGGCATCAAGGGGTATGGGAAGAGAACGGGAATATGGTATTGAGATAGAGGATCAGCCATGATCTTATTGAATGGTGGAGCAGGCTCGAAGGGCCGAATGACCTACTCCTGCTCCTATTTTCCGTGTTTCTATGATACACTGGAAATGTTTTACTTGATTTTGACTCAAACTGATTAGTACTTTTGTGCAAGTGTTGCTGTATTTATGGATTTTATTGTCATTTGGCTTAAGCCCACTGTTGTAAATAGAATGTAGTGATTTATTAAAAGACCAAATTAATAAATTCCAATAGTGTTCTTCCTATACTCTTGAGACTATCATAACCAATATATTGATTCATTAACCTACTTCAGTGTGGTTTATAAAGAAGGCATTGGATGCTTATGTATTTTACCCCTTTTGTTTTATATTGTATATAACTTATGCAGCATTGGCTAAATATTGATTTCTTGGTGCTGAAGGATTAAATTATGGATCATTTGAAACACATTTTTATTTTCTGTCAGATAATGACAACAAATGACTACATTGGGCTGATAAAGTTACAAAAGTGGTATGTGACGAGAGCACACTGACTTAAGCTATACGATTGGAGGAATGCTGCATTAATTACCTTTTTTAAAAAAATGGCTATTTTCATAGTTCTAAGTTTTTTATGACTGTGTATTTGTTTTTAATTATAGATTGATCAGTTAAAACAGGATTTGTCCAAGAAGGAATCTGAACTCCTTGCCTTACAAACCAAGCTCGAAACATTGAACAATCAAAATTCTGATTGCAAGCAACACATTGAGGTTCTCAAAGAATCACTCACTGCCAAAGAACAGAGAGCTGCCATACTTCAAACAGAGGTAAGCTGAAAGCACTCACACCCATCTTTTGCTAGGGGAATTTGATATAACCCTGTACATTATTTTGTGAAAACTGTAAATCAGTGACCTTTATATGCAGTGGCATCGCATAGGGGAACATAGGAACAGGAGTAGGCCATTCAGCCCCTCGAGCCCACTCTGCCATTTGATAAGATCATGGCTGATCTGTGATCTAACTCCATATACCTGCCTTTGGCCCATATCCCTTTAATACCTTTGGTTGGCAAAAAGCTATCTATCTCAGATTTAAAATTAGCAATTGAGCTAGCATCAATTGCCGTTTGTGAAAGAGAGTTCCAAACTTCTACCACCTTTTGTGTTGTAGAAGTGTTTTCTAATCTCACTCCTGAAAGGTGTGGCTCTAATTTTTAGACTGTGCCCCCGACTCCAAGAATCCCCAACCAGTGGAAATAGTTTCTCTCTATCCACTCTATCCGTTCCCCTTAATATCTTAAAAACTTCGATCAGATCACCCTTTAACCTTCTAAACTCCAGAGAATATAACCCCAATTTGAGTAATCTCTCCTCGTAACTTAACCCTTGAAGTCCGGGTATCATTCTAGTAAACCTACGCTGCATTCCCTCCAAGGCCAATATGTCCTTCCGAAGGTGCGGTGCCCAGAACTGCTCACAGTACTCCAGGTGCGGTCTAACCAGGGTTTTGTATAGCTGCAGCATAACCTCTGCCCCCTTGTACTCTAGTCCTCTAGATATAAAGGCCAGCATTCCATTAGCCTTCTTGATTATTTTCTGAACCTGTTCATGACACTTCAATGATCCATGTACCTGAACCCCTAAGTCCCTTTGGACATCCACTGTTTTTAACTTTTTACCATTTAGAAAGTACCCTGTTCTATCCTTTTTTGGTCCAAAGTGGATGACCTCACATTTGCCTACATTGGGCAAAACTGGGGCAAATGGAATTCATTCACCTAATCTATCAATATCCCTTTGTAATTTTATGTTTTCATCTATACTGCTTACAATGCCACCAATCTTTGTGTCATCGGCAAATTTAGAGACTTTCTATGCCTTCATCTAAGTCGTTAATAAATATCGTGCATAATTGAGGCCCCAAGGCAGATCCCTGTGGGACTCCACTAGTCACATCCTGCCAATGTGAGTACCTACCCATTATCCCTACTCTCTGTCGTCATTCGCTCAGCCAACTTCCTAACCAAGTCCGTACTTTCCCCTGGATTCCATGGGCTTCTATCTTAGCTAACAGTCTCTTATGTGGGACTTTATCAAATGCCTTCTGGAAGTCCAAAAAATAACATTCATTAACATTCCCCTGACCACTACTTTAGTCACCTCTTCAAAAAATTCAATCAGGTTTGTCAGGCACAACCTACCTTTCACAAATCCATGTTGGCTCTCTCTGATTAACTGAAAATTCTCGAGGTGTTCAGTCACCCTATCCTTAATTATAGATTAGGCTAAGTGGTCTATAATTCCCTTGTTTCCCTCTCTCTCCTTTCTTAAAAAGCGGAGTGACATATGCAATTTTCCAATCTAGAGGGACGGTTTCTGAATCTAGATAACTTTGAAAGATTATAGTTAGGGCATCTGCAATGTGCTCACCTACTTCCTTTAAAACCTTGGGATGGAAACCGTCTGGTCCTGGGGATTTGTCACTCTTTAGTGCTAGTATTTTCTTCATTACTGTTGTTTTACTTGTTAATTTTATTGAGTCCCTGTCCCCGATTCAATATTAGTTTTCTTGGGATTTCCGGCATGCTATTCTCTTTTTCTACTGTAAATACTGATGCAAAGTTAAGATCAAATGTCATTCTTGGGTGAAGTGGGGTCATCGGTATTTCCCATTATAAATGTAGACCTAGGAATTTATAATGGAAAAAGCTGATAGGAAATGTGCACAGATGAAAGATTCTTTATTATTATAGATAGGTATTGGGTGTGCTGTTCTTGGTGTCTTGTATGAAATGATTTGGGTGTTCACCAAATAGTGAGTTGGAAAGGTGCGAAAAGGAGATAGAATGTAAATCTTTTGAAGAAGGAAAAAAATGCAGTCATTTAAGTGGTGATAAAATCAGCCCTTAGGAAACTAATAATCACAGGATTGAATTCTTTATGCTTGAGACAGTTGACCCTCTTTCTATATATGTTGTTCCTATTTTTCTCTTTAGAATCTCTTCCTTCCTGTCATTTCTCCTTTTGCAGTTTGTTTTTTGAAAGTATATTCAGCCTTTAACTTCCCTTGTTACACATGTCAAGTCAGGCAAATGGGCACTAAATGATGTCTGACTTTCTGAATGTGGACATGAATGAGCTACAATCTTGTAATTTTTTAGACTGGTTAAAGTTACTCCCACAAAAGTTTCCCTGAGAACTGCTAACTCTCACTGCAGAGTAGGCTTCCAAAGGGAGTTGAGCCCACAGAGGAATGGCCACCCTGCTTTCCTAGCAGGCTGTAACTAGATGATTGACTCTCATTTCTAAAACTGCTATGATAATGGACAAAATAGAATATGTTGCAGTATTGGGGAAAAAAAGACTATCAATTTTGTAGAGGCTTCTATAGACCAGTATTAAAAATTAAAAGTTTATTTACTTTTCAATTAATTTAAGCAGTTAAGTTCCATGGATCTCTTCATTATCTTCTTGCCAAGTTGAAACTTTTTACTTAAAGTGGCACTCTTACAAGACACGCATTTAACCCTATTGCTAGAAAGAAATTTCAGCCTGCAAAGAGTTTCTGGTTAATACCCAGATCACTCTTACAAGACCTAGTTAATTGTAAAATTCTTCTGAGATGCACTATAAAAGGTACAGAGCGTCCAATCTACTGTGCTGCATATAATCTCTTTTGAAGTGTGAGGGAATTAGAACAATATCGAAGGCCTCTCAGACTAAGATGTTTCTGGTAGACACCAGTGATGCAGAAAAAGAAAATTGGGAGATTAACTATTTTTTCACTCTACACTTATGCTTCAAAAACCAAATGAAAACTTTGTGGAGACTGAGAACATAAATAATATTCTTCACAATCAATTTTGGAGTGTATTGGTGCATTGATGCCAATGTAAAGAAGCAGATGTGGTTGCCGTTGTTTACACCACTTGAAATCAATGCCTGGTTGACAAAATTGAGAATGTGCAAGACTCCACAAAGGAACAGAACTGAGAATATTTTGTAAAACTACTTGTTTTGAATGAAAAAAAGAGATACTAATCTGGAGTAAGTACTTGAAGTTCATAGCACTTATTTTTTTTCCCTATTATAGTATTTCTACATTATTCTAATAAAAGAGATTGCCTTCATGCCTTTTAAATGTTCTTTGTAGAGGCCCTGCACCACATCTGTTAGTTGGCTGAGAGGCTGTACCAATACTGCATTTTGACTACCTGTTAGATGTGCCTGGATGACTCAACCAAATCCCTCCATTCCAATGAGATGGTATCCATTTTGTACTTGTTATTAATGTGCCAGCTGAGAACTTGCAGTGTAGATGCACATATTTTTAAGTACAAAATGAAAACTCTTCACTTATTTTTTGAAGATGCTAGACTTGATTTTGAATATGTATTTGAATATTAACACCATTACTGTGATGGAGACACTTCTCGGGTTGAACATACGTATCTACGTATTTTGTTCTTGTTTTATTGCCCCCTCCTCTTCCCTCCCTCTTGTTGACTACTTGGGGAATGGTGTGCTGAACTCTCAGTGCCCTCTGGGAGATTAGCAGAGCCAAGAGCAAGTAATGGTCAACATAAAAGTAATAACTAAGACTTATTTAAGCACATCAAAAGCAGGAGGATAGTCAATGAAGGGGTGGACCTGTAAATAACCAAGATGACAATCTGATAGCATAAAATAAAAGAATGATAGTAACGTTTAATAAGTATTTTGCCTCTGTATTTACGAAGGAGCATGGCAGGAGGACATGAAGGAACAATTAATAGATACATTTGGATATTAGAAAGGAACTGTATTAAAAGTTGGTGGGAGTTGGAGTTGATAAGTTCATGAGGAAATAGCAGAGGTAGCCAGGTGTTTTTGAAATGGGAACGGTATCAAAAAATTGGAGAGTAGTGAACATTGCCTGTCTGATCCCTTTCCTGTGTTTTCTTTGAAAACAGGTAACAGTTGACCAGTTAGGGTCACCTTCAGTGAGAAAACTGCTCGAGGCAATAAGGAGTAACTTTAGTGAGCTCTTAAAAAGGAATGGGCTGGGCGGGGAGCCGGTGGGGGAACATTATATGGCACAGTTAGACACTGGTATTTCATTTCTGGGACCTTGACTGAAATCCAACTCAAGCTGATGGGGTGGAAGTCTCCTCTGTGAAATTAGTTTGGGCAATCTCAGTCTACTGCCTAATGAGCACAGGCCTAAAGCACAAAACTGCACTTAATTCAACCCTAATTGGCAATCTCATTCAGAAAGATTACAGGATGACTGGTGTGAGAAATCAAAAAATGCCTTATTGCTGTTGTAGGGGCTGTTGTGGGATACTGTTATGAGATTGGGCTAAGGAACTTTGGGGCAGAATAGAAGGAATTTTAGTCTGAATCTAGCTATATCATAAATGACTTGGGAGTGCTTGAAATAAAAAGTGTTTGTTCCCTTCCACTTAACACCTCTCCCCCGGTGGGAAAAATTGACACAAGAAATGAGGAAGTATGGGCTAGTTAGGGACGGTAATCATAGATTTGTCAAGGCCAGGTTATACTTGCCTAATTTAATAGAATTCTTCTAGAAAATTACTGAGCAGTGTAGATGTGTTTTGTTAAGAACAAAATTGGTAAAGTTGTTAGAGGTTAAGGTCTATGGTATTAAAGATGAAGTATTGTCATGAATAGAGGGTTGGCTGAAGGATACAAAGCAGAGAATGGGAGTAATGGCTGTTTCCCAGATTGGCAACATGTGGTATGTCTTAGATTTGGAAAAATTAGGGGTGTTTTTGCTGAAGCAGAGAAGGTTGAGGGGATACCTAAATGAAAGTTTGAAAATTATGAAAAGTTTTATTTGTGGAAAAAGATGGATAGGAAAAGACCAGCTGTACCATCAAGTCTGTACAGTCCCTTTTGGGGGGTGGGGGCAATGGTGAAAAATAATTTCCACTAATTGGTGAATAGTTCATTAGGAGGCAGAAACTTAGGATCCGTACTAGAAGCACATAAGGGAAGGTTAGAAGAAATATTTTTACACAGGTTTATTAGTATATGAAGTACATGACCACAAATGGCTATGGAAGCTGATTCAATTACTGTTTGAGGGAATTAGATGAACAATTGAAGGAAAAATATTAAGGGTATGGGGATAGAGCAGGAAAATAAGACTACAGTACATAGCAGTGGCGCCTGTCTGATTTGATGGATAGAGGACCCTGCCCTATGCATTTATTCATTTCTCTCCCTGCCTAACCCAAGTGTGCCAAGGTCAGTTGTAATGCCTCATTTTATTATGTTTAGAACCTGTGATTTACCCAGTTAAAAACATGTTCCAAAGTGGATACTTAACTGTTTTGGAGGGATTGTTAACAATTCTTTTTCTTTCTTCATCTTAACGACTTGAAAATGTTTTGGATTTTCACCAAACTTGATAAAAGGATTTCTTGTCAGACTCTTGATTCCTGTATACAGTGATTAGTGCAATCTTTTGAAGATCCCCAAAAGATGAATATTGCTGATATGATGGAGCTTTTTGGTTTTCTTTTAATCAAATTTTGCAAATGTCAGTGAAAAACACTGCGCAGAATTTTCTCATTTTCATAGTTATAATTCTAGAATATATTGCATGTAATTCCTGCCCAGACCCATAACAGTTTCTGTATGAATAAATAGTATTCAAGCAACAGTTAGAACCTAAGTACAAAGTTTTCATATTTAAGTATAAAATGAATCAGTGATACATTTACATGTTTCAAATTAGAATGGATTTTTTGATTTTTATTGTAAGTACTGTATTAGCAATTTCTTTGAATGCTATTGATTTGCAAAGGTTACTTATGTTCCCTTTGTGGCAGAAATGGAGAAAGCTAGTTAATGTCCACTGTTCATTACAGGAAGCAATTTTGGAGGAAAAATTAGGTTTAATTGTCTCTCCATGTGCAAAGTATTTTGGCAGCAGGGAAGCCAAATATATTCACATTCAAAGCTGTTAGCTGGATATTTTCTGGAAACGGGAGACTCCGAATGCCTAATGGGTTAATAGATAATTGCTCTAATGCACGGATATATTATAGTTAATTATAAAATATGCAGGAAATTTTTCCCTATTTCAGAATACTTGCATAAATTACATAAGGAGACTTGTATGTGTGTGAGAAATGTTCTAAGTCTGATTTAAAGATTGGATTTGTGCATTAGGAAGCCAGTGAATAAAATGTTGCTATATTTTTGATGTCGATATATAACAAACACCATACAGATGTGTATATAGAACTCTTTTGCAGTACTTTACCAATTTGAGTCTAAAGAAATTTAATACGGATTCAATTCTTTTGAAATACTTAAAGCCATAGTTTTGTTTTGCCCTAAATTCATGATGAAATTTTTAGCTTGTGAAACAGTTTTTTTTCATGGCGAACAAAAGCTCCATTGCAATGAAGGAGGGACTAGAACATAACATAACAAATAGGAGTAGGCCATATGGCCCCTCGAGCCTGCTCTGCCATTCAATAAGATGATGGCTGATCTTCTACCGCAGCTCCACTTTCCCGCCCTATTCCCATATCCCTTGATCCCCTTAGTGCCCAAAAAGATTGATTCTGTGCATGCCTGTTGAGTGCATATCTGTCCAGCAAAATTTGTACCCACATATGAAAAGATCAAATTGTTACATTTCTTCTGATAGTCGGTGAAATTTAATGTTTAGTTTCCTTTCCACTTGTCATATGTGCAGATGTAAGGATCTTGGATGAGAAAAACAGATTGCAAGCAGAGCTAGATGTAATGGGGGAATGGGCCTATATCTGGCAGATATCTTATCGATAAATGTAGTGTGATGCACTTGGAAAGAGTCAACTTCAAATGTGTACACTTTGCAGGGCTGTGTGTTGAAGGTTGGGGAGTGTGAGAAGCACAGATGTTATAGTGTGAGACCAGTGCCTTAAGGCCATTGTAAAAGCAAATAGGGTCTTAAGATGTATTGGTAGGAAATTAAATATAAAACAAGAAATACTATCCTTCCTCTAAGGCCTTGGTCAATCCATATCTAGAATGCTGCTTCCAGTTCTGGTCTCAAAAACAGCAACAACATGCACTAATATAGTGCCTTTAATGTAGATATAGAGCCCTGAGAGAGGTTTAAAGGAGGGCACTTCGATTAACACCTAGTTTAAGGGCCTTCAGTTACCACAAGATGCTAAGAAAGCTGGGGCTTTTTACTTCAGAAAAATGTAGACTTCATGGAGATTTGATTGAGGCCTTGAAACTAATGAAAGGATTAGACTGTGACCACGTGGATAGGCTATTCAAGCTAGATGGGATAGGGAGGACCAGGGGACGCAAGCATATAATTAGGGTAGATGCTAGGAGATACTTGTTTTCACTGACAAAGAAGTCTGTGGAGTCCTTGCACTTCTTGTTAGAGATCAGGGTGGAGGGAGAAAGGGAGAGGGAATGAAGAAGTTAGTTGGTAGTTGAGAAAAGAAGTTTGGGGTTATCGTTGCTCTCCAGGATGACCCTAGAGCAGTGGGTGACTTAGGAAAAGATGATAGAATTTCTGAATCTCAATGCAACATTAAACCAACTGCTATTTAAAACAATGGATTGTACTATACAGTGAGATATGGGCAAAAAGATTACATTTGAAGCAATGTTTGTGTATCTTGTGCCTGTGTAATCTTGGATTTGGAGAAGTGAAATTTGGAAGATACTTACCCTATGAGCAACTAAGAGACTGCATTTATAGCAGTAAATTATGCTTGCAGTATTTCACTAAACTCCAACTAATTGAGTAGTTTTGTCTCAGCAGATTCATGCTGCAAACCATTCATGTGCCACTTTGTGCTTTTTGTATATGGTGACTTATCTCAATAATGTTTGGTCATATTCTCACCAAACTTGATAAATATTTTCCCGTTACCAGGCTGATGTTTGGCAAGTGGAAGCTAGAGCTTTTAGGTAAACAAAGACTGACTGTAACATTTAGGCTAATGGAATGAGTTCAGCAAGTAACTATAGGTGGGGCGAGGAGTAATTACTGGAGCCTTGGGTGCTGTGGGAAACAAGTGTGGAAAATATTATGTTTTTAAAACTGCTCTCAGCTGAAATGAAAGCATCAGTTGTGGTATCTCAGGGAAAATATCCCAATAAATTTCTGACAATCTTCGTAACAGATAAGCATAATCATTTTTTCCCTTGTAAAAGTACATAAATATAATAGTCACAATCGAATTAAAGTCTATTGGGCTGGATTTTGCTGTGAGCGGTGAACGAACAGCACCACTTGCTCGTTAGACTTGCATTTGCCCTTAGACTTTCTATGGGCTTTTTGCACGACAAGTTGCTATCAATGGGACAGCCATTCAGCATGGCGCCCTCTACAGGGCACCTGGGACCTATGTGAACAGGGCAAGCAGCTGTGTATCTCCTCAACCAATCAGCTTGAAGAATCAATAATGAGCAGCGCAAAGACTGAACCAGGAAGTGTAAGGTAGAATAGTGAATTCAATGTCAAATCAAGTACAGTAAGCGAAATAAAGAAAGGGAAAGAAAGATTGGATTAAGAGTCAGAAAGAAGTAGTAAGAAAAAAAATTGATTTAATTTTTTTTAAAAGTCCAACAATAATTAATACCTGAAGGAATGGCTCTCCACAATTGGAAAAGTTAACTTTCAGTGCCAGAGAGGTTGTTTGGCAGTAATTATGACTTACCACGTTGTGCTTAACTGGAATAGACAAGCCCTAACTTTTTTTGGCGAGATTAGTCCATATCTGAGGTAAATACAGGAACTTCATGCCGTTCAATGGGGAGGCCACACAGTGAGATGCCATTTTTGAGCAGATTTTGGAGGAGCAGGGTATTTCGAACAGCAACTTATGGATTTCCGCATTTAACTGCGCATGTGCGGTCGCCGGAAGTTACTGTTCGATTTGCACATGAATAACAGTGAGCGCTGTTAGTCTCACCGTTATTTTTACAGCAAAATTCGGCCCATTGTTTTAATTGCCACTAAAACTTACTAGATAAATTATTTTGTTTTCCTTAAATGTTTGCACCCTGCTTTAAAAGATTGTAGATTTATGTTAGTGGACCAATTACTTTATTAGATAAGGTAAAGACACTTCAGTTATTCTTTGTTAAATGGATCAGAACTTCCTGATGATGGATAAGGCTGTGTTCATCACACTGTGATGCATGAGAAGACCGTCTCGAGAAAGGAAGCTTAACATATTATTTAACCCAAATCGAATTTTTATTTTGGCATGGGTCAAATAGAAAGTCGTCTTAAAATAAGGAACCAACCTGCATTTTGCTTTAAATTCTTAGTCAGAATTTCAATTGTAACTGGTGTTGGTGGTTTATGATTGCACCAAATGACTTGTGACCCTGGTCAGCAAATATGTACTACTTTAGATCCATGCATTTTATTGTGTGCTTGAAGAACAGCAAATTGTTTCAGCAGATTTCAGAGGAGGGTTAAATGAAGCTATGTAAACTTTTCTTGTACCAATATATGTAGTCTCTGTTTAGATTCTTTCTTTATTAATGATGTGAAAACATTAGGGTCAGATAAAAATGAGCATAGGTCAGATTACCAGAACTGTCTAACGTTTTAAAATTGTAGTGACTCTACAAAGATGTTATTTGAATAGGATGAAAGGAGATACAATGAATGTTTCAATGTTTTGCAGCTGTTTGGTATGGCTTACCATATAAAACTTCTTCATGCGGCTTACAGCCCTGTAAATTGCTGTTTTATTCAAATGTAGTTCTGTCTGTTTGTCGTTCTCATCTTCCCTTTGTAAAAGGAAAAGGTTCATCAGTGTTTGAAAAATGCTATCCTATTTTATTGCTTCTTTTCCAGACTAAATAGTTAGTAAATCTCAACCACTGATTTAATCAGAATAAAATTCTATCTTTGTAAATGTTGTGGAAATGTTATATGTTGAAGTCATGCAGAAATAAATCAACATAATTGCATGGAAATACAATCAAAGCAGACATCATATTTTCTTTGGTTGCATTTTCCATTCTCTGCATTGACGCTATTGATACTAAAATAAGTGTCCCTTAAAAAAAAAATTGGCTGCGAACTAACTACTCATCATGTAATATAAATTGGTCCATTCAAATTTGATTTTGCAGTATACAGATCCAGTAATACTACAGTCTGTAATGAGGCTTTACTTTTCTCAGTTTTTTCTTGATAAAAAAAATGACCACTGAACATTACATTGCTGCCATGCACCTGTGCTGTAGAACTCTGCAGTCGCCAACTAAGGTTTTTACATATGACCACCTTGCTGACTTGCAACACAGCAGAGAGGGACTGAAAAAGGTGTTTCTAGATTTTGCAGATCTGTCAAGAATCTAGCAATTTTATCTAGTGCTGATACTTAACATGTCCATCTCAGTTCTGTTGTTACTAAAGCATTTGCTAATGCGTAATATCCAGGTATTTTTATAGTTAGGTAAATCTGTGCTGCATTTTTTATCGATACGTGTGTGAATTACATAGTTTACGATTGACTGAATATTACGTGAAACTTTGATGTGTGATGAGCTTTTTGAGTAAAATTTTGATAACCATAAATTGCACAAATGTTTGATGGAGTTAGAAAGGTGGGGGAAAAAGTGTTTTGACACCACCGATTGTGCCTTGTGCGACCACCATGACTTTTTGGCTGCATACTACATAAAGAGATCTAAAAATTGCAAGTAACCTAGTTAATAGGGCTGTTTAGTGGAGTGCCAATAAATCAGGGTGTCAAAAATGTAAACGAACTGACAAAATGATTACCATCTGTGAAAGAAGTATTTATAAAACATTAATGTACGTGAGTATGCTGTGGTTTCAACGGGAAATGGAGTAACATTAGATGTGCTTTAGTACCGGTTACAATTATGAGCCTTAAGATGATCCTGTGTTGCGGCTGAATGCTGATTAACCCCTAACCCCTAACCTCCAACCTCACCCCCACCCACAGTTACCAGTGCACAGCATTACAGAATAAGTGCTTCAGCAAAATTTCTTTTTATCCCTTGTGATAATTTCAGTGGTTTCTATCAAATTGTACAGTATCCTAAATTTTACATGTGCTTCATGAAAGCAACGTTTTAACCTAAGATTGTCTAAAATACTGTATTTGTTCAGTATAAAATAGTTTAAATGCCGTGCCTTCTTGTTTTACTGCTTTGCTTGATTTAAAAAAAAACCGAACTTTTCCGCTTCAGTAATCCTATTTCAATCTCTCTGTTAGCATTTCCTGAGTAGTTGGGACAATCTGGCCGTCTGATTTTTCTTTGGCTGATTTCATTCTGCTCTATGACTACTGAACAGGAGGTGTGCTTTTACGGTACAGGATGGGATCCTTAACAATCTCACCTTCCTACTCTCCTTGCCCTAGAGTTGGTTGCTCGGAAATTGTATAGCGCTTCAGCTAGTACAATGACATTAAGCCTGATTTTCATAAATCTTGCACTCTGGCTAGGTGAGCTTAAATATTATTCAAGCTTACAGTTTAAACTTGGGACTTTGAGAAAGTAGTTCATATTTTACCTCTACATGTGCTAGGCCCATTCTTATCTAGGGCATTCCCTGTAAAAGAAAAAAATAAGTTCTTGGAGAAGCCATTTGTGGTGGCAGAGGATTGCTGATCAGGCTACACTGGCTTTGAGTACAGCGATTGTAAATTTGAACAATAGATTTGTACAGAAACATCAGGAGGAAAATAGAGGGACACAAACTTACATACTTGGAATAATAAAAGTGTTTGAGTTAAATGTGGAAAGACTGAATTGAACTGTCTGGCTGATAACGATAGAGTAGAGGGATTGGATTGTCTTTTTGCAATCCTTTTAGTTGTATTTCAAAATAATATTGCTGTCATTTAAAAGAATATTTTTTGATTGCAAAACATTTTGAATCCAAGTAGCCTTTTTAATGTTTGTTTTCTTTTCCTCACCAATGTTCTCCTTCTCTTGAAAACATTGACTACTTGCTTGGATTTGATTCCTTGAGCACTCGTTGCCCTCTTGGAGTGCTCAAGTGGATGCGTTTAATATCTGAGCCGTGACAGTGTTGGCAGGCTGTAAGAGGCTATGCAAACAAACCCTGAAATCTTCACCTGACATCCATGCACACGCACTTCCAATAGGGCCCATTAAATGATGATTAGGGCAAAGATGCCAATTTGGTGCTCCTGTCACCGCCTGGCTGAGATTAGTAAACTCAGCAGATAAGGAATCAAACCAAGGATTTCCTTGTTCTTCATGGCTTAGCTGTACAATGGACAAACTTGCTGAGGAACTGGGGGACAGGGTCGCTGAAGAGCATTTTCTGTTGGATGAACACCATTTTATTTGTTTAAGGTCCACAAAGCTAGAATTTTAATTTTTCTATTTATTTTGGGAGTAATTCATTTAAAAAAAATACTTGTGAATATCGAGGGAAAATCAACTTTAGTTTTGAAGCTAGCTTTATTTAAAATAAAATGCTGTCATAATGTCTAACTTTACATCTGGATTGATGGATTAGGAGTTGACTAAGGATTATTTATATGTTGAAGAGTAATTCTTCAGCTTGTAAAAACTTCCCCTCCTCAATCATCTTTGCTGTACACGTACTCTAAAGTTGGGATTTCTGCACTGAGCCAGGACAATGCTGATCACTCGCATGTATTACATCCAATTCCTAGTACATACTGTACTGAGGTATTATAGTTTGTTTAACTTTCAGATCTGCTAGTCAATCATGTGGGCCACTGGCTCCTGTTAGTTATTTCAAGAAGTATTTAACATTTAAGCAAACATCATGTTTGTTTTTAAATCCTGATTTTTAGCAATTCAGAAGTATGTAGGTAAATTGATATCTGTTCAATTTCAAAGTAAGACATTGTTTTCAAAATTATAGAATAAAGATACTGCTGTACCATGACAATTTTGAGAAGTAACCATTTTGGTTCAGTTCTGTTTGGGAAGGGCTTGCTGCTCACTTGCATCTCTGTCCTCAGCAGCTGGGACGATCTAAAAGTTCTTGTGACAGAATAGGAATCTTCAGCATTATAAACCACTCTCCATTACAGTGATGAGGGCGTTTGACTTGGGAATCTTCATTGTCATGCAGTGTCTGCTAATTTGAGATAGCAACTAGTGAATCAATGTTGTTTAGTATTGTAGCATAATATGGCATTGAAAATATTTATTAGTAAAATCAGAGTTTTAGGGTGCCCAAACTTTAATTGATTTATCTGCTAAACTTTATGTAAAACTAAAGTGATGAGTTGAATTTGAATGTCTGCACTCATTGCCCTTCTCTGGACTTCCTTCAATAATTCTACATTTTTCTTGTAATACAGGCAGCAGAACTGAACACCCTATTCCAGATGCAGCCTCACCAAGGCCAGATACAACTTCTATGTCACCGTAGATTTAGAAGTTACAATCTAACTATACATTCCAACATTTTATTTGCTTTCTTCACCACCCGCAAATACTGAAGCAACAGTTTTAACGACCTCTCCGCCAGATCCTTTCCTAATTTGCTCCTTCAAGCACACTGACATTTTCTATGTATTCCATGTTCTCGCTTCTATTTAATTCAGTGACTTTCCACATCCATCCAACATCTCTCTACCCATTGACCTAGCCTCTCCAGATCGCTTTGGATTATGACACATTTGCATCGTTGGCCACTGCACCCAATTTGGTGCTGTCCTCTAACTTAAACATCTCTGACAATACTCCGTCTTCTAACTCATTTAATAAGATTATAAGCAACAGTGGCCGTAACACCAAGCCCTGTGGGACTCCAGTGGCAATCGGTTTCCACTCTGATACTTCTCCATGTATCACTAACCTTTGCCGTCTACCTTTCAGCGATGTATCAATCCAAAGTAATACTTGCCATTTATTGCATGAGTTCACACCTTGTGGGACAATGTTAAATGCCTTCATAAAATCCAGATAGGCAACATCCATGCCTCACCCTTATCCACCATATCTGTAAACCTATCAAGAAATCTAGTAAATTGGTCAGACATGGCTTACCCCTTCTGAACACATGCTGGCTGGCCCTAATCAGATACTTACTTCCAGCTAATCTTTTATGCTGTCCTTCATCAAAGCCTTGAGTTTCCCCACAATGAAGTAAGCCTCGCAGGTCCTTAATTTGAAGGCTCATCTCTTACCCATTTTGAAAAAAAATGCGGGTCATATTTACTAAAATCTAATCCACTGGGACGTTATCTGATTCTAGTGAGCTTTAAAAGATAATTGTGAAAGAATCTGTATTATTCTCAGCCAGTTCCACTAGCATCCTTGAATGAATATTGTCAGAGCAGAGAGCCTTGTTTACGTTCAGCTTCCTAAACCTTTTAACACTTCCCTTGTAATACTAACAGTTTCAGTATTACTTCAATAAACACCCTCACACATACAGATTGTCCCCACTATAAGTCCATCTATGTCAGAAAGATTGAAGTCCCCTATGATTACAACCGAGGCCTTAGCACAACAGTACATCCACCCCACGTTTATTTTGTGGTGGCCTGTAACATATTCCTATCACAATTTTTTCTTATCTCACAGATCCATCCAATTTGTGCTAATTCCTAGTTCCTTCCTCTCAGGAACCTCCTGATAAACAGTGCCACCCATCCCATTTCTTTCCTTCTCAATCCTTCTTGATGTGCATACATTCTTACGAACCAGGTTTCAGTAACTTCTATGATGTCTACCAACACCCAATTTACCATCACTTCTAACTCATCCATTTTATCTCTTGCATTCCTGGCTTTCATGTACGTACGTCTTAGTTCATTCCTTGTCCTCGGTGTAGTCACATGAATCCTTCCTAATAATTGGTCCACGTTCTTATCCTTCCCAACTGTTTTATTTATCCTATTAAACCAAGATGAATGTGTGTGTTTGGTTTAGGTCAAGGCCATCTCGATGGTAAAGCCTTCCTTTTCCCCAGAAGTGTTTTCAGTGGGCCAAGAATTTAAAACTCTCCCTTCCACAGTATGTGTTGAGCCATCCATTCACCTACCTACTCTCTCATAAGTCTAACGTGTGGCACTGGGAGTAATTCAAAGATGATTACCCTGGAAGTCATTCTTAATCTTTCCCCTAAGTAACTGAAATTCCTTTGTCGGACTTCCATCTACACAAATCTACATTGCTGGTTCTATTGTGCACCACAACGTCTGTATGTATCCCTTCGTGCTGTAGGATCTTATCCACCAGTTTGATCAACACCCAAACCCTGGCACCTGGGAAGCAATGCACCATTTGGGGTTAGTAGTCTCGTTTGCAGAAGATTTTATCATTCCCTCTTATTGCAGAAATCACTACAACCAAAAGGTTAATGCAGTTGTGGTAACTGGGGGTGGTCACTGTTCCATCTAATAAACTAACCAGCCATATAATATAAAAATAGTCCTTAAGGTGAATCATCTGTCTATAATTTGAATTTGTGCATGTTTATGCCCATCAGTTCAACCTTTAAACATCTATTTTAAATGCTTCTGGGCTTGAGTAGCATCACATTGCGATGGTTTTTTTACTTTGGACATTGGCCATGCCACTTCTAATTCACCTACTATGCTCACTGCAGCGCATTCTAATCAGTTTTGTAAGTTTTTGGCGTAAATTCACTGCTGGAGGATTGGTGCGCCCAGTAGTCTAACTTATGGTGTTTGTTGCCAACATCGCCGTTGCAGCGAATTCTGGGGCAATATCTAATTAACCAACCATCACTCCCCATAGGTGCCAAATTGCAGTGGTACAACACCTCCACCAAACACTAATGCTTTGCACATCACAAAGTGAGACGCTACAAATTCAATAGAAATCTTTCTATTTTTAAGAATTGATTCTCTCCCTTCATCGCCGATCTTTCAGTGTGTCTTTGTCTCCGATCCCGTTTATGTGTCTCACGTGTGTTACCATTCCATCAAAGCCAACTCTCAGCTTCAAACTTCCAAATCATTTAAGAAATATAAGTTCCACAGGTTGAGATTGGTATTGTGTCCCAGTCATAAAAAATATTTGTTTAAAAAGCCTCCAAGTTACTACAATGTTTGGAATTCCACACTTGCAGAGTAGTATCCTTTTAAGAAAAAATGACAGATTTGTCAGCTGCAGGATTTCTTAAATGTCCTTTTTGTGAGGTCTTTAGCAGGAAACAGCAAATGAACAGTGATATTATAGGTTCCACATTTTTTAAAAAAATGAACCAAATCCAAATAAAATGTTACTGTTAGTCTTTGAGTTGGTTGCACAGTATTGTAAATCCCTGAGAGGCCTTCTCCTGTCGATTTGTAGGCTAATGAAGGAGAGAGGTAGATAATTGAGCTTTGTGGAATTAAAAAGGCAGCAAAAATAATAAAACCAGCCTTTTGAGCAGCCCTGCACTCAGCACCCGTACCAAGAATTTTTAAAAGATCTTTGGCGTTTGCAGTGTATGCTAATATATGGCCTGTTCAGCAACATCATCATTATTAAAATAGTATCAAAACTGTAACAGTCTGAATTTTGTTTTAATACTTCATTTTGCATGCCAGTTGAGTTTTCGGCTCTCACTCTGAGCCACTTCATTGACCTATGTTATGGAGGATATCATGGGAGTCTATATTGAGTGTTGGATTAGTGAATTGATTGAGATTTTGGGATATGTTGTGGCTTCTGACACATGTCACTGTAGCAGCTCAAACTTTCTTCCCCTTAATGAATGCATCTATAATATTTCAACTCTAAAGTAAATAAATACAGGGTAGCTGTTTTATAAGCTGCTTAGCTGTGTGCAGAGAACAACCATTACAAAAAAGTTTTCTAATTTTATTGTTATTGAAATCATTTTTCACATCATTAACAATAATGCCCATTTCTTACATTTTCAGGCCATTTCATTCTTCAGCTGAAAGAGTTGGCAGCAGACTGCTGCACCAGTACCATTAGCATTATGACATGAAAGGCCAGTAGGAGGCATGACTCACGCAGAACAAACTAGTTGATGTCAGATTTTCCTCCCGAGGTGGAGTATCATGTCGTGGCATTGTGCATAGGGTAGTCTAACTAATCGGCATCTCATAGATGGGGATTTTTGAACCTCTCTGGTTCAGAATTAAATCACAGATTAAGCTGGCGAGCTGCTGTTGACATTTTTGTGTTTGTCTAATAGCAGTCAGTCAGATAGACATTTCTTCTGCATTTTATGGTAGCTGCAATGCTTGTTTCATTGAAATATTTTATTTTTTTGGATTGAGCTATAAAAGCATTGCCATAACACTTTACCTGTATTAAAGATATTTTAAACAGGATTTATCCTGTTTGACAGAGTACATTAAAGTTACAGTCTATTTAATTTAATAAACTACGGTTTGTGCAGGACTGAAAACTTATATTTTACTCTGACAATGGTGGCTTTCAGAAAAGTTAGACCTGCGGTTTTTGAGCTATAGTGGAATGTAATTAGTATTATGCTCTGAATAGTGAGTTTTCTATGTTTATAGTGGCAAGATTAATGAATTATTAATGAAAATATAAAATTGTTTACAACATTGCCATTCCTCCCCTCTCTACTTGCGCAAAACAAAAATGGACATTAACACTATTAGAATTTGGTGTCTTTAGAGCTATTTTATTAAAATTAAATTCTCCGTTGACTTTTCAGTTTTGTTTTGGTCAAAATTTTTGGAAGTGTTTTGGACCCCTTAACTTTTTTTTATGCTCTACCTTGGCATAAGATTACTGCAGTAATTATAACAAATCAGTTATTGCTGTAAAACAAAAAGCAAAATGCTGCAGATGCTGGAAATGTGAAATAAAAACGGAAAATGCTGGAACCGCTCATTCGCAGGTCTGGCAGCATTTGTAGAGAAAGAAACTTAGGTTTCAGGTCCATGACCTGTCATCAGAACTCCTTTGCAATATCTGAAACCTAAAACATATTCTGTTCTAATGATGTTGGTAATATTTTTGTTTTTTTATTTATAGTGCAATGGGCATAGCAAAATTTTTAGCCCATCAGTTAACAGATTTGTGCACTGAGTCACAGATCTTATCGCTGGGCTGTGTTTGGTGTTTCACCTTTGTTGAGTGCTATAGAAATTTTGAGTGTCAGCATGTGTAATCATGTACACACCTGGTTAAAAAGGAATGCACATGGATCACTTAATGGTTTTTCCTGCCATTAACCATCTTTGGTTTGTTTAAAGTTTAACTATTCTAAGTCTGGAAGAAGTAAGAGCAATAAAGTCAAATTCACCCCTTGAACGTGCATTTTTAAAGTAAATGGTATAATTATGAGCTATTTTCCATGGCTTGCATATAAATCCACAGAACTAAGCTTGTAAGTACAGCAGATAACTTCACCTTTGCTCATCTACATCAAATGTGACAAATGAGAATCATAAATTCATGATCTACAAATAGACTGGAAAAGTTGTGAAGGTTTTTTTAAGAAGTGTTGAAATTAAGATAGTGATAGTTTCCCCCCCACAAGAACTTGTGGTAAAATGCTACTGGAATTTAAAAGAAAATCTTTCAACTATCTGCCCTAG
The DNA here is from genome assembly GCF_035084215.1 of Heptranchias perlo. Taxonomy (NCBI): domain Eukaryota; kingdom Metazoa; phylum Chordata; class Chondrichthyes; order Hexanchiformes; family Hexanchidae; genus Heptranchias; species Heptranchias perlo. Next base: position 25,749,407 of record NC_090341.1, on the reverse strand, counting down.
GGTTTAAGATATTAGAATATGATCATTTATGGATAGTTCAGTGAACTGCATGATTTATTGCTACAAAATGCCTTTGCTTGCCTGAAGGGGGTAGTAATGCTCAGTAGGAATGTCTATTGGAAATTTAATATTCACTATGCTTTTAATATCCACTGTATACTTTTCTGGTTTTTAACATGTATTCCACTAATTATTTGCACTAATTTCACCATTTCATTGTATTTTGCCTTGAGATTTGGGGCTTTATTAATTTGAGGCTTTGGGAGATGGGTGTAATGAACAAAATATATTTTACAAAAAAAATTGAGTTAGCAGTAGTGATCATTTTACAATAATTATACTTTTCCTCTGAAATCCTGCAAATCAAGCCCCGGATTAGATTGTATATAGCATGTTTTGATGTATTACCCACTTTTCTCATTCCTATATCATTTTGCCTTCACGTAAGGGAGTGTGTGTGTGACTTCTGTTATCTTTACAAATGGCGAATAGCCCATGTATTATTTATATAACAAGGCAAAAACATAATGAGAATGAAGTTCACTTAGGTCCACAAATTATGAATTTTGAATCATGTCAGAAGTCATGGTTGGGGTGGGGGGGGGGTGGAGAGAAACAGTGAAAACATTGAAAAATGCTGGGATGCACATTGTACATTTCTTTATTGTACACATATACATTCTTTGACATTGGATTTTGATGCACTTATTCACTGCCGTGGGGGTGAACCGTTGCCCAACACGGACTTAGGATGTAGTCCAACATGTAGTAAGGTTTGTAGGAAACTGTAATCCCATTGGTTAATGGATCACTAATTTTGGAACTTCCCTTTTTAACTTAAAGGCTAATGTTCCTATTTGTAAGTTGATTTGGCCAGTTTTCATGACCGTAGCTTTTTAAATGTGAGTATCTGACCTTCACGTTGCTGGATGACAGTCAGTGCTGAGTTAACTGCTATTGATCACCACTGAAGACAAGTCTTCATATGAAGGAAAGCTTTATCAAGATGGGGGTAAGATGGTTCCTTGCATGGATTGAGAGGAAATGAAAGTAGAAGTGCTAAGGGACATTTTCAGTTCAGGTAGTTCAATCGAAATGTTTGGCAGTACTGAATGTCTCCTTATAATTACCTGAATATCTGCCATTCTGGTGCCAGCTGATTAAAAGTCTGGCTTGATCAGATAACTCTACAGCTTGGAAGTCATGTTCTAAAATTTTACCTGCAATTCTTACTTCAGTTATAAGTGTGTGTTTTCATTAGACCTAAGGACATAAACATAGTGTCTTGGAAAAAACAAATATGTATTGGTATATGACATGATATCAGTGCAAGTTTATGAATGACAGGCTTTCCCTGCTGGGACTCAAAAACCTTCCATAATGCCCAACTCAGACATTTTAAGACAACATCTGGATACTTGTTGGCATGACTAGAAATACCTGTTAAGTTCTTGAATGCAAATTCTAGCAATTTCTGTAAAGCTGATGAATTTTGGAAAGATATTTTGTAAACTTAATGCACATGGTGATGTGTATAGAAATCTCTAGCACCTCAGCATTTGCACCCTATGAGAGATCTTGCAGTTCATAATTATAAAGTACAATTGGGAATGTTTATTAATTGTGCAGGCATGGGATGCAGGCTATGTTCCCACAACGCAGGGCTGAATCAATTCACTGCTAAAATTTCTTAATTTGAACCTTATAGAAACATAGAAAATAGGAACAGGAGTAGGCCATTTGGCCCTTGAAGCCTGCTCCGCCATTCAATAAAATCATGGCTGATCCTCTATCTCAATACCATATTCCCGCTCTCCCCATACCCCTTGATGCCTTTTGTGTCTAGAAATCTATCTAGCTCCTTCTTAAATATATTCAGTGACTTGGCCTCCACAGCCTTCTGTGGTAGAGAATTCCACATCTTATTGTTCGTTCTGTGTTCAGCTTGATAGATATAGTTCAAGACAAGGATGGATCCCCACATTCTCATTTGGTTATACTTTTGATGTTGGAGTTGAAATCTTGCTGCACTCCTTGACACGTTGACTCACAACTACCACTTATTTAACTTTAACCGTGAGTGATTTTGGCAAGAAATGTGTGTACAAACTGAAAACACAACCTGGTGTTATTATTGGTGCTCTTTGGAGTTGTGTGGTGCCTTGCATAGCCCTGGATCTCCACACCATGCTTGACTGTTGATTGCTAGCCATGACATTAATGCAGCCTGAAACCATGTTCAATTTCCTAGCATCCTAGCACAATAATAAGTACAAAATAATCTAGAGATACTCTGTAACAGCTGAAAAGTATTTGAACAAAACAATGTAATATAAATTACTGAAGTTGCTCCATAAAAACACTGGTGTTGTAGTCTAGTAACTGGCCTGAACCACATTCTGTGATGCTATGCTTGAATCCTGTTAAATGTAAAATTAATTTAAGAAAAGCTATGCCTGGATGCCATAAACTGCACAGATTTTCTTACAAATGTAATACTAATATTTCTGCCTGTTCAATCACTATGCGATACAATGGATTAAATTGAACACACTTTTGGAAACAAAAAAGTTTGCTTGAAGTCATAATTTTGTAAAATAATCTTGATTTTGTTTGGAGAACGTACACAAACCTTGTTACTTTTGTAGCACTTGTCTGATACCAGTGTTACCACTTATGAAGATGCAGAATGACATCTCTACTAACAAACTTGCTAAAAGGAGTTCAGATTATGTAATATTTGAAGTAGAAACAGCAGATTTTAACTTTAGATGTTTAAAATGAGGCCTTTTAACAAGACTTCCATTATACACAAAGTCGAGGCATATCCTGGTGTAACTCGACTGCGTGGGACAGCTTTGCCATGGTGGGCCATGGCAGGGATTTATTTCTGTTGCCTAAGGCTCCCATAGAATGAAGTGAAACCAATGTGCATCAGTGTTTGTTGACATGTGTTAACAATTTTACCATTTTCTGTTGCTTGAGGGAGGAATTAAATCAGAGGTACCCTCTTAGCCACAAATAGTTGTGAGATATATGTCATTCAGCACTGCCCCAAAAGTGAAATGAACTATCAGTCTATAGTAATGTCTGGCAAAGAAGTTCATTGATTTTTGCTCATTGAAACTTGGTGTTTCAAAATGACTATTTGCATTTAATTTGTGACTGGGAGTGGAGGGTGACACTGTGTACAGACTGAAAGCTGACACTATCAGTATCTGATTGCGTTCACTAAACGCAATCAAACAAAAACATTTATATATTTTCCTTAGACCATAAATATTGTAGGCTTTTTTTAAAAAAAGAAATAAGATTGTGCTTTTGTTTTATTGTATATTCAGGAAATCTCAGTCTGGACATTGAAGGGCAACATTTTTTATGTTATTTAGCCAGAACCACATGTTTTAGATTCAATAAAACAACACTCTATTTTTGGAATAAAGTTTCAATTTCTGTATTTATGAGCATTTTGTCCTGAGATGAAGCTGCAATTACAGTTTTTCTTTCAGAAGGTGGATAAAGTTATGGGACAAAAAATTGCCCTTATGAACATGGGTGGAGCTTTAAACTTTGGCAGGGGTGAAAAAAGGGCGATAGCGGATTGGCCACCTGTTAGATGCCCTGCTCGATTTTTATTTTCCTTCCCATTGACTTCAATGCAAAGGAAAATCGGGCAGGGTGATAACTAGCAGCCGATCCACTACCACCCGTTTTACACCCCCACTGAAGTTGGAAAATTCCACTCTATGTTTCTTGATATGACCACACATCACATTTCATATACATTTTTGTATTATGGTATTTTTCAATATATTTTATTGCTAATATTTACTGCAGAGAATTTTAGCTGTTTATTTTAACAAGTCAGCTGTCAAAAAAATACCCAAAACAGAATCTGTACTACAAAGTCTGGAGAGGGATGCATAAGACATTGCAACATTACATATGAGAACACCAGTATCAATATTTTGTACAACTAACACTGTTAATGATAAGTCTCGCAGTGGAATTATTTTCTTTTACTTTTCAATTTTTTATTCTTATACAAGGAATTTAGATGCCCTGAGGGCATGCTGTTGTACAAAGTAAATGCCATAATATTTTATAGTACTTGCTGGTAGATGTGGTGAAATAGTTATACAGTTCTATACATTAGTGTAAGGGGTAGGGTGTCATCCCTGGTCAATGTGTGCTAGTGGATTATGGTAGGGAGGATGTGGTACTATAGGTAGGCATCGAGCATTGTTGGGTTTGTCTCCTCAGCAAATAACCTGGGGTTGGTATGGTTGTGGGTGCCTGAGGTAGGCAAGATGTTGGCCACAGGAAAGGAAACCATATCTCCTGGATTTTCTCCAGCTCATATATTACTTTGACTGACAAATATCCCACTTATGCTTAGGCAACATGTTTGTTCTAGGCGGGTATCAGATTGCGCCACAATAGCGCGATGCATCTTCTGGCAGGTGTGAAATTTATGTGAGCTTGTGAATGGTAGGAGTTCCTCATCCTGTTGGTAGTAGGCTGAGTATGCAAGGTTGGGTCGGGGCATGGGGTTTGTTTCATTGGCGTCCAACTTGTCTGGGGGGGGATGGTGGTGGAGAAAAGAAAGACTCGCATTTATATAGTGCCTTGTATGACTGTAGGATGTTCCAAAGCACTTCACAGCCAATTAAATATTTCTTGACGTGTAGTCACTGTTGTAATGTAGGGCGAAATTTGTTACCCAGCTGCTGGAAGGACATGATCTGGCCCTGGTGCAGCAGTTTGCTTAACCCCACGATTGTTTCCTCGTGCTGCAATTTGAAGCTGCTGGCATAGAGATCTTTCAATAAGTCACTATTGCACCACAGTGAGGAGAGGGCTGATAGGCCCACTGGCACTTTGTATGGCACAAATTACTCTCCAGAGTGCCAGAGTCAGGGATATGATTGAGTGCTTCTGTGCATCAACAGGTCTTTTATGGGATCTTGGGAAGAAGGAAGTGTGTAGCAGAGATAGTCAGGTGGCATTTGCCTTCATGCCATGTGAGAGGTTTTGGGGGCAGGTCTTGTTCCAGGCATTGATGCCCTGGAGTTGGACTGCCAAATAGTAGCACTTAAAGGTTGGAAGGCTCACTCCAACTTATCAAAAAAGCAAAGTGGTCCACATTGGGCATATTCTTGACTGTCTTACTGCCCAGAGAAGTCTGATGATATGCTGGTCAAAGTACTGGAACTGTTGATCCAAGAACAATAGCAACTTGCATTTATATAGCTCCTTTAACATAGTAAAATGTCCCAAGGCACTTCACAGGAGTGTTATCAAACAAAATTTGACACCAAGCACATGAGATATTAGGACAGAAAGAAGTAGGTTTTAAGGAGCGTTTTGAAGGAGATAGAGGCAGAGGGAATTCTAGAGCTTAGGGCCTAGGCAGCTGAAGGAACGGCTGCCAATGGTGGAGCGCTTAAAATCAGGGATGCACAACAGGCAAGAATTGGAGGAGCGCAGAGAACTCGGAGGGTTGTCGGGCTGGAGGAGGCTACGGAGGTAGGGAGGGACGAGGCCATGGGGGGATTTGAAAACAAGGATAAGAATTTTAAAATCGAGGTGTTGCCGAACCGGGAGCCAATTTAGGTCAGCGATGGTGATGGGTGGTTGGGACTTGGTGCGAGTTATGATACGGGCAGCAGAGTTTTGGATGAGCTCAAGTTTATGGAGGGTGGAAGATGGGAGGCCGGCCAGGAGAGCATTGGAATAGTCAAGTCTAGAGGTAATAAAGGCATGGATGGGGTTTCAGCAGCAGATGAGCTGAGGTGGGGCGGAGACGGGCAATGTTAGGGAGGTGGAAGTAGGCGGTCATGATGGAGTGGAAATGTGGTCGGAAGCTTATCTTGGGGTCAAATAAGGCAACAAGATTGCGAAGGGTCTGGTTCAGCCTCAGATAGTGGCCAGAGAGAAGCTTTGGTTGGCCAGCATCTGGAACATGTTAAGGAGACAGGGGAGCACAATCATCTTGTAGGTGCTTGCTCTTCCAAGCAGTGAGAGGAAGAGGCTCTACCACCACTTTAGGCTGGCAGATGTTGGAGAGTCGAACAGTAAGATTGGTGATACGCAGCAGGATGTTGTCCCCATAGAAGGATTTTTTGTGCTTCACTCCTGGCCTGCACTCCCTGGCTGTAAAGATTTATTTGTATGGCCGCAGCTAGGGGTTTGATCATTTTCTGATTGTGTTTTTTCGTCCCCTTTAAAATGTGTTGGCATTTAAGAGTAAAGAAGTTGAGCTATCTAGGTATGTCTGTATAATTTCAGAAAATAATATGATTGGCAGACATTTTGGATTTTATCAGCACGTTGGTTTCAAATGGAAGCTGAATCTCAATGTAAGAAAAGAATGTGGAAAATTATATCATGACTGATTTGAAAGTTAATTGCCAGTAAATCAAAATGGCCCTCTTGGCCATTGTGGCTACTTGCAGTTTCAAAAGGAATTATGTTTGTAATGTTGGAAACTTGCATTGGGATTTTGGAGATGACTGCATAAACAGCATCAAAATGATGACAAGAAAGTTCAAGTGTTGCTGGCCAATACTGGATGCTGCTGTTAGTCACTTACTCAGTGCCACTAAATATTCTTAAAGCAAAGATGATAAATTAAACCTTCTGCATAGTTTGAGATCCCCAACTCCAAAAAAGACCCTTTCAGATAGTTACTCTGTATATTGCAAGGCTCTTATGAAGTAACAAGTGGAATTTGTGAAAGTCTGTGTCATTTTCCCACTCTTATTGTTGGCCTAGTATTTGGCAGTACTTCCTCCCCTTTCCGGTTGACTTTTTTCTCACTATTTATCTTCCGTAACTGAAAACAAAAGTAATTAATGCATGAAAGCATTTTGAGATTTTATGACTGTGTTCAGCCTTTATGTGAGTGCACGTTTATTTTCTTTTCGTACTTTTAGTTTTTACTTACGCTTAGTTTGGATCTCTTATTTTTGTTATTAAAAATTTTAGAAAACAGTTTTCGAAACATTCTAAGTCACAGGAAGGAGGAAAAGACAGTCACCTATCTTAATTCTGCCATCTTTAATCATGTAATAAAACAAGAACATTGTGGAAATGCACAGCAGGCCACTCAGCATCTTAGGGAAAGAGGTTATGGAGGTTGAAGAACTTAATTTAAAAAAGTGTTAGGGAATCAACTCATTACTTTATAATGTTGGTTTTATTTTAGAGTCTACAGGCAGTTATATGCATCCTGCTAGAAAATGCTCCTCTTCCAACAACATCTGAAATTGTCATACTGATATAGTCCTTACCTGTTTTAACACTATATTTAATCTCCCACCTTGGTTTCATTGGATAAAAGAAAAAAATAAGATACTGTTGAAGAAAAGGATGGTTTCTAATTATTTTCCAACAGTGAACATGATTATACAATTGTTTTACTTGGCTTATTTTAAGCTCAGTTTGTGGAACAGTGCTGACAGAATCTCAAAAATTGCATTAAAGGGAGTTAGGAATATTGAGAACTGAAATCAAGAACTAAAACCCACAATGTTAAGCACCAGCAAGGCTGAAAAAAATAAGAAAAGATTAGGTGGATCAGGAAGTGGTGATTAGGTAATGCCACGTTTAGGATGTAAAAGGTCTGGAAATTAGAGTGCCACAGTTTGCAGTCCAGTGAGAGAGAGTTAGAGGGTCTTGATTTCAATGGGCCAGATTTTGCTGTAGAAGGGCATCAAACGGCATCTGCCGTTAGACTTGCCCCTGCACCGTTCAGCTCAAAACATTTTTGCCCACTGCTGAAAGTGCGAGCTGATAACGGCACAGCCGGAGAAATAGGGCATCTGGGACCTGAGTGAACAGGGCAACCCCTTAACCAATCCGATTGAAGGATTGAGAAATAAACAGTGGAAGGACTGAGAAGGAAGTATAAATTAGAGAAAGTGAATTCAATGTCAAATCAAGTACAGAAAGAAATAAAGTGAGGGAAAGAAAGATTGGATTACGAGAGAGAGGGAAAAGAGACAGAGGAAAAGTTGTAAAAAAAAATTCAAACGTTTTAAATTTGACATTTTTAAAACCTCCAACAACAATTAATACCTGAAGAAATGAGACTTGTAATAGTTAATTTTCAGTGCCAGAGGTTGATTGGCAGTAATTAACAATTATCATGTCATTAAAAGGGTACTTGCGCATGAAATGACAAGACTTATCTTTCTGTGGCAAGTTTATTTCGTATCTACCACGCAAATTCAGCAACTTTCGACATTCAATGCATTTCAATGGTGAGGCACACAGCGAGATGCTGTTTTCGCGAAGCTAATGGCGGAGCGCACAACTCGGCCAGCAACTTTTGGATATTCCCATTTAACCACGCATCTGCCCCTCGCCTGAAGTTGCTGTACCGTTTACATATAAATAACGGCGAGGGCCATTAGACTCACTTATTTTGACAGCAAAATCTGGCCCAATATATTGAGAATGCTCAGAGGAAGAGGAGCATGTAGGAAGGCATATTTTCAGCTTAAAGAGAACCAGAGAAGAAGGTTCTGAGCAGTACTGATCACAGTATTATTGGTAGAATAAAGAGATATGAGAAAGGTTGTGACAGTGGTAGATTGATTAGAGGTAAGAAAAGGATTGACTATTGGGCAACAAGGTTTTTTTTCTCTACTCTCCAGGCCAGGAGTATGAGAGGTGTTAGAAGAGCCTCCCCAGATTTGGGAAAAATAGACAAGTCCTGTTGAGCTTTATGTAGAGCGAAGAGTTGAATGAAAAATATGTGGCATGAAAGAAAGAATAACTTCTTGAAGCTAGCTTTAGCAGTGGAGATATGGGAATTCCATTTTAAGTCAGAGGAAATGGTGAGGCCAAGAATGACTATAGCTTGTTTTGGTGGGTGAGTTGTATCTGTTCTGAAGAGGGAAGTCAGGCAAAGTGTTGTTTGGGGGTGGGGACGGTGGGATGGGGTGGAGAAGGAAGAAACTAGCCTTACAAAAACTTGTCATGCACAAATCAAGCTTCCAGTTGCCTACAGCCCAAAGAATTCTGCTCTTCTGGATGCAGGAAGCATAGTTAATAATGCCATTATGAGCAAAAATAGGGATTAGTCTGAAAACTGTGTAGCATAATGGAATCCTTCCTCTCTGGTGACTTTAAAATGTAGACTTTAGAACAACCCATGAATAATTTCTCTCCCAGTATTACAACTACAGTAGTTAAAAGTAGTTGAGAACAGCTGTCCAGAATCCATCTGATCTTCACAGCTGTTCTGTGATAAATTAGGAGCAATGCAGAAATAGTTTCTCCCCCACCCAGAAGAATGGCTGACCTATCCCATTTGTTCTCAAATTAAGATAAGATGGCATTGTACTAATGCAAGCCTCATACTACAATTAAATGTTGATACCTAACCTATTTTCTCACAGGCAATTCAGTGATTTTAGAACATTCTATGTATTTTATAATATACTTTTTTACATTAAATTGTTTTGACCCAACCATTCATAAATAAAACTATAATTTGGGAAAATAAGTTGGCGCACATTAAACTTATTACAGTGCTTTGGGAAGTGACGCATTGTAGAGGAAGAGTGTTCCAAAATATTTGTTTTGTGAGACAAAAAACGGACTGTTGCACACATGTATTTATTTCTGAATTTACAAGTACTGACCAGACTAAACGCTAATGGAATTGATTGGCTTAAATTATTTTTGATTAGTTCATGCAAGATAATGGGCCTGATATTAGGAGGGTGGCGGGGAGGTCGACACGCGCCCAGTGAAATCGGGGTGCTCCGCACGCGATCGCAGCTTGATTGAAGGTACTTACCTTTGCTTCCGGGTTTCGCGCTGGAAAGCTGCACAGCGGGCGGACTGCGCATGCGCAGCATAGGCTGTCAGCTGGAGGAGCCCTATTTAAAGGGGCAGTCCTCCACTGACTGATGCTGCAGAATATAAGCAAAATTACAGCATGGAGCAGCCCAGGGGGAAGGCTGCTCCCAGGTTTAATGATGCCTCACTCCAGGTATTATTGGATGGGGTGAGGAGGAGGGGGAGGACAGAGATCTTCTCCCCGGCGGGCGGGAGGAAGTGGCCTGCCTTTGCCACCAAGAAGGCCTGGCTCGAGGTGGCAGAGGAGGTCACCTGCACCACCAACATATCGCCCACCTGCATACAGTGCAGGAGGCGCTTCAATGACCTAAGTAGGTCAGCTGAAGTGAATACACTTACTCATTCCCCTACACTCCGTCTGCCACATCACCGCCCCCGGCCCACATCTCCTCCTTCTGCACTGCCAACACTACTCTGTCACATCACCCCTCACACCCACTCAAAGCTCATCCTCATCTTACCTGCACTTACTCACCTCGCCAGTACTCATCCCACCACTACCACTCAACCCAATCCTCATACAATCTCATGGCTGTATCTCATACTCACCCTCTCATGCATCTCTTTCACGGTCAGCCTCACTCAACCTGCCACTACCTGTGCTGCAGCCACAGGGCCTGCATCACACATGTGCAGTAGGAAGTGTAAAGCAAACGTGTTGTGAGCATGAAGGGGATGCACTAGGGTGTTTGAGGGTTTGTCATGGTTTTTACTTATATTTAATTTCTGATCAACTCACATTATATATTATATTGTCACCACTACTGCCACATCTTTGCGAATCTTGTCTGGTTTGTGCAATAATGCCCTTTCCTGAGGATCACTATGAAGACCCACACCTGATGCCACCCATTGTGTCACTGCAGAGTGGGTGTAGGTGTATTTGAAGGGTTCTTTTGTGCAGTCGACTGAGAGACGTCGGCGATGTCCCCGGTGGCACCCTGGAAGGATGCGGAGGAGAAGTTGTTGAGGGCAGTGGTGACTTTGACAGCGACAGGTAAGAAGATGGTGCTCAGGCTAGCCAGGAGCAGCTCGGCATGAAGGAGGTTGCAGATGTCCACGACTACATTTCGAGTGACTCTGAGCCTCCATGTGCACTGCTGCTCGGAGAGGTCCAGGAAGCTGAGCCTCGGTCTGTAGACCCTGTGGCGAGGGTAGTGCCTTTTGCGACGCATCTCTCTCTGCGGTTGCCCTCCCTCCTGCTGTGCAAGTGGATGTGTCACAGCACTGTGTTGTGGAGCTCCACGTGTCAGAGGTGGCCGGCGAGGCTGGTGATGCTGTTCGTCCTCCGAGGAGGTCATGACTGGTGATGGCTGCAACACGTCCATTTCAACTGGGAGTGTTTCCCCCAGTACGGGAAACAGTCCCAGTTGACTTGAAAATCCCACCCCTCCTAAAATATCAGGTCTGTAAATGACCTGAAGTACCTAGTTAATTACTTTAAGTGGCATCCCGCCGGCTTTAATTGCCGGTGGGAGTCCCACATGCGGGGGCTGCGCGCGCATGTAAGCGCGTCACTGGGGAACCCGGAAGTGGGTGGGTTGGAGCCGGGCTCCGGACCCGCCCCGGGAATCCCCGATTTTCGGAGCCCCCCCCCCCGCCACAAACGCACCCACTCGGGGGTGCGAAAATCGAGCCCAATGATGCGAAAGTTCAAAGTGCACAATATCTTATGATTAAAAGAGAAATTTACTTAATTATCTGAATTTCAATGTCCTACACTGATTTTAAAAAAAATATTCCATTCCAGTGTGAGAAAGGGAAATATTGTAGTGATCCTATCCATTTATCTGTCAAAGTGCCAGAATTGGAATGACTGGAGAAGGGCTTCAGAGTTTCATCAAATGGCATGGAAAACGATCCTTCAATCTTCTTAGTTTTTAGAACAATTGAGACATTTTCATCAATTTTTCTGTTTCCACCCCCCCTCCCCCCCCACCACCCCCCGAAACGAAATACGCCCTGAGGCGAAAATAAGTGCTTGAAGGCACTCTGTCTTGAGTGGGCTGGGCAGGAAGGCTGACCGTGTTCTGCTGCTGAATTGTAATTCCTAATTCAGAGAGACATGAATGATGGTGTAGAGAGATTCTAGATTTCCACTACCCTTTGGGGGAAGAAGTACTTCTTGATTTCACTTCTGAATGGCCTAGCTCTAAATTTAAGATTGTGCCCTCTTGTTTTGGATTCCCCACCAGAGGAAATAGCTTCTTTGTATCTACCCTGTTGAATTCTTAAACACCTTAATTAGATCACTCCTCAACCTTCTAAACTCAAGGGAACGTTGTCGTCTTATTGTCCAGACAGCAGCCGTTACAAACCCCACGTTATGTCGTTCTGCTCTGAGTAATCAATCTGAACTGGGTTTACTTGCCAGCCTGAGCCGAAGTCCCTGCTTCCCCCTCTTCTTACAGACAAAGCTAGACTGCCCAGTGCAGTGACTCCCAGCTCCACACCAGAAATCTGCAACAACCCTGGCCAGAGAACTGACTACAAACTGAGGACTGCTTTTGATCTCCCTTGCTCTCATTTCCAATTGTTAAAAGTTAAAACACTAAACACAAAAATGGATGTAGCAATTCAGTGTGTAATACTAAATAAATATTCTGAATGTACTCTGTTTGCCTTAGTTTGATTCTTTTACGTTAAGATGGTGAACAACAGCAAACAAAAATTACAACAGGACTGTATGTATCATACATGATGAAAAAAGTGTGAAACAATAACTTGGCCAGTTTTCTGCAGAATAAGTTCTTCACGACCAGGCAGTAGTCAATGTTAGGTCAATCACAATGGTTTAGCTCATTTCAATTTCTGCTAAATTTTTATGAGAAGACTATGCAGGTTTTTTTAGAAATAGCCACCTCTAATGGCCACGTCTGGCATTAGAACTGCAGCAGCAGGTAGGAGTTAAATCCACAATATCCTAAAGAAAACTGCACCTGGAGAGAAGATATGGAGCTCTTTGCACAAATGGTTCATAGACTCGGGCACCACGCATTCCACAGCAAATAATTGCAGCTCTTCAACTTGAAGTAAAAATCATTAAGACAATAACAAGATGTTCACCAAACTATTTAAAGTAGAAATCACTAATAGTTCTAAATTTAATAGTCACTTGTGAAAGGGAAGTGGTGATTTTTTTCAGTCGGATCTACATGAATTTAGGGAAACAGAAAAAGATGTGCTTTTTTGCATATCTTTTAATTCTTGATATGTAGTAAGTTAATTAAAAGTTAGATCTTTGAATAAACGAGTGTGGGAACTGGCTGTGAAAGTAAAGTTTGGTTGTATCAAAGTTGGGGCAGTCATTGCGCTATGTTTGTAAAGGCCAACTGGTAGATGGAAGTAGCTATGGAGGGTGACAGGTGTATGTTGCAGTAAATGCACATTTATGTATTTATATAGTTACACATATATTCTGTATGTTATGCTCATCTATTTCTAATTGAGTACTAGAAATGGCTGGTATACATATGTAACAGATGTATGAATGCACACATGTAATTATATAACTGTGGTACGTGGAACCGGGGGTAGGGGGGTAACATTTTACCTGCAGTGAGTTCGGACACTGTTTATGCATTCATTTATTTTATTATCCATAAGTAATGCCACAGGAGATCCACTAATACATCAAAAATGTTGTGGTTCACAAGACTATGACCTCTGCCCGCCCCCCCCCCCCCCCCCCGCCCCTCGGTAGTCTTGCTGTAACATATTTCTTGTCTGAAATGTTCCCATTCATGGTTACTCTCTGTTTCCTGTTTTTAAGCCAATTTTCCATTCAGTGCTTTGCCCCATTTTCCATGATTCTTTACTTTAATCATTAATCACCAGCATGGAGCTTTGTTGAAAGCTTTCTGAAAATCAAGCATATATCAGCTGCTGCATCTGTAGTGTCTTTGAAAAATGCCAACAGGTTAGTTAAATGTGACCTCCCTTTCCTGCATCCATGCTAACTGTCCTTTAACAAATTATGCTTTTCCAACTGTTCATCTGTTTGATCTCTCAATTATATGGAGGCTTTCCCTTTCTGTGAGTGTTAAACTTATTGATCTGTAGTTTCAAGTTATATCTTTTGACCCGTTGTTAAATAATATTATCTTGTCCCCTTTCCAATTGTCAGGACTATCTCCCAAATTTAACAAACTTACAAAGTTGTTGCTAATTTTAGTCCCCATCTCCTTTAGAACTCGTGGGTGCAAGTTGTCTGGAGCAGGTACTTTGCCTATTTTAAGAACATCTAATCTTTTTGTAATCCCATCATTTGTTATTTGCATACTGCCTTGCTCTTCTGTTGCTCCTGGAAATCTGATATGTGATTTTCCTATTTATTTCTGGACAAAAGCAAATGTGAAGTAACTATTCCTATTTTGTTATTTATTTGATCCTGGGCTCTAGCTTCCCTTTACCAATTTAAGTTGCTTGGTATAAGAAGAACCTTTAACCCATTTTTTCACCTGCAGTTGCTTGTCTTTATAATTTATCCAACTCCAGCCTACTGGATTGCTTGAATGTTTTGAAAGGATTTTTATACAGTGGTGTAGTGGCAATTTTAATATGCTGTACACAATGGAAGGGAATTTCCTTTTGGAGCCTGAGGCATGCCTCTGATAAAATTTTGATTTTTGTCATTTATTTGATGTATTTCCAATGTTTCTGGTATGCACTTTTTCTTATCTAAACATATTTTAGGATGTATATATTACTTCATGATGTCTAAAAGCACACCATACAGTTCAAGTGCACAAAACATGTTCCCTTGATGACTCATTGCCACAAATATGGGTCTGTCCCAAATGCCTTCTTGGGTTCACTGGCATCATTTGTTTACATAAGTGGATCCCACCCCCTTTCATTCCAGACTAGACTCTCACTGCACAATATTTACTTATGATATTTGTGTCTTTCACTTGTGCCCCCACATTTTTCAAATCTTTTTGAAGGTGGACCAAGAAAGAACCTGGTAAGATGAGGCCACCATATGAAATGTTAAGCTGCATTACTTCATAGCAAGTGAATATACAGGACAACAGTTATGTTTGGATTCATTTCAAACAGTAAGACTTGTCTACAATATAAAATGTATAATACAAAATAATGAACACATTATGCTGTCCCACATCAGTAAGTCATCTAACTTCAGTTAAACAAAATAACTCCTATCTACCCATAACACTCTCCTTCTGAGCCTGGTGAAAGCTTGCTCTCACAGCTTTGTTTTCAAACCTGACTGACTTTTCAGCCTTTGTTGAACCTGACTATCGGAGTGTTTCTCTCTGTCATTAACTGCTTGTTCACAGCCTAAAGAGAAAGTCTGCCAGGCAATCCCTGCTGAGGGCCTGGAACTAGAGACTTTCCAAAACAATGGCTGTGAGGTGTTTACTAATTACTGAGAGAGGCTAACAAATTGCTTATCATTTATGGTCTTTGGGTAAAGAAGATTAAAGCTTAGCTCATTAGAGTTTTAACTGCCTTTCATCTCTGTGCTTTCTTTTAAAAAAAACTTGTGTGAATGCACTTTGCTTTAAAACATAGCTCATAAATGTAACTCTTCTTTCCAAATCCTTTTTGTGGGAAAAATGGTGTTTTAAAAAAAAATCCCAAAATGTGACGCACACCATGCAACTCAAAGTGGACAAAACCCATTGATTTTATCTTGTGAGCACCTGAGCCATACAGGCTAGAAATGCTAGACTACTTTCAGCCTGCTGCTAGCCAGCTAGATAAAACCCATGGTCATTCGAGAAGAGCAGTAGCCACTACATGAGTTAGTGTAAAACCTGTATGTTCAAGGAGTATTTGTGAGTTCACTACAAAAAAAAGTCTTGCTTTCGCTGACATTGTTTAGATTTGGCTGTAAATAAAGGGGTATTTCCTGCTATCCAGGACCCTACACAGATTGGTACTCCTTTTTTATGTCCCAGTTATAATTCATGTTTAACATTGGTGTAACACAGCCTTTTGCATTCACTGAAGCCAAAAGTATTGTATATTGTTACCTGTTTCACACAAATTAGCAGCTTGTTGGAAGTGAGGCCACCTGAAAAAGTTGCTCTTGCATTTCCTATAATATACCTGCAGTTACTGTGAAACCAGATTGTTAAATTTTAGAATCTGAACTGTAAAACCACCTTGAGTATCCTTTCCGTTCCATTTCTAATGATCAAAGTGTTCACTATCTTGTCATCTCCCTTCTAACGTTGGAAAAGTCACCAGCAGTTGGAGGTCAATGAGTGTGAATTTTAGTATGTTTGTGCAGAGCTCTGTGTTCACGTCTCAACTCACTCAACGTCAATGCCGATGGCCAGTATAATTGTGGCTTGCCTCTGTTTAAATACTGCATTGCATGGCACAATAAAACTGAACCTTCGAAAAGTTACTACGTTAGGTATAATTATCCATTTATTCTCCATGTATAACAGATAAATGAATGAACGTGTAAGCCAGATTTCTTAAACATAAGTTAAGCTATTTTACAGAAATCAAAATTCTTTCCTTTGGATTTAATCTTGTGTGACTGGATTTTCACATTATACTATATCTCTAGTAAACAATATACATCCATTGAGGGCAAGAAAGTAACCAGAGAAAGCTAGGAATAATAATAAAGAATCTGCAGAATTTTGCTTTGTCAGGTAGTTGGACAGACTTGCTGGCAGTGTCAAAATCGTTAACAAAGGAAGTCCATTAGATCGCATACCCATTGATTTGCTGCTTATGGAAGATTTCTACTCTGATCAGGCTATAAGTGGATAGTAATTTCATTGTAACCATTCTGGCTACACCTGAAAGTTAGTAGCCTTGACCTTTATTACAAATCATAAAAAAACTTAATTTAGTTAAGGAATAGAATATTGCATGTTTCACAGTTTGATTGTCTTTGTTTGTCTGGTGAGTAGGGCCAGTATTACTTATGGAATTAAACCTATATCAGACCGTAAACCATGCTTTATCTCCTGTTTCTAAATAGGTTACTTTAACTGACAAAACAACTGTAAACATTTAAGGCATCTGCAGACTTCTGTTAAACTAACATATGCTAAACTGTTGCTGTTAGTTCCATTAAAACAAAATTTTGTTTAAATTTTTTCAAGTAGTATTGAAGGTATAAGAAGCAGGGCATTTTTCAGATTGACAGATGATTAAAAACAACTAATCTCCGTATACTGGGAGCAAGGTTTGTTTACTCTCCTTTTCAGTCTGAATAATGATAAATGGCTCCAAAGCATTTTTTTTATATTAGATGGAAAACATTACATAACTATATAGATTACACGTAGAATTTTTTAACATTCTGAAAATGGGTTTTGCAAGAAGTAAGGTTTTTTGGGGAGTTGAACTCTAGTTTTTAAAATCATGATGCAGTTTTTTTTCAACCAACTCCCATTTTGGATTCAATGTCATGAAAAGTTGGCACTATTTATAATAGAAATGCTTGTCATTTGACACTTTGTACTCTTTTTGTGTTAAATAAATGTGTTCCATGCACAGTGTACTTGAGTGTTGATTACAAAGATCTGTGGGTTCAGCAGGGTGAAATGTTCAGGGAGTGTTAATGAGAACAGGAAGAAATGTCTGTTTGTAGTCTTTTAGACTTGAGACCTATTGATGTTCGTAGAGATAAGATTAGGAGCTTATGGCTACAGCATTTTTCTGTTGAGACTGTTATTAAACGTAATTTCATGAAGAAGATAACATTAAAATATTTTCTTAATCATTTCAGCTCTGTAAAATGCCATTTTGCAGCATTCCTTTTCTGGGGCCTACCCAAGGAATACGTTTTTTGTAACAGTAAAATATTTACTGTCCAATTATCAGTGGTTTTCTAAAATAAGATGCAATGCCTATTTTCATGAGGCTGATTTTGGCCACTGACTAAGCTTTACCATGTGCTGCTGAAACAATGTAACTATTATTTTAGTAATTTTAAATATTTTCACAGATTTGTAATTTCATCTTAATTATGACTTTATTCTTAATTACCTTTTTTGCTGCACAAATGTTGTTCTGTCATGTGACTTCTTTCAGCAAGGATGACTGGTCAGTCTGCATCTCAACAGTTGGCAGAGGTGCTATGCAAATGATTGACAGAAGACATACTTGCTCTGGGGTTGACAGTGTAATTGTTCCCCTTTTATCTCTTAAGTGGGGTGATCATTAGATGGGCCATCAAACCATTTTGTGGCCAGTCATCTAGTAGCCCATATGATAAAATGTGTTTGTAATGGTTGCAAGCTGACTGAATAATAGACAGCCTTTTCACTCAAACCCACAGCCATCTGGTTAAAGATGGGCATTCTTACTGGTGTTACTGGACCACCTATAAATTTTCATTTGATTTAGCTATAGCTGGTATACATTTAGCGAACTTAGTTTATTGGTATCACGTAAGGGAAGCATGTTGGGAATAATTTTGCAATGTGTATGAATAAAATGACTAACTGTAAAGTGTTGCTGTCTCCTAAGAGATTTTTAGTAAATGAATGCTTATTGATGTTTGAGTACTGAATTTTTTCCCCAACTTTTAAGATCTAATTTGCTTGTCAATAAAATTGATATCCTGTAAAAGTCTGTAATTGAGTAGAATTGAAGGTAATGTGCAGCACTCTGGAATGCTCTCAAATCTAGCTATACTGTAAATAAACAAAAGAAGTTGATATTTTGGTCAGGAATACTGCTTTCTGTAGGTGTAAATACATTAGAGCTGATTAATGTAATGGTGACAGTCCATGTATTTAGGGCTGTATATCTGAATTGGCAGTTTTCTGAAAGTTTGTGATGGTTTGTAGTTGGGTTTGATCTAATTGGCTGGGATTTTAAATGTTAGTACATTAAATTCTCTTCCCATTAATGGTTCAGTGGCTATATTGACTGAGCCATGCAGACTAAAAATGCTTAGGTTCAATCCCTGGCCTGTGCTGAGTTGTCCAATCTTGGGCAGTATGGTAATAGGGATGCTATGGTTGCCTATGTGCTCCTGGGATAGGGTGGGGAAAATTGGTAATTGGTTCTTGCTTCTGATCACTGACATCTCTACTAGAAGTTGTATACATGTGGAAGTCAGTTGAGGATAGGATCGTGCTTGAATGTGATGCCCAGCATGGTATAATAGTTGCGTGACACTCAAGTCTGTATTTTCCAATCATTGTTAAAATATTCTCTCGGAAAATTCAGGCTTCAGTGTCCAAGCTTGCATGTTATGAATGGCCATTTATGAAATGAACTTAAATGCACAGGAGAATCCCTCGGGTACTGTTTCTTGGGACGACTTGTGTTCTCGGGAGGCAGGGTAAGGACAGAAAATTGTGAAGGAAATATCAGCTTGGTGTCTAATATATTCTACACGTAAAGGGAATGTAGGAGAGGTGAGGATCTAATCTGTAGCTGAAATTTGAGCAAAATGACAGATTAGGATCAAGTTTAGAAGAGAAATTTAGGAGGTTGGGTATAATGGTGTGTCGCCAGTGAACAAATGTGTAGTATCTCATGTTTGCAATTCATGTATACAGTATATATAGTCTATCATTGAGATCTAAACACCAGATTATGCTCTGCATAGTGTTAGCAGAGAATTTGACACAGCATCAGTTTGATAGTATACAGCAAAATTTGATTTGCCAGATGAAAAGGTGCAAAAGCACAACTATATCATTTATTTTTGGCAGTGTAGAATATTTTAAGTTATTTATATTTTATCCTCCTACTTTAGGTTACGCCACTTTATGACCCTTACCTCAGTCCAGGCTGGGCAGGCAATCTATTGCCAGGTCTCTGCTAGATCTGTTCTCTGACAACCTACTCACACATCCACAAGAATGGGCGTTGGTTATGTTTACTTGGTTTTTCTCCCTCCTTGCTTCCACTGGCTGCTCAAAAAACGTTTTGTCTGTGAAATTGTAGGTGTGAATGTATGTTCTGTAACTCTACCACTGCACGTCAAAGCTCCAGGGCATTGTGCGACTGCGTTGCAGATGTGGTTGAAGTTTAAATAATGCATTATGGTTTTGGTTGTAGTAAAAGGGAAGTGAGAAACTTATTTAGGATTTATTTTTTTAAAAAGTATTTTTGTAATATTAATTACCATATATTTTTCAAGCCCGCTGGAGTCACACGTCTGCTACTGAGAAGACTAGTGGAATTTCTACTTCCGGGGCTCCCCAAAACAACTTCACAATTGTCTTTTAGCTATAAGTACTGTACAGATATCTTCATTCAGTTGTTCTTCCCTGCAGGAAGTTGCTGCACTCTCTGCTTGGTGCATCCTTGTTCAAAGTGATAGAAGACAAGGACTGTATCTTCCCACTCACTTGTTATTTCATTGGCCAATGCCTCCGATTTGCCCTGGTTATGCTATTTTTAAATTCTTTTTGTTTGCTCTTGGTTTTGTTCTGTAACATAAAATCTATGTAAGAAACAAAAAGTTATCAGTGTGAAGAGCAATCAAATCCAATGCCAAAACTGGACTTTTAGCAGTCTGTGGCTATCAGAAATATGCTGATGAACACCAACACTGTTCCCACCAACTGTTGTGTACGGTTTAACATTTACATTGGTTCAAGATCATTTTTGTCTTTTAAAGCTACAGTATCAAATATAAACTAAAACTACTTGATTTTTAAAAGCCATTTTCAAATAAAATTGTCAAGTTGCTATCACTCTTCTGATTTGGATGGTTTGGCAGTTCAAACCTTATTCCAGGACTTGTGTGCATAATCTTGGCTGATACTGCAGTGCAGTATTGAAGGAGTGCTGCATTGTTGGAGGAGCCATCCTTCAGATGCGACATTAAGCTGAGGCCCCTTCTGTCTGTTCTGGTGGTTCAGATGGATGTTAAAGATCTTATGGTACTACTTAAAGACATTCTCCTCGTGCTCTAGCCAACATTGCTCCCTCAATCAACACCACCAAAAGCAAATTAACTCTGCTATTCATCTCATTACTGTGTGCAAAATGGCTACATTGAAGATAAAAGAACATTCTCCATGCAACTTTTTATCCATCATATTGAAAATACCCTGAGTGGGGATGCATGTGATACAGTTTGTTACCATCTGTAAGGTTAGGCTGATTTATTATTGGTCACAGTGCAAGTGAAAAACATTTACCTCTACAATCAAAGTCACATCAGCATTTCAGAGGACATTTTGCATAATAGAGTCTTCGCAAGAAAGGCAGTAATACAAAAAAGTCACTCTAAAAAGATAATTGTATGTATAGTTTTTTTGGCCGGCACACCTTAAATCTAATGAACATTCACGAATTCTCTTCATAAAGAGAATGGCCCAAAATTTCCTCGTAATTTTCAGTGTGACAACAGTATAAGAGCCATGTCGTGCTGGTTTTTTCCGATGAAATTCACACTAAGTGACTTTGTTGACCGGAAGTCACCGGTTAACGGTTTTGGCTTAGTACACAGAGGAAGAGTCAATTCTCTCTTAATTCTCAATTCGCTTTATTAACGTTATTAGATCATGTACATACCACTTATACGTCTAGTTAGATATAGGCATGTAGTTTACAGCAGGTTATACAGGTTTATACTCAAACAAGGATTGAAACGCACACCCACTAGGTTTTTCTGACAACACTCCCTGAGTGTCACAGAATAGAAAGGATATTATATTACCCAGAAAGGAGAGATACTGCTGGCCAGGCAATTCTCTTCCTTACTCCCTGATGTAGTCTTTACGTCCCTGACGTAAGGTTCCCACTTCCACGAGGGTTAGTCTCCGGAGTCTCCCTCACAAACACACACCAACAAAAACACACACTGAGCCCAAGCCAGCAATTCTTCAGTTTTATCCCCCAAGTCTGTCTTTTCGAATGATGCTGTCTTCTCTGGTTGGCTCAAAGTTGCTGGAGTGACCGATGTCATCCCCTGATTGGCTCTGTTGCAAGGGCCTAGGTAGCATCACCTCCTTTGTCTCTCTAAGAAGCGAAACAAATTCAAACCGGTTCTGGCCAGTTCAGACCAGTGACTGAACTCCAGGTCACCTCAGTTCAAAAGGTCAGTGTCTTTGTTAGCACTTCGAATTAAGCTCAATAGGTTTCTGCAGCCCCTGGCCAACAACTTACACTCATTTTACACTGGAACCTCGCTGTGTGCAAAATTCCTCAATCATTTGCACCGCTCCCGAGTTATGTCTGCCAAAACCCTACCCCTTAACAAAGTCCTGCCTCCCTTGCAAAAGACCAGAAAACGTCAGTTTCCTGCATTTACATCAGTTCTGAACAGGGCATAAATATACACCTAAACGTTTAGGTGCAGCATGACTCGAATTGGCGTAACTGAGATTGCTGGAGTTTGATAGCAATTTTCTTTGCGATTTAAAAAAATAATTACTGAGACCTGTACTATACTTAATCAATTGTAAACAATTTTACAACACCAAGTTATAGTCCAGCAATTTTATTTTAAATTCACAAGCTTTCGGAGGCTACCTCCTTCCTCAGGTGAACGATGTGGAAATGAAATCCTCGAAATGAAGTCGCATTTATAATTCACAGAACAATGCTTGGTGAGTACTGTACTCACCAAGCTTTGTTCTGTGAATTATAAAGGCGACTTCATTTCGAGGATTTCATTTCCACATCGTTCACCTGAGGAAGGAGGTAGCCTCCGAAAGCTTGTGAATTTAAAATAAAATTGCTGGACTATAACTTGGTGTTGTAAAATTGTTTACAATTGTCAACCCCAGTCCATCACCGGCATCGCCACATCATACTTAATCAAAGTGTTGTAAAACTCAGTGTACCCAAAATTTTTCGGGCTCACGCTTTCAGGAGGACTAAGTTGCTGGAATAGCCTTTCCAATGAGCTTACCCCAGTTCTGCATGATAATAGAAGAGCAGAGGCGAGAGGCTCTTGAGACTGAGACACCATGGCACAAGACAGCATACATCTTTATATACTTACGCTGTTACCCCTATTGGTGGCGCTGCATTTGCAAATGACTGCTGCAGGAAATTGAGGCATAAGTTCCCATTAGCAAGATCGGTGTAGAAACCAGTGTAAATGAGATTGAGGAAATTCTAGGCCAATATTTCTGATTGAGAAGGTGTAGTTAACTTGTTTGCATGTTTATACCATTGTTGCTGTTTAAGTGGCTGTTAAAAGGTTGCATCAAAGTACAATTGATTTACTCCCCCAATGGCTGAGAGTTTATCTGAAGAGTAGCTGAGCCATACAGCCCAGGAAGATCCCAGGTTCAATCCAATGTCTGTTCTGAGTTACCTGTTCTCAGTTGGGCTGGAAGTAAGGCTGCTTCATTTGACACATTGCTCTTGGGTTAAGGAGGGGAAAATTGGCAATGCCTCCCACAGTGGGTTAACCTACTAGGACTCTCTGTCAAAGCTCCCTCATGAATAATGAACACCTTGTTGAGGAATTGGAAGCCACCTGTGCCCATGGAATTATACCCTGTCATGGAATTAATGACTTAATTAGTATCACAAGGAGTAGTTGAGGCGAATAGCATAGATGCATTTAAGGGGAAGCTAGATAAGCACATGAGGGAGAAAGGAATAGAAGTATATGCAGATAGGGTTAGAAGGAGGCTTGTTTGGAGCTTGAACGCTGGCATAGACCAATTGGACCGAATGGCCTGTTTCTGTGCTGTAGACTCTATGTAATTCAGGAGAAGAGCAGAGGGCATGGAGCTCACAACCATCAACTCATTGCGTGAGGACATCAAAGTAACAAATCTGTAATCTACTAATAATTATTAGTTACTACTAAGACGGTTCATTCAGCACAGGGTAATTGTAACAAAAATGTATGTACCCTGCATTGTTCTTACACCTGAGACGATTGATTGGAATAAAATATTTAATTAGCACTTTTGTTTTAAAGCCTGAATCCAAAATGTTTAGCACAAATATTGATTAGACACCACATGAATCACCTTGGGGACTGACAACTTTCAAACAGCGTCATCTATTTTGGAGTCGAGAAGGAATGTACGAAACTATGTGGCATTTATGCTTTCACATATTTCTATTCTGTTCTGGTTAACCATTAAGACAAGATTATTATGGCTAAGATTCTATTCTGTAATATTTTGTTAGCACAGAGATTGTATAGGTATTGTATTTCAATTGCTGTCAGATGTATTACTTAGGATTAATTATTTTCTGTGATATCTAGCTCTATCGAATTACATTGTCTGGATTAAAATGTAAAACTTTGAGCTTCACAATTATTGCAATTAAAATAGCCCTTGACAGCTAAACTGGTGCACATTTATTTTTACACTTAAAGTGGTGTAAAGAATAACTTATCAAGAAAATTGGAGGAAATTTTATGTATATATACTTAATTCATTGAAGAACACTAAGTAGTTCTGTTATCATGACTACACTCTGATAGTTACTAGTTGATGCGTTGAATCGATTCCTTTTTAAAAAAAAATTGACAAATCAAGGCGAGAAGTTGAAGCCCATAGTGCAGGAGTTCACCAAAGTTGAAAAGACTAGGAGAGAATGAACAGCTAAGAAATGTCGTATTTGCAGTGTGTATAAAAACAAATGTGATAGCTCTTGCTTAAGGAAAACTATACATTTAAATGACATTTCCCTTATATGCTTGTAGAAGATTCTTTCATTCAAATAGATGGTAAATTTTTTAACATTTAGAAAAATATTAAGGCTGTATATAAACAGGTATACCTTAGGAATAGACTGTACTGTGGACCCACTCCCTCCTAAATGTTGTAACTATGAAACTACATCTATTCCACTGAAATTGGAAAAGCATTAGACTGAACATTTTAGCAAATGTCTTCTGTCATACAGTTTATCGGAAGATTTTCCAAAAACAATCAACGCTTCAGAATATAGGACTTTATACTTTTTCTAAAGTCTAAAATTGTGGGAAGGTATCAGTTTTAAATGCACTACCAAACCACAGGGTGACACTGTTGTTGCTGCTGTTACGTTAACCAATCTTAATGGCGAAAATGAATGATTGATTGTTTGAACCAAACTTGTCCTGCATTTATGCATCTGCAGTCACGACCCTTTTCATGGACTTTACTGTTTTGTAGAACAGTATTGAATTACTGTAGATTGTAAGTGAACTCACTGAAGAGAATGAATGGAAGGAAAGAGATTAGTATTAGATGGATGACACTGTGCATGTATTGGAGCAACTTGAGTCTGAACTTGGCAGCTTCAATGTACCTTGCTCTGAATGGATATTTAAGATTTAGTACAGAGATGCCAGTATGTTATTACTGTCATTTGTTGCCAGTAGGTCTTAACTAGTTGCTTTTGTGTCACTGGGTCTGGTGCCATTGTAAAGCCTTAGCAAAGAATGTTTGTAGACTGCCAGATAACTCTCTTCTGAGATTTAGGGGAATAAGATAACTTCATCTCCAAGTTGTCAATGTAGCATCTGTTTTTTAAAAAAAAATCTCTTGTTCTAACTAACCGTCATAATCAGCATTTAAATGATAATCCTTAATGTTACTCAAAGGACTGCCAAGTATTCAGGATACAGTAGCTAATAGCAGAGTTAGTAGGGACTTAAATACTACTCCATGACCCTTAAAATTATATGGTGCTGATTGAAACATTGAAACAAAGGTTCCTATTCTGGTGTGAATCTGTAACATGACTAGTGCCACATTTTATTTCAATATCATATTAAAAATAGATTAGCGCAAACTTAAAAAATCCACTTTCAAAAACAAAGTAGAAGTAATGGTGATTACAAAGCAGGAAGAATATTGCTAATGGTATGAAAGAGATACCTGAGTCTTATTATTTTGTAATTTCCAGAAATTTGCATCCTGTTCAGAGCCAATTTACAGTGAATTGAAGGACCACAGTTACTGCGATTGCTATTTCAGACTCTTCCTCAATAGGCTCACCTGAAAATGAGATGCTCTCACTGGAACCTATTGCTAGACCAATGAGAAGCCACATTCTCACTGAAAGAATAAAGATTCTCGAAGTCCTGAGAATGTATTTGGTGTCGACCATGTGCTCTTTATGTTTAAACCTCAATTGTCCTTGTCTATTGCGACCTCTCCAGCACAACTGGACCAAACCAGAGCTAATAGCACTGGATGAGTAGTGTTGAAGGGTTTGTAACAGGTTACTGCCCTTCACCAGGCATCAAAAAGGATGACGTTTCTAGGGATATATATTTCCTGGAAGCCATGATCAATCAAAAAGCTTATAAAGGACTATGTATAGATATCCCCCATTAATATAACCATGTAAGACTGCACAGCGTGCATTACAGCTGCCTTGTCTCCTAGA
Source organism: Heptranchias perlo (assembly GCF_035084215.1). Lineage (NCBI taxonomy): Eukaryota > Metazoa > Chordata > Chondrichthyes > Hexanchiformes > Hexanchidae > Heptranchias > Heptranchias perlo. The sequence continues at coordinate 25,723,262 of NC_090341.1, read as the reverse complement.
ATCAATTGTGTTGAGCATAAACCTAATAGAAATAACCCAGCACTATTTTAACAAATTCATGAATTGGATGCACAGAAAGCAGCGGTGAATCCAGCGCAAGGCACAAGATGTGTATATTGGGTGTTTGGCATCTGGAAGTGAATATTAGGTGCATGGCACACTGTTATAGGGTGCACAACACGCAAAGGTTAATGTCAGGTACACAGCACAAGGTGATTATCTTATGAATGGCACACAAAGATCAATATAGTAGAGGCTGCGCAGAGGGGTAAATCTTGCATGGCGCACAGAGATAAATGTCATGCATGACATGCAGAGGTGAGGCCCTGCTCTCTTTGTTGGCCTTATGATGATATTTTTGATCTCTATGTAGATGGAGCTTGAAATAAAGAATCTGTTGATCAGATTGCACTTAAAATCACAATGTCAGGATGTGCCTCGTTCCAAAAAATTGTTAGAACCATAGAAAAGATACAGCACAGAATGAGGCCACTTGGCCCATCATGTCCACACCGGCTCAAAGAACAACTAGGTGCCCATTCTAATCCACCTTCCAGCACCCGGTCCATAGCCCTGCAGCTTACGGCACTTTAGGTGCAGGTCCAGGTACTTTTTAAAAGAGTTGGAGGTTCCTGCCTCTACCACCAATTCGGGCAGCGAATTCCATACACCCACCACCCTCTGGGTAAAAAAGTTTTTCCTCATGTCCCCTCTAATCCTTCCACTAATCAGCTTAAATCTATGTCCTCTAGTTCTTGAACTCTCTGCTAGGGGAAACAGGTACTTTCTGTCTACTCTATCTGGGCCCCTCGTAATTTTGTACACCCCAATCGTCACCCCTCAGCCTCCTCTGCTCCAAGGAAAACAACCTCAGCCCATCCAATCTCTCCTCGTAGCTGCAATTTTCAAGCCCTGGCAACATTCTTGTAAATCTTCTCTGCACTCTCTCCAGAGCAATTACGTCCTTCCTATAATGTGGTGACCAGAACTGCGCACAATACTCCAGCTGTGGCCTTACCAGTGTTTTATACAGTTCCATCGTTACATCCCTGCTTTTGTATTCTATACCTCGGCTAATAACGGAGAGCATTCCGTATGCCTTCTTCACAATCTTATCTACCTGTACTGCAACCTTCAGGGACCTGTGCACGTGCACTCCAAGGTGTCTCACTTCCTCTACCCCTCTCAATATATTCCCGTTTACTATGTATTCCCTTTTACTGTTTGCCCTCCCTAAGTGCATTACCTCACTCTTCCCCGGGTTGAACTCCATTTGCCAATTTTCCACCCACTCCACCAACCCGCTGATATCTTCTTGGAATCTACAGCTATCCTCTTCACTATCAACTACACGGCCAATTTTTGTGTCGTCTGCAAATTTGCCAATCGTGCTCCCTACATTCAAGTCCAAATTATTAATATATACCACAAACAGCAAGGGACCTAACACTGGCACACCACTGGAAACGGATTTCCATTCGCAAAGACATCCATCGATTTTTACCCTTTGTTTCCTGTTACTGAGCCAATTTTGGATCCAATTCGGTACATTTCCCTGTATCCTATGGACTTTTATCTTTCTGACCAGTCTGCCATGTGGGACCTTGTCAAATGCCATACTAAAATCCATGTCGACAACATCCACTGCACTACCCTCATCAATCCTCCTTGTCACTTCCTCAAAGAATTTAATCAAATTTGTAAGACATGCCCCTCCCTGAACAAATCCATGCTGACTATCCCTGATTAAACCATGCCTTTCCAAGTGACATCCTATCTCTCAGTATTGATTCTAAAAGTTTGCCCACCACTGAGGTAAGACTGACCGGCCTATAATTGTTCGGCCTTTCCCTCATACCCTTTTTAAACAATGGTACTATGTTTGCAGTCTTCCAGTCCTCCGGTACCTCCCCTGTATCTAGTGAGCATTGGAAAATGACCCTCGGAGACAAAATATTCATTTAAAACCCTACTCACATCCTCTGCTTCTACACACAAGTTACCCTTATCATCCCTGATCGGTCCCACCTTTTCCTTAGCTATCCTCTTGTTCTTAATGTACTGATAAAACATCTTTGGGTTCTCTTTAATCTTACTAGCTAATATTTTTTCATGCCCTCTCTTTGCTTTCCTTATTTCCTTTTTTATGTCATCCCTCTACTTTCTATACTCCCCTAGGCTTTCTGCAGTATTTAGTTTGCTGTGACAGACATAAGCTTTCTTTTTCTGCTTTATCTTGCCCCGTATACTTGTAGACAACCAGGGGGCTCTAAATTTGGCAGTGCCACCCTTTTTCTTTGAGGGGACGTGTCTGCATGTACCCGTAGAATTTCACTTTTTAGTGCCTCCCACTGGCTTGCCACTGATTTCTCCTGAAGTAGTTGTATCCAGTCCACTTCTGCCAAATCACCTCTTAGTTCTGTAAAATATGCCTTCCCCCAATTTAAAACGTTTACTCCTAATTTAACTCTGTCCTTTTCCATAATAATGCTAAAACTAACTGAATTGTGGTCACTATCCCCAAAATGGTCACCCACTATCACTTCACCCACTTGCCCATCTTCATTTACCAGGACGAAATCTAGAATTGCATCCCCTCTTGTTGGCTTGTTACGTACTGGCTAAAAAAGTTCTCCTGGACACCGATCAAGAATTTTGCGCCATCTGTGCCCCTCACACTGTTTGAATCCCAGTTGATGTTAGGATAGTTGAAGTCCCCTACTATTATTGCCCTCTTATTTTTGCACTCAGAAATTTGCCTACATATTTGTTCTTCTATCTCCCTTTTGTTATTTGGGGGTCTATAGAACACTCCTGGTAGTGTGACTGCCCCTTTTTTATTTCTTAGCTCAACCCATATGGCCTCGATTGATGATCCATTTAGAATATCATCCCTTCTCACAACTGCAATTGATCCTTTAATCAGTAATGCTACCCCCCTTCCTTTTATATCACCCACTCTATCCTGCCTGAAAACTCTATATCCAGGGATATTGAGCTGCCAATTATCCCCCTCTTTAAGCCAGGTTTCCGTTATAGCAATGATATCCTGCTGCCGTGTGTCTATCGGTGCCCTTAGCTCATCTGCTTTGTTTGTAATACTCCTTGCATTGAAGTATATACCCTTTAACCCCATCAAATTCCTGTGCTGAACACTATTTAACCTTGTTGTAACTATACAAAGTAGCATCTGTACTGCGGGGAGTATTGTGGGGAAATTTAAATCCGCAGCACTACAGGGAGATGTCATCTGTTCAGTTTTTGGAGTGAAATCATACCCTTATTCTTTATATTCATGTTTCTCATTCACTACAGATAGTGAACAGTGGAATTTTCTCACTGATGTGTTAATATTGGTTGCTTCTAGGGTCAGAAGAGTTTGAGAAATTTTACTTCGGAACCCAAGGACTAATTGGAGATCTTTCCTACATTAATGTAGACTCCAATGATTTGGTCCAGCAAATGAATTCTGCATTTGGATTTTGGGGTACAAAGGATAGTGTTCTAGGCAACAACGCTATCTGGGACAGTATTCAGCAGACAGAAGAAATGTGCAAACCTTCATCGCTGGCATTTCATGCAGACTTTTTGGAATAATACAGAATAGTGAGATGCAGAATCTTATTTTGTTCCAGCCACAAATACAGGTGCCTGTGTCAGCCACTAGCCACTCCTGTAGTGTTGCTGCAGTCAGGATCTTGTGGCTGAGGCTGGATTATCTAAGGGCTGGAGATGCATTTTCTCTATTGCATTATTGGCGGATATACATTTGATAGAACATTGAACCCATATTTGTCTAAATTACCTCTTTATGTATATAGTCTTATCTTTGGCTAAGATTTCTCTTCTTGCTGTAACCAAGGGTGGTGTAACTATATCTTTGGTAAATTTTAGTGTGACTGACCTGAAGTGAATATTTCTATGCATGATTTAACAAAGGGCACTGGGTATGATAACAGGTGGACTAGTGAAAGAAAGAAAGAAAGATAAACTTGCATTTATATAGCGCTTTCCATGACCTAAGGACACCCCAAAATGCTTTACAGCCAATGAATTACTTTTTTGTGGAGCTGCAGGTTTGGAGTTTTCAGGTTAACAAACCAAATTAATATGTGCTCTTAAATGCACATTGGGTAATTGACTATATTAATAACTATATCTGTGATGCTGAGTTCTGATAATTCAGCTATTGGCCTCAGTAATCAATTTTCCCTAATGGTGCCATCAATTCTCAGTATTTAAACAAATATGCTTAAAAAATTCCTCAAGAATGAACATAATCTTATCTCTCTCTATCTTTTGGATTTTAGAAATGAGTCCTGTTGGTCAAACACACCCGTTGTGTGCAGAAATGACGTTCAGTTTGTTACTGTGCATTACATTTAAGACCACCTCTTCAGATGTCTTTCAAAGTAGTGAGAGTTTCAATTTCACACAATAAAAGCAACTTATAAGAAAAGCAAACACTAGTTGCATGGAAATCAAGGGTTTCACAGTAGTCGGTGGGTATTGGGTGAGTTCCAATGCTAACCACAGCAGTGAAATGCAAACACTAGCTCCATGTGGCAACTGAAACTTTGGCAAAGGTTGGATTAAGCACTGATGTGGAAGTCCGATGTGTTCTTTACTTAAGCTTCATTCTTTGTTTACAGAGTTCACAGTTGAGAAAGCTTATTGTACATTTTGCACCCACTTTGATTACCGTCCCTAATATTTTATTCTGAAAGGTAGAAATAATTTCTTCTCCTTTGCATGAATTAAAAATCTTGATTGAATTTTCTTTTTCTGAGTAGATGTCGTGATCAATTGGTTTCACTTTTTTCTTTTGGGGGAGAAATTATGAAATGTAGCAGGGTTTTCAAAAAAAAATCGCAAATGGTGTGTATGCTGTGATTTCTGGATACAATAAAGAATGAAACCATATAAGGGAATTTTTTTTATTGGTCATACGTTGATCTTACATAATTGCCTTGTGATCCTGAAATCAAAATAAGTGGATACATAATGCAGAAATATGGCAGTAAGGGCTCTGTGGGTAATCGTCCCCTAAAGTCATATTCAGTTCACTTCATAAAAAAGTGGTGTGACTTACTTCACATTGAGTGGTGTGCACAGATCGTGACTGAAGCACAGGAGATATACATACAGTGCATAGAGTAGTATCCAAATGCCCATTCAATATTAAAACAGGAGGCATAGCAAATAATTGAGGACCAAAGGAAAGGGATATTGATAAGATGGTGGATTGGATAAAAAAGTGGCAAATAGAATTCAATATCAGTAAGGGTGAGGTGGTACATTTTGATTTTAAAAAAAGTAATTGTATTTTGAATGGGGAAATCTGGGTGATGTGGAGTAGAGGAGAGGATTTGGGGGTTTAAGCTCACAAAACACCAAAAGCAGCACCTCAAACAGATAAGACCATTTAAAAAAAAACTAATGAAATAATGTGTTTTATGGCAAGATGTATAGAGTGTAAAGGTCAAGATGTAATGGTGAGCCTATATTAAACCTTAGCAAGACCACAGTTGGTGTACTGGCTGCAGTTTTGGGGTCCACACTATAAGAATGTTGAGACAATAGAGGGTTCAGCGCAGGATATTGTCTGGTATGAGGAAATACAAATACGACAAAAGGCATGGACAAATTGTGGTTTTCATTAGAACAGAGGAGATAACAGGGTGATTTAATAGAGATGTTTAAAACTTTGAAAGGATGGGATGGAGTAGATAGAAACTGATTATATCTGGTGGTTGAGGGGACCAGAACAAGGAGGACATAGTTATAAGATTAAATGTAAGAGATTTAGTGCAGAGAGCAGGAGAAACCTTTTTCCACAGAGGGTTGTGAGGCTGTGGAAAGCACAACCTGAGTTAGGCATTGAAGCAGAGACCATGTCAGCTTTTAAAAGTAGATTAGATAGATTGTTGAAGGAAAGGAGGATAAAAGGATATTGGCCCAATGCAGACACTTGGGATTATGACTACTGCTCCTGTGGAGCCTAAACATCAAGATGAACCATTTGGGCCAAATGGTCTGCTTCCACATTGTAATTTCTATGTAATTTATGTAACTGAAGTATAGTATAATATGGTTGTTCTATTTGAGGATATTCAAACTGTATTTATGCTTTGATAAATATAGTATAAAATTCATAGTATGACGAGTAGTAGCCATTTTTTGTTTTGCCAGACTAGTAAATTTGTTTGCAAGACCTCCTTAAGTATTTCAGACTGGATTATGTGTGGTTGAATATGATGCCTTTTTTTTAAACAGGTGGATGCATTGAGATTGCGACTTGAGGAAAAGGAAACCTTCCTTAACAAAAAGACTAAACAGCTCCAAGATCTTACAGAAGAAAAAGGAACACTTGCGGGAGAGATACGTGATATGAAGGATATGCTGGAAGTGAAAGAGAGAAAGATCAATGTCCTCCAGAAAAAGGTAAGTCTTGAATATGAAAACATAGGAAATAAAAGATTTCTTTTCACTTTAAAAGTTGTGGTAAGAACATTTGTTGTGCTAAGTGTATGTAGTTCATATGTATTTGGTAGGGCCAAGGTAAGTAGCCTTTGAGGCCCAATACTAAGAACATATGAAAAATCAAAAATAACTCTGCAAAGTTCATTTATGTAGAAAGAGTCCACAGTTTCCCCAGTGCAACTGTTTCTTGTGTGTATTATTCTACCCAAAAGTCTGTTTCCTTGTGGATACTCTGAAGAAGCAATTCCTATTATCAGTCCTGCATTTGTCTCCTGCAATGTACCCTCCTCCACTAACCTGGTGACTTTTCAAAAAATTCGATCAAATTTGTAAGATATGACCTTTACTGGAAGCCTTGTTGGGTGTCTTTGATAACACCACCTCTATCTAAGTGCTCGTATAGGGCGTCTCTAATGATACCTTTGAGTATCTTACCTATTACTGAAGTCAAGCTATCCTGGAGCTTACTAGTGCTGATAACTAGATAACCTTTAATCGTTATGCAGCCTTTAGTCCAAAAGTTCCCTTACTTTTATATTATGGATGTTATTTTGACCACATGCAAACCAATCAAAATGATATTTATTCGTACTGTGGTCCTTGACATATTGGGTCAAAATAAAAACAAATTTTGTACCACATTTGCTAGTTCTGATTCTGTTGCTTTAATTCTATTAATGGATTTCCAGTTTACACTGGGTTGATTTAAAGTCAACCATTATTACAATAATATTGCCTTTACATATCCTTCTTGTCTCATAATATCTATTCATACTTTTTCTATTAATTCTGTCCCCTGTCTGCTTGTTAATTGGAGCCAGACAATTTCATTTTGTGTCTTCTCTTGGAATGTCAATTCAGTTTCCTCAATTTCTAAGTTCTACTGAGCCTATAAAGCTACCCCTCTTCCTCTCCAATCTTTTCCATCCTTCTGGAACACCTTGTACCTTTGCATATTGAATTTATTCCTATTTTCTGGGATGAGCTGTAATTTCTGCAACACAATTTCCTACTGCCATATATACCTCTAAAGTCAAGCATTTTAGGCACTTAACTGTAGCCTACATTTTTCTTAGAACCTTTAGTCCATTTGTGTTTGTTTTCTTCGCCAGGATTTACTCTCTTCCTTGTTGTTCCATTTTTGACTATCCTTCAAGCTCTGCTTATCTATTTTTAAAGTGTTAGGCACTACTTCTCTATTTCTTGTTTAAATGAAGCATGTTTCTTAACTCTAATAAAAAGCCTATCTCTTTGATGCTCAGTTGGATGCAGCCCATCTCTCCTGCATCAATCCAGTTTAGTCCAAAATAGTCCATTCTTTATAAATCCAATTCCATTTAGCCAGCATCAATTTACGAGCCATTCATTTACCTCCATAATTGACTTCATTAATTCTCTGTCTCTTCCAAAGTTCGGTAATGACCCAGAGAACAGCCTCTTTCATTCAATTTCCAAACTTAAACCTACTTTTCAGCAACTTCTTTTCTATGCTTATTTCCCATGTGGACAACCACCCATCCACACTCTCCTCAGTATTTGCATCCTTAACCCTATTAGACAAATTGCTGTCCTGTTAAGTTGATTTTTACAATAAAAGTAACTGTCCACTAATTGCTCCATTGAATTTCCTCCTACAATAATTTCATTTTTTCTTGTCACAGCTTTTCCCCTTGTTTCACTTATTTGCTCACTTTTCTTCAATTTTCTCTTCTTGAGTAGCACTCTCCGTGCTATCTGGTGCCTGAAACCTCCTGTCTTTCAGACAGCCTGTTCACTCTGACCTAATCCCTGTCCCTTAGTTCCTCCTTTTTGTGTTTCCCCAACATGCTCTTGATGCAGTTCCTCCAGATAATCATCATCCTCAGTTGTCTCTCCTATTGAGTCCACTATCAGTCATAAATCATCTATGAATCTTCTATGATCATCAGCATATGGTATAAAGTTCAATTTCCTTATTCTCTCCTTGAGTTCATTAATCAACAACTAATGTTTGCAATAGCCTATCTGAATGTTAGAGCTCTGGTAACTGTAAGCAGATAGCAATACAATTAGACCATTGCTTTCATTTTACTTCATTTGTCCTTCTGTAATTCATACACTGATTTAAAAGAATTTGTAAATTCCTTACAACCATAAAATAGTCTCTGCAAAGCTCTCCTTTCCCTCTCTCTTCCAACCCTTCTAAAAGGACTAAAGATTCTAAGAAAAAGGCATATGCAAAGTACATAAACAATAAAGGCGAGGATGACACGAGGGAATATGATGAGCTTAGGAAAGAGGTTAAAAAAACAATTAGAAAGGCAAAGAGGAAATATGAAAATTCCAAAGAATATAAAAAGAAATAGTAAAATATTCTACAGCACATAAATAACAAGAGAATTAAGAAAGCAATAGGGCTATTAAGGGATGAGCAAGATAAACTCTCGGGAGATAATACTGAAATGGCAGGGATACTGAACAGATACCTTGCCACAGTTTTTACTGAAGAGGCTACCAAAGAGGAAATGACAACAGTAAAAGTCATCGAGTGGGATATTACAACAGGTAAGATAGAACAATTGGAGATATTAGCCAAACCAGCCAAACGTAAGGAGAATAAGGTCCCAGGTCCAGATGGATTGTACCAGTGGATACTCAAACAGAGGCACTAGTATCCATATATAAAAATTCTATGAATAAAAGGAATAATACCAAAGGAATGGCAAACAGCAAATGTAATTCCTCTCTTCAAAAAGAGAGAGAAAACTAATCCAGGGAACTGTAGACCAGTTAGTGCTTCAACAGTGGTAGGAACGATACTGAAATATTTGCTAAAAGGTTAGATAACAAAATATCTAGAGGCTGAGAATATAATTTTTTTTTAAAGTCAGGAATAGAGGGTTGTGGGGGAAGGGTGGGAAGGTGTGGAGTATAAACACTGGCATAGACCAGTTGGGCCAAAATGCCTGTTTCTGTGTTTATAGATTCTATGTAACCACTCGCCCCCCCCCCACCCCCCAACCGAGTCTTGTACATGAATTCTCTCTTTTGCTCGCTCTTCTCCCGCAACCCCCACAGTAGTTAGATTCTGATTCTGTGTTCCTAACTTGTTCCACTACTACTGAAAAGGGATTTGTAGCATGGACTGAAACGCTGGGAAACTGAATCCACAAATGAAATGTTCAAAATAACATCTGTTGGAACTACTTTACCAAGGTTTAATTTCATTATTGAAAAGTATTTTTTGATGTATGATATTTATGCCAATCTATAGAACTTGCCCTATGTTTTTACATTTTAAGTCGAAGCCTGCAACATCTGCCTTTAGGATCTGTGGGGAATCATTTATTTAGGTTTGGTTAAAATGTACACAATATTATTGAAATCTTGATGTCCTCACCATGTTCTAATTTGATTGTTCCTATAGTAAACATATATTAGCTGTGCTCAGTACTGTGGCAAATACAGTTCTTTTAAGGTTGTGATTCAGTATTGTTTTTATCTGATGTTGAATAATTAAGATAAAAGAATTTAACTATTATTCCTGCTTCACGTGCTTCATATAATCCCTGGGGTACCACGCAGATGGCAATACTGATTAGTTGCAAAACAAAAGATAATACTGACCAAACAGAAATACGGTATATGATCCTTAATGGGAACACCTTTGTAGTAGCAAGCCAAACATTCCTTTACACAATTGTTCCCATTGCGCAAAAACTAAATGGGGAATGAATTTGTACCTCAACAAACATTTTGTTTAGATTAATTTTCCATTACTTTGGTGTCCATTAAGTAGTGTGTACTGCATTACTAAAGGGATTATGAGTACTTGTCATAATTTAAACATATATAGATTAACTGCATGTTGCATAATCATTCTTAAAGCAGACACTGGAAGACACAGCTTAAAAAAAATCACAAGCAAAAGCTATCTGTTTCCAATTTAGGTTATGTATTGATTTTTGTGAGCACCTGTGGCTCACTGGTATCTATGTGACCTTCTCCATATGTGTATAATGTGGCCTTTTGTTCCTGATGACATAAATCTGTTCTTTGCATGATAGTTGTTCCAGCTAAATGCTATTTCCTGTGATTTCATAGCAGAGCATATTTAGTTTAATTACTTCCTTCCTGCTCTATCATGAATATAAAACAGTGTATTACATATATCCAAATTTATCTCACGGACTACTTCATTAGAGGTGACTGAGTCTTCTAAAAATACCAGTAATGCAAAAATACTGGTGTTATACATTTAGAAACAGAAGCAATATTTTAAGAGGCTTTGCTTTTCCATTGATATTCATTTTTGTGCAGTGCTTAAAATTCAGAATATATTATACTCTTGATTATAGTCAAAGATTTTCCTTCCAAAATATTTTTCTTTAGGTAATGGGAATTTTCTGTGGCCTTGTGTGTTCTTTATATTTGCATTGATACAATTTCAACAATGAGCATAATTTAAATATAAAAAATTTTACCTTACACAAATGTTTGTGGGTTTGATATTCAGTCATATCTGAATTTAATTAATTAAGTACATGGTGAGCTTTGCTTCTTTTCCCTTCATCTTGAGGTTTTTGGAGCCAGTTTATTTTGCTCAACTATTAGTTGGATTTTAGGGCTTTGTCTTTTTAGGAATATAAGTCTTTAAATATATATTTTTTTCTCCCCTTTAAACCTTTAACAATTGGCAGTTCATGGAATTCCAAGTTCTCTGGTCTAATCCGTTTTTAGATTTCAACTTGTGTTCTGTGATGCTGAACCAAATCCTTATATATTACAGTAATACATTTACTCCCAACGTTGGGAGTTCTGACTGTTGTATTAATTTTTTACATTGTAAAAATAAACACTTTACAACTTTTGATTTATAATCATTTTAACATTTTTGCTCTGTGCTTTCTCTCATTTTCTTTTCTTCAAACTCATTGTCAAAATAAAGTTAAAATCACATGTTTTCCTTCATTTACTCTTAATTCACTTTTTGAAAGTTTGGTCCCTAGTGTTCTACATCCATTCAGAAGATGGGACCCATGTCATCAAAAATTCTGCTTCATGGAAAAATGTATAGAGGATACCAAATGGTCCCATGTGATACATCCTTCAAAGAATAAAAGCCAGCTACAAAGGCCATTTATTAAGCCAATCAAAGCTCGTGACAAGCTGGTGTGTCTAGACAAATCTTTGATGTTTTATTTCTATTTACATTCTATTCAACCCATACAGTTTTAAAACAGCCTAATTGGTTATGTTTCTGTTAGTACAGGAAATAGTATTGAGGATGCATGACCTACACAGCACCTTTGAGTGTGGTAATAAATTTAATCTACGCATATTTTCATTACATTCAATGACTTCAAAAGGATAGTAGTAAACGCTAGAGGAAATTTTAACTCCCTCAACCTGTGGAAACAGGACGGAACTGGAATTAAAATCCAAGCAGTACACTTATCGCTCGTCTCCCGTCTTGCAACTATTTCAATGCTGCTGTTTTCTCAGGCGGTTGAGGTGCCTGCCTTACTCAAGTAGGAGTCTCGTAAATATATGCAAATTGGGGTGCTATCACTAAAATAGGACTCTGATGCAATTTTAACTGCCTACTGAATGGAGCGTCTGCCGGTAAAATGTAGCAGACACCTAGCCCTGTAAGGTAAGTGTAAAACGTATTTTTGTGGGGCTCCACAAAGAAAGTTTGGGCCGTTGCCACCCTGGGCTCCCGCCTCCCCTTGCCACCCTAAAACCTTTCCAAAACACCCCCACCCTGCGACTTACCTGACTGCTGGCCTGGCGACCTCTGGATCTCCTGACCTTGGAAGGCCCACAGCCGGCCAGCTGCCTCTGGTTGCCCAGTTTGGGCGGACAGCTGGCTGGTGATATGTTAGAGGCTCATCCGTTAAAATGGACCAGGCATCCTAATACAACTCCTGGGCAGGCTTCCTGCACAGAGTTAAAATTCCCCCCTTTTTTTTCCATTGCAGTTTCACTGCGGCAATCTTCTAAAAGGTTTAGAAGAAATGTTAATGTTACTGAAGTGACTTGTAGCCCTGTTTTTGTAAGCTGCGCAACATTGTTGTTTAATACATTCTCTGTGATCTAGTGCACTCCTAAGTGCTAGCAGTAGAAAAGGTTCAGTGAAGTTTTGGGAAATTATTCTGCTTGAGGGGATGTATAGAGGATACCATATGTGTCCCATATGACACAACCTTTAATACAACGAACACAACGGATCACAACGCACTAGCAGTGATTCCAAGTGTGTTGTATAAATGCTGTTTCAAATGGGGAGCTCTGTGGTAGTCTATTGGACAATTTCTTAGTGACTAAGAGTTCAAATAAATAAATTGTCTTATGAAGAAAAAATATGAATTGACATAGAGTCAGATGTGATATTTAGTCATTGAGTTGCCTGAAGTGAATCAGTTGCTATGCATTCAGTTGACTTTGGGTCCCTGTTATGTGCAGCTGTTGCAGAGGCTGTCGTGGCGCATGGGCCTGGAGCCTGCAATGGTTGTTTAAATGTTCCATTTTGTTGCTAAAAGTTGTAGCATAGCATAATGTGGTCTGAAATAACTTTTATTCAAATGTTTAGTAAAGACTAACTCTCTGATGCCACAGTTGTGTTTAGTGTTTTTAATTACATTTTTATATTGAGTTTGGTCTCCATAGCAGATGGTGCCAGAGTAAAATTGCAGTGCTGTAACTAGCTTGCAATGGCTAAAAGTAAGTACATGAAAAAAGTGTCCTGTAAACCAAAGAGATAATAGATGCTCTATAATGCATTTTGGATCATATAAGTAACATATGAAAAAAGACAGACAGTTTTAAAAAAAACCTACTGGTCCATCTAACCTGTCCTACACAGTGATCACAATACATCTACTCCCCACCCCACCTGGAGCCATATAATGCCCTGGGCGAGGCAAAAAAACAGATAAAAACCCAGGCCAATTGGGGGGAAAATAATCTGAAAAATTCCTCTCTGATTTCCAAGCAATAACAGCAATATAATGCCCAAGAAATTGTTAAGTAGAATATTTTCCCCAAGTGGTGTCTGTTGTTTGCCATAGGGCCTTTAATTTTTGACTGCATGCACCATTATCCATTTTTAAGTTGTAACACTGAGGGAATCCAGCATAATTGTGAATGCTGCATTGTTTGGCAAGAATACTGTGCTGCTTTAGAATCACTTAATCACATTCTGTGCTTTAGGTAAGGTACTATTGACTACAATATTTATTTGTAGATGGTCTTAAAGTTAAATGGTAAAACTCATAATTATACATAATGCCCAGATGGTAAAGACGAAAATCCACCCCCCGTATGCTTGTAGTCTTTTAGCAGAAAGAAATCAGTTCAAAGATGAGACTCACTGGTTTGTGGGGGAAGAATATTTTTTTAAATAGTTACTTTGCATGTTATTTTAAGAATCTTATGACATTTATTTCAATCTTAGAACCAGTTGTATCTGTAATTTTGACCTCTCCTTGCATTTATTTTTCCTGTTGGCTTTTACATGAAAATTTGTTTTTTCCTATGGTCAGTTTCTAAAGTATCACTGCAGCGTCAAAGCTGGCGAGTGTGATATTATTTGTTTGGGATGAGTCAGTAACTACAGCTTTTTCTAGTCAATATAACATAAAATACTAATTTAATTCAGATATACAGAATTTAATGAAAAATTGTAAGTTAACCAAGGGGTTCAGTTGACAACATGAATCAAAAGAGGAAAGCATTATCAGGACCCCATTATTAAGTTCCTGTCCTTCACTTCGTGTGATTTTATGAAATCTTGGAGTTAAGTGCTTTATTTTTCACGAGTGTTCCAGCATATCCTGATAATTCCAGTGTTGCAGTGCAGTGGCAGATAATATTCACAGAAGGTAATCGCGTTCCTCTGTATTACCATTACTACTTCAGAATCTGTTTTCTCCCTTCCCCATCTCTCCTGAAGGTCTGATGCTGTCCTTTGATTGCTATGATTATCTCTCTGCCGAGGTGTGATAAAGGGCAGTTAGAAAGATTATCTGTAATCACCAGGCATTGTTCTCTGACTATATATGCTGTGCCTTTATGCAACCCTTCACTCACCTGACGAAGGAGCAAAGCTCTGAAAGCTTGTGATTTCAAATAAAGCTGTTGGACTATAACCTGGTGTTGTGCAACTCCTTACATTTCTCCTGAAGGTGTTAGCACCTTGTCAGCTGGTTTCTGGAACATTGCCCAAGTGTCAGTTGTTCATCTGTGAGGCTAGATGTGTCAACAGGCTATTTTATATTGGGACATCACAGCAAGGTCTGTGGATAGCGATAAGCCAGAACCATGGCAAATTTCTCCCTCCTTCATCCAGGCATGCTGAGGCCAATTATGGCATTCTCCAGTGCTGTCCCATCTGACAACTTAACCCACCACTAAGTAGGGATGAAGCATAAGACTTGGCTTGTCTGTATGGCTCTGCTACTCAGTGGACCTACTCACTGTGCCATTGGCATATTATCTCATACAGATTTGAGAGAAAATAATTTACAGCAGCTAACTTGAAATGCTGTTTATTACAGTATGTAAAAGTTAAATTGATGACTCAGCTATGCTGTGCCCATGCCTGTTTTTAAAGTAAGTTTTGCATGTAGTAAAAAGGTATGTTAGCCCATTGTAGAGGGCTATAAACAGCTAATCATTTTTCTTTCTTAAAAAATAAAGACACTTCGGGGTAGATTTTAATTTTCACTGTGGTGCAGAAAACTGGTGGTAGTGGATTGGTTGCCCGTTGTACGTCCTGCTCGATTTTCCTTTCCATTGAAGTCCATCCACTACTGCCAGTTTTCCACCTGGTAGTGAAAGTTAAAATTTATCCCTTGAACTTTTAAGGGGTGAAAATGACACCTGATGTGGTAATAAATTTTCTTTCCAAATTTTATTGATTAAAATGACATTTATTCCATTGTTTAGCAAAAGTAGAGAAGATCATGGGTCTCCAGTCCTAATGTCTCCTCCTTTTGTCTGACTATGCTCCTGTTTTACTACGTTAAAGGCGCTATATAAGTGCAAGTTGTTGATGCTGTTGCTAAACTGTGTCTAATGCCCAGGGTATCCTAAATTGTTTTGCATGGACAGTGTACTGTCTACTGATCCATTTCAATTAAACTGATATTTAATGTGTGCAGAAATTATCAACTTGAATTATTGATAGTTTTCAGTGCTTTGTGACATTGTCATGCTTTGTGACATTTTCTTTCATCAAATTGTATGTTTTACTACAGAATCTTAAATTTTGTGGATTTAAAAATAAATCCAGAAAATTACATTTTCCTTTTCTTTAAATTCCTAATCTTTTGTATGTGCCAAATAAAACTGAAATGCCATTCACAGTGCTGGTTCTAAGGACAAATGTTCTTGGGGAAGGGGCTAAAATTCCAGTGATTGCACTGTTTGATCAAAGTTCAAGAAAACAGTCTAATGTGATGCATTAATTTAAAAGTTGGCAGTGTTCTTCTTTTGAATAGTTACTCCATATTATACTGTTTTGTTAATCTTTGATGTGATATGAAATAGTACAGAACACTGGAATTTAACCTGCTGCCCCAAGACATTTTTCATAGGATCGTAGTCTCTCTTTGCTATCTCTAATTTAAAAAGAGGATTGGTAGTTCTTTCTTTGCATCCCCCTCCCACAAATCACATTGCATTTATTGTAGACCATCACTGTAATTTGAGTGCATATAGCAGGGAAGTGTGCAAATTTGGAATGCAAATCATGGCTAACTTCAGCTAGGTGTGTAATGTCAGACTGAGTGCCAACCAAGTTCCTTGCAAAACCATTTCAAATCTCAGTTCTAGTCCTTTTAAGAAAACAAACATTTTTTGCTATTTTCTAGACAATGGTGAAGGGATGGAATCTTGTTTCTATTGTAACGGTGAACTGGAGAATGGTGGTTGGGTCATTAGTGTCCTTTTGATGAATGTCCTTGGACCATCCAATTTTTCACTGTGCTTTACCCTGGCATAAAGATTGCTGGATAAAATTGCACGTCAGTAGAATTCATTGGATCGTTGTTCATGTTCTACGTATCCAGAAAAGAGACTGAACTTAAAAAGATAGTAATATTAAATATTTTTAATGAAGGTTGTGCTTTTGTGAGCCTATTTAAACCACTTGTATTATAAAGTTGCAACAGATGTATGTTCTCTCACTATTTTCAAACCCAGCTGATGCAGCTAATATTGCAATCATTTAGCCTTTTTGCATATTATGTGTTATTTTCTCTCCCTCCTTGCATCATACCCATTGTTCCTTGATGTTTATGGCAGTAAGGCAATCTACATACACTTGTCTTTTGGAGTGCATTTCAACAACCCTATTGTTTTTACAGATATTTAAATAAATGTAGTAATAATATGTATTTTCATATTCAGCAATGTGTGTCATTGCTAAAGATGAATCCATTTCAAACTCTTTCAATAAAGGAAGATTGTAATACAGTTCTTAAATGTCTGTCTTGCTTTTGTAATAATTAATTTCTACAGGATTTTAAAATTGCCAGTTGCCAGCCAGGCACTATGGGCCATCAGCAGCAGCAGAATTGTACTCCAGCACAATCTGTAACCTCATGGTCATGCATATTTCTCACTCTACCATTACGAACAAGCCATGGAATCAACTCTGGTTCAATGAGGAGAATAGAAGAACATGCCAGGAGCAGCACCAGGCATACCGAAATAAGAGGTGCCAACCCGGTGAAGCTACGACACAGGCCTACATGCATGCTAAACAGCAGAAGCAACATACTATAGATAGAGCTAAGCGATTCTACAACCAACGGATCAGATCAAAGCTCTGCAGTCCTGCCACATCCAGTCATCAATGGTGGTGGACAATTAAACAACTAACAGGAGGAGGAGGCTCCGTGAACATCCCCATCCTCAATGATGGCACGTGAGTGCAAAAGACAAGGCTGAAGCGTTTGCAACCATCGTCAGCCAGAAGTGTCGAGTGGATGATCCATCTTGGCCTCTTCCTGATATCCCCACCATCACAGAAGCCAGTCTTCAGCGACGTGATAGCAAGAAACGGCTGAATGCACTGGATACAACAAAGGCTGTGGGCCCCGACAACATGTCGGCTGAAGACTTGTGCTCCAGAACAAGCGGCGCCTCTAGCCAAACTGTTCCAGTACAGTTACAATACTGGCATCTACCTGACAATGTGGAAAATTGCCCAGGTATGTCCTGTCCACAAAAAGCAGGACAAATCCAATCCGGCCAATTACCGCCCCATCAGTCTACTCTCAATCATCAGCAAAGTGAGGACGGTGTCGTCAACAGTGCTATCACGTGGCACTTATTCACCAATAACCTGCTCACTGATGCTCAGTTGGGTTCCGTCAGGACCACTCAGCTCCAGACCTCATTACAGCTTTGGTGCAAACATGGACAAAACAACTGAATTCCAGAGGGGAGGTGAGAGTGACTGCCCGTGACAACAAGGCAGCATTTGACTGTGTGTGGCACCAAGGAGCCCTAGTAAAATTGAAGTCAATGGGAATCGGGGAAAACTCTCCAGTGGCTGGAGTCATACCTAGCATAAAGGAAGATGGTAGTGTTTGTTGGAGGCCAATCATCTCAGTCCCAGAACATTGCTGCAGGAGTTCCTCAGGGCAGTTTCCTAGGCCCAACCGTCTCCAGCAGCTTTACCAATGACCCTCCCTCCATCATAAGGTGGGAAATGGGGATGTTCGCTGATGATTGCACAGTGTTCAGTTCCATTCGCAACCCCTCAGATAATGAAGCAGTCCGTGCCCGCTGCAGCAAGACCTGGACAACATCCAGGCTTGGGCTGATAAGTGGCAAGTAACATTGGCACCAGTCAAGTGCCAGGCAATGACCATCTCCAACAAGAGAGAGTCTCCTTGACATTCAGTGGCATTACCATTACCGAATCCCCCACCATCAACATCCTGGGGGTCACCATTGACCAGAAACTTAACTGGACCAGCCACACAAATACTGTGGCTATAAGAGCAGGTCAGAGGCTGGGTATTCTGTGGCGAGTGACTCACCTCCTGACTCCCCAAAGCCTTTCCACCATCGACAAGGCACAAGGCACAAGTCAGGAGTGTGATGGAATAGTCTCCACTTGCCTGGATGAGTGCAGCCCCAACAACACTCGAAGATCCAGAACAAAGTAGCCCACTTGATTGGCACCTCATCCACCACCCTATACATTCACTCCCTTCACCACTGGCACACCATGGCTGCAGTGGGTACCATCTACAGGATGCACTGCAGCAACTCGCCAAGGCTTCTTCGACAGCATCTCCCAAACCTGCGACCTCTACCACCTAGAAGGACAAGGGCAGCAGGCACATGGGAAAAACACCTGCCCGTTCCCCTCCAAATCTCACACCATCCCGACTTGGAAATATATCGCTCTTCATTGTTGCTGGGTCAAAACCCAGGAACTCCCTACCTAACAGCACTGCGGGAGAACCTTCATCTCAGGACTGCAGCGGTTCACGAAGGCGGCTCACCACCACCTTCTCTAGGGCAATTAGGGACGGGCAATAAATGAACAAATTTTTTTTTTAAAAATTGAGTTTCATGTAAACTTTGAAAGTATGCATGTTGCATCTAATTTTTTTTAATAACTTAAAATGGAATCTATCCTCCTTCCTAATGAGAACACATTTTAAATATATGTTTTATATACTTTAAAACACCCAAGTAATCAGCAAGCAAAAATCCCAGGGACTTATGCAATGCACTGTGTGGATTACTGGGTTTGGCCTGGGAAAGAGGTTGGAAATGTAGTTGCTACCTGGTTAGCAAGATGATATTTAGTTTGAAATGTAGTTTCTTTTTAAATGAGATTTTTATTTGGGTGATTATTGGTGATAGAATGCCAATACCATCAATAATGAACATAGCTTTGAAGTTACTGAATGAAAATAATGTTATCACATTGTTTTATATTTTTGTACAATCTGTCTGGTGTAGCTACCAGTATAAAATGCAAAGTATGACAGCCATTTTAGTAAATCGATGCAAGGCACTGATAATTGAACTGGAGAGTTCAGTTGTTTGGAAAATTTATAGCATATTTTATGTGAATTTTGTTTTCAGGCAGCGAGATTTGTCTTGTCCAAAGTTTCACTCTAGTTTACTTCATTCTAATATCACCTTTTAATGTATGTTTATATCTCTACTAATACACATTCTATTCAAATATACATAATTTGCAATAAGCCAAACAATATTGCTTTGAACTTGGTGCAGTAGTTTAAAAAGAAAACTCATCTTCAAGGTCATACGTTCACATCTTAGTAAAGATAAGAATCAGACTCCAGTTATTAATGTGATATGGGCTGCCTTCTTGGTTATGTGTTTCTTTTGTTCAGTGTTGCACAAGGAGCATCCGTCCCATCCATTGTAGCCTCTGTTGGGTATTGATGCTGGAAAACAAAGTTTGTGTTCCAGGAGTAATTTTTAATCTCTGTCAACTGCTCCATGAAGTTTTGTGGTTCTGAAGTGCTTAATTACACTACCTGTGATCTTTATGATCCACTTAATGTAACTATAACAGGCAACACATTTTCACTTTTGTAGCAGTATTAAACTTGAGAAGAATGGTCACTGTTCCAGGGTACTGGTAAGACAACTGTTTGATCTCCTTAAGTAAAAATCTATAATTTCAAGAAAATAACTGTTCACTCTAAACATTAAGCACAGACATGCAAATATACCTAAATGTTTAACAGATTTTTTTTGCTGTCAAATATGGTTTTTGTAAGAAATTCTGAACTAGCTTTGTTTAATTTACTTTAGTTTGCCAACCTCCTACTTCTGTGTCATCAGTGAATTTTAAGATCGTGTTCCCTATCCCCAAGTCCAAGTCATTTATATATACTGAGAACAACAGTGGGCCCAGCACAGACACTTGGAATACACCACTTCTAACTCTTCTCCAATCTTAGCAGCACCCATTTACCCTGTTTCCTGTCAATCAAAAAAACTTTCAATACATGCTGGTGCACTTCCTCATACAATATCCCTGGTGTAGCCTTCCCTTGTTCCGGAACTTACTCCAGTGCCCCAAGAATGTGAACTCTTCCCTTCTCACACCAGCCCTGCAGCCACGTGTTGATCTTCATAACCTACCTGTCCTTAACCTGTCCAGCGCGTGACACAGGCAAGAAACTAGTGAAAGACATGGTTTCAGGTCTAGGGTGGGGGGAATCTTGGAAGTTTGGCTTGATGGTCAAGGGGAAGGGGGATGGAGAAGAGGCAGCTGAACGGATAGTCTCAGTCTTGGTGATGAGTGTATGAGTTCCTCGCAGGTTGGAGGTGAGGGTAGAGGGGGCAGGGGAGAAATTTTTAGGAGACGGTTGGTAGTGGAGATGAGAAACCTGGAGTTATCTTTGCTTCCCAGGATGATCCCAGGGTCTTTATTGGTTTTGGCAGAGGAGAGCAGGGCCTTGATAGCGCTTGATGTGGCCCAGCTAGATCTGACGATGGATAGCTAAACCAGATGTGTGCCAGATACATTCAAATCTGCGCCCTTGGCACTTAAGGGATGACAATGAGTACCATACCAGGAGAAATGACCAGGGTGGGAGAGAGTAACAGTTTTACTGGGGACAAGGGCATCAAAGATGGAGGTGAGGGAGTGTTTGAGCAGACCGACAGCTACAGGAGTATCGTGGAGAATGGTGAATAGTTCGGTGTTTGAAAGTGTAATTGTTCGTGTCTTGGGTAGAGTTTTTTTCTAGGGGTGGATGCAGAAAGAAGTGGGTTTGGAAGGGGGCTCGGGGTTGTGTTGAGGGCTATAAGGAAATGATAAGAGATATTCTTATCTGTGAGCAAAACAATGTAAGTAGAAAGGCCACGTGAGATGGCGATGGAGAGGCCGTGAATATGGAGGGAGAGGTTGAGAAGACAGGAGGGCAGTGAAATCAGAGAAGAGAGACCAAGGCAAGTTGAGATGGAAATTGAAATAATTGAGGATGAGGAGTCACTTTGCAGAGGTTGAGGGAGGAAATGAGTGAGGATATCTAGATGAGAAACTAGATGAGTAGCTAATGAGGATTTTAAAAGGCGAGGCGAGAGGGTGGAAGAAAGTGAGGTGCTCAAAGGAGGAGAAGATGCCAGAGGAGTGAGAGGAGGGATCAAGGTGAGATTTGGTGATGAGGCCCACACGGCCACTGCGTTGATTTGGCGTGGCAGTGATAGAAAGTAGAGCCAGCTGGGGAGGCTTCAGTAAGGGGCAAGGTGTTGCTATCTGTGAGTCAGGTTTCAGTACATTGGTGCCAATGGAACTACCCACAATAAGGTCATGGATTGCAAGAGCCTTATTTGCGAAAGAACAACCTTTCTGGTGGGGGGCAGTGATTGCTGACCTGGCAGAGTCCAAGGGGTTGACGTCGGGTGAGGTGTACGAGCTGGAAGGATGTTGAGGAGAATTTCCCCAGCGGGTGCGATGGGTGAGAAGGTCAGCGAGAGAGAAGGATGGCGCAGTTGGGAGTGCAGCTCATAATGCGGCAACGATTGGTACCTCAATGGGTCTTTTGGAAAATGCCGAGAGAGGCCCCGAGGTTAGCTGTGGGCTTATCCAAGGAAGATTCAAGCCTAGTGTCAGGAGAGTAGGAAGGTGGAGGAATAGTGAAGGGCTGGTGTAGGGACTTTGGGGACAAAGTACCTGAGAGGGGAGAAATGAAAGAGGCATGACTGGGTGAGAGGAAAGGGAGGAGAGAGGGGTCAAGAAAATAGGGGAGAAATAATGGAGATAGAAGTAATGGGCTTGGGTCTGGAGCAGCAACCAAAACGTGCAGCAATGTGTATGTATTTTAGTAAATGCAATACATTAAGCCTTGCCAAGACATTTATTTCTGAACAAGTTGCATTTTATTTTGTACTGTTGGGATCCTGGGAACATTTCTAGTTCTGATTTATATCAGTATCATTTTGTCCTGCCTGCGCAGTTATTACATTACGTTTGGATATGGAATGCCAATCTTCATTCTTCCAAGTAATGCCCCCGTTGCATATAACAACAGGTCCAACAGCCCCAATGAAACCCTACACAAAAACACAAACTTTTTTGGCATTCCAAACCTCACCACTTCCTACTGAATAATAAAATTCAACTCTGCTAAAGTGCTTCTGGCAAGTGAAAAACTTAATTCTCTCTGCACACGTTGTTTTTATTTACACTAACAAGCAGCATGTCTTATCTGTAGCCAAGCAACCATCCAAATGCCAGAATCTTTGTGATCACGTGGGGTGTCATGTCACCCAGCCAATCAAAAATTGCTGCAGAGCACATGTAACCACACAATCTACGTGGCGAAGCCCAGCCACACACATGACCCCAATGCATTGCACTGGGGAGGGGGAATGGTAAAACAAGAATTTCAAGCTTTCCAAAACCTAAATGTGAAGCAGATGAAACTCAGATTTATCTGAAGTGGCTGGGCTTGAATGACACTAACTTTCAACTTCAGATTTTCTGCTCAACTCCAGGGAATGGAACTGTGTGAGCGTGCAACACGATAATTTCCCATAATTCTTTGCAGGGGAAAAAATGTCAATGTAACCTTGGGTGACCTGAATCAGTTAGTACAAAGTGTTCTGACCAATGGAATAAGAAACAGCTGAAAAACAGTAATTGAAAAGAAAGAAAGAAAAGTGACTAAAGTTTTGAAAGGAATGATTTTAACTGGAGGAGTTCAGTTTGCTTTTTTTAATAAATACTTGAGATTAAAAAAATCTCCTGTTTAATGACCAAGTTACTGCTCATATTAAAACTGACCTTTCTCATGACTTACGGGCCTTGTGTAGTATGTAAGAAAGTATTTCATTTTCTATCATAATTGTAAAAAGATAGATGTAAAAGACTACAGAATATTCTGCACTGTCATGGAAACAAAAATACTGGCATTTTTGAGCATCATGTAGAAGTGCTTTTGTGTTCATCAACAATGAGAACTAACAACATCTGTCTTTATTTGTACCTAATCAATTCTATAATAGCTATAAACAGCTTTTGGAAGGGATGTATAAATGCTGGATAGGAAGGTGTGGTGTTTACTGCAATGTGTGTTTCGCTGTTCAACGCAGTTTAATATTCTTAAAGGTTCAGATCATGGCCTCCCGCAGGGCTGAAGATGCACCGATTCACATTTTGAGACATTAGAATTAATTCTTATTTAAATGTATGTTTGCTGTGGTACTGAACCACACATCAAAAGTTCAAGATTTGATTTGGAGTTTGCATAGCAAGTAGGTAGTAGAGGTGCTACAATTTGCCTTAGCACCATTGGGTTAAGCAGAGGAAAAATCCTGCTCCTGATCAATTTTTAAGTGATTGCTGCTAGAAAGTACTTGAATATGGTCATCAGATGAGGACTGGATCGGGCTTAGCCCGGATGCCTGGATAGTCAAATAGTCTGCTGATGTTCAATGTCTAGACTTACACATGAAGAATTACTACTTGACAAGCTACTGGAGGGCTGCTGGCACTCGTGGAACTGCATCCCTGCATGGGTCAGCACCTTCTGGAGAGGATAAAATTCGGCAGGAGAAAGTCTCCCAGTCTGGGAGGAAAAAGGTTAACGACAAAACTCAGCATAAAGGTCTCCAAAGATAAAGGACTTTGACGGCAGAAAGTTTTATTTTTGCAACAGGGCTTTACATGTGTTTGAGTTATTTTATGTAGTTATCAAACTAAGTGCAGTGTTTCCTTGTAATTGCTTCTCTAGACAATTGGTACCGCTGGACGAAAGAGATAAACCAGGTAACTGGACCAGTCACCCTAACATCAGTATTTGGTAAACTTCCAGGAGCCATAATACAGGGTAAAATTAATAGTCACTTGGAAAGACATGGATTAATTAAGGACAGGCAGTAAGGATTTGTAAAAGACAAGTCGTGTCTGATAATTTTAATAGAGTAAGTTTGGACATAGTAGTGTATTGATATAGGGAAAGCAGTGGATGTTGTGTAAATGGATTTTCAAAGGTTGTTTAAAGAGGTACTGCATAGGAGGCTTGCTGATAAATGAAGGTGCACAATATTAAAAGGAATGTGGCAGCATGGATAGGAAGTTTGCTGAAAGGCAGAAAACCAAGTAGTGGTTAATGGATATTTTTCTGACTGTTAATTTAGCTGTACTAGCCCATACCTGCTCATGCTAAATAGCAGATATATAACTCCAACTGGTACATCTTGTGTACTTTGAAACTGGTACAGGATAAGAAATTAAATGCATAGATGAAGGCATGTGTAATGCAACTCATTTACGGTTTTTGCGGGATAATAGGCAGAATCATGGAATTCGTTCTGGAAAGCACGAACAAAAATCCCAGAATGCCTTTGGACAAAATGGAATTTGACTTATTCAGTCACTGTAAATCGGTGCTTCTGATGTTATCCCTTACATGACAAAAACAGCTCCCATTGTTATAAAAACAGCGTGTTCTTCAATTCTCTGCGAGCAACCCCACAGGAGATCTGGTATTATGACATTAAATATGCCAATATTTGATAGATATGTCAAGTATTTCTCATTAGGTGTGTCTAACGCTTTTATAGTTTAAAAATGCACCGAGTTTGCTGCTTGGCACCCTTGTATAAACAAGCAGAACTTCATATATTTGACCTTGCACTTTGTCACTTCTGCTGATTGTATTATGCCTAATAGTATGGAAAAGTATGGACTAAGAAGTGAAAATCAGCACGGATTTGTTAAAGGAAAATCGTGTTTGACTGACTAACTTGATGTGGAGATGCCGGTGATGGACTGGGGTTGACAAATGTAAGGAATCTTACAACACCAGGTTATAGTCCAACTGTTTTATTTGAAAATCACAAGTTTTCGGAGGCTTTCTCCTTCGTCAGGTGAGTGTGGGATTCGGATTCCATGGAAGGTTGCCGCATTTATAGTCAACTTGATTGAGTTCTTTGAAGTAACGGAGAGGATTGATGAGAGTAGTGCGGTGATATGTACATGGACTTTCAAAAGGCATTTGATAAAGTACCACATAATAGACTTGTTAGCAAAATTAAAACCCTTGGGATTAAAGAGACAATGGCAGTGAGAAGGTAACTGCAGGGATAAGTGCTGAGGTGTTGAATTACTTTTCCTTGGATGGATTCCATGCTATTGTAAATAAGCCATTTGCAAAGTGGAAAGCATTGATGACATCAGCCTAGGGAGCTTTGGAACACCTCCACTATTCATCATTTATCTGAATGTACTCCGTTTGTTTTCAGATTGATAAGAGGCAACTTTTTTGTTGTCTTTGCTGTATTTACTATTGCATGCTATGTATAACATTTGACATTCGTGATGCTTCCCTGAGCTTTTATTTCTCAATGTTCTAGAAAATCCCCACTAAATCCCTATAATAGATGAGCTTTTGAACCTTGTTGAGTTTTAGAGACCTGGAAATTTGAGTCCAATGACCTAGTCCCAATAGCTCCAGTTTATCCTACCATCCTTATTCTTCCTGCTAAAACCACCAAAGTAAATATATATACTTACCATGAGATGAACAAAGTTTGCAAGAAGCGCAGGATGCTAATTTAAATAAATTATTTACCTCTTTAAAACTCGGCATGGGCTCCTGCCACCAGTGTAACCTTCTTTCCCGATGTGGCGGACGACGTACTTCTAGCCAGAAACATGCACGGGCTTCCTGACTGCCATATTGGGGGCTCAGTAGGCTTGTTAGTACCTGAAAAATGGGTGCTGTGCGGCTGAATTTGTAGGCCATTTTTCTTTGAAAGAAAACTGTCTGTGGGTATTTTGGTTTCACTCATAGATGCTGTGATAGTGATGCGACATGGAAAATAATTTTGCATGTAAGCAACTTTTTTGGATCCTTTTTTGTTTTTTTCACAATTTTCTTTTTCTCCCCCCAGTGGCTTCTTATCAAAATTGAAACCTCGCGTTCCATAGATATAGGCTGTCACTGGGGAGGGAAAATTGTGAATTATTTTAAATGCAATCATATCACATGCAAGTGACACAATGATACTTCCACACATAATTTACTCAACAGCATTGTGTGTTTAACAGAGTAAAAGTAAGAAAACAGTGCCTGTTCAATACTTTATTGTATTTTCCGTCAACTTCCAGTCTGTCAATCTTAACATCCTTTCATTGACATGCGCAGATCAGAACTAACGTATTGGATTTTTCTGGGCTGATGTCGCACCTGTGAAGTGCCTTGGGACCTTTTACTGCATTAAAGGTGCTATATAAATGCAGGTTGTTGATTTAAACTGGTAAATGTTGTACTTGTGAAGGCTACTGGTGATGTCACTGCTGATTCTTCCACCTCCCAGGTTAGATATATATGCTGTGCATATCTCCTTTTCCACTGCTTGATTAATGTGCTGTAACTGAAATGCCACAAGAACATTCCAGAATATTTTAATTTTACACTGTAGCTGACCTCTGAGGGAGATTGCTCAATTATTGCTGAATTATGATGAGCTGTATGGACATTTTTAAATCTGTTCCTAGAATCCATACAAATTGGTTTTATTAGCCATCTTTTTGTATCAGAAGAATCTTTTGTTCCATCAGTGTGAGTTGTATTTCTATCCAAATTCCATTGGTGAAAGGATACTATTTTAATCCACTGCACAGTTTCAAAAAAATATAAACATAGCTTACATGTCTAAGATTTTTTTCTGTGAGCTATATGGGTAGAGAGATGGGGAAATGACAATTTAGAAAAATAATACTGCTACGAGTGGCATTTTCACAAGTGCTTTTGGCTGAATATTTAAGTGTCGGCTTTAGTTAATCATCCTAATTTTCCCCCCCTACAGTTTTAAATAGTGATTTTATGAAATTCAGTATAGGCTCATGTAGCTTTAATACTGAATCTGTTAGGAAGTCCTCCTAACAAGCAGCTGTTGAAAATTGACATTGTTTACTTAACTGATTAGTCTGATTATGGTCTGAGTCAGGAGTTGATCATGGAGGTAAAATGCCACTATTTTACCTTTTAGTGGTATATCTGAAGTGCACTGGCAGATAGTATCTATATTAAGTATATTATCATAAACACAGTGCATCAAAGGAAAAATTATGATCTTACTTAATCTTATCCTGGTTTACGTACAACCATACAAACAACTAGTAGCTCCAATCAGCAGCATCTTAAATGCCCGTGTGCGACTGTGCAGTTGAATTCATGGCCAAATTCAGTTAAGACCACCCTAGATCGCTAGAGACTGATGAATTGTGTTGCTATTTTACGGGTAAGTCCCCCAATCAGGTTAAGTGACCCCTACTCATTGTACATACTTGTGTCCTATTCTTTGGCTACACAGATGAGAGCGCAGAACAAGCAGGGCTTTTACTGGTTGTCAAGAAAAGTAGAATTAGTTGTCATTCTGCCAGTACCGTTTTTCTAACACATATACTCTTACTTTGAAACACTGCTGCTGCAGTGCACAAATTTGCAGCTATGCTAGGGGAATGAGGGCTCAACCAAATAGCTATTACAAGCGTAACATAATCCATCTGGTCAATCAGCTGACTTCTGCAAGGATTAACATTATGTTTTGTTTTTCTTGTCGTCTTCACAGATTTTTTTTTGGATGGGAGGGGTGATTCTGAAGAAAACCATTCTTGTGTTTTTTTTAAGTTAGGTTCTTATTATGTCAAACAATGCATGACAAAAGCCCAGCCTGTCCTCAAACTCTAGTCCTTTTATCATTGTACAGTATTTATATTAAATTCTTAGTAAACATATAGCTATATCATTAACAATACTGACTTTATGGGATTTTAAAATAGCAGCAGGACATTTTGGCAGCTTGGCAAGATGGATCAATGACGTATAATTGTTGAACATTGTAATTGATATACCATGAAGTGTATGTTCCAAGTGATGTCACGGGAGTTTTTAACTGCTGTGAATGTATGAAATTTAATATTATTTTGTTAAAGCACTATTATACAAAATTTATCCCTAAAATCATCAGCAATGATTTTAGATGAGATGTTTTGACTTTAATCTGTTTCCTTCTTTGCATTCAATAGCATTTAGACTCAACAAAAATGGATGGCTAGTCATTAAAATAGAGTACTGTTAATGGCCAAAACTCCTTCATTGTGGAAGTTTTAAATGCTGGATGTGTTGGTGTTATGCTAGCTGCTTAATTAATCTAATGAAGGTGAAAGTCTAGAAATTGCTAACAATTTTACAACACCAAGTTATAGTCCAGCAATTTTATTTTAAATTCACAAGCTTTCGGAGGCTTCCCCCTTCGTCAGGTGAACGATGTGAAATTGCTGTAATGCATTAAGTCGGTGGTAATTTGGTGATATGGCAGGAATTTTGAAAGTGTGGTGTAGCATTTGCTGACTGCATATTTCCCAACACTAAGAACATTCCTAAAGGATCAAAATCAAGTGCATGTGCAAATGTGCTCAAATTGGGCATTGCACTAATTAAGAGGCTGGTTGGAGAGTTAATGGGAAATTGCTCCACATTGTTGCAGTAATGCACTGCTGATGTGATGCATTCATTT
This sequence comes from Heptranchias perlo, assembly GCF_035084215.1. Classification (NCBI taxonomy): domain Eukaryota; kingdom Metazoa; phylum Chordata; class Chondrichthyes; order Hexanchiformes; family Hexanchidae; genus Heptranchias; species Heptranchias perlo. The sequence goes on along the minus strand of NC_090341.1, from coordinate 25,694,249 downwards.
TGGCCAGATGTCATAAAGGGAAAGGTTGCAAGAAAGCTGAAGTATTCATTCAAAGGTTGATTTTAATTGTAATTTTCTCTCCCATTCCTGGCTTTCCAAGCCACTACGGGGTCTGCATTCTGTGCCTCAATAGCATTGGACTCGGCAGAGGAGAACCTGCAACAGCAGGAAAGAGCTGCCCATGACATCAAGTAGCACATGTAGTGGACTGATAAGTTCAATCACTTCATTATACTGTGGTCTCCTGTACCAGGCACAGCTACTTGGTGATGACAGTATAAATGTGTCTAAGCGGCTGAGATTTTGCAGGGAGTCATTGACAGAGCTGTGCCAGAGCTGTGCCATCTCCTTCAGAAAGATCTCTGCATAATGTGTAACATCCGCACAGCAGTGCCAGTGGCTGTCAAAGTCAGTATGGCTCTCAATATTTACGTGACAGGCTCCTTCCAGGCTAGCACTGGAGATAGCTGCAGTGATAGCCTGTTTGCTGCCCACTGGTATATTCAAGAGAACTCTCAGTTTTCCCAGTGTTCAGAGGATCACCAATTGCACCCATGTTGCTATTTGAGTTTCTGAGCCCAGTGCTATGCTCTATATAATCTAAATGAGTGTATGTTAATGACCAGCTGTGCACAATTGTACACTGAAGATGTCATTTACAAAGTTTACTTTATTCTCTAGATGTGGGCAACGCACCAAGGGTGCACTTATTGCCCTTAGAAGGGGTGGTGAACCTTCCAGTACTGCTGCATGCATAGCGATTGTTTTTGTGGTTATTGTTTTCTGGTTGTGAACTCAGTTTCACAGCTTGCCATGGAACAATTAGAATTCTTGATGTCTGGATTACTACTTCAGCATCATAACCACTACACTACTATACACACATTGTATGGCAATCATCTGTGGTGTCCTTATTTGAAGCGGAATGAAGACTGGAAAGATTACACCAGGGAGAGCAAAGCTACCTTATGCAGGCTCATAACACCTATGCAGTAACCTTGGACAGAAGTAGAATACAAGTGCAATGAAGTTCTTTACATTGGAGCAGCATTTCACACATGTGTACCAATTGGGGTGGCCTTACAGTGCAGCCACCCCTGCATCCCCCCGTCCCCAAGGATTTCTAGAAGAATTGACATTTGCTGCATGCTCCATAACTTCACTTTTAAAAAAAAATGATGGCTGTGATGGCAAAACTGTGGTAGATTAAGACGGTGAAAATGCCTGTGAGGAATTAGCAGTGTCACCAGCAATTCAGAAATGAAAACTGGTGCCTTCTAAGGAATGCCAGACTATTTCTTAAAGGGCCAAACCATATCTCCCAAGTATTGTGCTCAAAGTACCCTGCCCTACACTTTCACACTCAGTTCTTCAAATACAATCTCTTGCCATCTTATGCTGGGCTTCTACTATATTGTAACCAATAATAAATAAAAACTCAACACAATGCATTTATTTTCTCTACCACATGATGTGTGAATGTGGGCAGTTCGCATTGACAGTGTTGCCTTTTGATGCTTGTGCCTTGTTTCAGATGTGCAACACCTAACCTACTGCTCCTTCTTAGTAATTGCCTTGTGAGAGGAGCGAGTATGATGGCTGGCTTTATGGTTTCACTCGGAGCCTGCTGGGATTCCTGGTGGCCTCAGATCTCCTTGGGCTGTGCTTTGTTAGGGTTTTGTACGTGAGTCAACCATCTTAAAAAATGAGGCTGACTGGTATCCTTACGATAAGTTACCTGCTTCCTTGTCTGACGCAATAGGTGCTTCTGGAGAAGTGGCTTTCAGTCCTTTAAATTGCATGTCTCCTCGCCCCGAGTCCCTGCGAATGGACTTGCAGCTCCTAGTATGCCAAATTGGCTTTCTTCACTTGGCGACGTGTTAAGTAAGCAGCTGATTTTGGTTTCCCAGTGCTATTTCAGATGCTTAACTGGCTCCTAAGTGCAGTTCACAGCTGACTTTAGAGGATTGATGGTGCTGCATTTTCATTGACTAGCCCCTGTATTAGAGAAAGAGAGACAGAATCCACATTTTAACCCATAGACTAAAGACATCAATACTGTCAGTAAATGAGAAGTTTAATTTCTCCTAGAAACTGACGCGACCCGAAGTTTACTTATGCGACTAACAGCAATTTCTAGGCTAAAAAGGAAAAATGTGAATGCTGAAAATATATCTAAATTAGAACAGAAAGCAATTTTGAGAAAAGTTCCATCCAAAATGCAAACTCATCCTTCCCTTTCAGATGTCGACTGACCTGGTGGACATTTTAAGTTTTTTTTTTAATGTTTAATTCCACTGCTGACTTTGTTGATGTTGATAACTTGTCATATTCATGACACTAAGATAAAAAAATATAGCTCTGTTCACAACCTTAGGACATCCTAAAGCACTTTACAGCCAATGAAGTACTTTTGAAGTGTCGACACTGCTGCAATGTAGGGAGATGCGGCAGCCAATTTGTGTACAGCAAGGTCCTACAGATAGCAATGAGGTATGTGACCAGATAATCTATTGTAGTAATGTTGGTTGAGGGATAAATATTGGTCAGGACACCGGGAGAATACCCCTGCTCTTCAAATTGTATAATGGGATTTTTTACATCCACTTGAGAGGGGAGACAGAACCTCTGTTTAAGGTTTGATCCAAAAGATAGCACCTCCGACAGTGCAGCACTCCCTTAGTGCTGCACTGAAGTGTCAGCCTAGATAATGTGCTCAAATGTCTAGAGTGGGACTGGAACCCATGACCTTCTGACTCAGAGGCAAGAGTGTTACACTGAGTCAAAGCTGACACCAATTGACTGCTTAATACACGTGTAGTTCCTAGTTAATTAAATAAGAAAGCCTGTTGCCTCGGACATCGGTGACGAAGCAGGGTGACCATAGGGTGAGATTTCTGTCTTACATATCAAAGGCAATGGCACTAGTCATGCACTGCAGGTCACTATGGAACCTGATCGCATTGGTTTTGTTTCACCTTTACCAAAAGTCTTTCACAACGGATTATCATTCTTACAATTCTCTGTCATTTGAAATCTTGTAGCAGCTTTGCTGTCATAACCTGGTTAGCTTTGCGTTGCTAAAAAAGTGTAATGTTAAACTTCTTCGTATGTGCAAAGGTGAGCAAGCCACAAGATTTTAGCAGTTCTAGTTTGCTTTTTGAAGGTGTCAGATTTTTCAAAAAAATTATTTCTCCCAAATCCTTGGTTTTGCACTAGATTAGCATATTTAAGTGATACGATGAATGATAGAGGATTTGTGCATATAAAGTGCAAATGTTTAGGATGAGCAAATTTCAGCTTATACTATGAATTCAGAAAAGTAGTTATAATTCCCCATACCTGCTTAATGTTGATCAGGAAAACAAGTAATCATTTAGAGTGATCAGCAAATTAGCTATATAAAGCCTGTAGAAATGAAAATTGACTAATTATCAGGTATATTTAAGAGGATTGAAATGTTGTTTGCAAAGTGGTTGATTTTGCAACTTCTGCGTTCTTTATGACCCGGAGCGGAGCTTCCAACCTCATATTTTTGCTATCAAAAAGACTGCCTACTTTCACCTACAATTGTCGTGCCCGCCACCATCCCTGCCTTAGTCCATCTGCTGCTGAAGCCACAACCATGTCTTTGTCACCTGCAGACTCAACGCCTCCAGTGCTCTCCTGATTGGCCTCCACCCTCTGTAAACTTCAGCTCATCCAAAACTCTGCTGCCTGTAACTTATCCTGCGCTAAGTCCTCCTCAAGGCACTCCACCCCCCCCCCCCCCCCAACCCAGAACTTTTCGTTCCCCCTACTCTGGCCTCTTGTACATTCCCCTCTTCCTTTTTCCCCACCACTTTCAGCCACCTAAGCCTCACCAACAAGTCATCCAATAACCTGCGGATTGTTTATCAAATAAGTATTTCAACTACTGCCTCCTGCATAACTGTAACATTGCATACAGAGTGTATTGAAACTAAAGAAATGCATTTATATAGTGCCTTTAACATAGAAAAACCTCCCAAGGCATTTCAAAAAGGTGTAATGAGATACAAATGGACACCCAGCCAAAGAAGGAGAAATTTGAGAGCTGACCAAAACCTTGGTCAGAGGTGGTTTTTTCAGGACCGTCTTAGAGGAGGAGAGGGAGAATGGGAGGGTTTGGGGAGGGAATTACACAGCGTGGGGTGAGGCGGCTGAATGCTCAGCATTTGTGGGGTGAAAGCATTGGGGTTGCATAGGGAATCTGAGGAATGAAGAGTTTTGGGAGGCGTGATAGCACTTGAGGAGGTTACAAAGATGAAGAGGGGCAAATTCATGAGGGGGAGGGGGAGGAGTTAAACACATGGATAAGCATTCTAAATTTGAGGTGTTAAGGAAACCAGGAGCCATTGTAAGTCAATGATGATAATGGTGATGGCTGAGTGCTATTTGGTGTGAGATAAGATGAAAGCAACAGAGTTTTGAATGAGATGAAATTTACAGAGGGTGGAGGATGGGCGGCAGGCCAGGAGAGGATTGGAATAATCAAGTCTGGAGATAACTGAGGCATGGATGAGGGTTGTAGAGGCAGAGGTGGGTGTTCTTAGTGATGGAGAGATTATGGGGTTGGAAAATGAACTCTGGGTCGAATAGGACGCTGAGCCAGTAGCTGAGAAGGGATGGAGTCAATGGCAAGGGTACGGAGTTTGTGGTTGGGGTTGAAGATAATAGCTTTGGCCTTTCCAGTGTTTAACTGGAGGAAATTGTGACTCATCCAAAACTGTGGGCCATCAGCAGCAGAATAATATTCCAGCACAATCTGTAACCTCGTGCCCGGCCTATTCTTCACTCTACCATTACCAACAAGCCAAGGGACCAACCCTGGTTCAATGAGGAGTGTAGAAGAACATGCCAGGAGCAGCACCAGGCGTACCTAAAAATGAGGTGCCAACCTGGTGAAGCTACAACTCAGGACTGCATGCATGCTAAACAGTGGAAGCAACATGCTATAGACAGAGCTAAGCGATTCCACAACCAACGGATCAGATCAAAGCTCCGCACTCCTGCCACATCCAGTCGTGAATGGTGGTGGACAATTAAACAACTAACGGGAGGAGGAGGCTCTGTAAACATCCCCATCCTCAATGATGGCAGAGTCCAACACGTGAGTGCAAAATACAAGGCTGAAGCGTTTGCAACTATCTTCAGCCAGAAGTGCAGAGTGGATGATCCATCTCTGCCTCCTCCCAATATCCCCACCACCACAGAAGCCAGTCTTCAGCCAATTCAATTCACTCCACGTGATATCAAGAAACAGCTGAGTGCACTGGATACAGCAAAGGCTATGGGCCCCGACAACATCCCGGCTGTCGTGCTGAAGACTTGTGCTCCAGAACAGTACAGCTACAACACTGGCATCTACCCGACAATGTGGAAAATTGCCCAGGTATGTCCTGTCCACAAAAAGCAGGACAAATCCAATCCGGCCAATTATCGCCCCATCAGTCTACTCTCAATCATCAGCAAAGTGATGGAAGGTGTCGTCGACAGTGCTATCAAGCGGCACTTACTCACCAATAACCTGCTCACCGATGCTCAGTTTGGGTTCCGCCAGGACCACTCAGCTCCAGACCTCATTACAGCTTTGGTGCAAACATGGACAAAAGAGCTGAATTCCAGAGGTGAGGTGAGAGTGACTGCCCTTGACATCAAGGCAGCATTTGACCGAGTGTGGCATCAAGGAGCCCTAGTAAAATTGAAGTCAATGGGAATCAGGGGGAAAACTCTCCAGTGGCTGGAGTCATACCTGGCACAAAGGAAGATGGTAGTGTTTGTTGGAGGCCAATCATCTCAGCCCCATGACATTGCTGCAGGAGTTCCTCAGGGCAGTGTCCTAGGCCCAACCATCTTCAGCTGCTTCATCAATGACCTTCCCTCCATCATAAGGTCAGAAATGGGGATGTTTGCTGATGACTGCAGAGTGTTCAGTTCCATTCACAACCCTCAGATAATGAAGCAGTCCGGGCCCGCAAGCAGCAAGACCCGGTCAACATCCAGGCTTGGGCTGATAAGTGGCAAGTAACATTAGTGCCAGACAATGACCATCTGCAACAACAGAGAGTCTAACCACCTCCCCATGACATTCAGTGGCATTACCATTACCGAATCCCCCACCATCAACATCCTGGGGGTCACCATTGACCAGAAACTTAACTGGACCAACCATATAAATACTGTGGCTAGAAGAGCAGGTCAGAGGCTGGGTATTCTGCGGTGAGTGACTCACCTCCTGACTCCCCAAAGCCTTTCCACCATCTACAAGGCACAAGTCAGGAGTGTGATGGAATACTCTCCATTTGCCTGGATGAGTGCAGCTCCAACAACACTCAAGAAGCTCGACACCATCCAGGACAAAGCAGCCCACTTGATTGGCACCCCATCCACCACCCCAAACATTCACTCCCTTCACCACTGGCGCTCTGTGGCTGCAGTGTGTACCATCCACTGGATGCACTGCAGCAACTTGTCAAGGCTTCTTCGACAGCACCTTCCAAACCCGTGACCTCTACCGCCTAGAAGGACAAGAGCAGCAGGCAGATGGGAACAACACCACCTGCCCGTTCCCCTCCAAGTCACACACCAATCCCGACTTGGAAATATATTGCCGTTCCTTCATTGTCGTTGGGTCAAAATCCTGGAACTCCCTTTCTAACTGCACTGTGGGAGAACTTTCACCACACGGACTGCAGCGGTTCAAGAAGGCGGCTCAACACCACCTTCTCCAGGGCAATTAGGTATGGGCAATAAATGCTGGCTTTGCCAGCGACGCCCACATCCCATGAACGAATGAAAAAAAAAGAATATCAGATGAGCAGTCTGACAGCATAGAGGTAGTGGAGATGTAGAACTGGGCTTCGTCAATGTACATCTGAAACTGATCCATGTCTGCAGATGATAGAAGGGATACTGAAGGGCACGGATAGGGATCCAGTGGCCATAGTCCCCTGAAGTCTAAATAACATTGGGAAAAATAATATAGAGGCCTTAAAAGCCACATCTATGAGGATTGGCTCAAAACTCAAAGACAGAGGATGCAAAGTAATGTTCTCTGGTATACTTCCAATATTTGTGAATGGAGAGGAGTTTACCAAAAGAATTGAGGGTGGGAAATGACTGACTAGCAGCTTGGTGTGAGTAAAATAATACTACCTGCACAAAGTACTGGCTTCCTTCCAAAATAAAAAGGACTGGTATAGGAGATGTAAGGTCAAAAAGACTTGCAACAAACATTAAGGTAACAATAGAAAATTATTTAAACTAAATAGGCAGCGAGGGGGATGGGGGCGGGGGGGGGATTGTTACAGGGCAGGAAGGAAACAGGATCCAAGATGAGACAGATCATAGAGTGAAAAGTAGTCACAAACACAAACTCAGCAAGACTCATGCACCAGTGACTAGAAATAGGCAGATACTGGGAGATGTGAGTAGAGTCAGATCTTTATTTAAAATGTATTTATATTAAAGATATAAGCATTTGAAATAAGAGGCTGGAACTGGAAACTGATGTGGTCGGAATATTTTTTTAAAAAATGACTAGGTGTTCCCTTACCGTTAGATTATTGACTAATTCAGGCTCATAACTCATCACTAAATCTAATATGCCCTGTTGTATAGAAAAAGTTAACCCAGAATATTATTTTAAATTAAACTGTCGGAATAGAACTAGGGGACACGGGTTCAAACTAGTAATAGGTAACTTAAGGACTTGGGAAATAGTTCTTTGCTCACCGTGATCAACAATAGGAATTAACTTTTAGATACAATAGTAGAGATAGACACAGTGGAATCAAGTAAGAAACAATTGTATGTGACAATGGGAGAGAGACATTAGGAACTCCCTGGATGGGCTCAAGATAGGCTGAATGGCTTTTCTCATTCATAATTATGTTGTGATCTTATGATACTAAGGGACAGCACATAGAGGAAGAGGAGGGATCTGAAGATGGATCCTTGGGGAAACTCCAAAAAGTCAGCGTGGTAAGAATTATAGAACGGTTACAACACAGAAGGAGGCCATTTGACCCATCGAGCCTGTGCTGGCTCTTTGTAAGAGCAATCCAGTTGGTCCCATTCCCCCACTCTTTCCCTGTAGCCCTGCAAATTTTTTCTACAAGTATTTATCCAATTCCTTTTGAACAAGAAACCATTGCTCGAGTTGCTCAGGCTACAATAGGTAACAGTGGAACCAAGGGTAGGTAGTCCCACCCAGCTGGACAGTAGAGGAGGATGTTGTGATTGACTGTGTCAAAGACTGCAGACATGGGAATCAAGAAGAGATTATGCACAGGGGTCACAGTCAGAGAATGACATTCATGATTTTGGTAAGGGCAGTTTTGGTGCTGTGGGAGGGGTGGAAACCTGATTGAAACATGGAATCGTGGCAGAAATGGGCACACAAGAAGTTCAAGGACTTTGGAGACGAAAGGTGAAGTTGGTGAAGGGGTGGTAATTTTCAAAGACAGTGGGGCTGAGGGTTGGAGGGGGGGAGCGGGGTTGATGACAGAGGTTTGGAAAGGGAGGGTTAAGCCAGTTGTGTGCCAGATCCGTTCATGTCTGCACCCCTTGGACTTGAGGCAGCAACAGTGGGTGACTGTACCAGGGGGAACAATTGGGATTGCAGACAATGAAGCTTTTGCTGAGGACATGGATATCCATCACGGGTGGAGGTGAGGGAGTGAACTTGGAGCTAAAGGCATCATTGTACCACTGTATGCAAAATGGATTAAAGGAAGGGAAATAATTTGAACATCTGCAGTACTTTTGTTAATAAATTGAATTTTTCACATTTGGTAACACACAAAATGTTTTATGTAGTCATAGTAATGGTACCCATATAATTGACTACACTTCAAAAAGTAATCCAGTGGCTTTGAAGTACTTTAGAATGTTCTGAGGGTGTGAAATAAATAAATAGAAATACTTTTTTAATGTTTTCTTGTAACATTTATGCATATAAATTTATATCTAGCTTAGTTGATAATTCCTCGAATATGTTTTTTTGGACTTTTGTGGGGGGGGGTGGTGCAGGGTTAGAAATTCCTCCACTGGTGCTTGGTGTCAGTGCAGAAGGAACATAGAAAATTTAGAATTGAGCTGGTTTATATCTGTGGAAAAATGTAGAAAAGTTCAGTATTTCCCCCCTCCCCCCGTCCCGCCCTGGACACGCACGTGTACGCACACATACATATATTTAATCCTCTGCATTTGTCTTGGTCAATAGAATGGGACAGTCCAACCCACAGATATGTCTTTAATGCTGTTAGTTTTGATCTTGGCGGACCTCTCCAGAGTTACCACGGTGATGTGTTTATCCTCCTTTATCATTGTGCAACCCAGCCAAGATTGGCAAAGCTAACTCCGAGGCATGTTCAAGAATGAATGTCAGTGAAAGCTGGGATTCAAATTTCCTAACCGAATATTTACATTTAAAGAATACTGTGAACTCAGTACTAATTTTATCATTTAATTAATTTCTCTAATGTGCACTGATAGGGATTGCGACCAAAGATGTGTATATTTTCAGAGTTTTAAGTATTCAACACTGAAAGACTCCCTTATTGACTGTGAGTTTCCCAGTGAGCTACGTAGACTAGGAGGCTATCAGGCTAGATCATTGGTCTGTGCTGAGTTAGTTGATTTTAAATAGAGTAGCCGCAAGTGCATTACGATTGGCGTAGGTTCTTTGTGCTTAATGAGAGGAAAATCATTTCCACTCCTCATTGCTATGCACTGATCCTAGTAGAAGTATTCATACCTGAATGTCAGTTGAAGACAGGAGCATATGTAAATGTGATGCCCCTCCAGTTGAACAGCCACTTGACACTAACTGTAAAGTCTCACATGATGAATGATCATTGGACTTAGACTGTAGGGAGTTCAGCCTGATAAAACTGCCAAATAGCAGGTAAACAAAGGTAAACAGCAAAAAAAATGTGTACTCCAAAGGGTTAAATAAATAATCAATCAAATTCACTGTAATATGTTCATGGTTTGTCAGGATAAAATATGCACTTTTATATGATTGTTTCTTGCTTTTGTCTCATGGGTCAAAGCTCTCCTCTATATTTACAATCATAAAGGAATGTTAACTGTACTACACAAGAATTAAGAAACTGAAAACCACAGACAGTTCGGAAAGTTTGATGACTGAAAAGGGAAGAGTAATTTTTCATGTTCTCGCCCCAGGTGCTTTTAAAAGTGTCAGTCTCACAAAGATGAATTATTTTACTTTACCAAAAAAAATGAACTGCAACATTGTACTTTTGTCCTCTGCCAAGTATATTTATGTGCAAGGAAATGTTTCAGTACATTGGAGTAATTCCAGCTGATATAATTTGTGTAGCTTAGTCCATATATCTCTTTATCAAGACAACCTCCTGCTTTCTGATCCTTATTAGGCTAAGAGTTTAGGGTGCTGAAAAGCTTTTTTAAAAAAACATTGTGTATCAAGACATCAGTAAGCTTTTCAAGGATAGCTGCAGTGCAAGCCAGTGACACCAATAAGTACCTCAATGTCACTTTAATGATGAAGCTTTAATCCTTGGGTGGCCTTCCCACACTTGTGTACTAATTGGCATTTATACTTTTTCATACTCCATGAACAAATATGTTTCCATCCTCACTCTGTGGGTAAAGATTCAAGTTCTGACAACAGCTGGTACACTTGAGCACTAACCAGTATGTGGCAGTTTACCAATTATAAGTTAGGCAAGGAGGTAGGCTGTGTTTGGGGCGGGGGTGGAGGGAAGAGAGGAGAATCAGACTCTGTCAGCAAATAATGAAAATGTTTTTATATGGCAATCAACAAAACACAATTTGCTCTTAAAAAGCAATGAACAGATATGTAAGCCAAATGACTAATCTCTTAACTAGCGGATTAAGGTGTACAGGGGTGAAATGAGAATAAGAATGGGAAAATGTAATATTACAAGTTAGTTGTCTGCTGCACAAAACAAGGCCTGTACTGGTGCCTGCAAGGATCAATATTTTAAGCCCACTTCAAAGATTATTATTGAACTGCTGGAGAGGTGTTCATGATGCATTTTCAAGTTGACTACTTTGATTTTCAGGCTTTTTGCATACGAGAGATCTTAGTCCCATTGAAACATTTGACCATCCAATTGATTTCACAATATTGCACTTGTTTGAAGATAACTGTGTATGTTTATATGTATGATGACATCCCAATGATAAAGATATTTAATAAAGACATGAAGTAAATACTAGAAATATTCAGCAAATGACTTAACCTCAAGTGTAATGTGAGAATGAGGTTTGAAAGTTAGGTTATGAGATATATACTTACAACTTCACTAACATTCTTAATATATTATGGCCTTTTACATAAAATTATTATTTATGGTTCACTCACCAATAGATAAACTATAAAATATCCTCTTTGTAGTGCCCCCTTTATGTTCTTGCTTTGACCTCTGGGTATAGTTCAGCACAAGTATTTTGGTACACAGGAACTTGGGGATTTTTTAGTGTGTGAAAATTTTACAATATTTCAACTCCCCTCATCCCTTTTCCTGGTATGGATTTCGGAGCTTATCCAATTCCTCTTACCCTTGCCATGTAGCTTGCACGTTAGTTTTTTTTAAAAGAAAATTTGCTGCCAAGGCACATTGTCGGCTGAAACAAGGACAGTCTCAATGAGTAGCTTCAACAGTAACAAACCAGAGGCTTGGTCGGTGTACCTCACAGGATTGTAAGGGAAAGATTTTTAAAAACAAGATCTTTTAGGTTACCTGCGGGACAGCAAAGTCCAACCCTTAAGTGAAAGAGCTGGCCCAATGTGTCAAATCCAAAGAGGCATCCTGACGAAATTTTGCTAACTCCACGTTGTGGAAATGTACTTGGCGAAACAGAGGAAAGACTTGTTTCATCTAATATTTCTTGGTTTAATCCAACTTAGCCTTGGCTATCCTATGTTTGATGAAATCCTGAAGGTACTTAAGAAAGATCTCAGAAAAAAAAATTGACTGTTCCCACAATTTACGGAATTAACGTAGAAACAAGTGGAAGATATTGGTTAGGGCTGAGGGAAGCACGTGCATTAGTTGTAATAAGGCATTTTTCTAACTGATTTAATTTTGTAGGCAAAATTTGACTTCAAAGTTTTTTTTCTTCATTGAAAAAAGTTTGAAACATTTAAATTCTAAACTAAAGAAATCTTCACTTTACCGCCTAAAGATTTGACCTGGGAGTGAATGAGCAACTGATAGTGATGTTGGGAGTAAAGTTTCCCATGTGGGCAGAGATGCCGAAGTAATAGTAGACACGTGGGTCTCAACTAAAAAATAACTTGGAGACATTACTGTGGTTTCCCAGTTGAATAGGGTGGTTAATTCATTGCTGTGGAAGGTAACTTAGTTTCCTCAGTCTTCAAATTGTCACCTGAATGTAAGCCATCTGCCATTTTGTATTCTCTGAAAAATGGTGTTGCAGAACTTCCTGTATTTTTAATAGACATATGTATATTTCTTTTGTACCATGATAGTCTTTCAAAAACTAGGATTTGTTTAATTATGTTTTTATATTTGTATTTTTGCCAAAGGAGCTTGTGTGATTGCATCAATAAGAATCGGCCATTTGAAAATATTGCTGGATTCCATTATATTAAATGGATGTTGTTCCCAGATCCACTTTCAATGTACTATTTTAAAGAAGTGTTTATTTTGAAAGTAGGATTGCAATTTACTAAAAAAAAACTGGAGTCAAAATTCTGTAGCTATTTTGTCAGTCAGAAAACTGAACACTTTGATATGGGAATATTGCTGTTACAGGTCACTTTGAAAAAAACCATTTGAATTAGTTGTGAACAATAGAATCCCTCATAAAATGTAAATCTGTTTCAATCGTTTTTTAAAGAAAAGTATGCCTAGAAAAGTAAATAATGTTTCTGAAAAATAATTACTGAAGAACAGCACGCACAACAATAAGATTCTTGTGTACAAAAGGCCTTTGCTGATCTGTAGCCAGAGGTCAAAGTAAGAACACAACTTGGGAAGATCATAGAAGTTTTTAAGTCTTTCATCTTAATGGTTTCCATCTGAGTTCTAAGGATCAGATATAAGGAGCATAAGTAGAACATTCTGGAGCATCAGGCTATCTGATAACCTAATGTAGCCAGGTTACAGCAAGAGTGTGTGTGTGTGTGTGTGTGTAATTAGTTGTGTTCCAAATGCTGTGTAGATGGTGGTGTCGGGTGGGTGGGCTGTGATTTTTTTTTTGTATATTCTTTTACAGATGGTATCAAACTTCTGGCTGAATGTTTCCAAATTAGCCTTAATAGCCTTCCAAAGTTTTGGTGGTGGAAAAATATGTTTCCAGATGCATGTATGTTTAATTTGCTGACTTACACTTCGAGTGAGAAAGGAAGGTCGAGTTAAATAATATTTTTAATTAGTTCAAATATTTAGACTTGTGTTTGTTACTTGGTATATGAATAATATTGAATTCATCATATTGATAAGGACACATGATTATTAATTAAGTGATATAATTATGATGCCATGTATAGGGAAGACAATTTAAATGAGCATTTAGACAGTATTTCCTACTATTAAGGGTTGCCTAATAGCTTTTTATAGCCCAGAATAGCTTTCTTGATACATTTTCTTTTAACTCTTTGTAGTGTGGCCTTCTCAGATCTAAGAAGATCTTTCATGTGAAGCTGGCAATCCTTCATTTCAGGCATCTTCAAATTGGTTTCTTCAAATTGGCATAATATGTAAAAAGCCCAAAGGTTGTGGATTGGACCATTACACGTTTGTGTAAATGTTGGATTTCTTCATGCTGTCTGGCAATTAGATTGTTTAAAAAAAAATAGTTACTTCAGAATATTTCAGGTCACAAATTAAAGTAGCAGCTGTTTCTGTTCCCTCGTTTGGCAGAGGTGATGAAAATTCTTTGTTGTTTAAGTATTATTTCTTCTAATCCCTCTGAGTCCAAATAGTTTGACAGCTCTTGAAAGCCACTTCTTCCACTATGCTAAAAGAACTGAAAAAACTGTAGCAGACATCTGTCGTAGCCTAACAACAGGTGCTGTATGAGGACTAGGGTGAATTAGTGTATGGAAATGTGTCATTTTAAAAAAATAGGTTCAGTGTTTGATGCATTTCTGTGGCACAAATCTATGTAGTCAGACAGAAATGTGACATTCATTTAATGATAAGGGCACTAAAGCAGTGGACAATTAATTCATTAATACAGTTAAAAATTTAAAGGTTTGAACTCAATTGGTTAAAAGAAAAATTGGGTGATCTAATCTAAGATAACTGAAACTGATTATCTGTTATGTTCAGATGAGTATTAAATATATCTTTATTTAATGAGGTAGAAGATTACTGTGTAAATGTCCAATGAATGTAAATGTCTTGATTTAATTGGTCAAAATAAGTGTGGAAGATGTTGTTTAGAAAATATTCATTGTAGCCTTAATAATTTTTGTACAATGGGTAGAACTCAAGCATGTTGGATCATTTTATCCATGTTAGTCTATCGGCGCAAATGCAGTCACTGACACAAAAACCATTACGTGGAGATGCCGGTGATGGACTGGGGTTGACAATTGTAAACAATTTTACAACACCAAGTTATAGTCCAGCAATTTTATTTTAAATTCACAAGCTTTCGGAGGCTTCCTCCTTCGTCACCTGACGAAGGAGGAAGCCTCCGAAAGCTTGTGAATTTCACATCGTTCACCTGACGAAGGAGGAAGCCTCCGAAAGCTTGTGAATTTAAAATAAAATTGCTGGACTATAACTTGGTGTTGTAAAATTGTTTACAAAAACCATTATAAGTCTACGAACTACATATTTTGAGGCACATACGTACAGACACACTTACCATTGTCATAAAGTTATGCAAATGTTTATACGCAGGTACACTGACAAATATTGTCGTAATGAGTTTCATTGATGCATTATCAAAAGCACATGCGACATTTTTATTTAGATTTTTGTAACTAAGTAGGTAACAATAAATGAAATCTGAATCCATGTACTAAATCATTTTCATCAACATTTCCTCCATTTTAGGAAGTATTTTTGTCTGAAGTCTTAATTATTGTTCCATTTTCTTTTACTTTTCTTGGTGACTCATCTTCTTTCCTCCACTAAAGAGTAACTGACATTTGTTTTTCTACCAGAAACACATCGCAAAGAACATGCACAAAATCTTTTTTCTATCACTTTTATAGTTCAATTTATTAATTCTTATCAGCACTCAACATTAATTCCTACTTTTTAATATTAGATAGTCTTCACATTTATTAATTTTAAAAGTCCTCACAGATTTTTAAAAATCTATTAGTGCTCGAGGATGAAAAAATCGTCAAGTTCAAATCGTTTCCCCAAAAGTTTCAAAATTAACACTTCCCATCACTCGTCTTTTTTAAAAAGAAAAGATTTGGAAGATTGCCTTCAAAATAAGTTTCTTGATAATTGGCTAAAAATGGTATATTGGAAAAGTATTCTCTTTTTGCTCATAATGGGAACTTTATTCCCTTACAGCAAAAGAAGAATCCACTTTTAATATTAACCAAAAAACAAATCAGCGTAAAAAGTCTTGATTAGGGATTGCCTCTGCATTTCTGGTCAGTTTATATACTTCACAGAATCAAAATTTGATTTGCAAGCATGCTACAAAATTACCACAACAGACTTTACAAAGGATTTAATATCAATCAGTATACTTCTCTATTCAACTGAAAATAGGTTTTGATAATAAATTAATTTGCTATACATTTACTGCGAGTGTTTCTTAAATATATTTCAGCAGGCTGGCATGGTCCAGTTGAGATCTTTTGGAAGCCTGGATAGGCAGGATTTACTAGAAAAAGTTGATAATTTAGTCCTTCCCTATAGTACTTGTTGGATGTTATGAGAGGGGTTTGCCAGTTGAATAGAAATATTAGAAGTTCATGTATCTGATGAGACAGTTTTCGTGCTGGCATCGTTCATGACTTTTTATGGGATAAAAATATATTAACACCTTTTTTGCAATGTAACTGTGAGACATGTCCCTTGAACAGGGACAAATTAATCAATCACAATAGATTTTAACTTTGTGTGAAAATTGATACTTCAGCTAAATTGGTACTGTGACAATTTATTTAATATCCTAGAGCAATTTATCTGTGTGCAGAGAAATGTTGTCAACTGCTATCATTGTATTGCAGATATTTCACCTGTTGTGCAGTGATGAGTGAACATTGCAAGTTCCAGACTACAACTTATTTGGCATAGGTTTATTAGAAAAGCTTCAGTTCGCTGCAAGAGTCAATTGCAAATACAAAACTTGATAAAAAATAATTATTTATTTTCAATTCAAATAATATTTCCTTCAATATAATAAATCCAGTTCAATTTGAGATTAAATCATTTCTGGCATTGAACCTACCTCCAGAAAATTTAATATGTGTAAATTGGCAGAGATTCAGTTTAATCTCTTCAACCTCCTACAGCAAGTTACCTGTAGTTAAGAATGGGATCATTTTAAAATTATTTTTAACCAAGCCACGCCTTGATATTTTGAAATGGATAGCATTCCAAGTCACATTATTATTGTTATCAATTTCAATTAAGTATGATTAATGTTTACTACAAGCTTGAACATTATTAAAGAATACAGTAAAACTGATGACATTTTGACTCTTTGATCTCAGCAAGAGCACGGGTAAGTTAGTCATATGTAAAATGATTCAGTATCTGTTTATGATGCAGCACATTTAGTTTATACTGTAATCCAAACTAACTTTTTTTGTGAATAGTTCTGCAAGATTGTGATATTGTGCTGCATTACATTAATCAAATGCTTGTTTCACTTTATTCCTAAATGTACAAGTATTTTGGATGCATCAAAAAGCTACGGTAATATTACAAATGTGTGTTGTATGATCAGGGACAGATATATAGGTATAAGTGATGAATTTCACATCCGTATTGTGAGATGCATATTACAGGGAAAGCAGCGTGGAACATGAATGTGTATTCAATCCGTAATATACGCATTTTTCAGTCTCTAGAGGTCTTTAGAACAAATTGTTAATAAAACAAAATATTGTTGCTAATAAATTAGTGGGTGAGGAATGGAAAAGTGGGAAGATTGTGGAAATCCACTTTTAGCATTTACTGAGTTACAAATTGACAAGACAATTTCTTAAGATTATTAAAAAGAGTGGTGAGTTTTATTCACTGAAGGATATCTAGAATATTTTGAGATTTAAACTTTTTGATCTTGGAGTAACCAACACAGCAGTGAGAACTTCACTAACTTAAAAAAAAATTCAGTGCCATCATGAGCAGACATGCGTTTTAAGTAGGCATATGTAGAGTTTCTGTTTAACTGAGAACAGAGCAGTCAGCAGTATAATTCAGTGCAGTTGGCTTACATTGTCAAACTGCTACCTGTACTATAAAGGTTCCAAAATAGTATCTGGATTGTAAACCTATTGTAAGTTATGTAGTGTGTACAATTAAACTTTTAACTTTAAAACACAATACTGCATTCAGGTATTTCATTATTTTTAAAAATATAGTAAAAAGTATGTAAAATCAGGGCAGCATTAAAGTTCAAAATATGAACATTAGTCAAGACTGGGATATGGACTTGGATATTTTACTGTAGTGTTGTAAATACTCATTTATTGCCACTCTTTTATTCTGCCACTTCATTTTATGTTGTTCCGTTCCTAGTATTTTACCGTGTCTTTTTGTCTGTTTCCAGATTCTTAACTCCTTAACATTTTCGCCTTTATTTCCTATTTTGTTTTCTCCTTTCGATTTTCAGTATTGCCTTCAACTCTGCTTTTAAATCTGTTTCTGTATATCTTCCATTTCTATGTCTGCCTGTATGCTTTGCTATATATACCTTAAGAGATACCAAGAATTGTAGATATGTGAATGGAATCCTATCAAAACATAATAGCTCGCCTCTTTTTTTTAAAAAAAAGCATCTGATTTGAAGTTATGTGCGTAAGCATAAGTGTTTTGAACAGTCGGTGAAGAAGAAATGTCATTTTTTGTGAAAGGGTTTACTTGTAAATATTAATTTCCTTAAATCAGTTCAATTATGGACCATCCATGACAATTTACATATGGTCCATGAAAATGTGAGCTTCTACATCCATATCAGATATCATTCATTCACAAAAAACACGAACCTTCAAATTCATGATATTGCCTTAATTTCCTACCTAGAGTTTTGATAATGAGGTTCAATTTTTTTTCCCCAAGCACTCTTGCCCTGATAAAACTGAAATTAAGTTGTATCATCTGGTACATATAAGTTGGCTGCTTAATAGTGTATGTTACTAATCAGCCTGAGCAGGAAACCCGGATACAACTGTATTTTCCACATTGAATAAGGGCTACTTGGTGACCATGAATTTATAGTGATCACAAATACTTTTTTTAAAACTGTAGCTTGCCCTCGCTTTGGCTGTGATAAAACAAACTGCAGCTTTACAGTCTAACACTTTTGTGATGTACAGGTTGCTGCCACCATTTTCTCATTTGATTGGATTCCTTGGCAAAATTAATGTTTTTTTTCTCAAACCACCCACTGCACCAAAGAACTGTTTTCTGGGTTTTAAAAAAAAAATAAAAACATCATCTCATTTACTATAGTTTTTTTTTATTTAGAAGCCTTATGGCATATGCTATATCTTGATTGTATGCCATTTATCATTGTATGACATAGAATAGAGGCCAGTCTTATGTTTCTGTGTGTAATTTAGCATGGAATACTGGTTATATTATCTGTCTGTAATCTGATAAACCAGTTCAATGTTGTTCCTTAATAAAAATAAATAACCTATTTAGTTAAAAAAATTTAGATTAAACATGCACTGTTAAAGGTGGAATTGGAGCTTTTATTGAAGTTTTGATGATCTGTAGATATTTGAGTGTTCCCAGCCACAAACTGAAGTCCAGATTCCATCCCGATCGAGTGTTCTTTTCTATGTGCAGCTTTTCCGAGCCTTTTATTGAAATTTGTTTATAAAATATATAGTGGGAAGGAGTATTGATTTCTCCATTTTAAGTAACATTGCTGGCCAGCTTGCTTCTATTTCATAGAGATCTGGTCTAGAGAGCAAACAAAGAATAATTGGAGAGTTGCTGAGGAAGCATGTGCTAGTAATACAATTTTTACCGTATACAGGCTTCAGATGTAAACAGCTTTTCAAACATGCACAACACGTTGATTGTATACTCACTAAAAACTGGCTAGTGGTCATATATTTTATTAATTGGCTGTAAATTTAATATGGCTGATCCTGATAAAACATCATTCAGGTATTTTTCTGGCCAAGTCTAGGTTTGTTTCAAAGCTGCTATTCTGGCAGGACGTTCATCAATACTGGGTTCACTTTTTGCTAACAGTAAAGAAAAATAAAGATCATATTGGACATATATATTGATGCAATGGATAATTTAGTCACTGTAGACCAGGAAGCTTGGGAATGGGATCTGGGCCAAAAGATGAGTGGAAGGAGATTAGAATCTTGGGTCACAAGCAGGTCAAAAGAAATCAAATTCCATCATGGAAAATATTGCATATGACACCAATTACATAAAATGTGTAGGAGTCGACCTTCTGTAGTTTGGCATGAAGTGCAGTACTGCTGTAAAGAAAGTAACAAATGCATATATTTTAGGTGTGCTGAGAAGTAAACATACACGGGATACAATTTAATTTCACGTGGATCAAATTCTCCGTATCAAACTCCTGCCTGATCTGACCTTAGTGTCTTGGTGATCCTATACCGAATGCATCATACAAGTATCTGGTTAATACAATACTACATTTACCCAGGAAATGCACAATATTGCTTATGCTCTAAAATAAACAGCATCTTCAGCACTGTGGCAAATGTTGCTGTGAAGATATTTGCCATGGGGGAAAAAAATTGTTCCCTACATTTGCAGTGTACCTCACCATGGCAACTATGATTTCTTAATATTATTACCATTAATATCCCTGTTACTTTGCACATGGAGAGTCAAGCCCAAGTCTGGTATTCAGGTGAAGTGGGGTTAGAAGGAGATAATTGAACCAGGACATGCAGGTACAATTCAGCCCCCATTCAAAGTTGTACGTTAGTTCCTCATTTATATATTTCCATTATAAATTCTGTGGTCCACATTTCTAATGCAAACTGCCTATTTAAACTTGCCACATTGTGATTAAATCCTCCCACCAGCTGTGGCACTGAGCTGGCAAATGACGACAAGCAGTTCAGAGTTGGAGCTGTTTAGGAGGAATGTGCAGTAATTTAGACGGTGATGGGGAGGGGAGAAATTGTCGTCTCATGGCACAGAAATTTTTTGGATAAAATATGATTGCTCTTTTATAGGACCAATTAAATATTGCATTAGTGGTGAGGTTTATCATCATGAATTCCTACAATCCTATATTCTTGCAGTTACAAATAATATGGATATACATATACCTACACTTTCCTGATTTATCCTAAATCTAATCACCCTTAGCCAAGGTAATATAATGGAACTCATAAATGACCAATGGTTCAGTTGAAAATCCATATTGCATTCATGATTAACATGGATTGGTCAGTTAGTCTGACTGAACAATGTGGAATATACATTTTGAAATGCATGAGAGGTGCAAATCTTTGTCTATTAAAAGCCCAACCCAGCGTCACTTACAGATACTAACACTTTTACTATGGGTTTTCCCATTGAGACAGTATGACGAAGGAGTTTTCAATGCATTTGAAACGGAGTATTGTGACCCATTCAGTGAGCTTAATATGAAACAGATTTGAAATTATTGTTAAAGGATTTTACCCAGTTGCCCAAGTTAAGATTTTAGTCAAATTTTTCGCTTAATTATTTTGTCTGCATGAACAGGTTTTGCTAATTTTCTGGTCATTTTTTGAAATTCTGATAATTTGTTGTATTAACTTTTACACATTGCTACTTCTTTATCAACTGTAATGTGGTTTTGAAAAAAAAACAGATCACTCCATTTACATTTGCTTTGCAAATTTTATTTTCTTCCTCATTAAATTTAAATTAAATCCAGCCTGTTCTCTTTTTTGCAAAGGTACCTCTCTTTTTCCTCATTATTTACTGTCTTCCCCTTTAGCTTTTCCTGGATTATACTCAGAGTGTGTTGAAAACTCGTTTCCATACTTAAGCCTATGTCATTCTTGAGCTAGTTGCTGGGTGTGTGTGAATGGCGTGGTAATAGCTTTCCATCTGATTTTTTTCCCCTTAGCTTTGGTTGTCATCTTCATGTAGAAGCATGGCTGAGATTAGCAGTTCAGTGGTGCAGAGAAATTATGTGCACAAACTTGCATGGCATCTCACTGCCTGCTTCTGCTGTTGCTCAGGCTGAAACTGGCATGCTGGGGAGGCACTGTAAGAATCTTTCATTGGAAGAGCATATACGTATTGAGCAACTGATGAGAGCTCATGGCCAATATGAATAGTGCAGAGATTGTGCAAAATAATCAACTGTAGTGCTTTCTTTGCATGGCCATGGTTTTCTTGGATAAGCTCTCCTGTTTAAGCAAAATTATGAATAGTTCTACAAGTTGTAAGTATTCTAAGATTTTATAAGTTGGCCATCAGATATAATTTTGCTTTGTTTGTTAAAGTAGGTATTGTAAGTTATTATATAACTATTGCTTTTTTTGTCTGCTTCTAAATTCAAATGTACAATTTTCACTCGTTCAATAAATGTTATATAGAATTATTAATGTCACAGAAATCATTGGTATATAAACCATGCGAAGGAGTGTGTGGTCACATAAGGATAATATTTCTCAAGCCACCATTTTATAGATTTTTCTTTTTAATACTCAGCAGTGAGTTCATTTAGAGTTAAATGCTTAAATTCCCCAAGACACACTACTTCCTGAAATCTGATTGATTTAAAAAGAAACTGGTTCCATCTAGCATAAAGAACATCTTTTGAATATATACATCTGTTTTATGTTGCACCTTGTAAATATGTATAAAGTCCAATGGAAATGTTAAAAAAGCTGACTTTTAAAAGAACTTGATAAAGTGTGTATTCAGGTTCTGAAAAACAAGCTTTTGTTCTGCAATTGAAACAAAAAGTTTGAAGTGTTGTTGAACTCCAAACTTCTGTACTTTCAGAATTTTTTGTTGTATTCTTACTTTCATTTTTTTGGCTCACCTAGACATATAGAATATGGTTGAGCCCAAAAGCTTGGTCTGCAGTAGTGCAGCCTGTCTACAGGTAAGATTTACTTTAATCCCCAGAGTACTTAAGGAGCATTCAGTATCCAGTCACTAAAACAACAAGATTAGCACTTTTAGTTTATTGACAGAGTAGATAACATGAAGGAATGCTTTGAGTTGCCCTGATTTTGTACAATGCAAAAAGAACATTAAAAGTTGGTAAGGTGTGTTTTAAAAAAAAAATTACAGGGCTAAATGCAGAAAGCATTTGGAGAAATCGGGGCTGTTTGATATTCTGTATTCAATATAATATAATCAGTGTGAAGTGTTGAGCGGGCATCGAAGGATTACAGTTTGAAAAGCAAGCACTGTCTTGTCTTGTTAAATAAATACTCATCCAAAATCATCTGTGGTATTCATTTGAAAATATTTATTTTAGTGCAAACATTAATGGATACAAAACTAGAAAGCAGGAATATTCTATTATTAGAACAATGGAAAACTGAATATCCACAAATATATCCATATGTAGTATAATCTTACTAATACTATGTTAGAGTGATGCATAGTAATGTTTAAAAGTAGCAAATGAAAATATTGACAGTATGTTGATCAGATGCAAATAGAAGTGATGCACCCTAAAAAATGAAATTGTAATTTTAATTCATAAAGTTGCATGATAGTTTCTTTTATCCCCCTGTATTTCAGACAAACAGATCTTTGACATTTTTATTTTCTTTGTCAGAATTTACAAATATTTTCTTATAATTCAACACTTCTGATATCATACATCCATTGCAATGTACTTCTCTGATCAGTAATCTCACCTGTGCAGTCATGTTCTTTTGGCACAGCATAAACCTTTTTGCACAGGGTAGGCATGTAAACATACCTGTATATATTATGATGGGTGGCAGAGGAATGATTTGTAGATGTGTATGTTAGTTTTGGGCTTGTATGTGCAAGTGTGACATGCTCTGCAGACACTGGCCCGAAGCCAGCATAGGAGCTCAGTCACTACTGTAATTCATCATCATTGTATATATACCGTATTTGCATTTCTAAAAATAATTTTCCTTTTTTAAGCACAGGCAGCACTATATCCATACATTGGGAATGTTCAATTTAATGCCATTTTAATGGAGCCACCTTTTGATATGGAAATTATTTTGACGGAAGAAAAATCTGTTGTTGCTGGATGTGTGGTAGCTCAGGTAAACCACAGGGTGGCAGATTTTAAGTTTCCAACTGAACATGTAAGAACAAAACTTGGGTGCTAGTTCTTTAAATTAATTTATTGCATTTTTCAGCAATAATAAAACTTTTGATTGTAACATATGCAAGCAGTTAAAATATGCTAGTTTTGCCACTAAACATGCTGTCATAACCTTTTCCTCTGACTGTCCTTATAGAGTTATTGAGAGAATCCAGGTAGAAAGTTTGCTGATGTGTTTTGCTCATTTAGCTCTTTATCCTCCGTTCCTCCTCACTAACACCCCCTCCCAGGTCTCTTCCATTTTGCAGTGTGGGAAAGGGGGGTTATATACTCCTCTTCAGCTTTCATTGTAACTATCCTTTTGCTTTAGCTGTTAAGAGCACTTGCTGTAGGCAAGACACAATATGACAGCTTTTCCTTCCCCTCCCTCAGATAAAATTCTCTGCTTCTGTGAGGCAGTCCAGCTGGCAGGCTGGGTTAGAACTGATAAAATACAATATGCATGTGAGAAGCAGATCTGAATGTCTGGGAATGCTGTAACTTAAATCTATTACTGCAATGGTGGGAGTCGAGCATCTCTTAAGTTACCATGCCACTGTATTGCTGGTGGTCTTTTAACTGTGCTAACAAAATACTGAGACTTTGCATGCAATTTTTTACCCATAGCAATTCTTAACATTTAAAGTTCAAGCATTTGAATATTCTTTAAAAAAATTAGAGGTTTTTATAATTATGCTAAGTGCTAAATGATATCTTGATTTTTGACTTTAATTACAGCTTCATATACCGATGAGGAAGGAAGCAGTGCTGGAACTAGTTCTGGGGAATGAAATAGGGCAGGGTGGCGCATGTTTCAGTGGGGGAGCATTTGGAGAACAGTGATCATAATATCATTAGGTTTAGAATGGTTATGGAAAAGGACAAGAAACAATCAAATATGAAAATACTGAACTGGAGGAGGACTAATTTCAGTGAGTTAAAAAGGGATCTGGCACAGATGGATTGGACTCATAAATTGGTAGGCAAAACAGTAATTGAACAATGGGAGGCCTTCAAGGAGGAGTTGGTTCGGGTGCAGAATAAACACATTCCTACGAGGGGGAAAAAAGGAAGGGTATCCAAAGCTAGAGCTCCCTGGATGACTAAAGATATAGAGATTAAAATGAAACAGAATAAGCAGGCTTATGACTAATATAATGTTTATAATACAGTAGAGAACCAGGCTGAATGCAGAAAGTACAGAGGAGATGTAAAAAAGGGAATGAGGGGCAGAGAGAGAGAGAGAGAGAGAGAGAGTAAGAATAGATCAGCAGCTAACATAAAAGGGAACCCTAAAGTCTTTTATAAACATATTAATAGTAAAAGGGCAGTTGAAGGAAGGGTGGGACCAATTAGGGACAAAAAAGATCTTGTGGAAGCAGAGGGCATGGCTGAGGTACTAAATGAATACTTCACATTCGTCTTCACTGGCGAAGAGAATGCTGCCATTGTGGCAGTAAAGGAGGAGGTGGTAGTGATATTGGATAGGGTAAAAATAAATAAAGAGGAGGTACTGAAAAGATTTCTCTACTCAAAGTAGAAAAGTCACCAGGTCCAGAAGGGATGCACCCTAGGTTACTGAGGGAAGTAAGGGTGGAAATTGCGGAGGCTCTGGCCTCAATCTACCAATCCTTCAATATGGGGACAGTGCCGGAGGACTGGAGGATTGCAAATGTTACATCCCTGTTCAAAAAAGGGGAGAGGGATAAAATGGCAATTACAGAACAGTCAACCTAACTTTGGTGGTGGGGAAAGTTTTACAGACAATAATCTGAGACAAAATTAATTGGCACTTGGAAAATATGGGCTAATAAATGAAAGTCAGCACGGATTTGTTAAAGGAAAATCGTGTTTGACTAACTAGATTGAGTTCCTTGATGAAGAAAAGGAGAGGGTTGATGAGGGTGGTGCAGTTGATGTGTATATGGCATTTCAAAAGGCATTTGATAAAGAACCACATGTATATGGACTTATTAGCAAAATTAAAGCCCATGGGATTAAAGGGACAGTGGCAGCATGGATACGAAATTAGCTAAGGAACAGAAAGGAGAGTAGAGGTGAACAGTTGTTTTTCAGACTGGAAAGAAGTTTACAGTGGTGTTCCCCAGGGGTCAGTTTTAGGACCATTGCTCTTTTTGATATATATTAATGACCTGGACTTGGTTATAGAGGGTATAATTTGCCAGCATGGACACGATATTGAAATTAGAATATCTATGATTCTAATTTCAAAGTTTGCAGATGACACAAAATTTGGAAATGTTGTAAACAATGTGGAGGATAGTAACAGACTTTAGGAGGACATAGACAGACTAGTGAAATGGGCAGACACATGGCAGATGAAATTTAACGCCGAGAAGTATGAAATTATACATTTTGGTAGGAAGAATGAGGAGAGGCAATATAAACTAAATGGTACAATTTTAAAGAGGGTGTAGGAACAGAGATACCTGGGGGTGGACATAGACAAATCTTCGAAGGTGGCAGGACAAGTTGAGAAGGCTGTTAAAAAGCATATGGGATCCTGGGCTTTATTAACAGAGGCTTAGAGTACAAAAGCAAGGAAGTTATGCTAAAACTTTATAAAACATTGGTTAGGCCTCAGCTGGAGTATTGTGTTCAATTCTGGGCACCACACTTTTTAGGAAGGATGTCAAGGCCTTAGGGTGCAGAAGAGATTTACTGGAATGATACAATGCACTTCAGTTATGTGGAGAGACTGGCTAAGCTGGGGTTGTTCTCCTTAGAACAGAGAAGGTTAAGGGGAGATTTGATAGAGGTGTTCAAAATCCTGAATGGTTTTGAGAGAGTAAATTGTTTCCAGTGGCAGAAGTGTCAGTAATCAGAGGACACAGATTTAAGGTGACCGGCGAAAGAGCCAGAGGCGACATGAGGAAACATTTTTTTACGCTGCGAGTTGTAATGACCTGGAATGCATTGCTTGAAGGGGTGGTGGAAGCAGATTCAGTAGTAACTTTCGAGAAGGAATTGGATAAATTCTTGAAGGAAAAAAAAATTACAGGGCTATAGGGAAAGAACAGGGGAATGGGGTGAATTGGATAGCTCTTTCAAAGAGTTGGCATAGGCACGAAGGGCCGAATGGCCTCCCCTCTGCTGTACCTACTATGATACTGGTCAATTTCTTTAGGTTTGACTCTGTGCAAAACTATATGTAGTCTTCAGGTGAAGCAGAGTTAAAGGGCGCAGGATAAATGGGCCAGAGCATGCAGTCATAATTCAGTCCTGATTTTAATGTCATATATTCTGTCATAGTCATAGTATCATTGTAGGTATAATCCCATGGGCTTTGATTTTGCTAACAAATTTATTATGTGGTACTTTATCAAATCCCTTTTGAAAGTCCATCAGCCGGACTATCCTCTTCAACCCTTTCCGTTACTTCATCAAAGAACTCAATCAAGTTAGTCAAACATGATTTTCCTTTAACAAATCTGTGCTGACTTTCATTTATTAGCCCATGCTTTTCCAAGTGTCAGTTAATTTTGTCCCGGTTTACTGTCTCTAAAAGTTTCCCCACCACTGATGTTAGGATGACTGACCTGTAATTGCTGGGTTTATCCCTCCTTTTTTGAACAGGGGTGTAACATTTGCAATCATCCAGTTCTCTGGCACTACTCTTTTTATACTTTTAAAATACATTACAATATCCAAATTTGTAATGGAAACTGCTTATGCAAACTTGTCGTTCTGTAATTATATATTGCTGTCAATGTTGGTGCCTTGCTATGGAATGTTACCATAGTGGAAAAATTGACAGTAAATGTGGCAGTCATAAGAATTTTAAAATATATATAAATGATCCTTTGCCTCTGTAATTAATTTTTATCTCTTACTAGATTTAAAGTTCAGAATACATGGTAAGATGGTATGCAAAATATACCCATTGGAATTAGATGTCTTGTACTTAGCAATACAGGGGTGGATGAGTTGTGCTTAGCTGACCTTAGGGCAATCTTTGTTGTTAGCCCTGGGGACGGTGCTTAGTGGCGCAGGAGAACGGGCCTGGAGAATTAGAATTGGAGACTTTGGAGCTTCACAGCACTGCTGAGGGGTTCCTTGGATTTGACAGGATGGGGGCAAGGTTCTTTGGTCTGACATCACTGTGGAGGGGAAACCTGGGTTTTGGTAGAACTGGGTGGGGAGGGAAATCATGAATTTTGGCTTACTGGTACATTCCTGCAATCTCATGTCAGGGGAGAGGGAAGTCAAAAGCCTGACTCTGGTTGGGGGTGGATGGTGTGTCCCAAGTCTGGCAGCACTGGTTTGTAATTTTTTGAAGAGATCTCTACACACATTAAGTTTACTGTTTTGTGATTGTTTCCTGGAAGTGTATCTATATGTCTCTCTTGCGATCGCTCTCATTCTCACTCTCTCGCTCACTTTTTCTCTCACCTTTGTTCTCTCTCTCTCACACTTCATTTTTCTTTGCATCTTACCAGTGCCAATAATTAGAATGTTTTTAAAATTCAACTTTAAAAAAAATTAGAATGAGGAAAGACATGTGTGTGTCTCTCTCTCGTGCACTCAGTTTATGCTTTCTGAAGTTTATAGAGTATTTATAATTTGAAACCAACAAAAGATTCAACTGGCATATGATCAGTATACTATATTACATGTTCTTTTTCTCTTTATCGCTCTCTCACTTTGTGCAAGTGCGCACACAGCCTTTTTTATATTAAAAAAAAAATTCTCAGCGTATATTGTACCTGAATAAAGTTTTTGAGATTTGTCCTGTAGCGTTTCTTTAAATAATTCTGAAAAGGAACCAAGTAGATTTTGTTAGAATGTTTCTCCGTCAGTCTCCATCATTTGGCTGACTAATTGCTACTGATAAATCCTGGGAATTGTGTGTACTGCACATGCCCAGACTGCAGGATCTGCCTTCAGCTGTCAGGGTCTCCACGCTGAGGGAAAAATATCAAATCCAAGCCTAGGCTTTGAGAGGGCAAGCTGTCATAGTAAAGGTGAGGATTAAAAGACACAGGACAATTCAATGGAGAAAATTAGTCATGCTATTGTGAAATATGTAATTTTATCTTTTTTTTAAAAAGGTATTATTTTGGACATTAAAAATTTCAATTACAGAGAAAAAAATTTGCAAATTAAAAAAAAAATTTGAGTGGCTTGTCAACAAATCATGACAGCGAATTGTTAACATTGAACTAAATGTTGACACATGGATTTCCACTATAAACATTAACATAAAAAGCATAACTGAAAATTGTGATACAACAAGTAAGATTGTGAACAGGACATACATGCCATATACAAGATTTTTAATGGGATATTTTGCAGAATGGTGTGAGTATAAAATAACATACTAAAGATTTCAACTTTTTTTCTCAGTTCAGAACATTCAGAGCTCTATGGAATTCTGTTGAACTCATTGTAAACTGCAAGAACAATGAGGATGTTGGAATTACTGCAGGTCATCACTGGGATCTCTTGGATTATTATTGATTCTGCATTTTAAACAAACTTTAGACAGCATTTGTTGTGATTTTTGGAGAAATTATACATTTTTAATAAATTTAACTCAGTCTGGTAAATTTTCTGGGAGAATCCTGCATTGTAGTTTATTATTATTTCAGTTTTTCTGAAGATACAGAAATTTGAACTTGAAACACAAAAAGCTGTTGCATTTCAGTGGGAATTCATTCTAGCCAGTAAATATATTTTTTTAATGATTGGACAATCTCCTGGTGCGACAACATGCTGTATCCCAAAGTTGTAGGGTGCAGGATTATATGATTAATTCCCACTCTTAACACTGCTATTCAGGGAGAAGCCAAAAGAAGGGAATTGCTTCACAGCAGCGGAGGGAGTGAAAGTTGGATGACAAGTCCAACTCCGCTGCACCTCATGGCAGCTGATTCAAGGGTACATTGGCAGAGAACTAACAGCAAACAAGTCAGCTTGCCTGCTTGGCCTCTTATTTACATTGTATTTGAAAACTTAGAAAAGAGGAGAAATATAAGAAATATATATTTTTTAAAGGTATGGGAACAGTGGAAAATTCTTGCCATAGCTTTAGTGCACCCATGATACTCTGCAAAATACCTAATTGTCAGAGTTTTTCATTTCTGCTTTGCACAACATTGTTTGCGATTGCAAAGTTCCACAAATGGGCTTTGTGCTTTTTTTGGTAAATTGTCAGTTATTGTTGCTTACATTTTCAATGATGCACAGAGAGATAATGCAAAATATGCTGTTGACCAATGATTCCTTATTCACCAGTGTCAAGACCCAGAGTTCTCGGTCCTAAAAATGCATTTTGTTCCAGGATTGCCTAATTGTTCAATTAAGTTGATTTAATTGTACTGAAAATCATTTCAAATGGGAAAAAAACAACAACAAAAGTTATAGCTGTAATCAAAGTTGTTCTGTGACTTAATACTATAAACTGAATTGTTTGCCATGATGTAATTAGAATAGACAATGTACGAGGCATTCATAAAAACCTTTTATCTTAGATTATAAAATGTAGTTTTATCCTTTTTGTGAATGCACACTTTGGTGCTTCATTGTCCCAAATGTTATCCCAGTGCACATCTCCAGCCTTTCCACACTGCGAGTTTAGCCAGCTGTTGTAAAAAAAAAGGATTGTTTTTATGAGCTAATAAATTTGGAAGGGATCTGTATTTTCTAGTATTTATGGCTCATACATTTGGTATCTACAGTTTTTTTAAAATCTAGAAGTGTCTGTGGCCCAGCTGATACTTTTTATAACTCTTAATTATGTTGATGAAAATGGCAGGAAATAGTTTATGGTATTTTAGATACATACGTTGTTGCGTATACCTTGTAAAACGGAAGGAAAGTAGGTTATCTTATATATATTTACAAATATATATTTTACAGTTAGTAAGCTTATTTGTTTCCTCCTACAGATTGAAAATCTTCAGGAACAACTTAAAGACAAAGATAAGCAACTTAACAACTTGAAAGATCGAGTTAAGTCATTACAAACAGATTCCAGCAATACAGATACAGCTTTGGCAACACTCGAAGAAGCTTTATCAGAGAAGGTAATGGATTTTGTTGTAACCCTTGAAGCACCATGTGCATTTATTGTGGTATTTGTGCATCAGGCAAAATGAACATGTTCGAATAAACATTTTCCTAATACCTACTTTTCAGATGAAAGATGCCTAGTGGGGAGATATTTGCTGTATTTAATTGGAGCATTTATCCTTTCCTCCCAAAAAAGCAGTAATGGCAGCTAAGCGGAGTTTATCCCATTCACACTGTTTCAGGATAGATTGGAACGGATACATTAACCAACATATTCTGCCTCATCTTGACAAAATAAG
The DNA here is from genome assembly GCF_035084215.1 of Heptranchias perlo. Classification (NCBI taxonomy): domain Eukaryota; kingdom Metazoa; phylum Chordata; class Chondrichthyes; order Hexanchiformes; family Hexanchidae; genus Heptranchias; species Heptranchias perlo. The sequence goes on along the minus strand of NC_090341.1, from coordinate 25,663,449 downwards.
AGTATGAGAATTTGTGTAAATTTAACTGCCATATGTAAATTGTAGTCATTTTTAGCTGGTAGCCAATAAGTGGATACAAAATAACGTGCCAAAATTGTGAAGTGATTCAGCCTGACATTGGCCAGGAAAGTGGATGGAGTCAGAAGCAAGTGTATGGTTGTTTGTGGCAAGGGCTGAAAGCAATGACTTCAGTCTTTCTAATGTTTAGCTGGAGAAAATTATAGCTCATCTGCGACTGCATGTCGGACGAGCAGTCTGACAGCTCAGAGGCAGTGGAGTGGTCGATGGAGGTGGTGGATTGGTAGAGCTGAGGGTCATTAATGTATAGGTGGAAGCTGACCCTATGTATGGATGATGTTTCCAAGGGGCAAAATGTGGATTAGGATGAGAAGGTGTCATAGATGGGCCCCTTGTGGGACTCCAAGGGTGACGGTGCGGAGTAGGAAGAGAAGCCATTGGTTAGAGATGCTCTGGTTACAGTTGTAAAGGTAAGAATGGAACCAAGCAAGGGCAGTCCCACCTAACTGGATAGTAGAGGTGAGGAGTTGGCGGAGGATGGTATCATCGACCTTATTAAAGGCTGCAAAGAAGTCAAGGAATGAGGAGGATAATGCACCATGCTCACAGGCATAGGGAATGTCTTTTCTCACTTTGGTTAGGGTGGTTTTGGTGCATTGGAAGGGGAGGAAGCTTGATTGGAGAGTTTCAAATAAGGAGTTGTGGGAGAGATGAGCACAGATCTGGGAGGGGACAACAAATCTGAGGACTTTGGGGACGAAATTGAGGTTGGATTTGGGATGGTAGTTTGCAAAAACTGAGGGGTCTCGGGTGGATTTTTTGAGGGGAGTGATGACAGTGATTTTGAAAGGTAGTGAGTGGTGCTTGAGGAGAGGGAACAATTTATAATGTCAGCATGCATGGGAGCCACGAGTTGTGGTCAGCTGTTTAGTGGGAATAGGGTCATAGAAGCAGGAGGTTGGTCCAGATGGGTCTTGTGATCAAGATAAGCTTGGAGAGAGTAGGGGAGGGGCAAGAGAGGGATGGGGTTTCAGGGCTATGGTAAGGGTTAACCTGGTGGGAGGTCAGGCTGGGTGGGTAAGGGGAAGCAGCATAGGCAGCTGAATGGATGGTCTCCATCTTGGTGACAAAGTCGTCCATGATCTCCTCGCCCTTGTTAGAGGTGAGAATGAAAGGGACAGAAAGAGTGGTTTAGGGCGATGGTTTACAGAGAAAAGAAGCCAGAAGTTACCTTCGCTTTCCAGAACATGACTGAGATTAGGTGAGATCTGTTGCGCTTGTAAACAGAGGACAGGGAGATAACAGCATAAAATGGTCCAGAGTAGAAGTCATGGCATGTTGTGGGATGAAGTTGATTTGTAGACAACATGGAGTCAGCTTGGAGTCTCATTGAACTAATGTCCAGGTTCACAGTAAGTTGTGGAGAGGGGCAAGATCTAAGAGCTGTTTGAGTGGCTGTTTAACAGTTGAGGCACTGGTGGAAGTTATCCAGTGGAATCAGATAGCTGAGGAGAAGCAGAGTACCGGCCCTGAGCCAGCAGAGGTTCATCCTGAGGTCTATTGGAGGAGCGTAGTGTCCTCTAGGTTTTGTGCAGAGTGCACCGGCAGATTCGGTGGACCAGCAGAGGAGTGACGAGTAGCGAAACACAAGGACCAAGAGTAGTGAAGGCCTGGGAGCCAGACGAAGGGTGATCCACGGGACCAGTGCAAATGAGGGTACTGGTCTGAGGAACAGGCACAGTGCAAGCAGCACACAAGATCTGGATCGGGAGCAGGTCCAGCAAAGGGTAATGGAGGAGTTCTGAAAGACAAGTGGAAGAAGCAGTGAAACCGGGATCATTCAACAGAATGGGAGCATCATCCGGAACAGGTTGAGAATCAGTAGGAGAATATTATTATTAGCCAAGCGTAGTGTGAAAAGTTCCAGCAGAGGAGCAGAAACTGAGCCTGCAGAAGCAGGCCAGATGGTGGAATAGAGGCAGTCCGGCAGAGAATATTGTCTCAGTGGAAAGCAGCAACGAAGATGGAGGTTGCAGTAAAACCCAGAAGCCAGTGGAGAAATGGAATTTGGCCCAGGAGAGAGCGGGTTTCTGCCCAGGACCCAACACATCAGCATTGTTAAGCTGAGAAGCCAGCAGTGTACTAGAGTACAGTCCAGAAACCCAGTAGGTAACAGCAGCAGATAGGAGATGAGAGTAGAGTCTTGCAGCTGAGGCATACGTTGTAGACCAGCAGAGCATCGCAGTCTTGCTGTCAGAGGATACCAGAAGACCAGGAAATCAAATCTGAGTCAAAAACAAAGCACAGGTAAGAACACAGTGTCGGATGGATAATGCGCTCTGTACAGGTAGCTTCAACTTGTAGATTGAGCTGAAATATACCCACTATTACTGCTAGTGGATCTTAAGCAGTGGGGGAGAGGAGACTGCTTGGGGGAAAAGGATGTTAATGGATGGCCGCGGATAGAATTGCAAAGGGGAGGAGCTTAGTTGAGAGCTGTCAGCCACTCGACTTTGACCACCCACATGCCACCGCTAACATGTTTTCCAACAACCAACAACCTCTGTGCAGCCTTGTTGTTTCCTCCTCTAAACGTCCCCTAATGTTCCATACCTCCCATCACTCAAGCCAAATTCCCTAACCTACCCCCACCCAACTGTCACATCGCCAACTTATCACTTGCATAACAAATTACAAGATGACCCCAACTCCTTTGAGAATAAATATTTGACACACCCACTGTCTCTCACTCACCAAAATAAACACAACCTTCTGTCCAGCACAGGAAGTGACATTCATACAAATATAAAATTCAATAAATATTTTTTATTGCCATGTACGAAATACTTAAGGATCATTAAAGTCAGTTTAGATTACCAATTTAAATGCAACTTTTTTTTCCCCAGCTTTTATTTTTGGCCTAACAAAAGGGGAAAAATCAGTGACAAAAAAATTGCACGCCAAAAAATGAGAGAAAATCAGTTTATTTTGAACATTGCTAAACTCACAAAATCAAGCAAGAGATTAAAAAATATAAATTCAAGCTAAATGATATTCCACATTATTAACGCAGTTCACCGACACCATTTTTATAGAGCTCACCATCAGGCTGTCACTTAACCCCTGGATAGCTATAAAATAAAAAGATTATGAGTTGTGCAATTCAATCCCCCAAAGCATCAGGAAAAATCTAAGAATGGCATTCAATAAAAAAGGAATTTTATTTATTTAGTCACTGTTAACCAGTGGCCCTGATGCTATACCCTACGTGGCATAAACACCACTAATTGTTATAAGATAACAAATCCGTTGACTCACTGTGAGCAACAACAACAGGAGATCTGCTAGTTATTTCATATGTTTTATCATTTATTTTAACTTCCATTCCCTTTATTCATAAACTTTTGCAGTCATCTTCCATTGACCTGCAGTCGTGGAGGATGGGCGGTGCTTACAAACAACATTGGCTCAATTTTGAAATGGTGGCGGGCTGGCAGCGGGGGGGGGGGCCGCGGTGGTGGTGGTGGTGGTGAAGGTGCGCGTGGCAAACCCGAATTTTTAAAAAGAAAACTTGCCGTTTCTGACTCGATCACAATGTAATTGATGGTGATTAAAGTTCTTTCCGGGTTTCGCACCCGGCAGTCAGCCTGATTGACGGGCTGGCTACCGAAAGGAGCTGCGACGCCAAGGAGGGGAGTGGCGGGAAGAGAGAAAGAGAGAGCGAAACGTCATCTGGCGTTGGAACGGAAGATCGGGGGGTGGGGGAGGAAGAGAGAGTGGAAGATCGGGGGTGGAGAGAGAGAGTGGAAGATCGGGGGTGGAGAGAGAGAGTGGAAGATCGGGGGTGGAGAGAGAGAGTGGAAGATCGGGGGTGGAGAGAGAGAGAGTGGAAGATCGGGGGTGGAGAGAGAGAGAGTGGAAGATCGGGGGTGGAGAGAGAGAGAGTGGAAGATCGGGGGTGGAGAGAGAGAGAGTGGAAGATCGGGGGTGGAGAGAGAGAGAGTGGAAGATCGGGGGTGGAGAGAGAGAGTGGAAGATCGGGGGTGGAGAGAGAGAGTGGAAGATGGGGGGAGGGAGAGAGAGTGGAAGATAGGGGGGGAGGGAGAGAGAGAGAGAGAGTGGAAGATAGGGGGGGAGAGAGAGAGAGAGAGAGTGGGAGAGAGAGAGAGAGTGGAAGATAGGGGGGGAGAGAGGGAGAGTGGAAGAGGGGGGGAGAGAGAGAGAGTGGAAGATGGGGGGGGAGAGAGAGAGTGGAAGATGGGGGGAGAGAGAGAGAGAGTGGAAGATAGGGGGAGAGAGAGAGAGAGTGGAAGATAGGGGGAGAGAGAGAGAGAGTGGAAGATAGGGGGAGAGAGAGAGAGAGAGTGGAACATAGGGGGAGAGAGAGAGAGAGTGGAACATAGGGGGAGAGAGAGAGAGAGTGGAAGATAGGGGGAGAGAGAGAGAGAGTGGAAGATAGGGGGAGAGAGAGAGAGAGTGGAAGATAGGGGGAGAGAGAGTGGAAGATAGGGGGAGGGGGAGAGAGAGTGGAAGATAGGGGGAGAGAGAGAGAGAGTGGAAGATAGGGGGAGAGAGAGAGAGAGAGAGTGGAAGATAGGGGGAGAGAGAGAGAGTGGAAGATAGGGGGAGAGAGAGAGAGAGTGGAAGATAGGGGGAGAGAGAGAGAGAGTGGAAGATAGGGGGAGAGAGAGAGAGAGTGGAAGATAGGGGGAGAGAGAGAGAGAGTGGAAGATAGGGGGAGAGAGAGAGAGAGTGGAAGATAGGGGGAAAGAGAGAGAGAGTGGAAGATAGGGGGAGAGAGAGAGAGAGTGGAAGATAGGGGGAGAGAGAGAGAGAGTGGAAGATAGGGGGAGAGAGAGAGAGAGTGGAAGATAGGGGGAGAGAGAGAGAGTGGAAGATAGGGGGAGAGAGAGAGAGTGGAAGATAGGGGGAGAGAGAGAGTGGAAGATAGGGGGAGAGAGAGAGTGGAAGATAGGGGGAGAGAGAGAGAGTGGAAGATAGGGGGAGAGAGAGAGAGTGGAAGATAGGGGGAGAGAGAGAGTGGAAGATAGGGGGAGAGAGAGAGTGGAAGATAGGGGGAGAGAGAGAGTGGAAGATAGGGAGAGAGAGAGAGAGAGAGAGTGGAAGATAGGGAGAGAGAGAGAGAGAGTGGAAGACAGGGGGAGAGAGAGAGAGAGTGGAAGACAGGGGGAGAGAGAGAGAGAGTGGAAGACAGGGGGAGAGAGAGAGAGTGGAAGACAGGGGGAGAGAGAGAGAGTGGAAGACGGGGAGAGAGAGAGAGTGGAAGATAGAGGGAGAGAGGGAGAGAGAGTGCGAGACAGGGGGAGAGAGAGAGAGTGGAAGACGGGGAGAGAGAGAGAGTGGAAGATAGGGGGAGAGAGAGAGAGAGTGGAAGATAGGGGGAGAGAGAGAGAGAGTGGAAGATAGGGGGAGAGAGAGGGGGAGTGGAAGATAGGGGGAGAGAGAGTGGAAGATAGGGGGAGAGAGAGTGGAAGATAGGGAGAGAGAGAGAGAGTGGAAGACAGGGAGATAGGGAGAGAGAGTGGAAGATAGGGAGAGAGAGAGAGAGAGTGGGAGACGGGGAGCGAGAGAGAGAGAGAGAGTGGAAGACAGGGAGAGAGAGAGAGAGAGTGGAAGACAGAGGGAGAGAGAGAGAGAGAGTGGAAGACAGAGGGAGAGAGAGAGAGAGAGTGGAAGACAGGGAGATAGGGAGAGAGAGTGGGAGACAGGGGGAGAGAGAGAGAGTGGAAGATAGGGGGAGAGAGAGAGGGGGGAGAGAGAGGGGGAGTGGAAGATAGGGGGAGAGAGAGAGAGTGGAAGATAGGGGGAGAGAGAGAGAGTGGAAGATAGGGGGGGAGAGAGAGTGGAAGATAGGGAGAGAGAGAGAGTGGAAGATAGGGAGAGAGAGAGTGGACGATAGGGAGGGAGAGAGAGAGTGGACGATAGGGAGGGAGAGAGAGAGTGGACGATAGGGAGAGAGAGAGAGAGTGGATGATAGGGAGAGAGAGAGAGAGTGGAAGACAGGGAGATAGGGAGAGAGAGTGGAAGATAGGGAGAGAGAGAGAGAGAGTGGAAGACAGAGGGAGAGAGAGAGAGATTGGAAGATAGAGGGAGAGAGAGAGAGAGAGAGAGAGAGAGTGGAAGACAGGGAGATCGGGAGAGAGAGTGGGAGACGGGGGGAGAGAGAGAGAGAGTGGGAGACGGGGAGAGAGAGAGAGAGAGTGGAAGACAGGGAGATAGGGAGAGAGAGTGGGAGACAGGGGGAGAGAGAGAGAGTGGGAGACGGGGAGAGAGAGAGAGAGAGTGGAAGACAGGGGGAGAGAGAGAGAGAGAGAGAGTGGAAGATAGGGGGGGAGAGAGAGTGGAAGATAGGGAGAGAGAGAGAGTGGAAGATAGGGAGAGAGAGAGTGGACGATAGGGAGGGAGAGAGAGAGTGGACGATAGGGAGAGAGAGAGAGAGTGGACGATAGGGAGAGAGAGAGAGAGTGGACGATAGGGAGAGAGAGAGAGAGTGGAAGACAGGGAGATAGGGAGAGAGAGTGGAAGATAGGGAGAGAGAGAGAGAGAGTGGAAGACAGAGGGAGAGAGAGAGAGATTGGAAGATAGAGGGAGAGAGAGAGAGAGAGAGAGAGAGTGGAAGACAGGGAGATCGGGAGAGAGAGTGGGAGACGGGGGGAGAGAGAGAGAGAGTGGGAGACGGGGAGAGAGAGAGAGAGAGTGGAAGACAGGGAGATAGGGAGAGAGAGTGGGAGACAGGGGGAGAGAGAGAGAGTGGGAGACGGGGAGAGAGAGAGAGAGAGTGGAAGACAGGGGGAGAGAGAGAGAGAGAGAGAGTGGAAAACAGTGGGACAGAGAGAGAGTGGAAGATAGGGAGATAGGGAGAGAGAGAGAGTGGAAGATAGGGAGAGAGAGAGTGGACGATAGGGAGAGAGAGAGAGAGAGAGTGGAAGACAGAGGGAGAGAGAGAGAGATTGGAAGATAGAGGGAGAGAGAGAGAGAGAGAGTGGAAGACAGGGAGATCGGGAGAGAGAGTGGGAGACGGGGGGAGAGAGAGAGAGTGGAAGACAGGGAGATAGGGAGAGAGAGTGGGAGACAGGGGGAGAGAGAGAGAGAGTGGGAGACGGGGAGAGAGAGAGAGAGAGTGGAAAACAGTGGGAGAGAGAGAGTGGAAGATAGGGAGATAGGGAGAGAGAGAGAGTGGAAGATACGGGGAGAGAGAGTGGAAGATAGGGAGAGAGTGGAAGACAGGGAGATAGGGAGAGAGAGTGGAAGATAGGGAGAGAGAGAGAGAGTGGGAGACAGGGGGAGAGAGAGAGAGAGTGGAAGACAGGGGGAGAGAGAGTGGAAGACAGGGAGAGAGAGAGTGGAAGACAGGGAGAGAGAGAGAAAGAGAGAGTGGAAGACAGAGGGAGAGAGAGAGAGAGTGGAAGACAGGGGGGGAGAGAGAGAGAGAGAGAGTGGGAGACGGGGAGAGGGAGGGAGAGAGAGAGTGGAAGACGGGGAGAGAGAGAGAGTGGAAGACAGGGGGAGAGAGAGAGAGTGGAAGATAGGGGGAGAGAGAGAGAGTGGAAGATAGGGGGAGAGAGAGAGAGTGGAAGATAGGGGGAGAGAGAGAGAGAGAGTGGAAGATAGGGGGAGAGAGAGAGAGAGAGTGGAAGATAGGGAGATAGAGAGAGAGAGAGAGTGGAAGATAGGGGGAGAGAGAGAGAGTGGAAGATAGGGGGAGAGAGAGAGAGAGTGGAAGATAGGGAGATAGAGAGAGAGAGAGAGAGTGGAAGATAGGGGGAGAGAGAGAGAGTGGAAGATAGGGGGAGAGAGAGAGAGTGGAAGATAGGGGGGGAGAGAGGCGGGGGGAGAGAGGGGGGAGAGAGAGAGGGGGGAGAGAGAGAGGGGGGAGAGAGAGCGGAAGATAGGGAGAGAGAGAGAGAGAGAGAGCGGAAGACGGGGAGAGAGAGAGAGGGGGAGAGAGAGAGGGGGAGAGAGAGAGTGGACGATAGGGAGAGAGAGAGTGGAAGACAGGGAGAGAGAGAGAGAGAGCGGAAGACAGGGGGAGAGAGAGAGAGAGCGGAAGACAGGGGGAGAGAGAGAGGGGGGGAGAGAAGGGGGGGAGAGAGAGGGGGAGAGAGAGAGAGAGCGGAAGACAGGGGGAGAGAGAGAGAGAGCGGAAGACAGGGGGAGAGAGAGAGGGGGGAGAGAGAGAGAGAGCGGAAGACAGGGGGAGAGAGAGAGAGAGCGGAAGACAGGGGGAGAGAGAGAGGGGGGGAGAGAGAGGGGGAGTGGAAGATAGGGGGAGAGAGAGAGAGTGGAAGATAGGGGGAGAAAGAGAGAGAGAGAGCGGAAGATAGGGGGAGAGAGAGAGAGAGCGGAAGATAGGGGGAGACAGAGAGAGAGCGGAAGATAGGGGGAGAGAGAGAGGGGGGGAGAGAGAGGGGGAGTGGAAGATAGGGGGAGAGAGAGAGTGGAAGATAGGGGGAGAGAGAGAGTGGAAGATAGGGGGGGAGAGAGAGAGTGGAAGATAGGGGGAGAGAGAGAGAGTGGAAGATAGGGGGAGAGAGAGAGAGTGGAAGAGGGGGAGAGAGAGAGAGTGGAAGAGGGGGAGAGAGAGAGAGTGGAAGAGGGGGAGAGAGAGAGAGTGGAAGATAGGGAGAGAGAGAGAGAGTGGAAGATAGGGAGAGAGAGAGAGTGGAAGATAGGGAGAGAGAGAGTGGAAGATAGGGAGAGAGAGAGTGGAAGATAGGGAGAGAGAGAGTGGAAGATAGGGAGAGAGAGAGTGGAAGATAGGGAGAGAGAGAGTGGAAGATAGGGAGAGAGAGAGTGGAAGATAGGGAGAGAGAGAGTGGAAGATAGGGAGAGAGAGAGTGGAAGATAGGGAGAGAGAGAGAGAGAGAGAGAGAGTGGAAGATAGGGAGAGAGGGAGAGAGAGAGAGAGAGCGGAAGACAGAGGGAGAGAGAGAGAGAGAGAGAGAGAGCGGAAGACAGAGGGAGAGAGAGAGAGAGAGAGAGAGAGAGCGGAAGACAGGGGGAGAGAGAGAGAGAGAGAGCGGAAGACGGGGGAGAGAGAGAGAGAGCGGAAGACAGGGGGAGAGAGAGAGAGAGCGGAAGACAGGGGGAGAGAGAGAGGGGGGGAGAGGGAGGGGGAGAGAGAGAGAGCGGAAGACGGGGAGAGAGAGAGAGCGGAAGACGGGGAAAGAGAAAGGGGGGGAGAGAGAGGGGGAGTGGAAGATAGGGGGAGAGAGAGAGAGTGGAAGATAGGGGGAGAGAGAGAGAGTGGAAGATAGGGGAGAGAGAGAGTGGAAGATAGGGGAGAGAGAGAGAGTGGAAGATAGGGGAGAGAGAGAGAGTGGAAGATAGGGGAGAGAGAGAGAGTGGAAGATGGGGAGAGAGAGAGAGTGGAAGATAGGGAGAGAGAGAGAGTGGAAGATAGGGAGAGAGAGAGAGTGGAAGATAGGGAGAGAGAGAGAGTGGAAGATAGGGAGAGAGAGAGAGTGGAAGATAGGGAGAGAGAGAGAGTGGAAGATAGGGAGAGAGAGAGAGTGGAAGATAGGGAGAGAGAGTGGACGATAGGGAGAGAGAGAGAGTGGACGATAGGGAGAGAGAGAGAGTGGAAGATAGGGAGAGAGAGTGGACGATAGGGAGAGAGAGAGTGGAAGATAGGGAGAGAGAGAGAGAGAGAGTGGAAGACAGGGAGATAGGGAGAGAGAGTGGAAGATCGGGAGAGAGAGAGAGAGAGTGGAAGACAGAGGGAGAGAGAGAGAGGGCGGAAGACAGGGGGAGAGAGAGAGAGAGCGGAAGACGGGGAGAGAGAGAGAGAGCGGAAGACAGGGGGAGAGAGAGAGAGAGCGGAAGACGGGGAGAGAGAGAGGGGGGGAGAGAGAGGGGGGAGTGGAAGATAGGGGGAGAGAGAGAGAGTGGAAGATAGGGGAGAGAGAGAGAGTGGAAGATAGGGGGAGGGAGAGAGAGAGCGGAAGATAGGGGGAGAGAGAGAGAGAGCGGAAGATAGGGGGAGAGAGAGAGAGAGAGCGGAAGATAGGGGGAGAGAGAGAGAGAGAGCGGAAGATAGGGGGAGAGAGAGAGGGGGGGAGAGAGAGGGGGAGTGGAAGATAGGGGGAGAGAGAGAGAGTGGAAGATAGGGGAGAGAGAGAGAGTGGAAGATAGGGGGAGTGAGAGAGAGTGGAAGATAGGGAGAGAGAGAGAGTGGAAGATAGGGAGAGAGAGAGTGGACGATAGGGAGAGAGAGAGTGGAAGACAGGGAGATAGGGAGAGAGAGAGGAAGATAGGGAGAGAGAGAGAGAGAGAGAGAGTGGAAGACAGAGGGAGAAAGAGAGAGGGCGGAAGACAGGGGGAGAGAGAGAGAGAGCGGAAGACGGGGAGAGAGAGAGAGAGCGGAAGATAGGGGGAGAGAGAGAGGGGGGGAGAGAGAGGGGGAGTGGAAGATAGGGGGAGAGAGAGAGAGTGGAAGATAGGGGGGGAGAGAGAGAGTGGAAGATAGGGGGAGAGAGAGAGAGTGGAAGATAGGGGGAGAGAGAGAGAGTGGAAGAGGGGGAGAGAGAGAGAGTGGAAGATAGGGGGAGAGAGAGAGAGTGGAAGATAGGGGGAGAGAGAGAGAGTGGAAGATAGGGGGAGAGAGAGAGAGTGGAAGAGGGGGAGAGAGAGAGAGTGGAAGAGGGGGAGAGAGAGAGAGTGGAAGATAGGGAGAGAGAGAGAGAGTGGAAGATAGGGAGAGAGAGAGAGTGGAAGATAGGGAGAGAGAGAGAGTGGAAGATAGGGAGAGAGAGAGTGGAAGATAGGGAGAGAGAGAGTGGAAGATAGGGAGAGAGAGAGTGGAAGATAGGGAGAGAGAGAGTGGAAGACAGGGAGATAGGGAGAGAGAGTGGAAGATAGGAAGACAGGGGGAGAGAGAGAGAGAGCGGAAGACAGGGGGAGAGAGAGAGAGAGCGGAAGACAGGGGGAGAGAGAGAGGGGGGGAGAGAGAGGGGGAGAGAGAGAGAGAGCGGAAGATAGGGGGAGAGAGAGAGTGGAAGATAGGGAGAGAGAGAGTGGAAGATAGGGAGAGAGAGAGTGGAAGATAGGGAGAGAGAGAGTGGAAGATAGGGAGAGAGAGAGTGGAAGATAGGGAGAGAGAGAGTGGAAGATAGGGAGAGAGAGAGTGGAAGATAGGGAGAGAGAGAGTGGAAGATAGGGAGAGAGAGAGTGGAAGATAGGGAGAGAGAGAGTGGAAGATAGGGAGAGAGAGAGTGGAAGATAGGGAGAGAGAGAGTGGAAGATAGGGAGAGAGAGAGTGGAAGATAGGGAGAGAGAGAGTGGAAGATAGGGAGAGAGAGAGAGAGAGAGAGAGAGTGGAAGATAGGGAGAGAGAGAGAGAGAGAGAGAGTGGAAGATAGGGAGAGAGAGAGAGAGAGAGAGAGCGGAAGACAGGGGGAGAGAGAGAGAGAGAGAGAGCGGAAGACGGGGGAGAGAGAGAGAGAGAGAGAGCGGAAGACGGGGGAGAGAGAGAGAGAGCGGAAGACAGGGGGAGAGAGAGAGAGAGCGGAAGACAGGGGGAGAGAGAGAGGGGGGGAGAGGGAGGGGGAGAGAGAGAGGGGGGGAGAGGGAGGGGGAGAGAGAGAGAGCGGAAGACAGGGGGAGAGAGAGAGAGCGGAAGACGGGGAAAGAGAAAGGGGGGGAGAGAGAGGGGGAGTGGAAGATAGGGGGAGAGAGAGAGAGTGGAAGATAGGGGGAGAGAGAGAGAGTGGAAGATAGGGGGAGAGAGAGAGAGTGGAAGATAGGGGGAGAGAGAGAGAGTGGAAGATAGGGGAGAGAGAGAGAGTGGAAGATAGGGGAGAGAGAGAGAGTGGAAGATAGGGGAGAGAGAGAGAGTGGAAGATGGGGAGAGAGAGAGAGTGGAAGATGGGGAGAGAGAGAGAGTGGAAGATGGGGAGAGAGAGAGAGTGGAAGATAGGGAGAGAGAGAGAGTGGAAGATAGGGAGAGAGAGAGAGTGGAAGATCGGGAGAGAGAGAGAGTGGAAGATAGGGAGAGAGAGAGAGTGGAAGATAGGGAGAGAGAGAGAGTGGAAGATAGGGAGAGAGAGAGAGTGGAAGATAGGGAGAGAGAGTGGACGATAGGGAGAGAGAGAGAGTGGAAGATAGGGAGAGAGAGTGGACGATAGGGAGAGAGAGAGTGGAAGATAGGGAGAGAGAGAGAGAGAGAGTGGAAGATAGGGAGAGAGAGAGAGTGGAAGATCGGGAGAGAGAGAGAGTGGAAGATAGGGAGAGAGAGAGAGTGGAAGATAGGGAGAGAGAGAGAGTGGAAGATAGGGAGAGAGAGAGAGTGGAAGATAGGGAGAGAGAGTGGACGATAGGGAGAGAGAGAGAGTGGAAGATAGGGAGAGAGAGTGGACGATAGGGAGAGAGAGAGTGGAAGATAGGGAGAGAGAGAGAGAGAGAGTGGAAGATAGGGAGAGAGAGAGAGTGGAAGATAGGGAGAGAGAGAGAGTGGAAGATAGGGAGAGAGAGAGAGTGGAAGATAGGGAGAGAGAGAGAGTGGAAGATAGGGAGAGAGAGTGGACGATAGGGAGAGAGAGAGAGTGGAAGATAGGGAGAGAGAGTGGACGATAGGGAGAGAGAGAGTGGAAGATAGGGAGAGAGAGAGAGAGAGAGTGGAAGACAGGGAGATAGGGAGAGAGAGTGGAAGATCGGGAGAGAGAGAGAGAGAGCGGAAGACAGGGGGAGAGAGAGAGAGAGAGCGGAAGACGGGGAGAGAGAGAGGGGGGGAGAGAGAGGGGGAGTGGAAGATAGGGGGAGGGAGAGAGAGAGCGGAAGATAGGGGGAGGGAGAGAGAGCGGAAGATAGGGAGAGAGAGAGAGAGAGCGGAAGATAGGGGGAGAGAGAGAGAGAGCGGAAGATAGGGGGAGAGAGAGAGGGGGGGAGAGAGAGGGGGAGTGGAAGATAGGGGGAGAGAGAGAGAGTGGAAGATAGGGGGAGAGAGAGAGAGTGGAAGATAGGGGGAGTGAGAGAGAGTGGAAGATAGGGAGAGAGAGAGAGTGGAAGATAGGGAGAGAGAGAGTGGACGATAGGGGGAGAGAGAGAGTGGAAGACAGGGAGATAGGGAGAGAGAGAGGAAGATAGGGAGAGAGAGAGAGAGAGAGAGAGTGGAAGACAGAGGGAGAAAGAGAGAGGGCGGAAGACGGGGAGAGAGAGAGAGCGGAAGACGGGGAGAGAGAGAGAGAGCGGAAGACAGGGGGAGAGAGAGAGAGAGCGGAAGACGGGGAGAGAGAGAGAGAGCGGAAGACAGGGGGAGAGAGAGAGGGGGGGAGAGAGAGGGGGAGTGGAAGATCGGGGGAGAGAGAGAGAGTGGAAGATAGGGGGAGAGAGAGAGAGTGGAAGATAGGGGGAGAGAGAGAGAGTGGAAGATAGGGGGAGAGAGAGAGAGTGGAAGATAGGGGGAGAGAGAGAGAGTGGAAGATAGGGGGAGAGAGAGAGAGTGGAAGATAGGGGGAGAGAGAGAGAGTGGAAGATAGGGAGAGAGAGAGAGTGGAAGATAGGGAGAGAGAGAGTGGAAGATAGGGAGAGAGAGAGTGGACGATAGGGAGAGAGAGAGTGGAAGATAGGGAGAGAGAGAGAGAGAGAGAGTGGAAGACAGGGAGATAGGGAGAGAGAGTGGAAGATCGGGAGAGAGAGAGAGAGAGAGAGAGTGGAAGACAGAGGGAGAGAGAGAGAGATTGGAAGATAGTGGGAGAGAGAGTGGGAGACATGGGGTGGAGAGAGAGAGAGAGTGGGAGACGGGGAGAGAGAGAGAGAGAGAGAGTGGAAGACGGGGAGAGCGAGAGTGGAAGACAGAGGGGGAGAGAGAGAGATTGGAAGATAGAGGGAGAGAGAGAGAGAGAGAGAGAGTGGAAGACAGGGAGATAGGGAGAGAGAGTGGGAGACAGGGGGAGAGAGAGAGAGCGCGGGAGACGGGGAGAGAGAGAGAGAGAGAGAGTGGAAGATAGGGGGAGAGAGAGAGAGAGTGGAAGATAGGGAAATAGGGAGAGAGAGAGAGTGGAAGATAGGGGGAGAAAGAGTGGAAGATAGGGAGAGAGAGAGTGGAAGACAGGGAGATAGGGAGAGAGAGTGGAAGATAGGGAGAGAGAGAGAGAGAGTGGGAGACGGGGAGAGAGAGAGAGTGGAAGATAGGGAGAGAGAGAGAGAGTGGGAGACAGGGGGAGAGAGAGAGAGAGTGGAAGACAGGGGGAGAGAGAGAGAGTGGAAGACAGCGAGAGAGAGAGAGAGTGGAAGACAGAGGGAGAGAGAGAGAGAGTGGAAGACAGAGGGAGAGAGAGAGAGATTGGAAGATAGAGGGAGAGAGAGAGAGTGGAAGATAGGGGGAGGGAGAGAGAGAGCGGAAGATAGGGGGAGGGAGAGAGAGCGGAAGATAGGGAGAGAGAGAGAGAGAGCGGAAGATAGGGGGAGAGAGAGAGAGAGCGGAAGATAGGGGGAGAGAGAGAGGGGGGGAGAGAGAGGGGGAGTGGAAGATAGGGGGAGAGAGAGAGAGTGGAAGATAGGGGGAGAGAGAGAGAGTGGAAGATAGGGGGAGTGAGAGAGAGTGGAAGATAGGGAGAGAGAGAGAGTGGAAGATAGGGAGAGAGAGAGTGGACGATAGGGGGAGAGAGAGAGTGGAAGACAGGGAGATAGGGAGAGAGAGAGGAAGATAGGGAGAGAGAGAGAGAGAGAGAGAGTGGAAGACAGAGGGAGAAAGAGAGAGGGCGGAAGACGGGGAGAGAGAGAGAGAGCGGAAGACGGGGAGAGAGAGAGAGAGCGGAAGACAGGGGGAGAGAGAGAGAGAGCGGAAGACGGGGAGAGAGAGAGAGAGCGGAAGACAGGGGGAGAGAGAGAGGGGGGGAGAGAGAGGGGGAGTGGAAGATCGGGGGAGAGAGAGAGAGTGGAAGATAGGGGGAGAGAGAGAGAGTGGAAGATAGGGGGAGAGAGAGAGAGTGGAAGATAGGGGGAGAGAGAGAGAGTGGAAGATAGGGGGAGAGAGAGAGAGTGGAAGATAGGGGAGAGAGAGAGAGTGGAAGATAGGGGGAGAGAGAGAGAGTGGAAGATAGGAGAGAGAGAGAGTGGAAGATAGGGAGAGAGAGAGTGGAAGATAGGGAGAGAGAGAGTGGACGATAGGGAGAGAGAGAGTGGAAGATAGGGAGAGAGAGAGAGAGAGAGAGTGGAAGACAGGGAGATAGGGAGAGAGAGTGGAAGATCGGGAGAGAGAGAGAGAGAGAGAGAGTGGAAGACAGAGGAGAGAGAGAGAGATTGGAAGATAGTGGGAGAGAGAGTGGGAGACATGGGGTGGAGAGAGAGAGAGAGTGGGAGACGGGGAGAGAGAGAGAGAGAGAGAGTGGAAGACGGGGAGAGCGAGAGTGGAAGACAGAGGGGGAGAGAGAGAGATTGGAAGATAGAGGGAGAGAGAGAGAGAGAGAGAGAGTGGAAGACAGGGAGATAGGGAGAGAGAGTGGGAGACAGGGGGAGAGAGAGAGAGCGCGGGAGACGGGGAGAGAGAGAGAGAGAGAGTGGAAGATAGGGGGAGAGAGAGAGAGAGTGGAAGATAGGGAAATAGGGAGAGAGAGAGAGTGGAAGATAGGGGGAGAAAGAGTGGAAGATAGGGAGAGAGAGAGTGGAAGACAGGGAGATAGGGAGAGAGAGTGGAAGATAGGGAGAGAGAGAGAGAGAGTGGGAGACGGGGAGAGAGAGAGAGTGGAAGATAGGGAGAGAGAGAGAGAGTGGGAGACAGGGGGAGAGAGAGAGAGAGTGGAAGACAGGGGGAGAGAGAGAGAGTGGAAGACAGCGAGAGAGAGAGAGAGTGGAAGACAGAGGGAGAGAGAGAGAGAGTGGAAGACAGAGGGAGAGAGAGAGAGATTGGAAGATAGAGGGAGAGAGAGAGAGTGGAAGACAGGGGGAGAGAGAGAGAGAGTGGGAGACAGGGGGAGAGAGAGAGAGAGTGGAAGACGGGGAGAGAGAGAGAGTGGAAGACAGGGGGAGAGAGAGAGAGAGTGGAAGATAGGGGGAGAGACAGCGGAAGATAGGGGGAGAGAGAGCGGAAGATAGGGTGAGAGAGCGGAAGATAGGGTGAGAGAGCGGAAGATAGGGTGAGAGAGCGGAAGATAGGGTGAGAGAGCGGAAGATAGGGTGAGAGAGCGGAAGATAGGGTGAGAGAGCGGAAGATAGGGTGAGAGAGCGGAAGATAGGGTGAGAGAGAGCGGAAGATAGGGGGAGAGAGAGCGGAAGATAGGGGGAGAGAGAGCGGAAGATAGGGGGAGAGAGAGCGGAAGATTGGGGGAGAGAGAGCGGAAGATTGGGGGAGAGAGAGAGAGTGGAAGATAGGGAGGGAGAGATAGAGTGGAAGATAGGGAGGGAGAGACAGAGTGGAAGATCGGGAGAGAGAGAGAGTGGAAGATCGGGAGAGAGAGAGAGTGGAAGATAGGGAGAGAGAGAGAGTGGAAGATAGGGAGAGAGAGAGTGGACGATAGGGAGAGAGAGAGAGAGAGAGTGGAAGAAAGGGAGAGAGAGAGAGAGAGTGGAAGACAGGGAGAGAGAGAGAGAGAGAGTGGAAGACAGAGAGAGAGAGATTGGAAGATAGAGGGAGAGAGAGAGAGAGAGAGTGGAAGACAGGGAGATAGGGAGAGAGAGTGGGAGACGGGGAGAGAGAGAGTGGGAGACGGGGAGAGAGAGAGTGGGAGACGGGGAGAGAGAGAGTGGGAGACGGGGAGAGAGAGAGTGGGAGACGGGGAGAGAGAGAGTGGGAGACGGGGAGAGAGAGAGTGGGAGACGGGGAGAGAGAGAGTGGGAGACGGGGAGAGAGAGAGTGGGAGACGGGGAGAGAGAGAGTGGGAGACGGGGAGAGAGAGAGTGGGAGACGGGGAGAGAGAGAGTGGGAGACGGGGAGAGAGAGAGTGGGAGACGGGGAGAGAGAGAGTGGGAGACGGGGAGAGAGAGTGGGAGACGGGGAGAGAGAGAGTGGGAGACGGGGAGAGAGAGAGTGGGAGACGGGGAGAGAGAGAGTGGGAGACGGGGAGAGAGAGAGTGGGAGACGGGGAGAGAGAGAGTGGGAGACGGGGAGAGAGAGAGTGGGAGACGGGGAGAGAGAGAGTGGGAGACGGGGAGAGAGAGAGTGGGAGACGGGGAGAGAGAGAGTGGGAGACGGGGAGAGAGAGAGTGGGAGACGGGGAGAGAGAGAGTGGGAGACGGGGAGAGAGAGAGTGGGAGACGGGGAGAGAGAGAGTGGGAGACGGGGAGAGAGAGAGTGGGAGACGGGGAGAGAGAGAGTGGGAGACGGGAGAGAGAGAGTGGGAGACGGGGAGAGAGAGAGTGGGAGACGGGGAGAGAGAGAGTGGGAGACGGGGAGAGAGAGAGTGGGAGACGGGGAGAGAGAGAGTGGGAGACGGGGAGAGAGAGAGTGGGAGACGGGGAGAGAGAGAGTGGGAGACGGGGAGAGAGAGAGTGGGAGACGGGGAGAGAGAGAGTGGGAGACGGGGAGAGAGAGAGTGGGAGACGGGGAGAGAGAGAGTGGGAGACGGGGAGAGAGAGAGTGGGAGACGGGGAGAGAGAGAGTGGGAGACGGGGAGAGAGAGAGTGGGAGACGGGGAGAGAGAGAGTGGGAGACGGGGAGAGAGAGAGTGGGAGACGGGGAGAGAGAGAGTGGGAGACGGGAGAGAGAGAGTGGGAGACGGGGAGAGAGAGAGTGGGAGACGGGGAGAGAGAGAGTGGGAGACGGGGAGAGAGAGAGTGGGAGACGGGGAGAGAGAGAGCGCGAGACGGGGAGAGAGAGAGCGCGAGACGGGGAGAGAGAGAGCGCGAGACGGGGAGAGAGAGAGCGCGAGACGGGGAGAGAGAGAGAGAGAGAGTGGAAGACAGGGAGATCGGGAGAGAGAGTGGAAGACGGAGAGAGAGAGAGAGAGTGGGAGACGGGGAGAGAGAGAGAGAGAGTGGGAGACGGGGAGAGAGAGAGAGAGAGAGTGGAAGACGGGGAGAGAGAGAGAGTGGAAGACGGGGAGAGAGAGAGAGTGGAAGACAGGGAGATCGGGAGAGAGAGTGGAAGATAGGAGAGAGAGAGAGAGAGAGAGAGTGGAAGACAGAGGGAGAGAGAGAGAGATTGGAAGATAGAGGGAGAGAGAGAGAGAGAGTGGAAGATAGGGGGAGAGAGAGTGGAAGATAGGGAGAGAGAGAGAGAGAGAGTGGAAGATAGGGGGAGAGAGAGAGAGAGTGGAAGATAGGGAGATAGGGAGAGAGAGAGGGAGATAGGGAGAGAGAGTGGAAGATAGGGGGAGAGAGAGTGGAAGATAGGGAGAGAGAGAGAGAGAGAGAGTGGAAGACAGAGGGAGAGAGAGAGAGATTGGAAGATAGAGGGAGAGAGAGAGAGAGAGAGAGGAGAGAGAGAGAGAGAGAGTGGAAGATAGGGGGAGAGAGAGAGAGAGTGGAAGATAGGGAGATAGGGAGAGAGAGTGGAAGATAGGGGGAGAGAGAGAGAGAGTGGGAGACAGGGGGAGAGAGAGAGAGAGTGGGAGACAGGGGGAGAGAGAGAGAGAGTGGAAGACAGGGGGAGAGAGAGAGAGTGGAAGACTGGGGGAGAGAGAGAGAGTGGAAGACAGAGGGAGAGAGAGAGAGATTGGAAGATAGAGGGAGAGAGAGAGAGAGAGAGTGGGAGACAGGGGGAGAGAGAGAGAGTGGGAGACGGGGAGAGAGAGAGAGAGAGTGGGAGACGGGGAGAGGGAGAGAGAGATTGGAAGACGGGGAGAGATAGAGAGTGGAAGACAGGGGGAGAGAGAGAGAGAGAGAGTGGAAGATAGGGGGAGAGAGAGAGAGAGTGGAAGATAGGGAGATAGGGAGAGAGAGAGAGTGGAAGATAGGGGGAGAGAGAGTGGAAGAGGGGGGAGAGAGAGAGAGTGGGAGAGAGAGAGAGTGGGAGAGAGAGAGAGTGGGAGAGAGAGAGAGTGGGAGAGAGAGAGAGTGGGAGAGAGAGAGAGTGGGAGAGAGAGAGAGTGGAGAGAGAGAGAGTGGGAGAGAGAGAGAGTGGGAGAGAGAGAGAGTGGGAGAGAGAGAGAGTGGGAGAGAGAGAGAGTGGGAGAGAGAGAGAGTGGGAGAGAGAGAGAGTGGGAGAGAGAGAGAGTGGGAGAGAGAGAGAGTGGGAGAGAGAGAGAGTGGGAGAGAGAGAGAGTGGGAGAGAGAGAGAGAGTGGGAGAGAGAGAGAGTGGGAGAGAGAGAGAGTGGGAGAGAGAGAGAGTGGGAGAGAGAGAGAGTGGGAGAGAGAGAGAGTGGGAGAGAGAGAGAGTGGGAGAGAGAGAGAGTGGGAGAGAGAGAGAGTGGGAGAGAGAGAGAGTGGGAGAGAGAGAGAGTGGAGAGAGAGAGAGTGGGAGAGAGAGAGAGTGGGAGAGAGAGAGAGTGGAGAGAGAGAGAGTGGGAGAGAGAGAGTGGGAGAGAGAGAGTGGGAGAGAGAGAGAGTGGGAGAGAGAGAGTGGGAGAGAGAGAGAGTTGGAGAGAGAGAGAGTTGGAGAGAGAGAGAGTGGAGAGAGAGAGAGAGTGGGAGAGAGAGAGAGTGGGAGAGAGAGAGAGTGGGAGAGAGAGAGAGTGGGAGAGAGGAGAGAGTGGGAGAGAGAGAGAGTGGGAGAGAGAGAGAGTGGGAGAGAGAGAGAGTGGGAGAGAGAGAGAGTGGGAGAGAGAGAGAGTGGGAGAGAGAGAGAGTGGAGAGAGAGAGAGTGGGAGAGAGAGAGAGTGGGAGAGAGAGAGAGTGGGAGAGAGAGAGAGTGGGAGAGAGAGAGAGTGGGAGAGAGAGAGAGTGGGAGAGAGAGAGAGTGGAGAGAGAGAGAGTGGTGAGAGAGAGAGTGGGAGAGAGAGAGAGAGTGGGAGAGAGAGAGAGTGGGAGAGAGAGAGAGTGGGAGAGAGAGAGTGGGAGAGAGAGAGAGTGGGGAGAGAGAGAGTGGGAGAGAGAGAGAGTGGGAGAGAGAGGAGTGGAGAGAGAGAGAGTGGGAGAGAGAGAGAGTGGGAGAGAGAGAGAGTGGGAGAGAGAGAGAGTGGGAGAGAGAGAGAGTGGTGAGAGAGAGAGAGTGGGAGAGAGAGAGAGGGGAGAGAGAGAGAGTGGGAGAGAGAGAGAGTGGGAGAGAGAGAGAGTGGGAGAGGGTGAGAGAGAGTGGGAGAGAGAGAGAGTGGGAGAGAGAGAGAGTGGGAGAGAGAGAGAGTGGGAGAGAGAGAGAGTGGGAGAGAGAGAGAGTGGGAGAGAGAGAGAGTGGGAGAGAGAGAGAGTGGAAGAGAGAGAGAGTGGGAGAGAGAGAGAGTGGAGAGAGAGAGAGTGGGAGAGAGAGAGAGTGGGAGAGAGAGAGAGTGGGAGTGAGAGGAGAGAGAGGAGTGGGAGAGAGAGAGAGTGGGAGAGAGAGAGAGTGGGAGAGAGAGAGTGGGGAGAGAGAGAGAGTGGGAGAGAGAGAGAGTGGGGAGAGAGAGAGTGGGAGAGAGAGAGAGTGGAGAGAGAGAGAGTGGGAGAGAGAGAGAGTGGAGAGAGAGAGAGTGGGAGAGAGAGAGAGTGGGAGAGAGAGAGAGTGGGAGAGAGAGAGAGTGGGAGAGAGAGAGAGTGGGAGAGAGAGAGAGTGGGAGAGAGAGAGAGTGGGAGAGAGAGAGAGTGGGAGAGTGAGAGTGGGAGAGAGTGAGAGTGGGAGAGAGAGAGAGTGGGAGAGAGAGAGGTGGGAGAGAGAGAGAGTGGGAGAGAGAGAGAGTGGGAGAGAGAGAGAGTGGGAGAGAGAGAGAGTGGGAGAGAGAGTGAGTGGGAGGAGAGAGAGTGGGGGAGAGAGAGAGTGGGTGGTGGGAGTGGGAGTGGGGAGTGAGAGAGTGGGGAGAGAGAGAGTGGGAGTGAGAGGGAGTGGTGGAGGAGAGAGAGTGGGAGAGAGAGAGTGTGGGAGAGAGAGAGAGTGGGAGAGAGAGAGAGTGGGAGAGAGAGAGAGTGGGAGAGAGAGAGTGTGGGGAGAGAGAGAGTGGGAGAGAGAGAGTGGGAGAGAGAGAGAGTGGAGAGAGAGAGAGTGGGAGAGAGAGAGAGTGGGAGAGAGAGAGAGTGGGAGAGAGAGAGAGTGGGAGAGAGAGAGAGTGGGAGAGAGAGGAGAGTGGGAGAGAGAGAGAGTGGGAGAGAGAGAGAGTGGGAGAGAGAGAGAGTGGGAGAGAGAGAGAGTGGGAGAGAGAGAGAGTGGGAGTGAGAGAGAGTGGAGAGAGAGAGAGGTGGAGAGAGAGAGAGTGGGAGAGAGAGAGAGTGGGAGAGAGAGAGAGTGGGAGAGAGAGAGAGTGGGAGAGAGAGAGAGTGGGAGAGAGAGAGAGTGGAGAGAGAGAGAGGAGTGGGAGAGAGAGAGAGTGGGAGAGAGAGAGAGTGGGAGAGAGAGAGAGTGGGAGAGAGAGAGGTGGGAGAGAGAGAGAGTGGAGAGAGAGAGGTGGGAGAGAGAGAGAGGTGGGAAGAGAGAGAGGAGTGGGAGAGAGAGAGAGTGGGAGAGAGAGAGAGTGGAGAGGAGAGAGAGAGAGTGGGAGGAGAGAGAGAGTGGGAGAGAGAGAGAGTGGGAGAGAGAGAGTGGGAGAGAGAGAGAGTGGGAGAGAGAGAGAGTGGGAGGAGAGAGAGAGAGTGGAGAGAGAGAGAGTGGGAGAGAGAGAGAGTGGGAGAGAGAGAGAGTGTGGAGAGAGAGAGAGAGTGGGAGAGAGAGAGAGTGGGAGTGGGTGAGAGTTGGGGGAGTGAGGTGGGAGAGAGAGAGTGGGAAGAGAGAGAGAGTGGGAGAGAGAGGAGTGGGAGAGAGAGAGAGTGGGAGAGAGAGAGAGAGTGGGAGAGAGAGAGAGTGGGAGAGAGAGAGAGTGGGAGAGAGAGAGAGTGGGAGAGAGAGAGAGTGGGGAGAGAGAGAGAGTGGGAGAGAGAGAGTGTGGGAGAGAGAGAGAGTGGGAGAGAGAGAGAGTGGGTGGAGAGAGAGTGGGAGAGAGAGAGAGAGTGGGAGAGAGAGAGAGTGGAGAGAGAGAGAGAGAGAGTGGAGAGAGAGAGTGGGAGAGAGAGAGAGTGGAGAGAGAGAGTGGGAGAGAGAGAGAGTGGGAGAGAGAGAGAGTGGGAGAGAGAGAGAGTGGGAGAGAGAGAGTGGGAGAGAGAGAGAGTGGGAGAGAGAGAGAGTGGGAGAGAGAGAGAGTGGAGAGAGAGAGAGAGGGAGAGAGAGAGAGTGGGAGGAGAGAGAGTGGGAGGGAGAGAGAGTGGGAGAGAGAGAGAGAGAGAGAGAGATAGGAAGATAGAGGGAGAGAGAGAGAGAGAGAGTGGAAGACGGGGAGAGAGAGAGAGAGTGGAAGACGGGGAGAGAGAGAGAGTGGAAGACGGGGAGAGAGAGAGAGTGGAAGATAGGGGGAGAGAGAGAGAGTGGAAGATAGGGAGAGAGAGAGAGAGTGGAAGACAGGGAGATAGGGAGAGAGAGTGGACGATAGGGAGAGAGAGAGAGAGAGTGGAAGACAGAGGAGAGAGAGAGAGAGAGTGGAAGACAGAGGGAGAGAGAGAGAGAGAGAGATTGGAAGATAGAGGGAGAGAGAGAGAGAGAGAGTGGAAGACGGGGAGAGAGAGAGAGAGTGGAAGACAGGGGGAGAGAGAGAGAGCGGAAGACAGGGGGAGAGAGAGAGAGCGGAAGATAGGGGGAGAGAGAGAGAGCGGAAGATAGGGGGAGTGGAAGACAGGGAGATCGGGAGAGAGAGTGGACGATAGGGAGAGAGAGAGAGAGAGTGGACGATAGGGAGAGAGAGAGAGAGAGTGGAAGACAGAGGGAGAGAGAGAGAGAGAGAGAGATTGGAAGATAGAGGGAGAGAGAGAGAGAGAGAGTGGAAGACGGGGAGAGAGAGAGAGAGTGGAAGACAGGGGGAGAGAGAGAGAGTGGAAGACGGGGAGAGAGAGAGAGTGGAAGATAGGGGGAGAGAGAGAGAGAGTGGAAGATAGGGAGAGAGAGAGAGAGTGGAAGACAGGGAGATAGGGAGAGAGAGTGGAAGATAGGGAGAGAGCGAGAGAGAGTGGAAGACAGAGGGAGAGAGAGAGAGATTGGAAGATAGAGGGAGAGAGAGAGAGAGAGAGAGTGGAAGACAGGGAGATCGGGAGAGAGAGTGGGAGACGGGGGGGAGAGAGAGAGTGGAAGATAGGGAGAGAGAGAGAGTGGAAGATAGGGAGATAGGGAGAGAGAGAGTGGAAGATAGGGGGGGAGAGAGAGTGGAAGATAGGGAGAGAGAGAGAGTGGAAGATAGGGAGAGAGAGAGTGGACGATAGGGAGAGAGAGAGAGAGAGTGGACGATAGGGAGAGAGAGAGAGAGTGGACGATAGAGAGAGAGTGGAAGACAGGGAGATAGGGAGAGAGAGTGGAAGATAGGGAGAGAGAGAGAGAGAGTGGAAGACAGAGGGAGAGAGAGAGAGAGAGAGAGAGATTGGAAGATAGAGGGAGAGAGAGAGAGAGAGAGTGGAAGACAGGGAGATCGGGAGAGAGAGTGGGAGACGGGGGGAGAGAGAGAGAGAGTGGAAGATAGGGAGAGAGAGAGAGAGTGGAAGACAGGGAGATAGGGAGAGAGAGTGGAAGATAGGGAGAGAGCGAGAGAGAGTGGAAGACAGAGGGAGAGAGAGAGAGATTGGAAGATAGAGGGAGAGAGAGAGAGAGAGAGAGTGGAAGACAGGGAGATCGGGAGAGAGAGTGGGAGACGGGGGGGAGAGAGAGAGTGGAAGATAGGGAGAGAGAGAGAGTGGAAGATAGGGAGATAGGGAGAGAGAGAGTGGAAGATAGGGGGGGAGAGAGAGTGGAAGATAGGGAGAGAGAGAGAGTGGAAGATAGGGAGAGAGAGAGTGGACGATAGGGAGAGAGAGAGAGAGAGTGGACGATAGGGAGAGAGAGAGAGAGTGGACGATAGAGAGAGAGTGGAAGACAGGGAGATAGGGAGAGAGAGTGGAAGATAGGGAGAGAGAGAGAGAGAGTGGAAGACAGAGGGAGAGAGAGAGAGAGAGAGAGAGATTGGAAGATAGAGGGAGAGAGAGAGAGAGAGAGTGGAAGACAGGGAGATCGGGAGAGAGAGTGGGAGACGGGGGGAGAGAGAGAGAGAGTGGGAGACGGGGAGAGAGAGAGAGAGAGTGGAAGACAGGGAGATAGGGAGAGAGAGTGGGAGACAGGGGGAGAGAGAGAGAGAGAGAGTGGGAGACGGGGAGAGAGAGAGAGAGAGTGGGAGACGGGGAGAGAGAGAGAGCGAGTGGAAAACAGTGGGAGAGAGAGAGAGAGTGGAAGATAGGGAGATCGGGAGAGAGAGAGAGTGGAAGATAGGGGGAGAGAGAGTGGAAGATAGGGAGAGAGTGGAAGACGGAGATAGGGAGAGAGAGTGGAAGACAGGGAGATAGGGAGAGAGAGTGAAAGATAGGGAGATAGGGAGAGAGAGTGGAAGATAGGGAGAGAGAGAGAGAGTGGGAGACAGGGGGAGGGGGAGAGAGAGTGGAAGACAGGGAGAGAGAGAGAAAGAGAGAGTGGAAGACAGAGGGAGAGAGAGTGGAAGATAGGGAGAGAGTGGAAGACGGAGATAGGGAGAGAGAGAGAGAGTGGGAGACGGGGAGAGGGAGGGAGAGAGAGACTGGAAGACGGGGAGAGAGATAGAGTGGAAGACAGGGGGAGAGAGAGAGAATGGAAGATAGGGGGAGAGAGAGAGAGAGTGGAAGATAGGGAGATAGAGAGAGAGAGAGAGTGGAAGATAGGGGGAGAGAGAGAGAGTGGAAGATAGGGGGAGAGAGAGGGAGGGGGAGAGAGAGGGAGGGGGAGAGAGAGGGAGGGGGAGAGAGAGGGAGGGGGAGAGAGAGGGAGGGGGAGAGAGAGGGAGGGGGAGAGAGAGGGAGGGGGAGAGAGAGGGGGGAGGGAGAGAGAGGAAGATAGGGAGAGAGAGTGGAAGATAGGGAGAGAGAGAGAGAGAGAGAGAGAGTGGAAGACAGGGGGAGAGAGAGAGAGAGAGAGCGGAAGACAGGGGGGGAGAGAGAGAGGGGGAGAGAGAGAGGGGGAGAGAGAGAGGGGGAGAGAGAGAGTGGATGATAGGGAGAGAGAGAGTGGAAGACAGGGAGAGAGAGAGAGAGAGAGAGAGCGGAAGACAGGGGGAGAGAGAGAGAGAGCGGAAGACAGGGGGAGAGAGAGAGGGGGGGAGAGAAGGGGGGAGAGAGAGGGGGAGAGAGAGAGAGAGCGGAAGACAGGGGGAGAGAGAGAGAGAGCGGAAGACAGGGGGAGAGAGAGAGGGGGGAGAGAGAGAGGGGGGAGAGAGAGAGAGAGCGGAAGACAGGGGGAGAGAGAGAGAGAGCGGAAGACAGGGGGAGAGAGAGAGAGAACGGAAGACGGGGAGAGAGAGAGAGAGCGGAAGACGGGGAGAGAGAGAGGGGGGGAGAGAGAGGGGGAGTGGAAGATTGGGGGAGAGAGAGAGAGTGGAAGACAGGGAGAGAGAGAGAGAGAGAGAGAGCGGAAGACAGGGGGAGAGAGAGAGAGAGCGGAAGACAGGGGGAGAGAGAGAGGGGGGGAGAGAAGGGGGGAGAGAGAGGGGGAGAGAGAGAGAGAGCGGAAGACAGGGGGAGAGAGAGAGAGAGCGGAAGACAGGGGGAGAGAGAGAGGGGGGAGAGAGAGAGGGGGGAGAGAGAGAGGGAGCGGAAGACAGGGGGAGAGAGAGAGAGAGCGGAAGACAGGGGGAGAGAGAGAACGGAAGACGGGGAGAGAGAGAGAGAGCGGAAGACGGGGAGAGAGAGAGGGGGGGAGAGAGAGGGGGAGTGGAAGATTGGGGGAGAGAGAGAGAGTGGAAGATAGGGGGAGAGAGAGAGAGAGTGGAAGATAGGGGGAGAGAGAGAGAGAGCGGAAGATAGGGGGAGAGAGAGAGAGAGCGGAAGATAGGGGGAGAGAGAGAGAGAGCGGAAGATAGGGGGAGAGAGAGAGAGAGCGGAAGATAGGGGGAGACAGAGAGAGAGCGGAAGATAGGGGGAGAGAGAGAGGGGGGGGAGAGAGAGGGGGAGTGGAAGATAGGGGGAGAGAGGGAGTGGAAGATAGGGGGAGAGAGGGAGTGGAAGATAGGGGGAGAGAGAGAGTGGAAGATAGGGGGAGAGAGAGAGTGGAAGATAGGGGGAGAGAGAGAGAGTGGAAGATAGGGGGAGAGAGAGAGAGTGGAAGAGGGGGAGAGAGAGAGATTGGAAGATAGGGAGAGAGAGAGATTGGAAGATAGGGAGAGAGAGAGAGTGGAAGATAGGGAGAGAGAGAGAGTGGAAGATAGGGAGAGAGAGAGTGGAAGATAGGGAGAGAGAGAGTGGAAGACAGGGAGATAGGGAGAGAGAGTGGAAGATAGGAAGACAGGGGGAGAGAGAGAGAGAGAGCGGAAGACAGGGGGAGAGAGAGAGAGAGCGGAAGACAGGGGGAGAGAGAGAGAGAGAGCGGAAGACAGGGGGAGAGAGAGAGGGGGGGAGAGAGAGGGGGAGAGAGAGAGAGAGAGCGGAAGATAGGGGGAGAGAGAGAGTGGAAGATAGGGAGAGAGAGAGTGGAAGATTGGGGGAGAGAGAGAGAGTGGAAGATAGGGGGAGAGAGAGAGAGAGCGGAAGATAGGGGGAGAGAGAGAGAGAGCGGAAGATAGGGGGAGAGAGAGAGAGAGCGGAAGATAGGGGGAGAGAGAGAGAGAGCGGAAGATAGGGGGAGAGAGAGAGAGAGCGGAAGATAGGGGGAGACAGAGAGAGAGCGGAAGATAGGGGGAGAGAGAGAGGGGGGGGAGAGAGAGGGGGAGTGGAAGATAGGGGGAGAGAGAGTGGAAGATAGGGGGAGAGAGAGTGGAAGATAGGGGGAGAGAGAGAGTGGAAGATAGGGGGGGAGAGAGAGAGTGGAAGATAGGGGGGGAGAGAGAGAGTGGAAGATAGGGGGAGAGAGAGAGAGTGGAAGAGGGGGAGAGAGAGAGAGTGGAAGAGGGGGAGAGAGAGAGATTGGAAGATAGGGAGAGAGAGAGATTGGAAGATAGGGAGAGAGAGAGAGTGGAAGATAGGGAGAGAGAGAGAGTGGAAGATAGGGAGAGAGAGAGTGGAAGATAGGGAGAGAGAGAGTGGAAGATAGGGAGAGAGAGAGTGGAAGACAGGGAGATAGGGAGAGAGAGTGGAAGATAGGAAGACAGGGGGAGAGAGAGAGAGAGCGGAAGACAGGGGGAGAGAGAGAGAGAGCGGAAGACAGGGGGAGAGAGAGAGAGAGCGGAAGACGGGGAGAGAGAGAGGGGGGGAGAGAGAGGGGGAGAGAGAGAGAGAGTGGAAGATAGGGAGAGAGAGAGTGGAAGATAGGGAGAGAGAGAGTGGAAGATAGGGAGAGAGAGAGTGGAAGATAGGGAGAGAGAGAGTGGAAGATAGGGAGAGAGAGAGTGGAAGATAGGGAGAGAGAGAGTGGAAGATAGGGAGAGAGAGAGAGCGAGAGAGTGGAAGATAGTGAGAGAGAGAGAGAGAGAGAGAGAGAGAGCGGAAGACAGGGGGAGAGAGAGAGAGAGCGGAAGACAGGGGGAGAGAGAGAGAGAGCGGAAGACAGGGGGAGAGAGAGAGGGGGGGAGAGGGAGGGGGAGTGGAAGATAGGGGGAGAGAGAGAGAGTGGAAGATAGGGGGAGAGAGAGAGAGTGGAAGATAGGGGGAGAGAGAGAGAGTGGAAGATAGGGGGAGAGAGAGAGAGTGGAAGATAGGGGAGAGAGAGAGAGTGGAGATAGGGAGAGAGAGAGAGTGGAAGATAGGGAGAGAGAGAGAGTGGAAGATAGGGAGAGAGAGAGTGGACGATAGGGAGAGAGAGAGTGGAAGATGGGGAGAGAGAGAGAGAGAGAGAGAGAGAGCGGAAGACAGGGGGAGAGAGAGAGAGAGCGGAAGACAGGGGGAGAGAGAGAGAGAGCGGAAGACGGGGAGAGAGAGAGGGGGGGAGAGGGAGGGGGAGAGAGAGAGAGCGGAAGACAGGGGGAGAGAGAGAGAGCGGAAGACGGGGAAAGAGAGAGGGGGGAGAGAGAGGGGGAGTGGAAGATAGGGGGAGAGAGAGAGAGTGGAAGATAGGGGGAGAGAGAGAGAGTGGAAGATAGGGGGAGAGAGAGAGAGTGGAAGATAGGGGGAGAGAGAGAGAGTGGAAGATAGGGGGAGAGAGAGAGAGTGGAAGATAGGGGAGAGAGAGAGAGTGGAAGATAGGGAGAGAGAGAGAGTGGAAGATAGGGAGAGAGAGAGAGTGGAAGATAGGGAGAGAGAGAGAGTGGAAGATAGGGAGAGAGAGAGAGTGGACGATAGGGAGAGAGAGAGTGGAAGATAGGGAGAGAGAGAGAGAGAGAGAGTGGAAGACAGGGAGATAGGGAGAGAGAGTGGAAGATCGGGAGAGAGAGAGAGAGTGGAAGACAGAGGGAGAGAGAGAGAGATTGGAAGATAGTGGGAGAGAGAGTGGGAGACATGGGGGGGAGAGAGAGAGAGAGTGGGAGACGGGGAGAGAGAGAGAGAGAGAGAGTGGAAGACGGGGAGAGCGAGAGTGGAAGACAGAGGGAGAGAGAGAGAGATTGGAAGATAGAGGGAGAGAGAGAGAGAGAGAGTGGAAGACAGGGAGATAGGGAGAGAGAGTGGGAGACAGGGGGAGAGAGAGAGAGAGCGGGAGACGGGGAGAGAGAGAGAGAGAGAGTGGAAGATAGGGGGAGAGAGAGAGAGAGTGGAAGATAGGGAGATAGGGAGAGAGAGAGAGTGGAAGATAGGGGGAGAGAGAGTGGAAGATAGGGGGAGAGAGAGTGGAAGATAGGGGGAGAGAGAGTGGAAGATAGGGGGAGAGAGAGTGGAAGATAGGGGGAGAGAGAGTGGAAGATAGGGGGAGAGAGAGTGGAAGATAGGGGGAGAGAGAGTGGAAGATAGGGGGAGAGAGAGTGGAAGATAGGGGGAGAGAGAGTGGAAGATAGGGGGAGAGAGAGTGGAAGATAGGGGGAGAGAGAGTGGAAGATAGGGAGAGAGAGAGTGGAAGATAGGGAGAGAGAGAGTGGAAGACAGGGAGATGGGGAGAGAGAGTGGAAGATAGGGAGATAGGGAGAGAGAGTGGAAGATAGGGAGAGAGAGAGAGAGTGGGAGACAGGGGGAGAGAGAGAGAGAGTGGAAGACAGGGGGAGAGAGAGAGAGTGGAAGACAGGGAGAGAGAGAGAGAGAGAGAGTGGAAGATAGGGAGGGAGAGATAGTGGAAGATAGGGAGAGAGAGAGAGTGGAAGATAGGGAGAGAGAGAGCGGAAGATAGGGGGAGAGAGAGCGGAAGATAGGGTGAGAGAGAGCGGAAGATAGGGGGTGAGAGCGGAAGATTGGGGGAGAGAGAGCGGAAGATAGGGGGAGAGAGAGAGAGTGGAAGATAGGGGGAGAGAGAGAGAGTGGAAGATAGGGAGGGAGAGATAGAGTGGAAGATAGGGAGGGAGAGATAGTGGAAGATAGGGAGAGAGAGAGAGTGGAAGATAGGGAGAGAGAGAGAGTGGAAGATAGGGAGAGAGAGAGAGTGGAAGATAGGGAGAGAGAGAGTGGACGATAGGGAGAGAGAGAGTGGAAGATAGGGAGAGAGAGAGAGAGAGTGGAAGACAGGGAGAGAGAGAGAGAGAGAGAGAGAGTGGAAGACAGAGAGAGAGAGATTGGAAGATAGAGGGAGAGAGAGAGAGAGAGAGTGGAAGACAGGGAGATAGGGAGAGAGAGTGGGAGACAGGCGGAGAGAGAGAGAGAGTGGGAGACGGGAAGAGAGAGAGTGGGAGACGGGGAGAGAGAGAGTGGGAGACGGGGAGAGAGAGAGTGGGAGACGGGGAGAGAAAGAGTGGGAGACGGGGAGAGAAAGAGTGGGAGACGGGGAGAGAAAGAGTGGGAGACGGGGAGAGAAAGAGTGGGAGACGGGGAGAGAGAGAGTGGGAGACGGGGAGAGAGAGAGTGGGAGACGGGGAGAGAGAGAGTGGACGATAGGGAGAGAGAGAGT
Organism: Heptranchias perlo; assembly: GCF_035084215.1. Taxonomy (NCBI): domain Eukaryota; kingdom Metazoa; phylum Chordata; class Chondrichthyes; order Hexanchiformes; family Hexanchidae; genus Heptranchias; species Heptranchias perlo. Next base: position 25,633,510 of record NC_090341.1, on the reverse strand, counting down.
GGAAGATAGGGAGAGAGAGAGAGAGAGAGTGGAAGACAGGGAGATAGGGAGAGAGAGTGGAAGATCGGGAGAGAGAGAGAGAGAGAGTGGAAGACAGAGGGAGAGAGAGAGAGATTGGGAGAGAGAGTGAGAGAGAGCGGAAGATAGGGGGTGAGAGCGGAAGATAGGGGGAGAGAGAGCAGAAGATTGGGGGAGAGAGAGCGGAAGATTGGGGGAGAGAGAGCGGAAGATAGGGTGAGAGAGAGCGGAAGATAGGGGGAGAGAGCGGAAGATAGGGGGAGAGAGAGCGGAAGATAGGGGGAGAGAGAGCGGAAGATAGGGGGAGAGAGAGCGGAAGATAGGGGGAGAGAGAGCGGAAGATAGGGGGAGAGAGAGCGGAAGATTGGGGGAGAGAGAGCGGAAGATAGGGTGAGAGAGAGCGGAAGATAGGGGGAGAGAGAGCGGAAGATAGGGGGAGAGAGAGCGGAAGATTGGGGGAGAGATAGTGGAAGATAGGGAGGGAGAGATAGTGGAAGATAGGGAGAGAGAGAGAGTGGAAGATAGGGAGAGAGAGAGAGTGGAAGATAGGGAGAGAGAGAGAGTGGAAGATAGGGAGAGAGAGAGAGTGGAAGATAGGGAGAGAGAGAGAGTGGAAGATAGGGAGAGAGAGAGTGGACGATAGGGAGAGAGAGAGAGAGAGAGTGGAAGATAGGGAGAGAGAGAGAGAGAGTGGAAGACAGGGAGACAGAGAGAGAGAGAGTGGAAGACAGAGAGAGAGAGATTGGAAGATAGAGGGAGAGAGAGAGAGAGAGAGTGGAAGACAGGGAGATAGGGAGAGAGAGTGGGAGACAGGCGGAGAGAGAGAGAGAGTGGGAGACGGGGAGAGAGAGAGTGGGAGACGGGGAGAGAGAGAGTGGGAGACGGGGAGAGAGAGAGTGGGAGACGGGGAGAGAGAGAGTGGGAGACGGGGAGAGAGAGAGTGGGAGACGGGGAGAGAGAGAGTGGGAGACGGGGAGAGAGAGAGTGGGAGACGGGGAGAGAGAGAGTGGGAGACGGGGAGAGAGAGAGTGGGAGACGGGGAGAGAGAGAGTGGGAGACGGGGAGAGAGAGAGTGGGAGACGGGGAGAGAGAGAGTGGGAGACGGGGAGAGAGAGAGTGGGAGACGGGGAGAGAGAGAGTGGGAGACGGGGAGAGAGAGAGTGGGAGACGGGGAGAGAGAGAGTGGGAGACGGGGAGAGAGAGAGTGGGAGACGGGGAGAGAGAGAGTGGGAGACGGGGAGAGAGAGAGTGGGAGACGGGGAGAGAGAGAGTGGGAGACGGGGAGAGAGAGAGTGGGAGACGGGGAGAGAGAGAGTGGGAGACGGGGAGAGAGAGAGTGGGAGACGGGGAGAGAGAGAGTGGGAGACGGGGAGAGAGAGAGTGGGAGACGGGGAGAGAGAGAGTGGGAGACGGGGAGAGAGAGAGTGGGAGACGGGGAGAGAGAGAGTGGGAGACGGGGAGAGAGAGAGTGGGAGACGGGGAGAGAGAGAGTGGGAGACGGGGAGAGAGAGAGTGGGAGACGGGGAGAGAGAGAGTGGGAGACGGGGAGAGAGAGAGTGGGAGACGGGGAGAGAGAGAGTGGGAGACGGGGAGAGAGAGAGTGAGAGTGGGAGACGGGGAGAGAGAGTGGGAGACGGGGAGAGAGAGAGAGAGAGAGTGGGAGACGGGGAGAGAGAGTGAGAGTGGGAGACGGGGAGAGAGAGAGAGAGAGAGTGGGAGACGGGGGAGAGAGAGAGAGAGAGTGGGAGACGGGGGAGAGAGAGAGTGGAGACGGGGAGAGAGAGAGTGGGAGACGGGGAGAGAGAGAGTGGGAGACGGGAGAGAGAGAGAGAGAGTGGGAGACGGGGAGAGAGAGAGAGTGGGAGACGGGGAGAGAGAGAGTGGGAGACGGGGAGAGAGAGAGTGGGAGACGGGGAGAGAGAGAGAGAGAGTGGGAGACGGGGAGAGAGAGAGAGAGAGTGGAAGACGGGGAGAGAGAGAGAGTGGGAGACGGGGAGAGAGAGAGTGGGAGACGGGGAGAGAGAGAGTGGGAGACGGGGAGAGAGAGAGTGGGAGACGGGGAGAGAGAGAGTGGGAGACGGGGAGAGAGAGAGAGAGAGTGGGAGACGGGGAGAGAGAGAGAGAGAGTGGGAGACGGGGAGAGAGAGAGTGGGAGACGGGGGAGAGAGAGAGTGGGAGACGGGGAGAGAGAGAGTGGGAGACGGGGAGAGAGAGAGTGGGAGACGGGAGAGAGAGGGGAGGGAGAGAGGTGGGAGACGGGGAGAGAGAGAGTGGAGACGGGAGAGAGAGAGTGGGAGACGGGGAGAGAGAGAGTGTGGGAGACGGGGAGGGAGAGAGAGGAGTGGAGATGGGGAGAGAGAGAGAGTGGAGACGGGAGAGAGAGAGAGTGGAAGATAGGGGGAGAGAGAGAGAGAGTGGAAGATAGGGGAGATAGAGAGGAGAGAGAGTGGAAGATAGGGAGATAGAGAGAGAGAGAGTGGAAGATAGGGAGAGAGAGAGAGAGTGGAAGATAGGGAGAGAGAGAGAGTGGAAGATAGGGAGAGAGAGAGAGTGGAAGATAGGGAGATAGGGAGAGAGAGTGGAAGATAGGGAGATAGGGAGAGAGAGTGGAAGATTGGGAGGGAGAGAGAGTGGAAGACAGGGGGAGAGAGAGAGAGAGAGAGTGGAAGACAGAGGGAGAGAGAGAGAGATTGGAAGATAGAGGGAGAGAGAGAGAGAGTGGAAGACAGGGGAGAGAGAGAGTGGGAGACAGGGGGGAGAGAGAGACAGAGTGGGAGACGGGGAGAGGGAGAGCAAGAGTGGAAGACGGGGAGAGAGAGAGAGTGGAAGACAGGGGGAGAGAGAGAGAGAGTGGAAGATAGGGGGAGAAAGAGAGTGGAAGATAGGGAGAGAGAGAGAGTGGAAGATAGGGGGAGAGAGAGCGGAAGATAGGGGAGAGAGCACAAGAAGATAGGGGGAGAGAGCGCGGAAGATAGGGGGAGAGAGCACAGAAGATAGGGGAGAGAGAGCGGAAGATAGGGGAGAGAGAGAGCGGAAGATAGGGGGAGAGAGAGGGGGAGTGGAAGATAGGGGGAGAGAGAGAGAGTGGAAGATAGGGAGGGAGAGAGAGAGTGGAAGATAGGGAGGGAGAGAGAGAGTGGAAGATAGGGAGGGAGAGAGAGAGTGGAAGATAGGGGGAGAGAGAGGGGGAGTGGAAGATAGGGGGAGAGAGAGAGAGTGGAAGATAGGGAGGGAGAGAGAGAGTGGAAGATAGGGAGGGAGAGAGAGAGTGGAAGATAGGGAGGGAGAGAGAGAGTGGAAGATATGGAGAGAGAGAGAGTGGAAGATAGG